>NW_027361863.1:28215000-28850000 GCF_039654945.1 Dendrobates tinctorius
CTACCTGGGCTCAGAGAGGGGGATATGCTATTACCCCGGTCAGCCACGTCTGTGCCATAGATGTGGGGGCAGGCACCTCGCCATGAACTGCTCTCGTATCATGTGCTCATTGTGTGGACAGTTCGGGCATGCAAAGGACAAATGCACAGGAACCGTCATCTGTAACCTGTGCTCAGGACCCGGGCATACGTTTCGTGATTGCCCTCATGCAGAGCATAATAAATATAATGGCCTGACCTCCTTGGAAATTATGGGAAAAGAAACCACAAGAGGTGCAGATGTTGTCCAAGAAGTCGGCACTGATGAGGAGATAAGTCACAGTAACAGCGAGCCTGCTCCAGAGTCTGATATAATATCGATGGATGCTGCACTATTAGGACCACTAGCCACTGAAGAAACACCTAAAGTACCACCAGCCAGAGCTAAGCCACCATCAGCCAGTAAAGTGAGATCTAAGCAATGTTCAGCCACTAAATTAAGATCTAAAATACTAGTCACTAAGGTGTCTAGAAAACCAGTCACCAAACCATCCAAGCTTCAGCCCAGTACATCTGTAGAAGTAGATTAATTGTCCGCAGTGTCCAGTGTGGATGACGAAGGTTTTGTGACCATAAAAAGGAAAAAAGCCTTTGTGGATTCCTCCACGAAAATCACAACAGTCCAGAAAACCTCTGAGCCTCCAGTGCTGGTGATTAGTGTTGAGCATTCCGATACCGCAAGTATCGGGTATCGGCCGATACTTGCTGTATCGGAATTCCGATACCGACTTCCGATATTTTTTCAATATCGGAAGTCGGCATCGGAATCGGAAGTTCAAAGTTGATTGACAGCCTGACGTCATCATGATGCGCGGTGTGTGCGCATCATGATGCGCCGTCATTTCGGGCCTTCCGGAGGTCTCTGCCGGCCTGCCGGGGGGCTGTGCCGGCCTGCCGGGGGGCTGTGTGGACTGCCCGGGGTCTGTACCGGCCTGCCGGGGGGGCTGTGTCGGCCTGCCGGTGGTCTGTGCACCCTGTGGGGGTCTGTACCGGCCTGCCGGGGGGCTATGTCGGCCTGCCGGTGGTCTGTGCACCCTGTGGGGGTCTGTACCGGCCTGCCGGGGGGCTGTGCCGGCCTGCCGGGGGGCTGTGCTGATGTCCGGGGGTCTGTGCAAGCATCGTCCGATGGGACTACAAGTCCCATCTGGCGATGCCTGCTACCATGACAGTGATTGACACATTAGCCAATGATGGGACAGTAGTAGTCCCATCATCCGGCTAATGTGTTAAATGTTTAAAAAAAAAAAAAAAAAAAATACTACATACATACTACATGCATGCTACACACATACTACATGCTACATACATACTACATACATACTACATACATACTACATACATACCACATATATACTACATACATACTACATACATACTACATACATACTACATATATACTACATGCATGCTACATACATACTACATGCTACATACATACTACATACATAGTACATGCATGCTACATACATACTACATGCTACATACATACTACATGCATGCTACATACATACTACATGCTACATACATACTACATATATACTACATACATACTACATACATACTACATGCATCATACATACTACATATATACTACATGCATGCTACATACATACTACATGCTACATACATACTACATATATACTACATACATACTACATGCATGCTACATACATACTACATGCTACATACATACTACATATATACTACATGCATGCTACATACATACATACTACATGCTACATACATACTACATATATACTACATACATACTACATACATACTACATGCATGCTACATACATACTACATACATACTACATGCATGCTACATACATACTACATGCTACATACATACTACATATATACTACATACATACTACATACATACTACATGCATGCTACATACATACTACATGCTACATACATACTACATATATACTACATGCATGCTACATACATACTACATATATACTACATACATACTACATACATACTACATGCATGCTACATACATACTACATGCTACATACATACTACATGCTACATACATACTACATATATACTACATGCATGCTACATACATACTACATGCTACATACATACTACATATATACTACATGCATGCTACATACATACTGCATGCTACATGCATGCTACATACATACTACATACATACTACATGGGAAATTCCCACACAGCAATGGCATAAAGTGAGACTAGGGATTTTTTTTTTTTAAGTGGCGGAGGAATACAGTGCGGAAGGATACCTACCTTCCGTCATTGGATTCCTGCAGCCCGTAGAGAACGGCAGCATCAGCTGATGCTGCAGTTCTCTACCCAAGATCGTCGTGGGACACACTCGTGGACTGCTTCGGATCGTGGGTGAGTATTTTTGTGGTTTGTTATGTTAATATTTATTCCGTAAAAGACAATGGCTTCGGGGAACAATGTGACAAGTATTGGTAAGTATGTTACTCTATGTTATATGTACTGTATGTCTATGTATGTATTGTATGAATGTATTGTATGTAGTATGTATGTAGTATATATGTGGTAACTATGTAGCATGTAGTATGTATGTAGTATGTAGCATGCATGTAGCATGCAGTATGTATGTAGCATGCATGTAGTATATATGTAGTATGTATGTAGCATATATGTAGTATGTATGTAGCATGTAGTATGTATGTAGCATGCATGTAGTATGTATGTAGTATGTATGTAGCATGTAGTATGTATGTAGCATGCATGTAGTATATATGTAGTATGTATGTAGCATGTAGTATGTATGTAGTATGTATGTAGTATGTATGTGGTATGTATGTAGTATATATGTAGTATGTATGTAGCATGTAGTATGTATGTAGCATGCATGTAGTATATATGTAGTATGTATGTAGCATATATGTAGTATGTATGTAGCATATATGTAGTATGTATGTAGTATGTATGTAGCATGCATGTAGTATATATGTAGTATGTATGTAGCATATATGTAGTATGTATGTAGCATGTAGTATATATGTAGTATGCATGTTGCATGCATGTAGTATATATGTAGTATGTATGTAGCATGTAGTATGTATGTAGTATGTATGTTGCATGTAGTATATATGTAGTATGAATGTAGCATGTATGTAGTATGTAGTATGAATGTAGCATGTATGTAGTATGCATGTTGTATGTATGTAGCATGTAATTTTTTTTTTTTTTTTTTTTTACATTCAACACATTAGCCGGATGATGGGACTACTACTGTCCCATCATTGGCTAATGTGTCAATCACTGTCATGGTAGCAGGCATCGCCCGATGGGACTTGTAGTCCCATCGGACGATGCCTGCACAGACCCCCGAAGCCTGCACAGACAACCGGCAGGCCGGCACAGCTCCCCGGAGCCTGCACAGCCCCCCGGCAGGCCGGCACAGCCCCCCGGCAGGCCGGCACAGCCCACCGGAGCCTGCACAGACCCCCTGGCAGGCCGGCACAGCCCCCCGAAAGGCCCGTACAGACCCCAGAGAGGCTGTGCAAGGGAAAAACAGGATTTTTCTTATTCCGATACCGGAAGTCCCATAGACTTGAATGGGACTTCCGGTATCGGAATCGGCGATACCGATACTTTTTTTTAAGATCGGCCGATCCATTCCGATCCGATACTTTGAAGTATCGGACGGTATCGCTCAACTCTACTGGTGATAAGTCCAGGACGTTACAATGTACTGGGAGAAGAAGATGAAGAAGAGGCACAAATGGAGCAAGGTTCTTCATACATCATAGAAAATGACTCTGATGAGGTGGATCCTGACTCTCCCGTGTCCACAAAGAGATGGGGCACTGCAGGTGACAGCAGTGGAAGGAGAAAGAAAACCAGAAAGTCTAAGTGATCAGGATGCGGCTGAGACTAAGCTCTATTAATGTGAACAGTGTGAGGACTGGTAGCCGGCGGCAGGCGATCTACCAGCGATTGTCTGATGAGAGATCTGACATCTTCTTCTTACAGGAGACGTATCTGAAATGTAATGCCCATGTGTATGCAGCCAAGAGAGACTAGAGACTAGGTCCATCATTCTGGTCCTTCGGGCTGGAGAGGAATGACTGTGTGGGAATCCTCTTTAATACCATGGATGTCCAGGTGGACAGAGTCCTGGAGATCTGTCCGGGCCGCTGTCTGATGCTGGACTTTGTACTGGACTCCATCCATTATAGAGCAATAAACATTTATGCTCCGCAGACAAGGAAAGAGCGGAGGGAACTGTTTGACCATATGAAGCCATATTGCTTTACCTCTAAAGTGTTTATATTGTGTGGGGATTTTAATAATGTGTCTTGTAATGTGGATAGATCCAGTAGTCACAAGAAACTGAGATATGATGAGACGTTTCTTAATAATATAGTCCAACAGGCCCACCTAGTAGACCCCTATGGTTCCCACCATACCAGTAAGACATACACATACCATAAGTGTGGTAATGCCAGCAGAATAGACCGGGTGTATATAAAGAGAGAGGCGAGATGCTCTCAGTACAGGATCAGCCCTCTGGAGTTCTCTGACCATTGCATGGTGAGCGTGACGCTGGATCTGGCCCAAGCTGTGGTCTGTGGAAAGGGGTACTGGAAGGTGAATAGCTCCGTGATCCAAGATCCACGGTTCAGAGAGGCCTTCACCACCTTCTATAACGATCGTAGGACCACCCAATGTATGTGTGATGACACAGCTGAGTGGTGGGAGACCATGAAAAGTGACATCAAGCAGTTTATTATACGAGCAGCCAGGAGACATAGTAATATGGATTATATGAGATACTCTGCCCTGAGACTGCAACTGAGTCGGCTATATAGCAGGATGAATGGTGGTGAGGAGGTGGATGGACGGATCGTCAGCCATATAAAGCAGCGAATGAGGGAGCTGCAGTATGATCGCCTCAAGTCTCTCAAGGCGGAGGGACAGTTTGATAATTGGGGCGTTCATAACCCAGATCCTTTCATTGCCTTTAAAAACAGGGTCAGTAAGAAGCTAATCACTGGTTTGTTGGATGAGAATGGGGTGGAGCAGTCAGAGCCGGAGAAAGTCCACAAGATCATTGCTGATTATTATAGAGATCTCTATAAAGGGGCTCATATTGATAAGGAAGCCATTAATGCCTATTTGAAGGGGGTGTCCCTACCAACACTAGACCCCACACAGGCAGATAGTATGGCCGGTCCCATAACTGAGGAGGAGGTGAAGAAGAGCATTGACTCCTTAAAGGCCAACAAGAGCCCGGGGCTGGACGGCCTGACCAGCGAGTTTTATAGAGAATTCTGGGACTTATTAGCTCCAGACCTGGCGCAGGTCTATAATGATTGCCTCTCTGCAGGGAAGCTTCTACTGTCCCAGTATAAATCTGTTCTGGTCCTTTTGGCAAAAAAAGGAAATCTAAAAGATATAAAGAACTGGCGTCCATTGTCTCTGCTGAACACGGATTATAAAATTCTGGCCAAGATCTTGTATTATCGGCTGAGTGAGGTGGCGGGTGAGCTCATCATTGCCAACCAGACGTGTGGTGTGAAGGGTCGGACGATAGAAGACTCATTGTTGTTGGTGAGAGAAGCCGTGACGTACATGAAGCAGCACCTTGTGGGGCCGTATATTGTGGGCTTAGACCAGAGTAAAGCCTTTGATAGAGTCCATCGTGATTACCTGTATCAGGTGTTGTTACAGTATGGCCTCCCGATGCGGTTTGTGCAGTGGCTGCGATTTCTGTATAAGGAAGCTATAAGCCTGCCGCTGATTAATGGTCACTTGGCCGAGCCCTTTGCGATCATGTCAGGGGTGAGGCAGGGCTGTCCTCTCAGCCCATTGTTGTATGTCTTCAGTCTGGATCCTTTCCTCAGAAAACTGCAGGATCATAGAGATTTTACAGGGCTGAGGTTTCACCTCCAAAGTATGGTGGAGGAGGTAAAGTTCTGTGCCTATGCGGATGATGTGTCGGTTGTGGTGTCTTCTAGAGATGATTGTGCGGCTCTACAGCAGGAGATCACAGCCTTCTCCCAAGTATCTAACTCCTCTGTGAACATGCAGAAGAGCGAGGCGTTGTGGCTGGGGAGTGACCGTGATATCTTCTCTGTGCCCTTCAGAACAGTTCAGGATCAGATAAAGATTTTGGGAGTTGTGTTTGGTGCTGTAGATGATGGGAAGGTGAACTGGGAGGAGAAGCTGGTGGTGTGTGAGCGGAAGGTGCAGAGCTGGAGACACTGGAAGCTGACATATCTGGAGAAGATCCGCCTGCTGAAGACCTTCCTGCTCCCGCTGTTCCTCTATATCAGTGTAGTGTTCCCGCTGCCAGATACGTTGCTCCCCAGACTTACCAATGTCTTCTTTCACTTCTTGTGGGGCAACAGGGTGAATGTGGTCAGGAGAAACATTGTTTATCTCCCTCATAAGGATGGTGGTCTCGCCATGCCTTGTCCGGAGCTCTTCTTTAATCTTTTGTTTCTCATGAAGAATTTTTCGTTTTGTAAGAATTCAGAGAAGGTGCCATGGTCGTGTTTGTTTAAGAGCCAGATCCAGCAGTTTGTGTCTGTGTGGTCGGTAGGGGACCCCATCAAGAGAATCTCCGGACGACTAAAGAATAATGTTTCTTGGTATGGTGTCCACATAATAAGTAAGGTCGTCAGATGGAGGATCTTGTATGATGACTAGAGTTGAGCGATACCGTCCGATACTTCAAAGTATCGGATCGGAATGGATCGGCCGATCTTTAAAAAAAGTATCGGTATCGCCGATTCCGATACCGGAAGTCCCATTCAAGTCTATGGGACTTCCGGTATCGGAATAAGAAAAACCCTGTTTTTGCCTTGTACAGCCTCTCTGGGGTCTGTACGGGCCTTTCGGGGGGCTGTGCCGGCCTGCCAGGGGGTCTGTGCAGGCTCCGGTGGTCTGTGCCGGCCTGCCGGGGGGCTGTGCCGGCCTGCCGGTGGTCTGTGCAGGCTCCGGTGGGCTGTGCCGGCCTGCCGGGGGGCTGTGCCGGCCTGCCGGTGGTCTGTGCAGGCTCCGGGGGGCTGTGCCGGCCTGCCGGGGGGCTGTGCCGGCCTGCTGGTTGTCTGTGCAGGCTTCGGGGGTCTGTGCAGGCATCGTCCGATGGGACTACAAGTCCCATCGGGCGATGCCTGCTACCATGACAGTGATTGACACATTAGCCAATGACGGGACAGTAGTAGTCCCATCATCCGGCTAATGTGTTAAATGTTAAAAAAAAAAAAAAAAAAAAAAAATACTACATACATACTACATGCATGCTACATACATACTACATGCTACATACATACTACATGCTACATACATACTACATGCTACATACATACTACATACATACTACATACATACTACATACATGCTACATACATACTGCATGCTACATACATACTACATACATACTACATACATACTACATGCATGCTACATGCATGCTACATACATACTACATACATACTACATGCATGCTACATACATACTACATGCATGCTACATGCATGCTACATACATACTACATGCTACATACATACCACATACATACTACATACATACTACATACATACTACATGCTACATACATACTACATATATACTACATGCATGCTACATACATACTACATGCTACATACATACCACATACATACTACATACATGCTACATGCATACTACATATATACTACATGCATGCTACATACATACTACATATATACTACATGCATGCTACATACATACATACTACATACATACTACATGCTACATACATACCACATATATACTACATACATACAATACATTCATACAATACATACATAGACATACAGTACATATAACATAGAGTAACATACTTACCAATACTTGTCACATTGTTCCCCGAAGCCATTGTCTTTTACGGAATAAATATTAACATAACAAACCACAAAAATACTCACCCACGATCCGAAGCAGTCCACGAGTGTGTCCCACGACGATCTTGGGTAGAGAACTGCAGCATCAGCTGATGCTGCCGTTCTCTACGGGCTGCAGGAATCCAATGACGGAAGGTAGGTATCCTTCCGCACTGTATTCCTCCGCCACTTAAAAAAAAAAAAAGTCCCTAGTCTCACTTTATGCCATTGCTGTGTGGGAATTTCCCACGCAGCAATGGCATAAAGTGAGACTAGGGACTTTTTTTTTTTTAACTGGCGGAGGAATACAGTGCGGAAGGATACCTACCTTCCGTCATTGGATTCCTGCAGCCCGTAGAGAACGGCAGCATCATCTGATGCTGCAGTTCTCTACCCAAGATCGTCGTGGGACACACTCGTGGACTGCTTCGGATCGTGGGTGAGTATTTTTGTGGTTTGTTATGTTAATATTTATTCCGGAAAAGACAATGGCTTCGGGGAACAATGTGACAAGTATTGGTAAGTATGTTACTCTATATTATATGTACTGTATGTCTATGTATGTATTGTATGAATGTATTGTATGTAGTATGTATGTAGTATATATGTGGTATGTATGTAGCATGTAGTATGTATGTAGCATGCATGTAGTATGTATGTAGTATGTATGTAGTATTTTTTTTTTTTATTTTTTTTTTTTAACATTTAACACATTAGCCGGATGATGGGACTACTACTGTCCCATCATTGGCTAATGTGTCAATCACTGTCATGGTAGCAGGCATCGCCAGATGGGACTTGTAGTCCCATCGGACGATGCTTGCACAGACCCCCGGACATCAGCACAGCCCCCCGGCAGGCCGGTACAGACCCCCACAGGGTGCACAGACCACCGGCAGGCCGGCACAGCCCCCCGGCAGGCCGGTACAGACCCCCACAGGGTGCACAGACCACCGGCAGGCCGGCACAGCCCCCCGGCAGGCCGGTACAGACCCCGGGCAGTCCACACAGCCCCCCGGCAGGCCGGCACAGCCCCCCGGCAGGCCGGCAGAGACCCCCGGAAGGCCCGAAATGACGGCGCATCATGATGCGCACACACCACGCATCATGATGACGTCAGGCTGTCAATCAACTTTGAACTTCCGATTCCGATGCCGAATTCCGATATTGAAAAAATATCGGAAGTCGGTATCGGAATTCCGATACAGCAAGTATCGGCCGATACCCGATACTTGCGGTATCGGAATGCTCAACACTAATGATGACGTCAAGCAGCTTAGTAGGAAGGAGCTGTATAAGAATGTCCTGTCATCTCACTTCAGTGTCCAGGTACAACTGAGGGGCGCTCCGAGTCTGGATGTAAAATGGGCTGTAAAAAACGTGCTAGATCCCAGAGTTCACCCTCATATGAGAGACGTAGCGTGGCTGGCACTCCATGGTAAGATGTACGTTAGAGATAATCTAAAGTGCAGGAATGTATCAGACAGATCCTGTCCCAGAGAAGAGTGCCCCCATATACTGGAGACGATGGACCATCTGCAGTTAGAGTGCCCCTTCAGTAAGCAGGTATGGGAGTCTGTGTCCTTGTCCCTAAATTTGCCGCACCTGGTGGGACAGTCGTATGGTCAGCTGCTGTACGGAGACTTCCAGCCTGAGCTCAGGGCGTATGACAGAAGCTCTCTGTATATAATAAATGTGGTGACCATCTACCATCTGTGGTGTGCGCGGTGCTGCCTGCTCATCAACAAGGAAGTCCTGTCCTGTGATACTGTCAGGTATAAGATCCTAGAAAGTCTCAAGGCCGTATATAAGAAGGATATAAAGGGGAACCCAGGGAATGTGAACTGGAGGAACATCCATGTATCGGGATTTGTCAATGTTTGCTAATGCTATTGTTTAAGTGATGTAACAACATTTATCTCCTTTACTATTTATTGCTTTGAGATTTTAATGTAACATTTTTGTAATATATGGTTGCCAGTTTTTAAATAAAAAGATCATTATAGTAGTTATATTCTTGTACATAGGGGCAGTATTATAGTAGTTATATAGTAGTTATATTCTTGTACATAGGAGCAGTATTATAGTAGTTATATTCTTGTACATAGGGGCATTATTATAGTAGTTATATTCTTGTACATAGGAGCAGTATTATAGTAGTTATATGCTTGTACTTAGGGGGCAGTATTATAGTAGTTATATTCTTGTACATAGGAGCAGTATTATAGTAGTTATATTCTTGTACATAGGAGCAGTATTATAGTAGTTATATTCTTGTACATAGGAGCAGTATTATAGCAGTTATATTCTTGTACATAGGGGCAGTATTATAGTAGTTATATTCTTGTACATAGGAGCAGTATTATAGTAGTTATATTCTTGTACATAGCGGCAGTATTATAGTAGTTATATTCTTGTACATAGGGGCAGTATTATAGTAGTTATATTCTTGTACATAGGAGCAGTATTATAGTAGATATAATCTTGTACATAGGAGCAGTATTATAGTAGTTATATTCTTGTACATAGGGGCAGTATTATAGTAGCTATATTCTTGTACATAGGAGCAGTATTATAGTAGTTATAATCTTGTACATAGGAGCAGTATTATAGTAGTTATATTCTTGTACATAGGGGGCAGTATTATAGTAGTTATAATCTTGTACATAGGAGCAGTATTATAGTAGTTATATTCTTCTACATAGGGGCAGTATTATAGTAGTTATATTCTTGTACATAGGGGCAGTATTATAGTAGTTATATTCTTGTACATAGGGGCAGTATTATAGTAGTTATATTCTTGTACATAGGGGCAGTATTATAGTAGTTATATTCTTGTACATAGGAGCAGTATTATAGTAGTTATATTCTTGTACATAGGGGCAGTATTATAGTAGTTATATTCTTGTACATAGGGGCAGTATTATAGTAGTTATAATCTTGTACATAGGAGCAGTATTATAGTAGTTATATTCTTGTACATAGGGGGCAGTATTATAGTAGTTATAATCTTGTACATAGGAGCAGTATTATAGTAGTTATATTCTTGTACATAGGAGCAGTATTATAGTAGCTATATTCTTGTACATAGGGGCAGTATTATAGTAGTTATATTCTTGTACATAGGCACAGTATTATAGCAGTTATATTCCTGTACATAGGAGCACTATTATAGTAGTTATATTCTTGTACATAGGAGCAGTATTATAGTAGTTATATTCTTGTACATAGGGGCAGTATTATAGTAGTTATATTCTTGTACATAGGAGCAGTATTATAGTAGTTATATTCTTGTACATAGGGGCAGTATTATAGTAGTTATATTCTTGTACATAGGGGCAGTATTATAGTAGTTATATTCTTGTACATAGGGGCATTATTATAGTAGTTATATTCTTGTACATAGGAGCAGTATTATAGTAGTTATATGCTTGTACTTAGGGGGCAGTATTATAGTAGTTATATTCTTGTACATAGGAGCAGTATTATAGTAGTTATATTCTTGTACATAGGAGCAGTATTATAGTAGTTATATTCTTGTACATAGGGGCATTATTATAGTAGTTATATTCTTGTACATAGGAGCAGTATTATAGTAGCTATATTCTTGTACATAGGGGCAGTATTATAGTAGTTATATTCTTGTACATAGGCACAGTATTATAGCAGTTATATTCCTGTACATAGGAGCACTATTATAGTAGTTATATTCTTGTACATAGGAGCAGTATTATAGTAGTTATATTCTTGTACATAGGGGCAGTATTATAGTAGTTATATTCTTGTACATAGGAGCAGTATTATAGTAGTTATATTCTTGTACATAGGGGCAGTATTATAGTAGTTATATTCTTGTACATAGGGGCAGTATTATAGTAGTTATATTCTTGTACATAGGGGCAGTATTATAGTAGTTATAATCTTGTACATAGGAGCAGTATTATAGTAGTTATATTCTTGTACATAGGGGGCAGTATTATAGTAGTTATAATCTTGTACATAGGAGCAGTATTATAGTAGCTATATTCTCTAAACTCCTGGAACGCCTGGTCCACTCCCGTCTTATCCGCTATCTCTCAGAAAACTCTGTTCTCGACCCTCTCCAATCCGGTTTCCGCTCTTTACACTCCACTGAAACTGCCCTCACTAAAGTCTCTAATGATCTGCTAACAGCTAAAACAAATGGTCATTACTCCATGCTAATTCTCTTGGATCTCTCTGCAGCATTCGACACTGTGGATCATCAGCTCCTCCTCACTATGCTCCATTCCATTGGCCTCAAGGACACCGTTCTCTCCTGGTTCTCCTCCTATCTCTCCGACCGCTCCTTTACTGTTTCTTTTGCCGGTTCCTCCTCCTCTCACCTTCCCCTTACTGTTGGGGTTCCTCAAGGATCGGTTCTAGGCCCCCTCCTCTTCTCCTTGTACACTGCCCCTATTGGTCAAACAATCAGTAGATTTGGTTTCCAGTACCATCTCTATGCTGATGACACCCAATTATACGCTTCTTCTCCTGACATCACGCCAGCCTTTCTAGAAAACACTGGCGATTGTCTAAACGCTGTGTCTAATATCATGTCCTCACTATATCTGAAACTGAACCTGTCAAAGACTGAACTCCTGGTGTTTCCTCCCGCTACTAATGTACCTACACCCGACATTGCCATTTCCGTCTGTGGTTCCACTATTACTCCCCAGCAACATGCCCGCTGTCTTGGGGTCATACTTGATTCCGAGCTTTCCTTTGCCCCCCACATTCGATCACTGGCTCGCTCTTGTCATCTGCACCTCAAAAACATTTCTAGAATTCGACCTTTTCTTACTTTTGACTCTGCAAAAACTCTTACTGTTTCTCTTATTCATTCTCGTCTCGACTATTGTAACTCTCTTCTAATCGGTCTCCCTCTTACAAAACTCTCCCCTCTCCAATCTGTCTTGAATGCTGCAGCCAGGATCATATTCCTCACCAATCGTTACACCGATGCCTCTACCTTGTGCCAGTCATTACACTGGCTACCCATCCACTCCAGAATTCAGTATAAACTTATTACCCTCACCCACAAAGCCCTCCATAGCTCAGCACCACCCTACATCTCCTCCCTTGTTTCAGTATACCACCCTACCCGCGCCCTCCGTTCTGCTGATGACCTGAGGTTAGTATCCTCAATAGTCAGAACCTCCCACTCCCGTCTCCAAGACTTTACACGTGCCGCGCCAATTCTTTGGAATGCACTTCCCAGGTCAATACGATTAGTCCCCAATCCCCACAATTTTAAGCGTGTCCTGAAAACGCATTTATTCAGACTGGCCTATCGCCTCAACACATTAACCTAACCTATCCCTGTGTGGCAGAGCCAAAAGTTTTACCATAACCAGGTTCCCAGCATCATGTTCCCACATGCTTTATGCATCCATTAGCCCTTTGTGTCTGTACTGTTACACACTTAACATTATGGCTGGTCCATACAATCAGGGCAACTGTTACCACCCACCTTTCGTGTCTACCTCTTTCCTCATAGACTGTAAGCTTGCGAGCAGGGCCCTCATTCCTCTTGTTATATGTTATAGTCTGTATGTGATTATTGTTATGCTGTAATGTCTATTGTCTGTACAAATCCCCTCTGAAATGTAAAGTGCTGCGGAATATGTCGGCGCTATAAAAATAAAATTTATTATTATTATTATTATTGTACATAGGGGCAGTATTATAGTAGTTATATTCTTGTACATAGGCACAGTATTATAGCAGTTATGTTCCTGTACATAGGAGCAGTATTATAGTAGTTATATTCTTGTATATAGGGAGCAGTATTATAGTAGTTATATTCTTGTACATACGAGCAGTATTATAGTAGTTATATTCTTCTACATAGGGGCAGTATTATAGTAGTTATATTCTTGTATATAGGAGCAGTATTATAGCAGTTATATTCCTGTACATAGGAGCAGTATTATAGTAGTTATATTCTTGTACATAGGAGCAGTATTATAGTAGTTATATTCTTCTACATAGGGGCAGTATTATAGTAGTTATATTCTTGTATATAGGAGCAGTATTATAGCAGTTATATTCCTGTACATAGGAGCAGTATTATAGTAGTTATATTCTTGTACATAGGGGCAGTATTATAGTAGTTATATTCTTGTACATAGGAGCAGTATTATAGTAGTTATATTCTTGTACATAGGGAGCAGTATTATAGTAGTTATATTCTTGTACATAGGAGCAGTATTATAGTAGTTATATTCTTGTACATAGGAGCAGTATTATAGTAGTTATATTCTTGTGCATAGGGGCAGTATTATAGTAGTTATATTCTTGTACATAGGAGCAGTATTATAGTAGTTATATTCTTGTACATAGGAGCAGTATTATAGTAGTTATATTCTTGTACATAGGAGCAGTATTATAGTAGTTACAGTTGTGGCCAAAAGTATTGACACCCCTGCAATTCTGTCAGATAATACTCAGTTTCTTCCTGAAAATGATTGCAAACACAAATTCTTTGGTATTATTATCTTCATTTAATTTGTCTTAAATGAAAAAACACAAAAGAGAATGAAGCAAAAAGCAAAACATTGATCATTTCACACACAACTCCAAAAATGGGCCAGACAAAAGTATTGGCACCCTCAGCCTAATACTTGGTTGCACAACCTTTAGCCAAAATAACTGCGACCAACCGCTTCCGGTAACCATCAATGAGTTTCTTACAATGCTCTGCTGGAATTTTAGACCATTCTTCTTTGGCAAACTGCTCCAGGTCCCTGATATTAGAAGGGTGCCTTCTCCAAACTGCCATTTTTAGATCTCTCCACGGGTGTTCTATGGGATTCAGGTCTGGACTCACTGCTGGCCACCTTAGAAGTCTCCAGTGCTTTCTCTCAAACCATTTTCTAGTGCTTTTTGAAGTGTGTTTTGGGTCATTGTCCTGCTGGAAGACCCATGACCTCTGAGGGAGACCCAGCTTTCTCACACTGGGCCCTACATTATGCTGGAAAATTTGTTGGTAGTCTTCAGACTTCATAATGCCATGCACACGGTCAAGCAGTCCAGTGCCAGAGGCAGCAAAGCAACCCCAAAACATCAGGGAACCTCCGCCATGTTTGACTGTAGGGACCGTGTTCTTTTCTTTGAATGCCTCTTTTTTTCTCCTGTAAACTCTATGTTGATGCCTTTGCCCAAAAAGCTCTACTTTTGTCTCATCTGACCAGAGAGCATTCTTCCAAAACGTTTTAGGCTTTTTCAGGTAAGTTTTGGCAAACTCCAGCCTGGCTTTTTTATGTCTCGGGGTAAGAAGTGGGGTCTTCCTGGGTCTCCTACCATACAGTCCCTTTTCATTCAGACGCCGACGGATAGTACGGGCTGACACTGTTGTACCCTCGGACTGCAGGGCAGCTTGAACTTGTTTGGATGTTAGTCGAGGTTCTTTATCCAACATCCGCACAATCTTGCGTTGAAATCTCTTGTCAAATTTTCTTTTCTGTCCACATCTAGGGAGGTTAGCCACAGTGCCATGGGCTTTACACTTCTTGATGACACTGCGCACGGTAGACACAGGAACATTCAGGTCTTTGGAGATGGACTTGTAGCCTTGAGATTGCTCATGCTTCCTCACAATTTGGTTTCTCAAGTCCTCAGACAGTTCTTTGGTCTTCTTTCTTTTCTCCATGCTCAATGTGGTACACACAAGGACACAGGACAGAGGTTGAGTCAACTTTAATCCATGTCAACTGGCTGCAAGTGTGATTTAGTTATTGCCAACACCTGTTAGGTGCCACAGGTAAGTTACAGGTGCTGTTAATTACACAAATTAGAGAAGCATCACATGATTTTTCGTACAGTGCCAATACTTTTGTCCACCCTCTTTTTTTATGTTTGGTGTGGAATTATATCCAATTTGGCTTTAGGACAATTCTTTTTGTGCTTTTTTCATTTAAGACAAATTAAATGACGATAATAATACCAAATACCATTTTCAGGAAGAAACTGAGTATTATCTGATAAAATTGCAGGGTTGCCAATACTTTTGGCCACAACTATATATTCTGGTACATAGGAGCAATATTATAGCAGTTATATTCTTGTTTATAGGGGAAGTATTATAGTAGTTATATTCTTGTACATAGGGGACAGTATTATAGTAGTTATATTCTTGTTTATAGGGGCAGTATTATAGTAGTTATATTCTTGTACATAGGGGAAGTATTATAGTAGTTATATTCTTGTACATAGGGGACAGTATTATAGTAGTTATATTCTTGTTTATAGGGGCAGTATTATAGTAGTTATATTCTTGTACATAGGAGCAGTATTATAGTAGTTATATTCTTGTACATAGGAGCAGTATTATAGTAGTTATATTCTTGTACATAGGGAGCAGTATTATAGTAGTTATATTCTTGCACATAGAAGGCAGTATTATAGTAGTTATATTCTTGTACATAGGGGCAGTATTAAGGTAGTTATATTCTTGTACATAGGAGCAGTATTATAGTAGTTATATTCTTGTACATAGGAGCAGTATTATAGTACTTATATTCTTGTACATAGGGAGCAGTATTATAGTAGTTATATTCTTGCACATAGAAGGCAGTATTATAGTAGTTATATTCTTGTACATAGGGGCAGTATTATAGTAGTTATATTCTTGTACATAGGGGCAGTATTATAGTAGTTATATTCATGTACATAGGGGCAGTATTATAGTAGTTATATTCGTGTACATAGGGGCAGTATTATAGTAGATATATTCTTGTACATAGAGGCAGTATTATAGTAGTTATATTTTTGTACATAGGGACAGTATTATAGTAGTTATATTCTTCTACATTGGGGCAGTATTATAGTAGTTATATTCTTGTACATAGGGGCAGTATTATAGTAGTTATATGTTTGTACATAGGGGCAGTATTATAGTAGTTATATTCTTGTACATAGGGGCAGTATTATAGTAGTTATATTCTTGTACATAGGGGCAGTATTATAGCAGTTATATTCTTATACATAGGGGCAGTATTATAGTAGTTATATTCTTGTACATAGGAGCAGTATTATAGTAGTTATATTCTTGTACATAGGGAGCAGTATTATAGTAGTTATATTCTTGCACATAGAAGGCAGTATTATAGTAGTTATATTCTTGTACATAGGGGCAGTATTATAGTAGTTATATTCTTGTACATAGGGGCAGTATTATAGTAGTTATATTCTTGTACATAGGGGCAGTATTATAGTAGTTATATTCGTGTACATGGGGCAGTATTATAGTAGTTATATTCTTGTACATAGGGGCAGTATTATAGTAGTTATATTTTTGTACATAGTGGGCAGTATTATAGTAGTTATATTTTTGTACATAGTGGGCAGTATTATAGTAGTTATATTTTTGTACATAGTGGGCAGTATTATAGTAGTTATATTCTTGTACATAGGGGCAGTATTATAGTAATTATATTGTTGTACATAGGAGCAGTATTATAGTAGTTATATTCTTGTACATAGGGGGCTGTATTATAGTAGTTATATTCTTGTACATAGGGGCAGTATTATAGTAGTTATATTCTTGTACATAGGGGGGCAGCATTATAGTAGTTATATTCTTGTACATAGGGGCAGTATTATAGTAGTTATATTCTTGTACATAGGGGGGCAGTATTATAGTAGTTATATTCTTGTACATAGGAGCAGTATTATAGTAGTTATATTCTTGTACATAGGGGGCAGTATTATAGTAGTTATATTATTGTACATAGGAGCAGTATTATAGTAGTTATATTCTTGTACATAGGGGGCAGTATTATAGTAGATATATTCTTGTATATAGGAGCAGTATTATAGTAGTTATATTTTTGTACATAGTGGGCAGTATCAGTGGCGGATTAAGTGGACTATGGGCCCGGGGCTGTTCATAAAACCTGGGCCCCTGTACCCCCCTTCCCTCTTGAGCGCTGCGGTCCCCGTGCGGGAATTGACAGCCGTACGGACCGCAGCACTTGGTTTGCTGCGGGTCCATACGGAAAACCCGCCACCATTCCACTACGTGTGGACATGGCCTAAAAAGACGTTGCACATAAGCTGTAGGCCTACGGCCAATACGCACAAAATCGCCCAACGTGATCCTGGCCATAGGGGATCCACTTTAATGTCCCCACTTTAATTTGAAGTCCCCTTACTTCATCCATTGCAGTCCCCTATCACCCACTCACTTGGTTTGCTGCGGGTCCATACGGAAAACCCGCCACCATTCCACTACGTGTGGACATGGCCTAAAAAGACGTTGCACATAAGCTGTAGGCCTACGGCCAATACGCACAAAATCGCCCAACGTGATCCTGGCCATAGGGGATCCACTTTAATGTCCCCACTTTAATTTGAAGTCCCCTTACTTCATCCATTGCAGTCCCCTATCACCCACTCACTTGGTTTGCTGCGGGTCCATACGGAAAACCCGCCACCATTCCACTACGTGTGGACATGGCCTAAAAAGACGTTGCACATAAGCTGTAGGCCTACGGCCAATACGCACAAAATCGCCCAACGTGATCCTGGCCATAGGGGATCCACTTTAATGTCCCCACTTTAATTTGAAGTCCCCTTACTTCATCCATTGCAGTCCCCTATCACCCACTCACTTCATCTGCAGTGCCGCTTCATCATTTGCAGCCCCTTATCCCCCCTTCCATTTTATCATGTGCAGTCCCCTTTCCCCCCCAACTTCATGTGCAGCCCCACTCCCCCATCATCATGTGCAGTTAATTTTACCCCTATATCATGTGCAGTCCCCCTTACCCCCAATTCATCATGTGCAGTCCCACTTACCCCTTAATTCATCATGTGCAGTCCCAGTTACCCCTTAATTCATCATGTGCAGTTCCCCTTACCCCCAATTCATCATGTGCAGTCCCACTTACCCCTTAATTCATCATGTGCAGTCCCAGTTACCCCTTAATTCATCATGTGCAGTCCCACTTACCCCTTAATTCATCATGTGCAGTCCCACTTATCCCCCACTTCATCATGTGCAGCCCCACTCACCCCCCTTCATCATGTGCAGCCCCCACTCATCCCCCCTTCATCCTGTGAAGCCCCCACTCACCCCCTTTCATCATATACAGCCACCAGTCACCCCCCTTCATCATATACAGTCCCTGGGCCCGGGTGCCACTGCCAGCTGGAGCTGCCGCAGCAGGAGCCGCCGGCACCACCACTCACTGTCTTGGAGTTGGAGCAAGGACTGATGAGCCTCACTCAGCGAGCCGCAGCGCCAGCCACTCACTAGGTGTCAGGACTCAGGTCAGGAGATGTGCGACAGTGCGCCGCCCGTCGGTGATGTCCGGTCACCGCCCGGTCCCTCCATGTCCAGAGAGAGGCGCGCAGCACGCTTCACAAGCTCCTGCTTCCTCCTTCCGCCCCGTCCTGTCTCCGCCTCGTCACTTCCTCCCTGCGTCGCACACGTGACAAGAGACAGGGGAGGGGAGCTCTCCACGGTCTCCACCAATCAAATGACACTCCTGGGCTGCTGCTGGACTGCGATTGGCTAATGGCACGCGTCTCCTGCCGGCGCCACTGATTCAAATTCAAGGTCGCATTCCCCAGCAGTCAGACAGTGTGTCACCGTGTGTGGGCCCTTCCGTCACGCCAGGGCCCCGGCACTTGCCCGGGTACGCCGGGTGCTGACGCCGGGCCTGAGCCCGCCTCTGCCCCTGGGCCCCCAAAAAACCTTGGGCCCGGGGCGACCGCCCCATCCGCCCCTATTAAGATCCGCCATTGGGCAGTATTATAGTAGTTATATTTTTGTACATAGTGGGCAGTATTATAGTAGTTATATTCTTGTACCTAGGAGCAGTATTATAGTAGTTATATTCTTATACATAGGAGCAGTATTATAGTAGTTATATTCTTATACATAGGAGCAGTATTATAGTAGTTATATTCTTATACATAGGGGGATGTATTATAGTAGTTATATTCTTATACATAGGGGCAGTATTATAGTAGTTACATTCTTATACATAGGAGCAGTATTATAGTAGTTATATTCTTGTACATAGGAGCAGTATTATAGTAATTATATTGTTGTACATAGGAGCAGTATTATAGTAGTTATATTCCTGTACATAGAGGGCAGTATTATAGTAGTTATATTCTTGTACATAGGAGCCGTATTATAGTAGTTATATTCTTGTACATAGGGGCAGTATTATAGTAGTTATATTCTTGTACATAGGAGCAGTATTATACTTGTTATATTCTTGTACATAGGGGCAGTATTATAGTAGTTATATTCTTGTACATAGGAGCAGTATTATAGTAGTTATATTCTTGTACATAGGGGGCAGTATTATAGTAGTTATATTCTTGTACATAGGGGGCAGTATTATAGTAGTTATATTCTTGTACATAGGAGCAGTATTATAGTAGTTATATTCTTGTACATAGGAGCAGTATTATAGTAGTTATATTCTTGTACATAGGAGCAGTATTATACTTGTTATATTCTTGTACATAGGGGCAGTATTATAGTAGTTATATTCTTGTACATAGGAGCAGTATTATAGTAGTTATATTCTTGTATATAGGGGGCAGTATTATAGTAGTTATATTCTTGTACATAGGGGGCAGTATTATAGTAGTTATATTCTTGTATATAGGAGCAGTATTATAGTAGTTATATTCTTGTACATAGGGGGCAGTATTATAGTAGTTATATTCTTGTACATAGGGGGCAGTATGACAATTATTATGTTGATTGCAGTTTGTTCAGTTATTTTTATGTCTATTTTCATCTTCACAGTCACTTTTATATAATGAAACTTAATTTCTCCACCTGAAAACTGTAATTAAAATTGTTTCAGTCATGAGTCCTAATGAGTGTTTTCCCTTTGAGCTGCTACGTTATACAATATGTGTGAGGAAATTGATAGAAAGGACTCTGAACTCTATAATTAGTTGATGAAGACTAATGTAACCAGTTTGCTCTTAATATTTGGGCTTCTGACAATGATGAGAGTGTTGGATTATCAAAACTGCGTATGGTTATCCAGTAAAACAAAATTAAAGGAGAATAAAACTGGAGACTCTGCACCTGTATAATGTAAGAACATGTAGTGTATCACTATATATGGCCCCTAGAGAGGGAAAAGAGAGAAAGCAGGACCCCTGCTGTGCAGAATAGGGGGAATATAGTGCTATGGGTGAGAGCAATTTAGAGGCATTAACATGATGTAGAGCAGAGAGGAAAAGAGAGACAGAGGAGAAAATAAAGAGAACCTGAATGAAAGTGACAGACAGCTACAGAGAGACCAAGAGACTGAGAGATTATACAACTGGGAGACAAGCAGAAAAGGATGGTGCCATGAAAACACTACCACTCCTCCTGTATATATACACTGCACAGCACCACTCCTCCTGTATATATACACTGCACAGCACCACTCCTCCTGTATATATACACTGCACAGCACCACTCCTCCTCTATATATACACTGCACAGCACCACTCCTCCTGTATATATACACTGCACAGTACCACTCCTCCTGTATATATACACTGCACAGTACCACTCCTCCTGTATATATACACTGCACAGCACCACTCCTCCTGTATATATACACTGCACAGCACCACTCCTCCTGTATATATACACTGCACAGCACCACTCCTCCTGTATATATACACTGCACAGCACCACTCCTCCTGTATATATACACTGCACAGTACCACTCCTCCTGTATATATACACTGCACAGCACCACTCCTCCTGTATATATACACTGCACAGTACCACTCCTCCTGTATATATACACTGCACAGCACCACTCCTCCTGTATATATACACTGCACAGTACCACTCCTCCTGTATATATACACTGCACAGTACCACTCCTCCTGTATATATACACTGCACAGCACCACTCCTCCTGTATATATACACTGCACAGTACCGCTCCTCCTGTGTATATACACTGCACAGTACCACTCCTCCTGTATATATACACTGCACAGCACCACTCCTCCTGTATATATACACTGCACAGTACCGCTCCTCCTGTATATATACACTGCACAGTACCACTCATCCTGTATATATATACTGCACAGTACCACTCCTCCTGTATATATACACTGCACAGTACCACTCCTCCTGTATATATACACTGCACAGTACCGCTCCTCCTGTATATATACACTGCACAGTACCACTCCTCCTGTATATATACACTGCACAGCACCACTCCTCCTGTATATATACACTGCACAGTACCACTCCTCCTGTATATATACACTGCACAGTACCACTCCTCCTGTATATATACACTGCACAGTACCACTCCTCCTGTATATATACACTGCACAGCACCACTCCTCCTGTATATATACACTGCACAGCACCACTCCTCCTGTATATATACACTGCACAGTACCACTCCTCCTGTATATATACACTGCACAGTACCACTCCTCCTGTATATATACACTGCACAGTACCACTCCTCCTGTATATATACACTGCACAGCACCACTCCTCCTGTATATATACACTGCACAGCACCACTCCTCCTCTATATATACACTGCACAGCACCACTCCTCCTGTATATATACACTGTACAGTACCACTCCTCCTGTATATATACACTGCACAGCACCACTCCTCCTGTATATATACACTGCACAGCACCACTCCTCCTGTATATATACACTGCACAGTACCACTCCTCCTGTATATATACACTGCACAGTACCACTCCTCCTGTATATATACACTGCACAGTACCACTCCTCCTGTATATATACACTGCACAGTACCACTCCTCCTGTATATATACACTGCACAGTACCACTCCTCCTGTATATATACACTGCACAGTACCACTCCTCCTGTATATATACACTGCACAGTACCACTCCTCCTGTATATATACACTGCACAGTACCACTCCTCCTGTATATATACACTGCACAGTACCACCCCTCCTGTATATATACACTGCATAGTACCACTCCTCCTGTATATATACACTGCACAGAACCACTCCTCCTGTATATATACACTGCACAGTACCACTCCTCCTGTATATATACACTGCACAGTACCACTCCTCCTGTATATATACACTGCACAGTACCGCTCCTCCTGTATATATACACTGCACAGTACCACTCCTCCTGTATATATACACTGCACAGTACCGCTCCTCCTGTATATATTCACTGCACAGTACCACTCCTCCTGTATATATACACTGCACAGCACCACTCCTCCTGTATATATACACTGCACAGTACCACTCCTCCTGTATATATACACTGCACAGTACCACTCCTCCTGTATATATACACTGCACAGTACCGCTCCTCCTGTATATATACACTGCACAGCACCACTCCTCCTGTATATATACACTGCACAGTACCGCTCCTCCTGTATATATACACTGCACAGTACCACTCCTCCTGTATATATACACTGCACAGTACCGCTCCTCCTGTATATATACACTGCACAGTACCACTCCTCCTGTATATATACACTGCACAGTACCACTCCTCCTGTATATATACACTGCACAGTACCGCTCCTCCTGTATATATACACTGCACAGTACCACTCCTCCTGTATATATACACTGCACAGTACCGCTCCTCCTGTATATATACACTGCACAGTACCACCCCTCCTGTATATATACACTGCACAGTACCACTCCTCCTGTATATATTCACTGCACAGTACCACTCCTCCTGTATATATACACTGCACAGTACCACTCCTCCTGTATATATACACTGCACAGTACCACTCCTCCTGTACATATACACTGCACAGTGCCACTCTTCCTGTATATATACACTGCACAGTACCGCTCCTCCTGTATATATACACTGCACAGTACCACTCCTCCTGTATATATACACTGCACAGTACCACTCCTCCTGTATATATACACTGCACAGTGCCACTCTTCCTGTATATATTCACTGCACAGTACCACTCCTCCTGTATATATACACTGCACAGTACCACACCTCCTGTATATATACACTGCACAGTACCACTCCTCCTGTATATATACACTGCACAGTACCACTCCTCCTGTATATATACACTGCACAGTACCACTCCTCCTGTATATATACACTGCACAGTACCACTCCTCCTGTATATATACACTGCACAGTGCCACTCTTCCTGTATATATTCACTGCACAGTACCACTCCTCCTGTATATATACACTGCACAGTACCACTCCTCCTGTATATATACACTGCACAGTACCACTCCTCCTGTATATATACACTGCACAGTACCACTCCTCCTGTATATATACACTGCACAGTACCACTCCTCCTGTATATATACACTGCACAGTACCACTCTTCCTGTATATATTCACTGCACAGTACCACTCCTCCTGTATATATACACTGCACAGTACCACTCCTCCTGTATATATACACTGCACAGTGCCACTCTTCCTGTATATATTCACTGCACAGTACCACTCCTCCTGTATATATACACTGCACAGTACCACTCCTCCTGTATATATACACTGCACAGTACCCCTCCTCCTGTATATATACACTGCACAGTACCACTCCTCCTGTATATATACACTGCACAGTACCACTCCTCCTGTATATATACACTGCACAGTACCACTCCTCCTGTATATATACACTGCACAGTACCACTCCTGCTGTCCTGTATATATACACTGCACAGTACCACTCCTCCTGTATATATACACTGCACAGTACCACTCCTCCTGTATATATACACTGCACAGTACCGCTCCTCCCGTATATACTGTATACACTGCACAGTCCCACTCCTCCTGTATATATACACTGCACAGTACCGCTCCTCCTGTATATATACACTGCACAGTACCACTCCTCCTGTATATATACACTGCACAGTACCACTCCTCCTGTGTATACACTTCACAGTACCACTCCTCCTGTATATATACACTGCACAGTACCGCTCCTCCTGTATATATACACTGCACAGTACCGCTCCTCCTGTATATATACTGCACAGTACCACTCCTCCTGTATATATACACTGCACAGTACCGCTCCTCCTGTATATATACACTGCACAGTACCACTCCTCCTGTATATATACACTGCACAGTACCACTCCTCCTGTATATATACACTGCACAGTACCACTTCTCCTGTGTATACACTGCACAGTACCACTCCTCCTATCCTGTATATATACACTGCACAGTACCACTCCTCCTGTTTATACACTGCACAGTACCACTCCTCCTGTAAATATACACTGCACAGTACCACGTCTCATGTATATATACACTGCACAGTACCACGTCTCATGTATATATACACTGCACAGTACCACACCTCCTGTCCTGTATATATACACTGCACAGTACCACTCCTCCTGTCCTGTATATATACACTGCACAGTACCACTCCTCCTGTCCTGTATACACTGCACAGTACCACTCCTCCTGTATATACACTGCACAGTACCACTCCTCCTGTATATATACACACTGCACAGTACCACACCTCCTGTATATATACACACTGCACAGTACCACTCCTCCTGTATATATACACTGCACAGTACCACTCCTCCTGTATATACACTGCACAGTACCACTCCTCCTATCCTGTATATATACACTGCACAGTACCACTCCTCCTGTAAATATACACTGCACAGTACCACTTCTCATGTATATATACACTGCACAGTACCACTCCTCCTGTCCTGTATATATACACTGCACAGTACCACTCCTCCTGTATATATTGTGGTACAGCAAAGGGTGTTTTACTGGATGGGAGATATGTTTCTCCCAGCAGATTAATGTTTGGCCGGGTTTTTCCCTAAAGACAGGACCTGCGATGATGTCAGGGTCACGTGATCAGCCCATGTGATGTCTATCCCACTGGTGGGAGGGGTTGGTCCCTATGTAATGGAGGTTGGTAATTGCTACAGAGTGTGTGTGTTTCTGGAAGCTACAGGAACTCAGCTGGACTTAGCCTGAATCTTATATACAGGATCCCTGTTATGAATGGGTCACCGAGGAGAAAAAAGCAAAACAAGCTAAGTCACAGAAAACCACAGAGGTTGGTATCTATGCAGATTGCAGATCTCTGATATCCTACCACACAACTAGCTGCAGCCGTGGAGCGTACCTACGATGATCCTAGACGCCTCATCACGGCCGGAGGACTAAATAAGCCTAAAGTAAGAAAAGGGGAAAACTAACTGCCCCAGAAGAGACCCCAAAGGAAAGACAGCCCCCACACATGTATTGACGGTGAAACAAGATGAAAGCACAAACACAGGCAGTAAAATAGGCTGAGCAAATGATGGGGCCCAAACTAACTAGAAAGGAAAGGGAAAGACACTGCAATCTGCAAAAAACCCTACAAAAATAATGTCCAACACTTCTGATAGCAAAATTAACCCTGAAGTCACTAGACTTCCCCCACTATGTCAGCACTCTGAAATATTCTGAGACAGAGCAAAAAGAGGCCAAACTAGTAAGGGACAAAAAGCAAATTGGCAAATACAGATAAGTAAGAGTGGAAATTCAGCACAGCCCCCAGCCGGGGCTGGCTGACCACACAAAAAACTGAACAGACATACAAAAACAAGTGTGAACATTAGCAGAAAAACTTAGCTTTAGATGACTGGAACAGAGCTGAAAACCAAGAGCTACCAAGCCAGAAGGAATCACCAGCAACTGAATAGGGCGTCAGCTGTCTTAAATCCAATCTGAGATTCCTGAGGTCCAATCGTCATCCTCATTCTCAGGTGGCAGATCTCCACCGATCAAATCAGCCTCACTACCTCCTGTTACCACCAGAGGGAGTCCGGGAGGAGAACTCACAACTGGTGAACCAGAGAATGAACTCACAACAGTACCCCCCCTTAAGGAGGGGTCACCGAACCCTCATCCACGCCACCAGGCCGATCAGAATGGGCCCGGTGAAAAGCACGAACCAATCTATTGGCATGAATATCAGAGGCAGAGACCCAAGAATTATCCTCCTGACCATAACCCTTCCATTTGACCAAATACTGGAGTCTCCATCTAACCAAACGAGAATCCAATATTTTCTCTACCTCATATTCCACATTGCCTTCAACCAACACAGGGTCAGGAGGTGCTGCAATAGGAACCAATGGCTCAACAAACCTCTTCAACAGAGATTTGTGAAATACGTTATGGATCTTGAACGTAACTGGAAGAGCCAATCGAAGCGAAACAGGATTAAGAATTTTCAAAATCTTATAAGGACCAATAAATCTTGGCTTAAATTTAGGAGATGCAACCTTCATAGGAATATTCTTAGACGACAACCAAACCATATCACCCACTTTAAATCGGGGACCAATGGTCCTATGTCGGTTGGAAAATCGCTGGGCCTTTTCCTGAGAGAGTGACAACTTATCCACCACTTGGTCCCATATCTGCTGCATTCTCTTTACCACAGTGTCCACACCTGGGCAGGACGAAGATTCCACTTGCCCTGAAAAGAATCGAGGATGAAACCCAAAATTACAGAAAAAGGGTGACATCAAAGTGGCAGAACTAGCTCTATTGTTCTGTGCGAATTCGGCCAAGGGCAAAAATGAGACCCAATCATCCTGATCAGCAGATATAAAACATCTCAAATAAGACTCCAAGGTCTGGTTTGTTCTCTCAGTCTGTCTATTGGTCTGGGGATGAAACGCGGAGGAGAAGGATAACTGAATTCCCAGATTGGAACAAAAGGCTTTCCAGAATCTGGAAACAAACTGGACTCCTCTGTCGGACACAATGTTCTCAGGAATCCCATGTAACCAAACCACCTGTTGTAAAAACAAGGGCACCAACTCAGCAGAAGATGGCAACTTTGGGAGTTGTACAAGATGGACCATCTTCGAAAATCTATCACAAATCACCCAGATAACAGTCATTCTCTGAGAGACAGGAAGATCAGAAATAAAATCCATTGAGATATGGGTCCATGGCCTCTTGGGCACCGGCAAGGGTATCAGCAACCCACTAGAACGAGAACAGGGTTTAGACCGAGAACAAGTCCCACAGGACTGTACAAAATTCCTGACATCACGAGATAAGGCGGGTCACCAAAAGGACCGACTCACCAAATCTCTGGTACCAAAAATACCTGGATGACCAGCCAATGCGGAGCAATGAATTTCAGACATTACTCTCTTTCTCCACTGGTCAGGAACATACAATTTTCCCATAGGGCAACGCTCTGGTTTATCCTCCTGAAATTCCTCCAGGGCGCGTCTCAAATCCGTCGAAATGGCAGAAAGAACTACCCCCTCACCTAGGATGGTAGTAGGCTCGGTCACACTAAAAGAGAATCGGCAAAGAAACTCCTAGAAAGGGCGTCTGCCTTAACATTCTCAGTGCCCGGAAGAAAAGAGACCACAACATTAAAACGCATGAAAAGCAAGGGCCATCTAGCCTGTCTAGGATTCAAGCGTTTGGCCGACTCCAGATAAATCAAATTCTTGTGATCGGTGAGGACCACAACTTGATGTCTAGCTCCCTCCAACCAATGTCTCCACTCCTCAAATGCCCACTTCATGGCCAACAATTCCCGATTCCCCACGTCATAGTTGCATTCAGATGGGGAGAACTTTTGAGAAAAGAAGGCACAGGGATTCATCTTAGAAGTCACAGGGTCTTTTTGGGACAAAACAGCTCCTGCACCAATCTCAGAATCATCTACCTCCACCTGAAATGGAAGTGAGACATCAGGTTGCCGTAAAACTGGAGCTGAAGAAAATCTCCGCTTAAGGTCCTGAAATGCTGAGACAGCCTCAGGAGACCAAATCAGCACATCAGCGCCCTTATTGGTCAGATCAGTCAGTGGTTTGACAATACCAGAACAATTACCTATAAATTTACGATAGAAATTAGCAAAACCCAAAAACTACTGGAGGGCCTTCAAAGAAGTAGGCTGAACCCAATCATAAATGGCCTGTACCTTGGCCGGGTCCATTTCAATAGTCAATGGAGATAAGATAAATCCCAAAAATGAAATCCTCTGTACACCAAAAAGGCATTTCGATCCCTTAACAAACAGGGAATTCTCCCTCAAAATCCGGAACAGAGTCCGGACGTGTTCCACATGAGAATCCCAATCACTAGAAAAGATCAAAATATCATCCAGATAGATGATCAAAAACTTATCCGCAAAGTCACGGAAAATATCATTCATAAAGGCCTGGAAGACAGAAGGGGCATTAGTGAGCCCAAAAGGCATCACCAGGTACTCAAAATGTCCCTCCGGAGTATTAAACGCCGTCTTCCATTCATCCCCGTGCTTGATGTGAATAAGATTATACGCCCCCCTGAGTTCAAGCTTAGTAAACCAGCAGGCACTCTTAACTCTGGAGAATAAATCAGACATCAGAGGTAACGGGTACTGATATTTAACCGCCATCTTGTTAAGGGAACGATAATCAATACACGGTCTTAATGAACCATCTTTGTTGGCCACAAAAAAAAAACCAGCACCTAAAGGTGACGAGGATGGTCTACTATGACCCTTCTCCAATGACTCCTTAATATAGGATCGCATAGCATCATGTTCGGGTACTGATAAGTTGAAAAGCCGACCCTTGGGAAATTTACACCCCGGGTTCAGCTCAATAACACAGTCATAACTCCTATGAGGAGGCAAAGACACAGACTTGCTCTCACTAAAAACATCAGAGAAATCAGCCAGATAATCAGGAATATCATGAGACTGAGGAGAGGTGGAGAAAACAGGAGCGTCTCTAAGAACACACTGACCACCCCAACTCACCACAGACCCAGATTTCCAATCCAAAACTGGATTATGAGTTTGCAACCAAGGGAACCCCAAAACAATAGTATCATGCAAATTATGCAGCACCAAAAATTTACAATTTTCTTGGTGGTCTGGGGCAACTCGCATTATCACCTGGGTCCAAAGCTGAGGTTTATTCTCTGCCAAAGGAGTGGCATCAATACCCCTCAAAGGAATAAGCGTCTGCAGAGGCGTCATGGACAAACCACAACGTTTAGCAAAGTCCAAATCCATCAGATTCAGAGCTGCTCCTGAATCCACAAAAGCCTTAGTGGAAAATGAGGATAAGGAGTAGATCAGAGTAATTGCCAAAAGGAACTTAGGTTGTACACTGCCCACAGCAAATGTGTGTGCAAAACGTTTCTCTCGTTTAGGGCAGACAGAAATAGTATGAGAGGCGTCGCCACAGAAAAAACACAGCTTATTACGCCTTCTAAACTCCTGACGTTGCATCCTAGACAAAACCCCATCACATTGCATAGGTTCAGACATTCGTTCAAAAGGTGGCAGCGCCTTCCGTGTAGTCTTACGTTCATGTAAACGCCGATCAACTTGAATGGCTAATGACATAGAATCATCCAGACCAGAGGGAACAGGAAATCCCACCATAACATCTTTTACGGTCTCTGACAAACCTTTCCGAAAGAGAGCTGCCAATGCACTATCATTCCATGTAGTAAGGACCGCCCACTTTCGGAATTTTTGACAGTATAACTCTGCAGAATCCTGACCCTGGTTTAATGCCAACAGGGCTTTCTCAGCATGATCAATAGCATTAGGTTCATCATACAACAACCCCAAGGCCTGAAAAAATGCATCCACATTAGTCAGAATAGGAATTTCAGGTGTCAGAGAAAAAGCCCAATCCTGGGGATCGCCGCACAGCCAGGAGATGACAATTTTAACCTTCTGCATGGAGCTCCCCGATGAGTTAGGCTCAGGGGCGTAGCTAGAACTGATTGGGCCCCATAGCAAACTTTTAAACGGGGCCCCCTCAAAGACGCACCCCCTTCAAGACGCACCCCCTTCAAGACGCACCCCCTTCAAGACGCACCCCCTTCAAGACGCACCCCCTTCAAGACGCACCCTCTTCAACACGCACCCCCTTCAACGCGCACCCCCTTCAACGCGCACCCCCTTCAACGCGCACCCCCTTCAATACGCACCCCCTTCAACACGCACCCCCTTCAACACGCACCCCCTTCAACACGCACCCCCTTCAAGACACACCCCTTCAAGACACACCCCCTTCAAGACACACCCCCTTGCCGATAATGCATACTAGAGTCAATTGTTACCAAACACCACTGCAGAAAAGACTGGGCAGGGCTGGGCTGGCGCTGAAGAAAAACAATAAAATCCGAGGGCGAGGCAAGAAATCATCAGGCTGGCTGAGTGGCTGGCATTAACTAAGCTGAGACAGTGAGGGCTGCCTGCCTTCCTCCGCGCAAACCGACCTCCAGGAACTACATTTCCCAGAGGTCCATGCGGCAGGCAGCTCTGCAGAGAGCTAATAGACAGCGAGGGCTCAGGGAAGGGGCGGGACTGGACTAGTCTGAAGCAATACACTGGCTGCAGGCAGGGTGGCGGGCCCAATATGTGCTTCGCTCCACACAGCAGGCACAGAAATGCAGCGTAGGCTGCAAAATCATTCATAGACAGTGTACATTTTTTTCCGCCGGGGCCCCGAGTTCCCTACACTACACGCACCGGGCCGGCGGGCCCCCAAGACAGCGTTGGCCACAGCACCCGCCGGAGCGCTGCAGACGCAGTAATGTAATTAACTGCCAGGGGCTGGCTGGCACATTTCAGCCTGGGGGGCAGGCACACAGCAGTGGCCCATGAGTAGCGGCCCATCGTTAAAAAGGTTGTCCGATCTTAAGCTACAAGTCTAAAGTCACTATATGCGAATCCTCACATCATGTGCGCTGTGAGGATTCTCTGGTGCTGGCGGTGGGAGCGGGCACTTATGTGATGTGTATATTCCCGGCCATATTACAACTAGACTGTTTCTGGCCTTGCTCAATACAGGTGTAATAAGTGGGGCCGAGCAAGGCTAGTTGTCATGTATGCAAACCACATACCTGCAGTCACACGCCCGCCGAATCACGACAGCACTGCAGCAATGTGAGGATTCACGAGTCTGCAGTCACAGAGTGACTTGTAACTTAAATCTGGACAACCCCTTTAACATGTTTACCTCCGGCTGCTTCACAGGCTATATGCCTACTACTGTATTGCCTGTCTGAGAGCTGTTCAATGAAAAACCTGAAAGTACTGGGATCAGCTCAGATGAGCGTATCTTTTGATCAGACAAATCACATGTTATGCTCATGTATTATTAATTTTAAACTGGATATACATTTTCAGATATGTAGTAAAGCAAAGTATGCTATGCTTCTCATCATTACCTAGGATTTTTTTTCCAATGCTCTATACTGGTCACACCTGGACCTGCCTACAGAACCTCAGATATCACATATGGAGCTATATAAGTTTCAGTTTTAACATAGCCATGAAGCACATTATGGTTTGCTACATGTGTACATGATCAGAACCAGTAGTAGAATGAAGTGACAGAACCGACAGTAGATACATGCTGCACCAGAATCACCGACAAGCAGAAAAATGTAGCACCAGAACCCCCATCAGTAGATGAATGCAGGGCCAGAACCCCCATCAGTAGATGAATGCAGGGTCAGAACCACCATCAGTAGATGAATGCAGGGCCAGAACCACCATCAGTAGATGAATGCAGGGCCAGAACCACCATCGGTAGATGAATGCAGGGCCAGAACCACCATCAGTAGATGAATGCAGGGCCAGAACCACCTTCAGTAGATGAATGCAGGGCCAGAACCACCTTCAGTAGATGAATGCAGGGCCAGAACCACCTTCAGTAGATGAATGCAGGGCCAGAACCCCCATCAGTAGATGAATGCAGGGACACAACCACCATCAGTAGATGAATGCAGGGCCACAACCACCATCAGTAAATGAATGCAGGGCCAGAACCACCATCAGTAGATGAATGCAGGGACACAGCCACCATCAGTAGATGAATGCAGGGCCAGAACCACCATCAGTAGATGAATGCAGGGCCAGAACCACCATCAGTAGATGAATGCAGGGCCAGAACCCCCATCGGTAGATGAATGCAGGGCCAGAACCACCATCAGTAGATGAATGCAGGGCCAAAACCACCTTCAGTAGATGAATGCAGGGCCAGAACCACCTTCAGTAGATGAATGCAGGGCCAGAACCCCCATCAGTAGATGAATGCAGCGACACAACCACCATCAGTAGATGAATGCAGGGCCACAACCACCATCAGTAAATGAATGCAGGGCCAGAACCACCATCAGTAGATGAATGCAGGGACACAGCCACCATCAGTAGATGAATGCAGGGCCAGAACCACCATCAGTAGATGAATGCAGGGCCAGAACCACCATCAGTAGATGAATGCAGCAACAGAACCACCATCAGTAGATGAATGCAGGGCCAGAACCACCATCAGTAGATGAATGCAGGGCCAGAATCACCATCAGTAGATGAATGCAGCAACAGAACCAACATCAGTAGATGAATGCAGCAACAGAACCACCATCAGTAGATGAATGCAGCAACAGAGCCACCATCAGTAGATGAATGCAGCACCAGAATCACCATCAGTAGATGAATGCAGAGCCAGAACCACCATCAGTAGATGAATGCAGGGCCAGAACCGCCATCAGTAGATGAATGCAAGGACACAGCCACCATAAGTAGATGAATGGAGGGTCAGAACCACCATCAGTAGATGAATGCAGGGTCAGAACCATCATCAGTAGATGAATGCAGGGTCAGAACCACCATCAGTAGCTGAATGCAGCAACAGAACCACCATCGGTAGATGAATGCGGCAACAGAACCACCATCAGTAGATGAATGCAGCAACAGAACCACCATCAGTAGATGAATGCAGGGTCAGAACCACCATCAGTAGATGAATGCAGGGTCAGAACCACCATCAGTAGATGAATGCAGGGTCAGAACCACCATCAGTAGATGAATGCAGGGTCAGAACCACCATCAGTAGATGAATGCAGGGCCAGAACCACCATCAGTAGATGAATGCAGGGACACAGCCACCATCAGTAGATGAATGCAGCAACAGAACCACCATCAGTAGATGAATGCAGGGTCAGAACCACCATCAGTAGATGAATGCAGGGCCAGAACCACCATCAGTAGATGAATGCAGGGACACAGCCACCATCAGTAGATGAATGCAGGGCCAGAACCACCATCAGTAGATGAATGCAGGGACACAGCCACCATCAGTAGATGAATGCAGCAACAGAACCACCATCAGTAGATGAATGCAGCAACAGAACCACCATCAGTAGATGAATGCAGGGTCAGAACCACCATCAGTGGATGAATGCAGGGTCAGAACCACCGTCAGTAGATGAATGCAGGGTCAGAACCACCGTCACTAGATGAATGTAACATTAGAACCACCATCAGTAGATGAATGCAGGGACACAGCCACCATCAGTAGATGAATGCAGGGCCAGAACCACCATCAGTAGATGATTGCAGGGACACAGCCACCATCAGTAGATGAATGCAGCAACAGAACCACCATCAGTAGATGAATGCAGCAACAGAACCACCATCAGTAGATGAATGCAGGGTCAGAACCACCATCAGTAGATGAATGCAGGGCCAGAACCACCATCAGTAGATGAATGCAGGGTCAGAACCCCCATCAGTAGATGAATGCAGGGACACAGCCACCATCAGTAGATGAATGCAGGGCCAGAACCCCCATCAGTAGATGAATGCAGGGCCAGAACCACCATCAGTAGATGAAAGCAGGGACACAGGCACCATCAGTAGATGAATGCAGCAACAGAACCACCATCAGTAGATGAATGCAGGGCCAGAACCACCGTCAGTAGATGAATGCAGGGTCAGAACCAACGTCAGTAGATGAATGCAGGGCCAGAACCCCCATCAGTAGATGAATGCAGGGACACAGGCACCATCAGTAGATGAATGCAGCAATAGAACCACCATCAGTAGATGAATGCAGGGCCAGAACCACCGTCAGTAGATGAATGCAGGGTCAGAACCACCGTCAGTAGATGAATGCAGGGTCAGAACCACCGTCAGTAAATGAATGCAGGGCCAGAACCCCCATCAGTAGATGAATGCAGGGACACAGGCACCATCAGTAGATGAATGCAGCAACAGAACCACCATCAGTAGATGAATGCAGGGCCAGAACCACCGTCAGTAGATGAATGCAGGGCCAGAACCACCGTCAATAGATGAATGCAGGGCCAGAACCACCATCAGTAGATGAATGCAGCACCACGCTTATTACAGTGGTCAATTTCAGTGTTAGATCAGCCCCATGATACACTTGTATGACATGAACATGTAGCTCCCAGTATTTCCTTATCTATGGTAAGAAGATTCTGGGAGTTGTTGCTACCTTTATCATCAGACAGCGGACCATACAGGAACCTCACTACTTATGAGATGTAGTCAGTATTAGAGATATCACTGAATTGGCACCCTTACACCAGATACAAATCCAACCAATTACCGTAATTGCAAAAATCACTGACTGTGGTGGAAAAATAATAAAACTTAACTTTTAATAAATTGTGAATAAATAATATATCAAATCATCCACCGTGCTTGTGTGCAGTCTGTCCAATCAACCCCTACCACAAGAGGGGGTCATAAAGCACACTAATATAATTATACAACATTGTATTCATGGACTCCAAGACACCCTTTAATGAGGGAAAATCTCACAAGGCGTCCTTTTTTAAGGGAAGTGTTTAACAATTATTGCATATATGGATATACTATATATGGATTTACCATTGCATCATTCTCAATCATTAATAGCCAATTTTACACTCCAATATCCGTAGACTAAAGTGCTAATGCTATTGCACATTGTCCCCAATAGAATAACGGAATCTCCCTAATACAGTGTCATCCGGTGACTATACAAAGGCTCCTTTGCCCAATTGAAACAGATGCCAGCGAGTGACCGAATGATTCATCTCACTCACTCAGTCCGTAGATGTCACCTCTCACATGCACATGCTATCCCCTTATCCACATGGGAGTAACATTAATATAGTCTGCCAGTACGCTGAGCCATAAACTTAAGGCTCTACCACATCCCGGCAATTTTGCCTCATCCCCATACTCATAATGGGATTAATATGTCCACACTGTGCCAGAGATGTCAAGCCGTGATATTAAGCTCTGACACACCTCGGCAATGTTGACTCAACGCGTTTTGCCCTACACTATCATATTAGGGTACATCAGGAGGCTTAGCCCTTTTGCTATGCGCTTATGATTTTACAATGGCGCAAAATACTCCTGGCCACGATGAGAGCCGCGTGCGGCGGCATGGACGCCGAGCTTTTACAAACAACGCGCGTGGCTCTCATCGTGGCCAGGAGTATTTTGTGCCATTGTAAAATCATTATACTGCCAACAAAGTATAAATATCTACCATGTTGTGCCCCTGACTAAATAATTGCCCTTCAATGTGCTTCCTGCACAAAAAATCCCCCTAGACTGTCTCTCTCCATAATATCCCTCCCAAACCACCCCTCTCCATAATTTACCCCAACACCGCCCCTCACCATAATATACCCCCACACATGCCACCCCTCCCCATGATAAATGTCCCTCTATGCAGATTGCAGATCCCTGATCCTACCACACAACTAGCAGCCGTGGAGCGTACCTACGATGATCCTAGACGCCTCATCACAGCCGGAGGACTAAATAAGCCTAAAGCAAGAAAAGGGGAAAACTAACTGCCCCAGAGCAGACCCCAAAGGAAAGACAGCCCCCACACATGTATTGACGGTGAAACAAGATGAAAGCACAAACACAGGCAGGAAAATAGGCTGAGCAAATGATGGGGCCCAAACTAACTAGAAAGGATAGGAAAGGAAAGACACTGTCTGCAATTTGCAAAAAACCCTACAAAATAATGTCCAACACTTCTGATAGCAAAATTAACCCTGAAGTCACTAGACTTCTCCCACTATATCAGCACTTTGAAATATTCTGAGACAGCGCAAAAAGAGACCGAACTAGTAAGGGACAAAAAGCAAATTGGCAAATACAGATAAATACGAGTGGAAATTCAGCACAGCCCCCAGCCGGGGCTGGCTGACCACACAAAAAACTGAATAGACCAACAAAAACAAGTTTGAACATTAGCAGAAAAACTTAGCTTTAGATGACTGGAACAGAGCTGAAAACCAAGAGCCGACAAGCCAGAAGGAATCACCAGCAACTGAATAGGGCGTCAGCTGTCTTAAATCCAATCTGAGATTCCTGAGGTCCTATCGTCATCCTCATTCTCAGGTGGCAGATCTCCACCGATCAAATCAGCCTCACTACCTCCTGTCACCACCAGAGGGAGTCTGGAAGGGGAACTCATAACTGGTGAACCAGAGAATGAACTCACAACAGATCCCCATGCTGCAGGACTGTAGCAGCAAGACTCGGAAGAACCCCGGGAAAGGCACCTGGCGGATGCCGCAGGACTTGGCAGCCGCTTAGTTAAGCCCGTCCGTGCAAAGGGTGAGTTTGGGACCAGTGGTTCTCCAAGCTGGAGTATGTGTATATATACACTGCACAGCACCACTTCTGTCCTGTATATATACACTGCACAGTACCACTCCTCCTGTATATACACTGCACAGTACCACTCCTCCTGTATATATACACTGCACAGTACCACTCCTCCTGTATATATACACTGCACAGTACCACTCCTCCTGTCCTGTATATATGCACTGCACAGCACCACTCCTCCTGTATATATACACTGCACAGTAGCACTCCTCCTGTCCTGTATATATACACTGCACAGCACCACTCCTCCTGTATATATACACTGCACAGTACCACTCCTTCTGTCCTGTATATATACACTGCACAGTACCACTCCTCCTGTCCTGTATATATTCACTGCACAGTACCACTCCTCCTGTATATATTCACTGCACAGTACCACTCCTCCTGTATATATACACTGCACAGCACCACTCCTCCTGTATATATACACTGCACAGTACCACTCCTCCTGTATATATACACTGCACAGTACCACTCCTCCTGTGTATATACACTGCAAGAGCCACCAGACTACTACCACTAATATCCCACATCATCCCGTCAGCCAGAGCCACCAGACTACTACCACAAATATCCCACATCATCCTATCAGCCAGAGCCACCGGACTACTATCACTAATATCCCACATCATCCCATCAGCCAGAGTCACCGGACTACTACCACTAATATCCCACATCATCCCTTCAGCAAGAGCCACCAGACTACTAATATCCCACATCATCCTGTCAGCCAGAGCCACCGGACTACTAATATCCCACATCATCCCGTCAGCAAGAGCCACCGGACTACTACCCCTAATATCCCACATCAACCCGTCAGCCAGAGCCACCGGACTACTACCACTAATATCCCACATCATCCCATCAGCCAGAGCCACCGGACTCCTACCCCTAATATCCCACATCATCCCGTCAGCCAGAGCTACCAGACTACTACCACTAATATCCCACATCATCCCATCAGCCAGAGCCACTGGACTACTACCCCTAATATCCCACATCATCCCATCAGCCAGAGCCACCGGACTACTACCCCTAATATCCCACATCATCCCGTCAGCAAGAGCCACCGGACTACTACCCCTAATATCCCACATCAACCCGTCAGCCAGAGCCACCGGACTACTACCACTAATATCCCACATCATCCCATCAGCCAGAGCCACCGGACTCCTACCCCTAATATCCCACATCATCCCGTCAGCCAGAGCTACCAGACTACTACCACTAATATCCCACATCATCCCATCAGCCAGAGCCACTGGACTACTACCCCTAATATCCCACATCATCCCATCACCCAGAGCCACCGGACTACTACCCCTAATATCCCACATCAACCCGTCAGCCAGAGCCACCGGACTACTACCCCTAATATCCCACATCATCCCATCAGCCAGAGCCACCGGACTACTACCCCTAAAATCCCACATCATCCCGTCAGCCAGAGCCACCGGACTACTACCCCTAATATCCCACATCAACCCGTCAGCCAGAGCCACCGGACTACTACCCCTAATATCCCACATCATCCCATCACCCAGAGCCACCGGACTACTACCCCTAATATCCCACATCAACCCGTCAGCCAGAGCCACCAGACTACTACCCCTAATATCCCACATCATCCCATCAGCCAGAGCCACCGGACTACTACCCCTAAAATCCCACATCATCCCGTCAGCCAGAGCCACCGGACTACTACCCCTAATATCCCACATCAACCCGTCAGCCAGAGCCACCGGACTACTACCCCTAAAATCCCACATCATCCCGTCAGCCAGAGCCACCGGACTACTACCCCTAATATCCCACATCAACCCGTCAGCCAGAGCCACCGGACTACTACCCCTAATATCCCACATCATCCCGTCAGCCAGAGCCACCGGACTACTACCCCTAAAATCCCACATCATCCCGTCAGCCAGAGCCACCGGACTACTACCCCTAATATCCCACATCATCCCGTCAGCCAGAGCCACCGGACTACTACCCCTAATATCCCACATCATCCCATCAGCCAGAGCCACCGGACTCCTACCCCTAATATCCCACATCATCCCGTCAGCCAGAGCCACCGGACTACTACCACTAATATCCCACATCATCCCATCAGCCAGAGCCACCGGATTACTACCCCTAATATCCCACATCATCCCATCAGCCAGAGCCACCGGACTACTACCCCTAAAATCCCACATCATCCCGTCAGCCAGAGCCACCGGACTACTATCACTAATATGCCACCTAATACACTGCACAGTACCACTCCTTCTGTCCTGTATATATTCACTGCACAGTACCACTCCTCCTGTCCTGTATATATTCACTGCACAGTACCACTACTCCTGTATATATACACTGCACAGTACCACTCCTCCTGAATATACACTGCACAGCACCACTCCTCCTGTCCTGTATATATACACTGCACAGTATCACTCCCACAAAATCACTGGACTACTACCCCTAATATCCCACATCAGCCCTTCAGCCAGAGCCACCGGACTACTACCACTAATATCCCACATCAGCCCTCAGCCAGAGCCACCGGACTACTACCACTAATATCCCACATCATCCCGTCAGCCAGAGCCACCGGACTACTACCCCTAATATCCCACATCATCCTGTCTGCCAGAGCTACCGGACTACTACCCCTAATATCCCACATCATCCCGTCAGCCAGAGCCACCGGACTACTACCCCTAATATCCCACATCATCCCATCAGCCAGAGCCACCGGACTACTACCCCTAATATCCCACATCATCCCATCAGCCAGAGCCACCGGACTACTACCCCTAATATCCCACATTATCCCATCAGCCAGAGCCACCGAACTACTATCACTAATATCCCACATTATCCCATCAGCCAGAGCCACCGGACTATTACCACTAATATCCCACATTATCCCGTCAGCCAGAGCCACCAGACTACTATCACTAATATGCCACCTAATACACTGCACAGTACCACTCCTCCTGTATATATACACTGCACAGTACCACTCCTCTTGTATATATACACTGCACAGAACCACTCCTCCTGTATATATACACTGCACAGTACCACTCCTCCTGTATATATACACTGCACAGTACCACTCCTCCTGTCCTGTATATATTCACTGCACAGTACCACTCCTGTATATATACACTGCACAGTACCACTCCTCCTGAATATACACTGCACAGCACCACTCCTCCTGTCCTGTATATATACACTGCACAGTATCACTCCCACAAAATCACTGGACTACTACCCCTAATATCCCACATCAGCCCTTCAGCCAGAGCCACCGGACTACTACCCCTAATATCCCACATCATCCCATCAGCCAGAGCCACAAGACAACTCCCCCTAATATCCCACATCATCCCGTCAGCCAGAGCCACCGGACTACTACCCCTAATATCCCACATCATCCCGTCAGCCAGAGCCACCAGACTACTCCCCCTAATATCCCACATCATCCCGTCAGCCAGAGCCACCAGACTACTCCCCCTAATATCCCACATCATCCCGTCAGCCAGAGCCACCGGACTACTACCCCTAATATCCCACATCATCCCGTCAGCCAGAGCCACCAGACTACTCCCCCTAATATCCCACATCATCCCGTCAGCCAGAGCCACCAGACTACTCCCCATAATATCCCACATCATCCCATCAGCCAGAGCCACCGGACTACTACCACTAATATCCCACATCATCCCGTCAGCCAGAGCCACCAGACTACTCCCCCTAATATCCCACATCATCCCGTCAGCCAGAGCCACCAGACTACTCCCCCTACTATCCCACATCATCCCGTCAGCCAGAGCCACCGGACTACTACCACTAATATCCCACATCATCCCATCAGCCAGAGCCACCGGACTACTACCCCTAATGTCCCACATCATCCCGTCAGCAAGAGCCACCGGACTACTACCACTAATATCCCACATCATCCCATCAGCCAGAGCCACGAGACTACTCCCCCTAATATCCCACATCATCCCGTCAGCCAGAGCCACCGGACTATTACCCCTAATATCCCACATCATCCCGTCAGCCAGAGCCACCAGACTACTCCCCCTAATATCCCACATCATCCCGTCAGCCAGAGCCACCAGACTACTCCCCCTAATATCCCACATCATCCCATCAGCCAGAGCCACCAGACTACTACCCCTAATGTCCCACATCATCCCGTCAGCCAGAGCCACCAGACTACTACCCCTAATATCCCACATCATCCCGTCAGCCAGAGCCACCGGGCTACTACCCCTAATATCCCACATCATCCCGTCAGCCAGAGCCATCGGACTACTACCCCTAATATCCCACATCATCCCATCAGCCAGAGCCACCGGACTACTATCACTAATATGCCACCTAATACACTGCACAGTACCACTCCTCCTGTATATATACACTGCACAGTACCACTCCTCCTGTATATATACACTGCACAGTACCACTCCTCCTGTATATATACACTGCACAGTACCACTCCTCCTGTATATATACACTGCACAGTACCACTCCTCCTGTCCTGTATATATTCACTGCACAGTACCACTCCTGTATATATACACTGCACAGTACCACTCCTCCTGAATATACACTGCACAGCACCACTCCTCCTGTCCTGTATATATACACTGCACAGTATCACTCCCACAAAATCACTGGACTACTACCCCTAATATCCCACATCAGCCCTTCAGCCAGAGCCACCGGACTACTACCCCTAATATCCCACATCATCCCATCAGCCAGAGCCACAAGACTACTCCCCCTAATATCCCACATCATCCCGTCAGCCAGAGCCACCGGACTACTCCCCCTAATATCCCACATCATCCCGTCAGCCAGAGCCACCAGACTACTCCCCCTAATATCCCACATCATCCCGTCAGCCAGAGCCACCAGACTACTCCCCCTAATATCCCACATCAGCCCTTCAGCCAGAGCCACCAGACTACTCCCCCTATTATCCCACATCAGCCCTTCAGCCAGAGCCACCAGACTACTCCCCCTAATATCCCACATCATCCTGTCAGCCAGAGCTACCGGACTACTACCCCTAATATCCCACATCATCCCGTCAGCCAGAGCCACCAGACTACTCCCCCTAATATCCCACATCATCCCGTCAGCCAGAGCCACCGGACTACTACCCCTAATATCCCACATCAGCCCTTCAGCCAGAGCCACCAGACTACTCCCCCTAATATCCCACATCATCCCGTCAGCCAGAGCCACCGGACTACTCCCCCTAATATCCCACATCATCCCGTCAGCCAGAGCCACCAGACTACTCCCCCTAATATCCCACATCATCCCGTCAGCCAGAGCCACCAGACTACTCCCCCTAATATCCCACATCATCCCATCAGCCAGAGCCACCAGACTACTCCCCCTACTATCCCACATCATCCCGTCAGCCAGAGCCACCGGACTACTACCACTAATATCCCACATCATCCCATCAGCCAGAGCCACCGGACTACTATCCCTAATGTCCCACATCATCCCGTCAGCAAGAGCCACCGGACTACTACCACTAATATCCCACATCATCCCATCAGCCAGAGCCACGAGACTACTCCCCCTAATATCCCACATCATCCCGTCAGCCAGAGCCACCGGACTACTACCCCTAATATCCCACATCATCCCGTCAGCCAGAGCCACCAGACTACTCCCCCTAATATCCCACATCATCCCGTCAGCCAGAGCCACCAGACTACTCCCCCTAATATCCCACATCATCCCGTCAGCCAGAGCCACCGGACTACTACCACTAATATCCCACATCATCCCATCAGCCAGAGCCACCAGACTACTACCCCTAATGTCCCACATCATCCCGTCAGCCAGAGCCACCGGACTACTACCCCTAATATCCCACATCATCCCGTCAGCCAGAGCCACCAGACTACTCCCCCTAATATCCCACATCATCCCGTCAGCCAGAGCCACCAGACTACTCCCCCTAATATCCCACATCATCCCGTCAGCCAGAGTCACCAGACTACTCCCCCTAATATCCCACATCATCCCGTCAGCCAGAGCCACCAGACTACTCCCCCTAATATCCCACATCATCCCGTCAGCCAGAGCCACCGGACTTCTCCCCCTAATATCCCACATCATCCCATCAGCCAGAGCCACCAGACTACTACCCCTAATGTCCCACATCATCCCGTCAGCCAGAGCCACCAGACTACTACCCCTAATATCCCACATCATCCCGTCAGCCAGAGCCACCGGGCTACTACCCCTAATATCCCACATCATCCCGTCAGCCAGAGCCACCGGACTACTACCCCTAATATCCCACATCATCCCATCAGCCAGAGCCACCGGACTACTACCCCTAATATCCCACATCATCCCGTCAGCCAGAGCCACCGGACTTCTACCCCTAATATCCCACATCATCCCGTCAGCCAGAGCCACCGGACTACTACCCCTAATATCCCACATCATCCCGTCAGCCAGAGCTACCGGACTACGAATATCCCACATCATCCCGTCAGCCAGAGCCACCGGACTACTACCACTAATATCCCACATCATCCCGTCAGCCAGAGCCACTGGACTACTACCCCTAATACCCCACATCATCCCGTCAGCCAGAGCCACCGGACTACTACCCCTAATATCCCACATCATCCCGTCAGCCAGAGCCACCGGACTACTTCCCCTAATATCCCACATCATCCCGTCAGCCAGAGCCACCGGACTACAACCCCTAATATCCCACATCATCCCGTCAGCCAGAGCCACCGGACTACTACCCCTAATATCCCACATCATCCCGTCAGCCAGAGCCACTGGACTACTACCCCTAATATCCCACATCATCCCGTCACCCAGAGCCACCGGTCTACTACCCCTAATATCCCACATCATCCCATCAGCCAGAGCCACCGGACTACTACCCCTAATATCCCACATCATCCCGTCAGCCAGAGCCACCGGACTACTACCACTAATATCCCACATCATCCCGTCAGCCAGAGCTACCGGACTACGAATATCCCACATCATCCCGTCAGCCAGAGCCACTGGACTACTTCCCCTAATATCCCACATCATCCCGTCAGCCAGAGCCACAGGACTACAACCCCTAATATCCCACATCATCCCGTCAGCCAGAGCCACTGGACTACTTCCCCTAATATCCCACATCATCCCGTCAGCCAGAGCCACAGGACTACAACCCCTAATATCCCACATCATCCCGTCAGCCAGAGCCACCGGACTACTACCCCTAATATCCCACATCATCCCGTCAGCCAGAGCCACTGGACTACTACCCCTAATATCCCACATCATCCCGTCACCCAGAGCCACCGGTCTACTACCCCTAATATCCCACATCATCCCGTCACCCAGAGCCACCTGACTACTACCCCTAATATCCCACATCATCCCGTCAGCCAGAGCCACCGGACTACTACCCCTAATATCCCACATCATCCCGTCAGCCAGAGCCACCGGACTACTACCCCTAATATCCCACATCATCCCGTCAGCCAGAGCCACCGGACTACTACCCCTAATATCCCACATCATCCCGTCACCCAGAGCCACCGGACTACTACCCCTAATATCCCACATCATCCCGTCACCCAGAGCCACCTGACTACTACCCCTAATATCCCACATCATCCCGTCAGCCAGAGCCACCGGACTACTACCCCTAATATCCCACATCATCCCGTCAGCCAGAGCCACCGGACTACTACCCCTAATATCCCACATCATCCCGTCAGCCAGAGCCACCGGACTACTACCCCTAATATCCCACATCATCCCGTCAGCCAGAGCTACCGGACTACTACCCCTACTATCCCACATCATCCCGTCACCCAGAGCCACCGGTCTACTACCCCTAATATCCCACATCATCCCATCAGCCAGAGCCACCGGACTACTATCCCTAATGTCCCACATCATCCCGTCAGCCAGAGCCACCGGACTACTACCACTAATATCCCACATCATCCCATCAGCCAGAGCCACCGGACTACTACCCCTAATGTCCCACATCATCCCGTCAGCCAGAGCCACCGGACTACTATCCCTAATGTCCCACATCATCCCGTCAGCCAGAGCCACCGGACTACTACCACTAATATCCCACATCATCCCATCAGCCAGAGCCACCGGACTACTATCCCTAATGTCCCACATCATCCCGTCAGCCAGAGCCACCGGACTACTACCACTAATATCCCACATCATCCCATCAGCCAGAGCCACCGGACTACTATCCCTAATGTCCCACATCATCCCGTCAGCCAGAGCCACCGGACTACTACCACTAATATCCCACATCATCCCGTCAGCCAGAGCCACCGGACTACTCCCCCTAATATCCCACATCATCCCGTCAGCCAGAGCCACCGGACTACTACCCCTAATATCCCACATCATCCCGTCAGCCAGAGCCACCAGACTACTCCCCCTAATATCCCACATCATCCCGTCAGCCAGAGCCACCGGACTTCTACCCCTAATATCCCACATCATCCCGTCAGCGAGAGCCACCGGACTACTACCACTAATATCCCACATCATCCCATCAGCCAGAGCCACCGGACTACTACCCCTAATGTCCCACATCATCCCGTCAGCCAGAGCCACCAGACTACTACCCCTAATATCCCACATCATCCCGTCAGCCAGAGCCACCGGACTACTACCCCTAATATCCCACATCATCCCGTCAGCCAGAGCCACCAGACTACTCCCCCTAATATCCCACATCATCCCGTCAGCCAGAGCCACCAGACTACTCCCCCTAATATCCCACATCATCCCGTCAGCCAGAGCCACCGGACTTCTCCCCCTAATATCCCACATCATCCCATCAGCCAGAGCCACCAGACTACTTCCCCTAATGTCCCACATCATCCCGTCAGCCAGAGCCACCAGACTACTACCCCTAATATCCCACATCATCCCGTCAGCCAGAGCCACCGGGCCACTACCCCTAATATCCCACATCATCCCGTCAGCCAGAGCCACCGGACTACTACCCCTAATATCCCACATCATCCCATCAGCCAGAGCCACCGGACTACTACTCCTAATATCCCACATCATCCCGTCAGCCAGAGCCACCGGACTACTACCCCTAATATCCCACATCATCCAGTCACCCAGAGCCACCGGTCTACTACCCCTAATATCCCACATCATCCCATCAGTCAGAGCCACCGGACTACTACCCCTAATATCCCACATCATCCCGTCAGCCAGAGCCACCAGACTACTACCACTAATATCCCACATCATCCCGTCAGCCAGAGCTACCGGACTACGAATATCCCACATCATCCCGTCAGCCAGAGCCACCGGACTTCTACCCCTAATATCCCACATCATCCCGTCAGCCAGAGCCACTGGACTACTACCCCTAATATCCCACATCATCCCGTCAGCCAGAGCCACCGGACTACTACCCCTAATATCCCACATCATCCCGTCAGCCAGAGCCACCGGACTACTACCCCTAATATCCCACATCATCCCGTCAGCCAGAGCCACCGGACTACTACCCCTAATATCCCACATCATCCCGTCACCCAGAGCCACCGGACTACTACCCCTAATATCCCACATCATCCCGTCAGCCAGAGCCACCGGACTACTACCCCTAATATCCCACATCATCCCGTCAGCCAGAGCCACCGGACTACTACCCCTAATATCCCACATCATCCCGTCACCCAGAGCCACCGGACTACTACCCCTAATATCCCACATCATCCCGTCACCCAGAGCCACCGGACTACTACTACTAATATCCCACATCATCCCGTCACCCAGAGCCACCGGACTACTACCACTAATATCCCACATCATCCCGTCACCCAGAGCCACCGGACTACTACCACTAATATCCCACATCATCCCGTCACCCAGAGCCACCGGACTACTACCCCTAATATCCCACATCATCCCGTCACCCAGAGCCACCGGACTACTACCCCTAATATCCCACATCATCCCGTCACCCAGAGCCACCGGACTACTACCCCTAATATCCCACATCATCCCGTCACCCAGAGCCACCGGACTACTACCCCTAATATCCCACATCATCCCGTCAGCCAGAGCTACCGGACTACTACCCCTAATATCCCACATCATCCCGTCAGCCAGAGCCACCGGACTACTACCCCTAATATCCCACATCATCCCGTCAGCCAGAGCTACCGGACTACTACCCCTAATATCCCACATCATCCCATCACCCAGAGCCACCGGACTACTACCCCTAATATCCCACATCATCCCGTCAGCCAGAGCCACCGGACTACTACCCCTAATATCCCACATCATCCCGTCAGCCAGAGCTACCGGACTACTACCTCTAATATCTCACATCACCCCGTCAGCCAGAGCCACCGGACTACTACCACTTATATCCCACATCATCCCGTCAGTCTGGGGTCAGTACCAGAGCGTTGAGTGGAATTGCCCTAACTTTCATACCGGGGATCCCTTTAAGAGAGGCCTGGCGTCAAAACCAAAGCGCTGGATGGATTTGCCCTGACTTCCATACCGGAGATCCGATGTATGATGGGTATATGGGCAGGAAGGGTGGGATTCATTTCTGTCATGTGCTCTCTGCTCCTTTCTGGGGGGCAGAGAATGGCTGGAGTTTATGTTCCCGGGGATACTAGATTTCTATCACCCGGTCAGTGTCTGCTGAGGTGTCGTGGAGTGGGGAAAACTGTTGCTCATAGCAACCAGTCACAGCTCAGCTTCTTTTAAACAGCTCTGGTGAAATGAAAGATGCTTAGTAATTGATTGGTGATACACACATACATTCAATTTTATATATATAGATATATTTTCAGCAAAATGGCGCTGGTGGCGGCACCTGCACAGTAGCATTTATCGTAACGCGATTGCTGCCACTGCGCAGGCTCCATTTTGCTAGAGGAATGAAAAATGTATATCAAATGTCATGGCCCCCGTCGCGTCCTCTGACACTCACCTGCTTTCTCCAGCGCCGCAGCCTCTCTCCTCCCAGCCGCGACGTCTTCCTCTGACCGGCCCATGGCCTGTGACGTCACTACGTGCCTTGCACATGCGCCGTAGGCCACGGCCGCGTCTCCCTGCATCTTCTTATGCTCCGGCGGTGCCCTGACCCGGAAGCACCGCCGGATCAATGGGAGCCGGTCCCTGGGTATTTCAGGCCGCCCTCCTGTTATAGAGGCGCCTGACCGTCATGTTATTTCCTGCACGCTAGGCTCCCCTGCCCTTGTCCTGTCTCCATTACCAGCCTGACCCTTTGCTCTCTTCCTGCAGTCCTACTCCGGTCCTGTGTCCTTGCTCCGTCCTGCTGCCGTGCATGATTCCTACTCCGGTCCTGTGTCCTTGCTCCGTCCTGCTGCCGTGCCTGATTCCTACTCCGGTCCTGTGTCCTTGCTCCGTCCTGCTGCCGTGCCTGATTCCTACTCCGGTCCTGTGCCCTTGCTCCGTCCTGCTGCCGTACCAGAATCCTGTCGCCTACTCCGGTCCTGTGCTCCTGCTCTGTCCTGCCCTCTGTGCCTGTCTTCTGCTGCCCTACTACAGTCCCGCCGCCCGAGCCTTACTCTGTCTTGGACTCTTAGTACCGTACCCAGTCCTACTCCAGTCCGCTCCGAGCCACCCCTCTTGGTACTGGCTGACGTGGCATCCGAACCCCTGGGCCTGCTCCTAGTGATCCCTGTATAGGGGTCGGTCCCACCTGGTTGCTCACCCGGGGACCCCTCAGTGTGAGGCTCAGGAACAGACAACATCCGAGAGTGGAACCTCTGGATCGCGGATCTGGAGCCCCTGGGCTGAGCGCGCCAGGTGATGACCGACCCCTATACAGGGATCGTTTGGGGCAGGACCACAGGGGACAGAAGCGCGACAGCCGGTACCAAGAGGGGCGGCTCACAGGACAATTAGAGCTATGGACGACTGGACGACAGACAGAATCTTGGGAACTAGAGCAGGGGTTCCTGGGGAGGGTAGGAGAAACAATAGAGGCAGCAGGAGAAGGTACAGTGAGCGAGGGGAGTCAGATGAGAAATACTAAGGGCAGGAATAACATCGGACGGACAAAGGACGGAGAACTCAGAAAGGCAAGGAGACAGACGAGGAGGCTCACACACAGCCGACAGACAGGGAAAACACTGGAGGGAACGCACAGACAAGGCAAGGCAGAGGCAGGCAAGGAGGACGGCAATGGAACAGAGACAGAGGCAGGACAGACGATAGACAAGGAATACACTAGAAACGAGAACTACAGTGGAACTGTAGCGGCCAGAATAGTGCAGGAGTATCACACGATCACCAGGCGTCTTCCCCTTAAGAAGACGCCTGAAACATCTTAAGCCAGGAAGTGACACAGTCAGCCCTGCCCCTCAGCAACGCCCCCCGCCATGTGAAGAGAGAGGTCGGGCGCGCACGCGCGGCCTAAGGGAGACGCACGAACCCGCAGCAGGACGGAAGCCAGAACGGGAGCGCGCGCGAGTGGAGGAGGGCAGGTGAGGAGAGGCTGTGGCGGGTGCCACCGCTGAAGGAACATCGGCGGGCATAGCTGCCGATGTTACACTCGCTAAGCGAGCACACTAACATCAAAAGGGTGCCAGTGGCGACGGCGCTTGCGAAGCAGCATTTATCGGCGATAGTTGCTTCTGTGCAGGTGCCGCTGGCACCATCTTGATGGAGCCAAATCTTATTTTTCCTCTAGCAAAATGGTGCTGGCACCTGCGCAATAGCATCTATTGGAACACACAGACACACAATGCAAAAATTGAGTCAATTTCTCTCCTTTTTATCTGGTTTCAGGTAAGATTTTTCTCATTGCCCACACCTGTTACTTGCCACAGGTGAGTGTGAACGAGCATCACATGCTTGAAACAAAGTTGTTAGCCTACAATTTTGGTAAGGTGCGCAACAATGTCTGGCCCATTTTGGGGTTTTGTGTGAAATTATGTCCAATTTGCCTTTTCTTCCTCTGTATTTTTGGTGTTGCTCCAATACATACAAAAGAAATAAAAGTGTTTAACAAAACGTGTGGAATTTTTCTGGAACAAATTCAAGGGTTCCAACACTTTCGTCCATGATTGTATGTATGGAAATAGTGGAATTCATACACAGATTAATTGCTGTTGCCCAGTGTTTGTATACTGTATAACTCTATAGTAAGAACTCTGCACACACGATCTCTGCACCCACAGTAAAGGAGCATGCAATCTTCACACACAGGGAGAGGAGCATCTCTGCCCCCATGATCTCACATACACACAAACAATTATCCTTACACACAGGATTTCTGCATACATTTTGCATTTTCAGGAACTCACCAATATGACTTCTCTCCAAGCTGTAACCACTGCTCCACCCAAACCTGTCCAAAGATATAGCGCCCTCTGCTGTGCACATCAGGTACCTGGGAGCTCAGTATTACAGCAGCAAACCCACCCAAGAGGTCACTGAAGGGGTCCTAGAGAATCCCGCAATCTCCGCAGCCCTTAAAAATGAAAAAATAAAGTACTGACCCTCAAAGTTTTCCTCCACTTATGGTATAATTCTAGCACAATGACGTCTTGTTCGTGACGTCATCATTTCACATAATCGAAAAGGACAATTTTCTACAGTTATATTTTCACCAAAGGCGAAAAAAAGAAGGAAGGTCTATTAGTGGGGGGCATAGAGGAGGGGGCATTCATAGAAGAAGAGAAAAATGTTACCACCCAAGATCCGCCATTAGGAAGAGAGCCTAAAGATCTTGGCACCTTCCCCTTTAACAGATGCAATCTCTAATGCTTTACCTCTCACATGTCAGATCAGACCCTACAGTGCGAGCAGAGCGCTAGGAGGAGACGGAATTAATGGCGCTGAGCGCACATCTCTGAAGTACAATTAATTGGGAGAAGACAAAGCCCAGGAAATGCGTCTCCGGCAGGAGCATAGCTCTGCGAGGCTGTGGGGGGAATGGCGAGATTATGGCGGATTCTGCCAGGAAAGACAGCAACAAACAGCAGCGGAGCCGCACATCTCCTGCCGGGGCGCTCAGCTCTTATATATTGCATTCGCAGCTCACAGGGAAGTTAAAGTAAGGATTAAATACTCGCAGATCAGAAAAGTCGCCTAAAGGGGAAATCCATCTAAGGCCACTTTCACACTTCAGGCTTTCGGTATCCGGCATGGTGCGGCGAAAAACCGAACTGCCGGATCCGGCGCCTGTTACGACCAGATCCGGCTTTTTCCCCGTGCTGTTTCATTGGTGCCGCATTGCAACGTTTTTCCCCAACGCCGGACCGGTTTTTCGCACTGCGCATGCCCAGAAACCTTCTCTGCCAGGAATATATCCGGCAGAAAGAAGGATCCGGTGTCTGCGTTTGCGGCCGGATCCGGTAGTCCGTTTTTTTGCCGCACCATGCCGGATACCAAAAGCCTGAAGTGTGAAAGCGGCCTAATACCATTCTCTGACATGTCCGCTCCATTAAGGCCTCTGCATACTGAATTCCAAGGTGGACCTCATCGATCCCGACCCTCGTATCTTCCCTATCCCACAACCCCATACAGTTAGCCAACACTTTTTACTCCTCCGACCTCCCTCATCTCTGCTGAGGACTTTGCCACACTCTTCAAAAAGATGAATATCTCTTTTATAATTTTCCCATTTTCTATGGCAGTAATGCAGTCTCAGTGTTCTAGAATCTAGAGTAATCACTCTTGGTAAATCATGGCGCAACTTTTATCGTTTTTCAGGTTCTACACTTTTTTTTGGTTGGCACCTGTTCACACTCGCTTGGATGTGCTGGTCTTTTTGTCTATTTGTATTAAACCCTTTTTGGTTATGTGCACTGCCACTCCCATCAGTCACAGGTGATTTTAAGTAGTTAGCTGGTCCATTCCTGCCCCATAAATTGTAGTTTTTTTTGCCTAGGAGAGGTGACATATCGGGACAGTTACCCAACTTTTGAAGGGCGCCTTGACCTGGCTGTTGGGCTCACATATATTGGCCAATCTAAGCATTAAGCACCTTCTTTTTTTGTATTTTTCATAGCAATTTTGCAGGTGAATATTTCATATATACATTATACAGCGCTTTTTTTTCCTTTTTCCCATTTTCTATGGCAGTAATGCAGCCTCAATGTTCTAGAGTAATCATTCTTGGTAAATCATGGTGCAATCGTTATCATTTTTTAAGTTATAATTATGTCACAAACAGCACTCCGCTGCCTCCAATCATCAGGACAATCACACAATTGACAGACAATTGATGGACGAAGCAACGACTGCTTTCGCTACTAGGCCAGTCATTGCGTGCTTCTCAGTGAACATAAAGTACAGTATATGCATATTACATTCCAAAGCATGGAATATACAGTATATACACACTCTGGTACGGTCAGCGTTAAGTTCCGCAACAGCCAAAGAAAAACTAGCTGCCACCACCAATCATTTACACAGGCCTATAGGACACCCCTTTCTGGTACCGTGGGGCCTCACGAAGCTTCAGGGGTGCGGTTTATAGAGCAAGAGGAACTGAACTATTATATTTGATATATTTAATGCAAAAAATTAGGCAGTGTTTATAAAAATATATTACAAGGGGACAAGACTATACAGTATATACAGTCACATAAAAATAAAGGGATAAATAAAAGAGAATTACTAGACTTGTCACAGAAATCGAGCAGATCTTTGCGGAGGGGAGCGCTCCGATTGTAAAATAGTGCAGTCCTACAGCGAGCTGTATCTTCCAGCACAATGGAACAAAATCTGAATCTCTTACTACCAGGCAAGAGTCACGTCCACATACCGCCCTTTGGTGACCTCGGAAATGCGGCTCAGGTACCAAAAATGAGGAGACCCGCAATGTTAAGGATATCTGGAAGCTCAAGGAGGGAGATATTAATGCCATATTTCCTATCATGATTTTAGGTTTCTGTAGATATGAGACATATATAATGATGCCGAAAATATGTCTGCTATAACTATAGGACCTTTGTCTGTCACAAAACCCCCGATATCCATATCTGGTATGTAGTGCCAAAGCGTCTGACATCCTTGGCGAAATGTTGCTTTGAAAAAAGGAAACTTATTTACCCAGGAGAGGAAAGTATCAATTCCCAGCCTCCGTGTCCAGACTTCATGTCTGCTCTTCATCAGATAACCTACTTCAGTTACCTGTGTACAGCAGGGAGTCATAGAGCAAAAAAGGGGTCAGATGGAGTGTTGGAGTGTTAGCTCCTTTTCCATTTAAAATGTATGATGAAACCATGCTTCTACGCTCAATATGAGGGTGACACATCTCCTTTCAAGAGCTGGTCTGAGAGAGAGGTCCCACTTTACAATTACATTTACGACACCTCACAATTTTAAATGTGTCATAGGAGACAGATTTTCAGATAGTTTCCTGAGCCCTTCTCCTGGCAAAACCTCCCCAAACCCCACCATACCCTTTCAATCTTGGACACGGAGGGGGGCTTCTATGCAAAGTCCCTCAACATCTCCAGACTGGCATCTGTGTGCAAAGCAGCCATTGGCTATAGGCAGCCAGAAGGGATGTTAAAGGGAACCTGTCAGCAGGATTGTGCACATCAACCTACACAGTGTCTAGTCGGTGCCGTTATACTGATTACAATGATACCTGGTGATGAAATCCGTCTTGTGGTTGTTGTTTAACCCCTTAACGACCGCCGGTACGCCTTTTAACGGTGGTAGTTAAGGGTACTTAAACCACAGCGCCGTAAATTCACGGCACTGTGGAAAAAGTGTATAGCGCCTCCCAGAGTCGGATTTTCTCTGGGGTTTCGACTGCCGGGGGTAGCCGAGACCCCAGAGAACAAGATTCGGGTTGTTTTTTTCCGACCCCGCTTTTGCGATCGCGGTTATTAATCGTTTAACGGCAACCGCAAAAAAAAGCCGTGATTTTGCATTAACTTTCTCTCTCCTCTGATGTGATCGCATATCAGAGGAGAGAGAAATAGGGTCCCTGATCCCCCCGGTACCTGCCAATGGTCCTCGGGCCCTCCTGCCTCCTCCGGTGGCGCCTTCATCTTCTTCCTGGAAGAAAATGGTGCGCACGTGCGCAGTGCGCCCGCCGAATCTGCCAGCTGGAAGATTACATTCATTCATTGAACGTACATTTTGATCACTGTGATAAACTCTAACACAGTGATCAAAATAAAAAAAAAAGTAAATAACCCCCCCCCCCCCTTTATCACACCCTTAGTTAGGGAAATATAATGAAATAAAGAAAATATATTTATTTTCATTTTTCCATTAGGGTTAGGGTTAGGGTTAGAAATAGGGGTAGGGTGAGAACTAGGGTTAGAGTTGGAATTAGGGTTAGGGTTGGAATTAGGATTAGGGTTAGTGTTGTGAGTTCATTTTCCCCTTCACCGTCGATGTCTGATGAACTCCCTCTTCTGGTGAAGGAAGGTAGTGAGGCTGATTACCAAACACCTGATCTGGTAGATGATGACTGGGTAACAGGAAATTCTGACTGGACATAAGGCAGCCGACGCCCTTCTGTGTCGCTGGTGATTTCTCTGCTGGATTCTTGGAGACCAGTCTGATTCCTGCTTCCCAAAGATAAGTTTTTGCTCTGCTTTTGAACTTATTAGTTTTGTTTTGTTTACCTTGTTTTTTGGAGTTCAGCCATCCCCGGTCGGGGGTGTGCTGAGTTTCATTTTTGTATCTGATCAGTTTGTCTCTTTGCTCTGTCTTCAGAATTTACCTGAGTGCTGATATAGTCTTTTTGAAGTCCTAGCGACTTCAGGGCCTGTTTTTCCTATCAGACGGTTGGGACATTTTTTGGTAGGGTTTTTTACGGATTGCAGACAGCAGCTTTTCTATCCTGTCCTTTTTAGTTAGCTTGGGCCCCATCGTTTGCTCAACCTATCTTTCTATCTGTGTTAGTGTTTTCATCTTGCTTCACCGTCATTATTTGTTGGGGACTGCCTATTGCTTTGGGGTCTGCTCTGGGGCAGTTTAGATTTCCCCTTTCTTTCTTTAGGCCTATTTAGTTCTCCGGCTGTGATCGAGGGGTCTAGAGCATCGTAGGAACCCCCCACGGCTACTGTTAGTTGTTGTGGATAGGATCAGGGGTCTGCAATCCGATAGCTACCAACCTCTCCGGGTTTCTGGACTTAGCTTGTATTTTTGTTTTTTCCTCCTTCGGTGACTCATTCATAACAGGTTATGGTTGGGATTAGGGTTAGGAATAGGATTAGGGTTAGGGTTGGCATTAGGGTTAGGACTGGGATTAGGGTTAGGGATGTGTTGGGGTTATGGTTGGAGCTAGAATCGAGGGGTTTCCACTATTTAGGCACATCAGGGGGTCTCCAAATGCGACATGTCACCACCATTGATTCCAGCCAATTTTGTGTTCAAAAAGTCAAATGAAGCTCCCTCCCTTCCAAGCCCAGAAGTGTGCCCAAACAGTGGTTTACCCCAACATATGGGGCATCGGCATACTCAGGACAAATTGCACACCAACTTTGGGGGTCTAATTTCTCCTGTTACCCTTGGGATAATAAAAAAAAATTGGGGGCTAAAAAATCACTTTTGTGAAAATATGATTTTTAACTTTCATGGCTCTGCGTTATAAACATCTGTGAAGCACTTGGGGGTTCAAAGTGCTCACCATACATCTAAATAAGCTCCTCGGGGGGGTCTAGTTTCCAAAATGGGGTCACTTGTGGGGGGTTTCCACTGTTTAGGCACATCAGGGGCTCTGCAACCGCAATATGACGCCCTCAGAACATTCCATCAAAGTCTGCATTCCAAAATGGTGCTCCTTCCCTTCTGAGCCCCAATGTGTGCCCAAACAGTTGTTCCCCCCATATCGGATATCAGCGTACGCAGGACAAATTGCACAACAACTTTTGGGGTCCAATTTCTCCTGTTAGCCTTGTGAAAATAAAAAATAGCGGGCTAAAAAATCATTTTTGAGGAAAAAAGTGATTTTTTATTTTAACTGTTCTGTGGAAAATTATTAGAAAAGGTATAACCAGTAAGGTCAAAAAACATCAATTAAATTATCAGGGAGCCTTACATAACTATAGATATAGGATATAAAATCTAACCTTTATTACAGTCTTGATAAAAGACACCACAACCACACAATTAAACAAGTAATCGTGTCACCTACTGGACCCTACATAAGGAGGGTCCTGATATCAAACCTGCCTACAGTGGAGGTTGGCACCCTAAACAAATACGAGATTGGCGCCCCCGCTCTACGACGGCTGTACCCTAAATCTCCTAGATAACCCTGGATAAGTGCAACAAACAATTTTTCATTTAGCCAGGAAAGGAGTCTATAGGGGTTGCCACAATGATGATTGCTGAGTAGGCAACAATAGAAAAAAGTGCAAAAAACAGTGCAATTGATAAGACAATAAAGTGACATGTGCAAAACAGATTAGTACCTAACTAACTGTTCCCTGTACCTGTAAACCTTCCTATCAGCGGAGGTTGGCACCCTACTGGTCAGCGGAATGGCGCCCCCGCTCCACGACGGCTCACCCTAAAACTGCCCTGGAATAGCTGATAATTTCACATTAGGGTGAAACAATATTAATTCTGGAAGGTATTATAGCATAGTAAAATAATATGGCAAAATAGATAAATATTCAAACATGTTGATAACAGTAGAAAAAGGTACTCAAGTTTTGATGCTGGATAGGAAAACCTCAACGCGTTTCTCCTAACAGGATCATCAGGAGGTTGATAGTTAGATGCTGTGTGGGAAATGACCAAAAAACCCCTTCTATATATAGATGTAGCTGCTGATTAGTAGCAATCACTTCCAGTATGTCATAGAGGTCCCTGTGTAATGGTCTCACAGTAGGGCCAGACATACATCCAATGTTAAAAATACAAACAGGTTTGTGCTCTATCAACCAAAATCAATCGCATCTCATTGGCCGGAATATCTGTCAATCAAACTGGTGGAAACAGATCCACCACCATTGCTAAAATATCGGGCGAGCGCTCCATCTGGAACGCACTCACCTCACAGCTGATGTCAAACGCTACATGATGATTGGCCGGCGTGTGAAATGCCCCTCAAGCGCAGTGCTTCCTGTCCTGATTGCGCATGCCCAAAGAAGACCGCGGGCAGCGTGTAACAGGAAGTACGAGATGTGATTGACAGGCACGTATTGCCCTGGCAACACCGACGCTTCCTGTTGCCTCAACGATAAAGCGCGCATGCCCAGCATAATCAATGGGCAGCGCGTGAGAGGGAATGCGTCTGTATTAAGGATTTCAATCTCCTACTATTACTAGGGGACACTAAGAAGTGAACGGGGCGCCAAGAAAGGCGCAATCAGCTTTATAACGCAAAATAAGCAACATGATCAGGGAAATATTACCTTAGATAGATCGCATTCCATAACCAAGTACAGCAGAGCTGTGTTGCCTTCACGTCAAACATATCATTTGGCATTGTTGCCAAAAAGTTAGATTTTGGTTTCATCTGACCAGAGCACCTTCTTCCACATGTTTGGTGTGTCTCCCAGGTGGCTTGTGCAAACTTTAAATGACACTTTTTATGGATATCTTTGAGAAATGGCTTTCTTCTTGTCACTCTTCCATAAAGGCCAGATTTGTGCAGTGTATGACTGATTGTTGTCCTATGGACAGACTGTCCCACCTCAGCTGTAGATCTCTGCAGATCATCCAGAGTGATCATGGGCCTCTTGGCTGCATCTCTGATCAGTCTTCTCCTTGTTTGAGATGAAAGTTTAGAGGGACGGCCGGGTCTTGGTAGATTTGCAGTGGTATGATACTCCTTCCATTTCAATATGATCGCTTGCACAGTGCTCCTTGGGATGTTTAAAGTTTTGGAAATAATTTTGTATTCAAATCCGGCTTTAAACTTCTCCACAACAGTATCACGGACCTGCCTGTTGTGTTCCTTGGTCTTCATGATGGTCTCTGTGCTTCAAACAGAACCCTGGGTCTATCACAGAGAAGGTGCATTTATACGGAGACTTGATTACACACAGGTGGATCATATTTATCATCATTAGTCATTTAGGACAACATTGGATCATTCAGAGATCCACAATGAACTTCTGGAGTGAGTTTGCTGCACTGAAAGTAAAGGGGCCGAATAATATTTCACGCCCCACTTTTCAGTTTTTGCATTTCCACAAAAATTTAAAATAACCAATAAATTTTGTTCAACTTCACAATTGTGTCCCACTTGTTGATTCTTCACCAAAAATTTACATTTGGTATCTTTATGCTTGAAGCATGATATGTGGGAAAAGGCTGAAAAGTTCCGGGGGCCAAATACTTTCACAAGGCACTGTATCAAGATAAGTTCCTTAAGGGGTCTAGTTTCCAAAATGGTGTTGGGTCGCCCTCCCAGGGCTGTGGGGTACTCGGTACCGGGTCGGTCTCTCAGAGGGGATTGTCACAGCAGCGGTGACCCGGTCCATGGCCCTGGGCGCCCATGTAAAAGGGGTTGAGTTGGGAATAAAGTTTATAAGTGATTTGTGACGCCACCTGTGGTGTTCGGCAAGGGAGGTGTTAAGCTGACGCTGCAGACAGATCCTCTGGGACAGATGGTGTGGTGCAGCAATGATGTTGTATCTCCCCACAGGTAGGGCTGTTGGTCCCAGGGCGTAGTAGCGGAATGTTTAGGAAGAAGGTGCAGTGTTTGGCACAGAGATGTAGCGGTGCGGAGGATGTTGCAGGAAGGAGGCAAGGACACAACAGGGTGCAGTTTCTTTACCTTTACTTGGCAAACGCAGTCCAGGCTCCTGGTTACAGATGGCACAGGAGCAGGCTAGCCTGGAAGAAACTCAAGGATCTCTCTATCAGATGGGTTGTGTAGTCTCCTTCCTAGCGCTGGCTTGAGGTACATCCAGTACTGTGTTACACTGAAGTTCCTCCTTATCTTCTCTTAGAACTACCTCACATGGCAGACAGCTGTAGCCCTCTATCTCTCTTGGCTCACCCGTCGCTGTTGTGCCTCCGAGTCTTAGGTGGGAATAGAGCATTTACAGCGTCCTATTCCTCTGGTTTCTGCTGCAGGACCTTCAGTATCCATACAACCGTGGAGACCAGGCTCCAGATCATGCGCTCTCACTGAGAGGGAGCTCTCTATCCTCAGCTCAACCTCCAGCTTCTCTCCACACGTCTACACTCTTTGCCCTCCTCACACTAACTCCTGATTTCCCCTCCTAGCCCTCAGAGAGCACTCCTCCTCCAATTCTGGTTCAGAGCTCCCTCTGCTGGCCTGGAGTGGGAACTGTGCTGCATGACATGGTTAACTGTTAGAGAGACCCTTCATTGCCTCCAAGCCTGCCATCACCCTCCATGGAGGAAGGCAATGCCACTGCGGTGACCATACTCCTGGGGGCGCCACAGTGTCACTTGTGGGGGGTTTTCACTGTTTAGGCACATCAGGTGCTCTCCAAACGTGACATGGCGTCCAATCTCAATTCCAACCAATTCTGCATTGAAAACGGTGCTCCTTCCCTTCTGAGCTCTGCCGTGTGCCCAAACAGTGGTTTACCCCCACATATGGGGTATGGGTGTACTCAGAACAAATTGCACAATAACTTTTTGGGTCTAATTTCTCCTGTTACCCTTGAAAAAATAAAAATTTGGGGGTGAAAAGATCATTTTTGTGGAAAAAAATGATTTTTTATTTTCACGGCTCTACGTTATAAACTTCTGTGAAGCACTTGGAGGATCAAAGTGCTCACCACACATGTAGATAAGTTCCTTAAGGGGTTTAGTTTCCAAAATGGGGTCACTTGTTGGGGGTTTCCATTGTTTAGGTACATCAGGGGCTCTCCAAACACAACATGACGTCCGATCTCAATTCCAGCCAATTCTGCATTGAAAAAGAAACGGTGCTCCTTCTGTTGCAAGCCCTGCCGTGCACCCAAACAGTGGTTTACCCCCATATATGGGATATTGACGTATTCAGGAGAAATTGCTCAACAAATTTTGTGGTTGATTTTCTCTTTTTACTCTTGTGAAAATAAAAAAAAATGGTTCTGAATTAAAATGTTTGTAAAAAAAAGTTAAATGTTAATTTTTTCCTTCCACATTGCTTCAGTTCCTGTGAAGCACGTAAAGGGTTAATAAACTTCTTGAATCTGGTTTTGAGCACCGTGAGGGGTGCAGTTTTTAGAACGGTGTCACATTTCGGTGTTTTCTGTCATATTGACCCCTCAAAGTGACTTCAAATGTGATTTGGTCCCTAAAAAAAAGGGTTTTGTAAGTTTTGTTGCAAAAATGAGAAATTGCTGGACAACTTTTAACCTTTATAACTTCCTAATAAAAAAAATTTTGGCTCCAAAACTGTGCTGATGTGAAGCAGACATGTGGGAAATGTTATTTATTAACTATTTTTTGTGACATCTCTCTCTGATTTATGGACATAAAAAATAAAAGTTTGAAAATTGTCAAATTGTAAAAAATTTCGCCATATTTCCATTTTTTTCATAAATAAACACAAGTCATATCGAAGAAATGTTACCACTAACATGAAGTACAATAGGTCACGAAATGATATGAAATGAACGCTGAGGAGGCGGAGCAAAGACTGAAGGAGGAAATGACTGATGGATGTGAGGCGTCTGTGTCCGAGGGGGAAAGACCTGCCCCCCGGAAAAACTTCAGGCATGTCTGACAAATTTTAAAAACACTATTTCTGCAGGTGGAAGGGACGCTAAATAAAAGAGCCACCTTGACAGAATGCAGCATTAGTGCTTCACAAGGTGGCTCTTTTACTTAAAAACGCCTGGGGGGGGGGTGACAGGTTCCCTTTCAGCTGAAAATTGGCTCTGTCACTAAGGGGTTAATCTTTATTTTCAGCTTTGAGTTGATGATATGCTCGTGCTCCAGAGCGGCCTGTGATGTGGTGCTTTGCTTAGCTATTAATCTGTATGGCTTCTGACAGGTCACTGATCCCTCACTATTTTATATAATGAATATTCTATATATTTTTTAAAAAAAAATCCCGTTCTGCAGTCAGGTGACGGCGGTGGCGCCTGCGCTGCGGCATGATCGCATATATAATGTGTATGTTACTTATTACATTGATGTTATCCGTAAGATCCTAAAAAAAAAAAACAGTTTGAAAATGTCGCTGGCCGCTACGGTCCATCTATAAGGAGGACATTTTTTTCACTCTAGCAGGAAGGCACTGCGGGCGACTGTCCAGTAGCGACTATCGTATCTTGGAGGAGAAAAATAAAGTTCCTTCTCCAAGGTGCAGTAGCAGCAATCACTGATGGCTCCATGATCAGGAGTCAAACCGCAGGTAAAACCGCAGGTAAAACCACAGGTCTTTTGACCTGCGGATTTAGGCAAATCCGCGCAGACAAATCCGCAGCCGATTCCGCAACGTGTGCACACAGCCTAAATCCCAGAATGGTCCAGAGTAGGGACTGTGTCAGAAACATTTCTCTCCAACTTGTGGTTCTCCAGCTGTTGGAACACAACAACTCTCATTGGAATAGTAGGAGGACCTGACCCTCGGGCAGCGCTCTCAGCCGGCCGCTCTCTAGTTATTGCAGATCTATAATTCACAACAAGTATTGAAAAGAAAGACCGCTTTCTCTCGTGCTGTCTCTCTTGCGCTTTCTCACTCTCACTCTCTCGCCCTCTCACTCTTGCTCGCTCTCTCTCTTGCTCTCTCTTACTCTGTCTCTCTCACTCATGTTCTCTCGTCCTCGCTCTCTCTCTCTTGCTCTCACTCTTGCTCGCTCTCTCGCTCTCTTACTCTGTCTCTCTCACTACTAGTGAGAGAGACAGAGTCACTAGTGATCTCTTTCTTGCTTGCTCTCTCTCACGCTCTGTCTCACGTGCTCTCTCGCTCTCGCTGTCTCTTACTTGTGCTCTCTCATCCTCACTCTCTCACTCTTGCTCTCTCGCTCTCTTAGTCTGTCTCTCTCACTCGCAGTCTCTCGTCCTCGCTCTCTCACTCTCTTGCTCTCTCACTCGTGCTTGCTCTCTTTCTCTCGCTCTCTCTTACTCTGTCTCTCTCACTCACACTCTCTTTCTTGCTCACTCTCTTTATCACGTGCTCTATCGCTCTCTCTCGCTGTCTCTCTCATTTGCCCTCCCTCGCACTCTCTTTCGTTCTCGCTTGCTCTCTCACTCGCGTTCTCTCTCGCTGTCTCTCACTGTTGTTTTCAAGCCTCTCTGGTTGGTTGGAAGCTAGGACTTCCAGCTTGGGTCGAGCATAGGTGGTGTCTCCAGAGCAGAGGTCTCTAACTTCTGGCTCTCTATACGTTGTGAGGCCACAACCCCCAACATCCCCTTGTTATGCCGCGCTCACCAGGAGGCGGGGCTTCGGTCCCGATGTCACTCCCTCCGGTAGGGCGGTCCCTCCGGGGCCTCTGTTGGGTGCGCACGCGCAGCTCTCGTCCCCGGGGCTCCTCTTCCATGTCACGTTTGCGCTTGCGCGCTCCTGTCAGTGCTGTCTCCGGGTCGGTCCCCTCTATGGTAATGGAGGACCTGACCCGGAAGCTGTAGTGGTCATGTGCTTTCTGGCTAGGATCTGACCCGGAACCTGTCATGGTCATGTGCTATATCAGGCTGTCCTCCCCTATGGGAGGTGCCTGAATATTGTTGTGCTTCCTGGCTGGGTCAGCTTTGTCCCAGCCGGGCCGTGCGCTGTTCTCAGGTCCTCTGCTCTGTCTGGTATTCTATTGTGCTCCTAGCACTCGCTCTGAACTCTCTCGTTGCTTCATGCTCTGTAATGCCCCTTGGCACACTCTAGTATCCTGTCCTCTGTCCCTTGCTCTGTCGTACCTCCTGGTACTCTCTGTTCCTGTGCTCTGTAACTCCTCCTGGCACGACTGCTGCTCTATTCAGTACTCTGTCGTGCTCCTGGCACGCGTCCTGCTTTGCTTACCTCCGGACGTATTACTCGCTATACGCCATACGTGCTCACGGCTACCTGTCTCGCACTATCTGTAGTTTGCGCACTTCCGTGTACACTCTTGGTGTTCCTGGTACCCAGTTCCGTTCTTCCGATATACTCATCGGTGTCTCCTGTGAGCCGCCCCTCTTGGTACCGGCTGTCGCGGTTCTGACCTCTGCGGTCTTGCCCCTAGCGATCCCTGTATAGGGGTCGGTCATCACCTGGCGCGCTCGGCCCAGGGGCTCCAGATCTGCGACCCAGAGGGTCCACTCTCGGACGTTGTCTGCTCCTGAACGTCACACCCCGGATGGCTGCAGGGATCCATAAACACGACCGACAGGCGGAGATCAATGAGAATGACCGGATGTAATCGATGCCAACTGCCTTCTAGGAGCCGCAGATCAATCGTCCTGAAATGATCGACTTCCAGTATCCGACGCCTCTCGCTGCCGTACACTCCGGCATTCTGGGTCACAGAGGATTTCCGCACGTGGCGTTGTTTTTCTGCCGTATCACTGAACACACAGGAATGAACCTGACAGATATCAGAAAAGCATCAGGACATTCCCCATCACTGCTTCTTCCATTGTCTACAAGTCACAAAGCGTCACACAACTCAGCTACATCCATATGAGCGAACTCATAACGGGACAAGACGAAAAGTGAACCTGAGAATGCTACCAGGGCCGGGGCAAGGTATTCTGGTGCCATAGGCAGATGAAGCTGATGGTGCCCCCCACAACCCACCCCCGATGGACTCTCAGCCCCCATGTAAAGGATTGGGTCAGAGACTAAGGTAACAGGACCCCTAACGAATCCCCCTTTCCCCTCCAGTGAGTTAGGAAACAAGCTCCGACCACCAAATCCACTAGAATTGTTACGTTTTTCACCAAAAAAATGCAAACAAAAGTTTAAAAAAAAAGTGGTGTACTTTAGGGGCGAGACTCATCAGGGAGAGCGCTTTCAAAGTTAGATATAGAATTATTCTGTGTAGGCCATTTACACAATACAAGGGATAAACAGCGACAGTCATCCCTGATGTCCTATTATGTCAGATAGAAGGATGGTCATGGAAACTAATATAGCTTAACTATAATAGGGGCCTTATTTCTTCAGTCAAGGTTTCCAACATTTGGTGGATATCCTAATGGAAACTAAACTTACCCCAGTATAGATAAACGGATCTGACGGTTTTTCTTCCGTTTGCAACAAAAGTGATGGTGGTTCTGGTGCTATAATCCTGTGTTGATGATGGTTCTGGTGCCATATTCCTATGCTGATGGTGGTCCTGGAGACATATTCATGTACTAATGGTGGTCCTGGTGCCATATTCCTGTGTTGATGATGGTTCTGGTGCCATATTCCTATGCTGATGGTGGTCCTGGAGACATATTCATGTACTGATGGTGGTTCTGGTGTTGTATGCCTGTACTGATGGTAATTCTGGTGACGTATTCATGTAGTGATAGTTGTTTTGGTGATGTATTTATTTACTGACGGTGGTTCTAGTGATGTACTCATGCACTGATCGAGGTTCTGGGGATGCATTAATGCAGGGGTCCCCAACCGCCGGTCCGCGGCCCAGCACCGGGCCGCTGCAGTGCCCTTGCCGGTCCGCGGACATAAGGGGAGCCAGGGGCGGTCAGTGGCGTAGCGGGGGCTGGGGCGTCTCGCAGCAGTTCTTAGCGGCGTGTGTAGCGGCGGCCAGGGAGCGATCCAAGCAGCTCCGCTGCCTGCAAGAGGGAATAGCAGGAGCGGAGCTGCAAGGACCCGTCCACTGCGTCCAGCTTCCTGCCCGCCGCCCGCGCTTCCTGTCTCTGACTGACACAGAGAGGAGAGCGCGGCCGCTGCTGTGTCAGAGCGAGGAAGCGCGGGCGATGCTGCGACAGGTGAGAGGAGAGAGGTGGTGTCTGTGTGTGTGTATATATAATGTGTGTGTGTGTGTGTGTTGGTCTGTGTTTGTGTAGCCTGACCATGGAGGAGATGGGGACATGAGGAGAAGGCCATGAGGGGAGTGATGGAGAGACGGCAGTGATGAGGTGAAGGCAATGATGGGGAGAAGGGAGTGATGGGGTGAAGGCAATGATGGGGAGAGGGGAGTGATGGGGTGAAGGTAATGATGGGGAGAAGGGAGTGATGGGGTGAAGGCAATGATGGGGAGAGGGGAGTGATGGGGTGAAGGCAATGATGGGGTGATGGAGCAGGCAAGGATGGGGGTGATGGAGCACTCATTCAAACCCTATGGTGAGTTGAGTCACATTATAAATGTTATTTAATTATAAGTATGCACTGCTACACTACAACCGTGTCCATAGCCCCGCCCCCTAATGATCAAAGCCCCGCCCCTGCCACACCTCCATCCCCGCCCTGCCGGGCCATGGAAGAATGGTCTTGCTTGAAACCGGTCCCTGGTGCAAAAAAGGTTGGGGACCACTGCATTAATGCACTGAGTTGGTTCTGGTGCTGTATTCATGTACTGATCTTGGTGGATAAGGGGTGAGTGGCACTGTGCTTCTATGTGTCTGCACCCCGGCCATCAGTGTTCTGAATGCCTGCGGCTGAAGGAGGGTGCCAGGTGGTCACAGGCATTCAGGAATATCACTTTTTTCCCCACATTGCACTTGGGGAGGAGATAGTGCCTTAGGTGGGTGCCTACCTTTCCTACCCCTCATACAGAACATACTGAATGCAGCACTGAAGTGATATAAACAGGTACTAGACAGCAAGTGCAGTAAGGAGGACATAATACAGTAGCACTAATCAGAGTAGCTGTGAATCCAACACGGGTGAAATAAAACACTTACTATGAAATAGAAGCAGCACCATGGACTACATTATATGACAGCACAGAATGGTGTACCTGTTCAACTTTGGAGTGAGTTAATTATCACCTTCACTATATGTTTCTATTTCTTTGTTACTTTTCTCTTTCATCTACAGTATATAGACATCAATAGGTCACTACAGTAGTAATGATAAGTATAGTTATTAATCCAGCACTTGAATAAGATAAACTCTTACTAGAAAGCAACAGCATGGATCACATTATATAACAGTGCTGAGCATTGTATTTCTGAATCCAGCACTGGGTTGAGATAACCACTTACTTTAAAGCAGTTGCAGCAAGGAGGACATTATTGAACAGTAACAAGTAATGAACGTAATCAAGGCTTGGAGTGAGATAAAACACTTATTAGCATGTAGCTTCACCATGGAGGATATTATACAACAATACTGAGCAGTGTGCCTATAAGTCCAGCTCTAGGGTGAGATAAAACACTAACTAAACACTAAAACAATATATAACAGGACTGAACCGTCTACTTATAAAAACAACTTAGGTGAGATACATACTTTGTATAAATTAGCTACAGCATAGAGCACTGTTATGAGTTCATTTTCCCCTTCACCATTGAGGTCTGATGAACTCCCTCTTCTGGTGAAGGAAGGTAGTGAGGCTGATTACCAAGCACCTGAGCTGGGAGAGGATGACTGGGCGACAGGGATCTCTGACTGGATATAGGGCAGCCGACGCCCTTCTGCCTCGCTGGTGATTTCTCTGTGGAATTCTAGGAGACCAGTCTGATTCCTGCTCCTCAAAAGCTAAGTTTTCTGCTTTGCCTTTTTGCATTTGTGTTTTGGTTTTAGTTTGCCTTGCTTTTCTGGATTCTGCCATTCCCTGCTGGGGTGAGCTGAATTCCTTTTTGCCTTTTTGCTCTGTCTTCAGAAAATACCTGAGTACTGACATAGTCTTTTGAAGCCTAGCATCTTCAGGGCCTTTTTCCCTGTCAGTCTGTTGGCTCTTATTTTGATAGGGTTTTTCGCGGATTGCAGACAGCAGCTTTCCTATCCTGTCCTATCTAGTTAGCTTGGGCCCCATCATTTGCTCAGTCTATCTTTCTATCTGTGTTAGTGTTTTTTCTTCTTGCTTCACCGTCATTATATGTGGGGGGCTGCCTTTTGCTTTGGGGTCTGCTCTGGGGCAGTTTAGATTTCCCTTTCTGTCTTTAGGCTATTTAGCTCTCCGGCTGTGATCGAGGGGTCTAGGGCACCGTAGGAACCCCCCACGGCTACTGCTAGTTGTTGTTGATAGGTTCAGGGGTCTGCAATCCGAAAGCTGCCAACTTCTCTGGTTTTCTGGACTTAGCTAGCATTTCTGTTTTTGCCTCCTACGGTGACTCATTCATAACAGAGCACATTATATGGTAATACTGAGCAATGTAGCTGTAAATCCAGCGCTGGGGTAAACATTTATTAGAAATCAGCCTGCGGCATCCTTGTGTGTTTCTCTGCTTCTTTCTTGCTCTGAACCTGCCTCCTGTTGTCCCTCTCCTCTCCAAAGACATTAATAGGCAGCTGTAATCTGTTCACTCACTGAGCTGGCAGTGTGTTTAGCTTGAGCAAGGATATTAGCAGATTTTTAAAGTTAATAAGGAGTTCTGGTGGCAGAGAGGAAAAAAAGGGGGTCATAAGTGGAGAAAGAAGACGATTTCGCTGATCAGACATATTACAAAGTTTCTTATATTTGCTTGTACTGTAGTTTTATGCAAAGTTTGCTGAAAAGATAGCGATTATTTAAAGCAACTCTCCTTATATTATATAGTGGATGTAAACACATGAGCAAGCCGAGAGCTCCGAACAGGCGACAGATGGGCAGAGCGGGTGTTACAAATCAGATTATAGCACAAGTTATGGGAAATTAGGTTTTTTTAATTAATACGAAAACTGATTAGAAAATCCTGCTCTGCAGCCGCTATAATAACGTCCATAATCCCTTCCTTCCCCATGTCGCGTACTCAGCAGAACAAGTGCTGGACGTAGGGGGTACCGATGTAACGTGAGCGCTGCTTGGGGCATTTCTCTTACATTCATCCTATTGATTCTAGACACACCCTCCATAGAACTTTCACATTTTCTTAGTTATTGGACCCCTCTTTTTTGTGGCAAAAGAAATCCACCATGGCCACATGACGTGAGCGCAACGTTCCAGTCCTTGATTTAGACGACAGGTTAAATTTTGCATGGTAAATGATATTGTCGCCGCTTTCCTCTTCTGCGGCTCCTGCCCCCCCCCCCACCACCACCAACTTCCACCCCACTCTTCATCTTCACTACAATACACCAAACTTCGGATGCGAATAATCCTCTCCGTCATCCTCCAGCAAACATAAACTAATGGAATTAAAACCATAAAATATTCAGAATTGATTCGCTGTTTGTATGAGGATCCGCACTGATAATTGATGCCGTTTGCTGCCAGCCGGGTTTATCTTCATAAACATGTCACCAACGTGATATTACTTATGGAAAGAACTGTCCTGGCCCGAGAAAAAAGGAAATATCCGGTGACTGGCGCCATCAGTTCACATTTACGAAGATTTAACTTTGCAGCAGTTCATCGGATTCCTCTCAACTGGAGAGAAAAGACTGTTACATTGTTACTAACTGCTGACTATAACAAAGTAACAGTATAGAGACTGGTGGTCAAGAGCACCACAACATAGTGACCGCAAAGCTACATGTAATGTATGTACCCAGTGACTGCACCAGCAGAATAGTGAGTGCAGCTCTGGGGTATAATACAGGATGTACAGTAACTCAGGATCAGTAATGTAATGTATGTACACAGTGACTGCACCAGCAGAATAGTGAGTGCAGCTCTGGAGTATAATACAGGATGTAACTCAGGATCAGTAATGTAATGTATGTACACAGTGACTGCACCAGCAGAATAGTGAGTGCAGCTCTGGAGTATAACACAGGATGTAACTCAGGATCAGTAATGTAATGTATGTACACAGTGACTGCACCAGCAGAATAGTGAGAGCAGCTCTGGAGTATAATACAGGATGTAACTCAGGATCAGTAATGTAATGTATGTACACAGTGACTGCACCAGCAGAACAGTGAGTGCAGCTCTGGAGTATAATACAGGAGGTAACTCAGGATCAGTAATGTAATGTATGTACATAGTGACTGCACCAGAAGAATAGTGAGTGCAGCTCTATAGTATAATACAGGATGTAACTTTGGATCAGTAATGTAATGTATGTACACAGTGACTGCACCAGCAGAATAGTGAGTGCAGCTCTGGAGTATAATACAGGATGTAACTCAGGATCAGTAATGTAATGTATGTACACAGTGACTGCACCAGCAGAATAGTGAGTGCAGCTCTGGGGTATAATACAGGATGTAACTCAGGATCAGTAATGTAATGTATGTACCCAGTGACTATAGATTATGTGGATTATACTATATATATCCTGTTGGGTTGAGGTGTAAATGTGGTGAATCCAGATTAATGATTATATTAGTGAGTTTCGGGGGGATGATCTTTCTGTGAGATATTTGCTGCATGAACCCGTTGCTCCTGTTGACGGCACTTTAATTAGCCGTCGCGCTATATTTAGTGGTTTCTTCTCATAGTCTCTCTGTTATTAAGTTGCGCTCTGTGTCTTGACTTAATTAACAAGAACTTGTATTAAAATTTCTAAGTGATTTTCCCTTTCTTGTATTTGTCTTAGAAAAGTTTTGGCCTCTCGTCTGTGTACAAGTATGTGGAAGTCATTTACATGAGGACGGCTGTCAGATCCGGTAATAGGGAGTAACGGTTTTAATTAAACTGCAAGCAGTAATGTAAATAGATATAAATCAGATTTCTAAGCACAAAGTATAGACTTCTCCAGCGTAGACTGCAGCAAATTATAGTTAAAGAGACAGAACACTAGAATTACTGATGTACAATAAAGGGAATTATACAGATTTACAGGCCCCTCCCCCTTGCCCAGGCACCTCCCTTTAGTCAATATACAGCAGTTTCCTGGGGTTTTTCTCTCCTAGATTGTGCTTATATGTCAGCCATTGTGAGCAAGTGGAACTGCAGTGTAAAGCATGGCAGAGGGACAGACAAGTTAAGTGATGCACTGGTGACATCAGTCCTCAACAGAAAGTGTAGCCAATAGTGTTGAGCATTCCTATACCGCAAGTATCGGGTATCGGCCGATACTTGCTGTATCGGAATTCCGATACCGACTTCCGATATTTTTTCAATATCGGAAGTCGGCATCGGAATCGGAAGTTCAGTTGATTGACAGCCTGACGTCATCATGATGCGCCGTCATTTCGGGCCTTCCGGGGGTCTCTGCCGGCCTGCCGGGGGGCTGTGTGGACTGCCCGGGGTCTGTACCGGCCTGCCGGGGGGCTGTGCCGGCCTGCCGGTGGTCTGTGCACCCTGTGGGGGTCTGTACCGGCCTGCCGGGGGGCTGTGCTGATGTCCAGGGGTCTGTGCAAGCATCGTCCGATGGGACTACAAGTCCCATCTGGCGATGCCTGCTACCATGACAGTGATTGACACATTAGCCAATGATGGGACAGTAGTAGTCCCATCATCCGGCTAATGTGTTAAATGTTAAAAAAAAAAAAAAATACTACATACATACAACATGCATGCTACATACATACTACATGCTACATACATACTACATACATACCACATACATACTACATACATACTACATACATACCACATACATACCACATACATACTACATACATAACACATATATACTACATGCATGCTACATACATACTACATGCTACATATATACTACATGCATACTACATACATACATACTACATATATACTACATACATACTACATACATACTACATGCATGCTACATACATACTACATGCTACATACATACCACATATATACTACATGCATGCTACATACATACTACATGCTACATACATACTACATATATACTACATGCATGCTACATACATACTACATGCTACATACATACTACATATATACTACATGCATGCTACATACATACTACATGCTACATACATACTACATACATACTACATATATACTACATGCATGCTACATACATACTACATGCTACATACATACCACATACATACTACATGCTACATACATACTACATATATACTACATGCATGCTACATACATACTGCATGCTACATACATACTACATACATACTACATATATACTACATGCATGCTACATACATACTACATACTACATACATACTACATATATACTACATACATACTACATACATACTACATGCTACATACATACTACATATATACTACATGCATGCTACATACATACTGCATGCTACATACATACTACATACATACTACATATATACTACATGCATGCTACATACATACTACATACTACATATATACTACATACATACTACATACATACTACATGCTACATACATACTACATATATACTACATGCATGCTACATACATACTGCATGCTACATACATACTACATACATACTACATATATACTACATGCATGCTACATACATACTGCATGCTACATACATACTACATACATACTACATATATACTACATGCATGCTACATACATACTACATGCTACATACATACCACATACATACTACATACATACTACATGCTACATACATACTACATACATACTACATGCTACATACATACTACATATATACTACATGCATGCTACATACATACTGCATGCTACATGCATGCTACATACATACTACATATATACTACATGCATGCTACATACATACTACATGCTACATACATACCACATACATACTACATACATACTACATGCTACATACATACTACATATATACTACATGCATGCTACATACATACTGCATACATACTACATATATACTACATGCATGCTACATACATACTACATATGTGTGGGAAATTCCCACGCAGCAATGGCATAAAGTGAGACTAGGGACTTTTTTTTTTAAAGTGGCGGAGGAATACAGTGCGGAAGGATACCTACCTTCCGTCATTGGATTCCTGCAGCCCGTAGAGAACGGCAGCAACAGCTGATGCTGCAGTTCTCTACCCAAGATCGTCGTGGGACACACTCGTGGACTGCTTCGGATCGTGGGTGAGTATTTTTGTGGTTTGTTATGTTAATATTTATTCCGTAAAAGACAATGGCTTCGGGGAACAATGTGACAAGTATTGGTAAGTATGTTACTCTATGTTATATGTACTGTATGTCTATGTATGTATTGTATGAATGTATTGTATGTAGTATGTATGTAGTATATATGTGGTATGTATGTAGCATGTAGTATGTATGTAGTATGTATGTAGTATGTATGTAGCATGCATGTAGCATGCAGTATGTATGTAGCATGCATGTAGTATATATGTAGTATGTATGTAGCATGTAGTATGTATGTAGTATGTATGTAGTATGTATGTAGCATGTATGTAGCATGTAGCATGCATGTAGTATATATGTAGTATGTATGTAGCATGTAGTATGTATGTAGTATATATGTAGTATGTATGTTGCATGTAGTATATATGTAGTATGCATGTTGCATGCATGTAGTATATATGTAGTATGTATGTAGTATATATGTTGCATGTAGTATATATGTAGTATGCATGTTGCATGCATGTAGTATATATGTAGTATGTATGTTGCATGTAGTATATATGTAGTATGTATGTTGCATGTAGTATATATGTAGTATGTATGTTGCATGTAGTATATATGTAGTATGTATGTTGCATGCATGTAGTATATATGTAGCATGCAGTATGTATGTAGTATATATGTAGTATGTATGTTGCATGTAGTATATATGTAGTATGCATGTTGCATGCATGTAGTATATATGTATGTATGTTGCATGTAGTATATATGTAGTATGTATGTTGCATGTAGTATATATGTAGTATGTATGTTGCATGTAGTATATATGTAGTATGAATGTAGCATGTATGTAGTATGTATGTAGCATGTATGTAGTATGTAGTATGCATGTTGTATGTATGTAGCATGTAATTTTTTTTTTTTTTTTACATTCAACACATTAGCCGGATGATGGGACTACTACTGTCCCATCATTGGCTAATGTGTCAATCACTGTCATGGTAGCAGGCATCGCCCGATGGGACTTGTAGTCCCATCGGACGATGCCTGCACAGACCCCCGAAGCCTGCACAGACCCCCGGCAGGCCGGCACAGCCCCCCGGAGCCTGCACAGCCCCCCGGCAGGCCGGCACAGCCCACCGGAGCCTGCACAGCCCCCCGGCAGGCCGGCACAGACCACCGGAGCCTGCACAGACCCCCCGGCAGGCCGGCACAGCCCCCCGGCAGGCCGGCACAGACCACCGGAGCCTGCACAGACCCCCTGGCAGGCCGGCACAGCCCCCCGAAAGGCCCGTACAGACCCCAGAGAGGCTGTACAAGGGAAAAACAGGATTTTTCTTATTCCGATACCGGAAGTCCCATAGACTTGAATGGGACTTCCGGTATCGGAATCGGCGATACCGATACTTTTTTTTAAGATCGGCCGATCCATTCCGATCCGATACTTTGAAGTATCGGACGGTATCGCTCAACTCTAGTAGCTAATCTCTGGTAACACTCATGTGCCCTAATGGAGAACAGCTGCAGTGTAAAGCATGGGAAAGGGAGAGAGCAGCTGAGTGACCTTCTGCGGGGAATTAAAGTAGATTTTAGATTATAAAATACCCCAATACATAATGTAGCTTAGCTCTACTTACATCAGTGTGCACCAAGAATAGCTGCAGTGTAAAGAATGAGGGAGGAAATAGTGTGGCGCCCCTGAGGCTCAGTCACCACAGAGGCACTGCACCTCCTCCTGAGGTGTGGTATCCCACCATCCAGGTAAGGTGGAAACTCCCAACCACGCTGCAACACCTGCACCCCACACCACAAAGTAGTTTAGCAAAGCACCTTCGGCGGCTCCCTGCTTGGAGTATAGCAAAGCACCCATTGGTGGCTCCCTGCTTGGAACATTAAACGTGCTGGGAGGTGGGTGGAGTTAGATTACATTTCTAGCAGCAGGAAGAGTTTAAGTTAGTCAGTCAGTAGTTGGTTGGAGAGGAGAGAAGAAGATCCCTAGAGAGAGGGATAGATGGATGGAGGTGCTGCAGCAGATCCCAGTGATCTGGGTCTGCTGGCACGGGAAGGAGAGAAAGAGAGCGCAACATAGACTGAAAGCCTGACTCTCCATAGAAAGAAAGATTAGTACGGAATGTGAGGAGTAAAAGAGAACAGAGGACGTGGGTGAGAAGAGAGCCCTTCCTAGAAGTTCCAAGCGCAAGGCCGGGGTCCGGTCCCCGAGGTTGTATGGATACTAATGGTCCTGCAGCAGACACCGGAGGAATAGAAGTAGTGACCACTTTATTCCCACACAAGACTAGGGGGCACAACAGCAACATATTAGTAAGCCGGGACTTAGTAGCAAGAAGTCCCCGAAGCAGGCTACAGCTGTCTGCTGTACAAGTAGAGTTCATAGGAACATCAGACAGGAGGAACTCCAGTGTAACTCAGTACTAGGAGTACTTCATCTAAAGGCGCTATAAGAGGAGGCGTTCAGAAAGGCACAAGTTGGCGGAGTGTTGGAAAGGAGTATTCCATCTGGCCTGGGGGTTGACTGAGCCCCTGACCCGGAGGACACGGCACGGAGGCAGGCACCTGTTTGTACAACAGACTGTGAGTAAAGCTTTGGAACTACATGCCCTCGTGTCCTCCACTTATTCATGGGTCAACCTGCCCGGCACTGCTGCCTCCCCTGCGCCTGACACTACACCACCTAAGTGTCACCATATCTACTCTGCCCTGGGACAACAGCCTTGCCTGTGGAGGGCTATAACATCACTGCTGCACCACACCATCTGTCCCAGAGGATCTGTCTGCAGCGTCGGCCTAACATCTACATTGCCGAGCACCACAGGTGGCGTCATGACTTATTCATTGACACTGAACATTTACAATGGGCGCCCAGGGCCACGGGCCGGGTCACAGCTACCGTGACAAGTCCCACTGAGATCCACTAGGCCCGGTACCGGGTACCCCACAGCCCTGGGTGTGAGGGCAACCCAATAGCAGTGATCACTCTCATAGCAGTGCGCAAAAAAGTTTCTGAAACTAACGCCGTTACCCAGAAGAAGAATCTGTATACTAGGCTTTACTTTAACACCTTGTTATGTAGATTCTAAGAGGGGTTTGTCCAGCTTCAGGATATTTCAGCAATATATGAATGTGTTAATGGATCTTGAACAGTTCTGAAGGGCGTACGGAGGACACCACATTCTGCTGACCGCTGGACCCCTTAGATCACAAGTGGACGTCCTCTAGTGGCCATCAATTAATAAGATGTAAAAAACAGCAGAAAGTAAAGAGAACTGGGAGTCATTCGCTATACTGGTTCCCACTTGGGGCCTAATAGAGTAGCTAGAGAAATTGCCATCCTAAAGACCCCATAACAAAAGGTGAGAATTTGGGGGTATCGGATGGGCTTCTCAGCTTTTACATCTGTCACTTTATGGTCTTTTTTGTTTCACATCCTATTGACCTGAACAAGAGACACAAATGTGATGGGTGTGACTATGTGTCACCACAATCTGCACAATGATGGACCCCGGCATCACCCCTGGAATATGAAGCCATCTCACGTGGGACCAGGATGGCTGAGACCCGGTCGCACATTACAATGGATGCTGTGGCACTTGCACTTGGTGTTTGGCCAGCTTGATGTACGACCGCCAGTGCCAGCATTGATTTATTCCTAGCATAATCCGGCCATGACAGCGCAAATTCATCCCAATAGCAAATCTGAGAAAGACCGAGGTGATGAGACCCCGCTACGATGCCTTGTGCCCCTCCAAAGAAGGTGCTCTAAGAATATTGAGGTAAGAGAAGATGAGGGACTAAAAGCCTAATATTATGGGTGCAGGAGCTACATTTTCTTCGTTTTCTGGAGCTTAGAGGGACCCAAAAGGCCCCGCTTCCCCATGTGAGAGGACAACTACTATCAAAGAGAACCTATCACGTTTCATGCTGCCAAAAACAAGAATCCAACTTGCATGACTGGAGCCAGGTGTATATAGCTGAGTCGCTCCGATGTATCAGAGGTGGAGGGCAGGGCCGCCATCAGGGAATTCATAGAATCATAGAATCGTAGAGTTGGAAGGGACCTCCTGGGCCATCTGGTCCAACCCCCTGCTCAAAGCAGGATTCGCTAAATCATCCCAGTCAGATGTCTGTCCAGCCTCTGTTTGAAGACTTCCATTGAAGGAGCACTCACCACTTCTCGTGGCAGCTTGTTCCACTCATTGATCACTCTGTCAAAAAGTTTTTTCTAATATCTAATCTGTGTCTCCTCCCATTCAGTTTCATCCCATTGCTTCTCGTCGTTCCTGGTGCAAATGAGAATAAAGTTGATCCTTCTACAATGTGACAGCCCTTTAGATATTTGTAGACAGCTATTAAGTCTCCTCTCAGTCTTCTCTTTTGCAAACTAAACATTCCCAAATCCTGCAACCTTTCCCCATAAGACAGGGTTTGCAGACCGGTCACCATTCTGGTCGCTGTTTTCTGAACTTGCTCCAGTTTGTTGATGTCTTTTTTAAAATGTGGTGCCCAAAACTGGACACAATATTCCAGATGAGGTCTGACCAAAGAGGAGTAGAGGGAAATAATGACTTCACGTGATCTAGACTGTATGCTTCTGTTAATACATCCTAGAATTGCATTTGCCTTTTTTGCTGCTGCATCACACTGTTGACTCATATTCAGTCTGTGATCTATTAGTATACCCAAGTCTTTTTCACATGTGCTGTCACTTAGCCCTATTCCTCCCATTCTGTATATGCTTTTTTTTTCATTTTTATTGCCCAGGTGTAGTACTTTGCATTTTTCCCTGTTAAAAACCATTCTGTTAGTTGCTGCCCACTTCTCCAGTTTATTTATATCTTTTTGAATCCTCTCTCTCTCTTCTCTAGTATTAGCTATCCCTCCTAGCTTTGTGTCATCAGCAAATTTAATCAGTTTACCCTCAATTCCTTCATCTAAATCGTTGATAAAGATGTTGAACAATACAGGGCCCAGGACAGAGCCCTGTGGTACCCCACTTGAAACATTCTTCCAACTGGATGTGCAGCCATTTACGACCACTCTTTGGGTCCGATCACTAAGCCAGTTATGAATCCACCTAACAGTTGCCTTGTCCATTCCATACTTAGTCATTTTTTCAATAAGGATTGTGTGAGATACTTTGTCAAATGCTTTGCTGAAGTCAAGATATACTATATCTACAGCATTTCCTTGATCCACCCAATCAGTGATTCCGTCATAGAAGGAAATTAAGTTAGTCTGCCATGACTTATTAGTTACAAACCCATGCAGACTCTGTTTAATCACTTCATTCTTATCCAGGTACTGACATACATGTTGTTTAATAATTTGTTCAAAGATCTTTCCTGGTATAGAAGTCAGACTCACCGGCCTATAGTTGCATTACTGCCCTGAGTGGTCTGAAGATCTCCGGCCGCCTCTTTCAGCACTCCGCCAGTGATTGACTGGTCTCTCTCCTAGCACTGGAGCGTTTCAGAGAAAAACATACCCTAATACAATTTTTCGCCCAGGCTCTGATTCACGCTGCCTGATGTTTGTGAGAGGTTCCCTTTAAAGTCCCATGAGAGTGAAGGGCCCTGTTGGAGATTCTGCATTGGGGCACAGGAGCTTCAGGTTCCCCATTTTTCCAGTAATTTCATCTATAACATAAATCTATTGTCCTCATAGTTTATAACAATGTATCACTGCAGATAACATGCATCAGTGGATCAGCGGAGTCCAGCCAGCTCTTTCACTACTACGGACATTTTCGCATCCGTTATATTAAAATGAGGATTATCCGGACAGGACACAATGTAGCGAACCCAATTATTATTGCCACCCATGAGGACGCCATTGGCTTTGTCTTCCTATGTTAGATCTGAAATGGTGTAAGGTTACATTGCTTCCCTTTCGCTGCTCTGAATTCACTCAATGCCAGTCTGCTGCATGGAAAGCTCACAAGATATTATCTTGCATTAGTAATGTACAAGTTCTAGAGGGGAAACTAACATTTTACTGTTTCATAAGGCACTGGTGCAACTAAACATTAATTGGGAACTGATTGCTGTTTCATCAAACTTTGTATAAATCAGCAGCACAAGCAAAGATTGAAAATTGCTTCTATTTCCACTTATGAGCAACTTTTTTTCTCTCCTCCAATCCCTGAACTCATCGTTTCTCTTGACAAGTTAATAAAATCCTTCTTGGTCCAAGCGAGTACGACTGACACCTCGCTGAAGGAACAGCTAAGGCTGGTTTCACATTAGCGCTTTTTAAGCGCACGCACGGCCGTGGGTAGCTCCGCCCCCGAGCCGGCTCTCTGCCCGGCGTGCCCGCCCCTTGCTTGTAGCGCCGCCTCCTAGCGCACAGCGGCGCCTGCGATCGGCGCACCCTATCTTTAGCATAGGGTGCGCAGATCGTGCGCAGGCCGTGCGCTAGTTGCGCTTTGACCTGCACTGCGCACTTTTGACGGTGCGCCGTGCGCGCCAAAATCCGAAAAGTTTGACAGCTACACTGCTCAGTGATCAAGTGTAATGTCGTCCATGTTGCTGCTACAATGTAATAAGTGTTTTTTCTCAACCAAAAGCGCAGAACTTCAAGGATATAAAAGACAATTTATGATTCTTGTTTGGAAAGAAAATCCCCCCGGAGCGCTGCCTGCAAATGCGAAATCTTCACAAATCTGTTCAGTCCCCATAAGTAAGAAAGACCAGCAAATCACATTGTAGTGACCCCTTCCCCATAGAGCTCCTGGGGCGGCTCATAAATGGCCAGGAGAGACGGGACCAACAGGGACAACTCCCTGATGGAAAGTCAGAGACCCTGTACATGTGAAAGGGATGATGGGAGTTATGCTGTTATTGTGAGACTGAAGAATTAATCCACAGCGCATTGTATTGGGGGGGAGCACTCAGGGTGGTGATCAAATATACGTACAGCAGTGTAGGACAGAACTGCAGACAGGATCTCATCATGTATCTCTGTACACAGGGAGCTCCCCCTAGTGTTGGACGCAGACAGGATCTTATCATGTATCTCTGCATACAGGGAGCTCCCCCTAGTGGTGGACGCAGACAGGATCTTATGTATCTCTGTATAGAGGAAGCGTCCCCTAGTGATGACTGGAGTCAGGATCTTGTCATGTATCTCTGTATACAGGGAGCTCCCCCTAGTGGTGGACGCAGACAGGATCTTATCATGTATCTCTGTATACAGGGAGCTCCCTCTAGTGGTGGCTGCAGAGAGGATCTTATCATGTATCTCTGTATACAGGGAGCTCCCCCTAGTGGCGGCTGCAGACAGGATCTTATCATGTATCTCTGTATACGGGGAGCTCTACCTAGTGGTGGCTGCAGACAGAATATTATCATGTATCTCTGTATACAGGGAGCTCCCCCTAGTGGCGGCTGCAGACAGGATCTTATCATGTATCTCTGTATACTGGGAGCTCCCCCTAGTGGTGGCTGCAGACAGGATCTTATCATGTATCTCTGTATACAGGGAGCTCCCCCTAGTGGCGGCTGCAGACAGGATCTTATCATGTATCTCTGTATACTGGGAGCTCCCCCTAGTGGTGGCTGCAGACAGGATCTTATCATGTATCTCTGTATACAGGGACCTCTCCCTAGTGGCGGCTGCAGAAAGGATCTTATCATGTATCTCTGTATACTGGGAGCTTCCCCTAGTGGTGACTGGAGTCAGGATCTTGTCATGTATCTCTGCATACAGGGAGCTCCCCCTAGTGGTGGACGCAGACAGGATCTTATCATGTATCTCTGTATACAGGGAGCTCCCTCTAGTGATGGCTGCAGAGAGGATCTTATCATGTATCTCTGTATACAGGGAGCTCCCCCTAGTGGCGGCTGCAGACAGGATCTTATCATGTATCTCTGTATACTGGGAGCTCCCCCTAGTGGTGGCTGCAGACAGGATCTTATCATGTATCTCTGTATATAGGGAGCTTCCCCTAGTGGTGGATGCAGACAGGATCTTATCATGTATCTCTGTATACAGGGAGCTCCCTTTAGTGGAGGCTGCAGAGAGGATCTTATCATGTATCTCTGTATACAGGGAGCTCCCCCTAGTGGTGGCTGCAGACAGGATCTTATCATGTATCTCTGTATACAGGGAGCTCCCACTAGTGGCAGCTGCAGACAGAATCTTATTATTTATCTCTGTACACAGGGAGCTCCCCCTAGTGGTGACTGCAAACAGGATCTTATCATGTATCTCTGTATACAGGTTGCTCCCCCTAGTGTTGGCTGCAGAGGGGAACTTATCATGTATCTCTGTATACAGGGAGCTCCCCCTAGTGGTGACTGCAGACAGGATCTTATCATGTATCTCTGTATACAGGGAGATCCCTGTAGTGGTGGCTGCAGACAGAATCTTATCATGTATCTCTGCACACAGGGAGCTCCCCCTAGTGGTGACTGCAAACAGGATCTTATCATGTATCTCTGTATACAGGGAGCTCCCCCTAGTGGTGGCTGCAGACAAGATCTTATCATGTATCTCTGTATACAGGGAGTTCCCCCTAGTGGTGACTGCAGACAGGATCTTGTCATGTATCTCTGTATATAGGGAGCTTCCCCTAGTGGTGGACGCAGACAGGATCTTATCATGTATCTCTGTATACAGGGAGCTCCCTCTAGTGGTGGCTGCAGACAGGATCTTATGTATCTCTGTATACAGGGAACTCGCCCTAGTGGTGGCTGCAGACAGAATCTTATCATGTATCTCTGTACACAGGGAGCTACCCCTAGTGGTGACTGCAAACAGGATCTTATCATGTATCTCTGTATACAGCGAGCTCCCCCTAAAGGTAACTGCAGACAGGATCTTATCATGTATCTCTGTATAAAGGGAGCTCTCCCTAGTGGTGGCTGCAGACAGGATCTTATCATGTATCTCTGTCTACAGGGAGTTCCCCCTAGTGGTGACTGCAGACATGATCTTATCATGTATCTCTGTATATAGGGAGCTTCCCCTAGTGGTGGCTGCAGAGAGAATCTTATCATGTATCTCTGTATACAGGGAGCTTCCCCTAGTGGTGGCTTCAGACAGGATCTTATGTATCTCTGTATACAGGGAGCTCCCCCTACTGGTGGCTGCAGAGAGGAACTTATCATGTATCTCTGTATTCAGGGAGCTCCCCCTAGTGGTGACTGCAGACAGGATCTTATGTATTTCTGTATACAGGGTGCTCCCCCTAGTGGTGGCTGCAGACAGGATCTTATCATGTATCTCTGTATACAGGGAGCTCCCCCTAGTGGTGGCTGCAGACAGAATCTTATCATGTATCTCTGTATACAGGGAGCTTCCCCTAGTGGTGGCTTCAGACAGGATCTTATGTATCTCTGTATACAGGGAGCTCACCCTAGTGGTCACTGCAGACAGAATCTTATCATGTATCTCTGTACACTGGGAGCTCCCCCTAGTGGTGGACGCAGACAGAATCTTATCATGTATCTTTGTATACAGGGAGCTTCCACTAGTGGTGGCTTCAGACAGGATCTTATGTATCTCTGTATACAGGGAGCTCCCCCTAGTGGTGGCTGCAGAGAGGAACTTATCATGTATCTCTGTATTCAGGGAGCTCCCCCTAGTGTTGACTGCAGACAGGATCTTATGTATTTCTGTATACAGGGTGCTCACCCTAGTGGTGGCTGCAGACAGGATCTTATCATGTATCTCTGTATACAGGGAGCTCCCCCTAGTGGTGGCTGCAGACAGAATCTTATCATGTATCTCTGTATACAGGGAGCTTCCCCTAGTGGTGGCTTCAGACAGGATCTTATGTATCTCTGTATACAGGGAGCTCACCCTAGTGGTCACTGCAGACAGAATCATATCATGTATCTCTGTACACTGGGAGATCCCCCTAGTGGTGGACGCAGACAGAATCTTATCATGTATCTTTGTATACAGGGAGCTCCCCCTAGTGGTGACTGCAGACAGAATCTTATCATGCATCTCTGTATACAGGGAGCTCCCCCTAGTGGTGGCTGCAGACAGGATCTTATCATGTATCTCTGTATACAGGGAGCTCCCCCTAGTGGTGACTGCAGACAGGATCTTATCATGTATCTTTGTATGCAGGGAGCTCCCTCCAGTGGTGGCTGCAGACAGGATCTTATGTATCTCTGTATACAGGGAGCTCACCCTAGTGGTCACTGCAGACAGAATCTTATCATGTATCTCTGTACACTGGGAGCTCCCCCTAGTGGTGGACGCAGACAGAATCTTATCATGTATCTTTGTATACAGGGAGCTCCCCCTAGTGGTGGCTGCAGACAGGATCTTATCATGTATCTCTGTATACAGGGAGCTCCCACTAGTGGTGGCTGCAGACAGAATCTTATTATTTATCTCTGTACACAGGGAGCTCCCCCTAGTGGTGACTGCAAACAGGATCTTATCATGTATCTCTGTATACAGGTTGCTCCCCCTAGTGTTGGCTGCAGAGGGGAACTTATCATGTATCTCTGTATACAGGGAGCTCCCCCTAGTGGTGACTGCAGACAGGATCTTATCATGTATCTCTGTATACAGGGAGATCCCTGTAGTGGTGGCTGCAGACAGAATCTTATCATGTATCTCTGCACACAGGGAGCTCCCCCTAGTGGTGACTGCAAACAGGATCTTATCATGTATCTCTGTATACAGGGAGCTCCCCCTAGTGGTGGCTGCAGACAAGATCTTATCATGTATCTCTGTATACAGGGAGTTCCCCCTAGTGGTGACTGCAGACAGGATCTTGTCATGTATCTCTGTATATAGGGAGCTTCCCCTAGTGGTGGACGCAGACAGGATCTTATCATGTATCTCTGTATACAGGGAGCTCCCTCTAGTGGTGGCTGCAGACAGGATCTTATGTATCTCTGTATACAGGGAACTCGCCCTAGTGGTGGCTGCAGACAGAATCTTATCATGTATCTCTGTACACAGGGAGCTACCCCTAGTGGTGACTGCAAACAGGATCTTATCATGTATCTCTTTATACAGCGAGCTCCCCCTAAAGGTAACTGCAGACAGGATCTTATCATGTATCTCTGTATAAAGGGAGCTCTCCCTAGTGGTGGCTGCAGACAGGATCTTATCATGTATCTCTGTCTACAGGGAGTTCCCCCTAGTGGTGACTGCAGACATGATCTTATCATGTATCTCTGTATATAGGGAGCTTCCCCTAGTGGTGGCTGCAGAGAGAATCTTATCATGTATCTCTGTATACAGGGAGCTTCCCCTAGTGGTGGCTTCAGACAGGATCTTATGTATCTCTGTATACAGGGAGCTCCCCCTAGTGGTGGCTGCAGAGAGGAACTTATCATGTATCTCTGTATTCAGGGAGCTCCCCCTAGTGGTGACTGCAGACAGGATCTTATGTATTTCTGTATACAGGGTGCTCCCCCTAGTGGTGGCTGCAGACAGGATCTTATCATGTATCTCTGTATACAGGGAGCTCCCCCTAGTGGTGGCTGCAGACAGAATCTTATCATGTATCTCTGTATACAGGGAGCTTCCCCTAGTGGTGGCTTCAGACAGGATCTTATGTATCTCTGTATACAGGGAGCTCACCCTAGTGGTCACTGCAGACAGAATCTTATCATGTATCTCTGTACACTGGGAGCTCCCCCTAGTGGTGGACGCAGACAGAATCTTATCATGTATCTTTGTATACAGGGAGCTTCCCCTAGTGGTGGCTTCAGACAGGATCTTATGTATCTCTGTATACAGGGAGCTCCCCCTAGTGGTGGCTGCAGAGAGGAACTTATCATGTATCTCTGTATTCAGGGAGCTCCCCCTAGTGTTGACTGCAGACAGGATCTTATGTATTTCTGTATACAGGGTGCTCACCCTAGTGGTGGCTGCAGACAGGATCTTATCATGTATCTCTGTATACAGGGAGCTCCCCCTAGTGGTGGCTGCAGACAGAATCTTATCATGTATCTCTGTATACAGGGAGCTTCCCCTAGTGGTGGCTTCAGACAGGATCTTATGTATCTCTGTATACAGGGAGCTCACCCTAGTGGTCACTGCAGACAGAATCTTATCATGTATCTCTGTACACTGGGAGCTCCCCCTAGTGGTGGACGCAGACAGAATCTTATCATGTATCTTTGTATACAGGGAGCTCCCCCTAGTGGTGACTGCAGACAGAATCTTATCATGCATCTCTGTATACAGGGAGCTCCCCCTAGTGGTGGCTGCAGACAGGATCTTATCATGTATCTCTGTATACAGGGAGCTCCCCCTAGTGGTGACTGCAGACAGGATCTTATCATGTATCTTTGTATGCAGGGAGCTCCCTCCAGTGGTGGCTGCAGACAGGATCTTATCATGTAGCTCTGTATACAGGGAGCTCTCCCTAGTGGTGGCTGCAGACAGGATCTAATCATGTATCTCTGTATACAGGGAGCTCCCCCTAGTGGTGGCTGCAGACAGGATCTTATCATGTATCTCTGTATACAGGGAGCTCCCCCTAGTGGTGACTGCAGACAGGATCTTATCATGTATCTCTGTATACAGGGAGATCCCTCTAGTGGTGGCTGCAGACAGAATCTTATCATGTATCTCTGCACACAGGGAGCTCCCCCTAGTGGTGACTGCAAACAGGATCTTATCATGTATCTCAGTATACAGGGAGCTCCCCCTAGTGGTGGCTGCAGACAAGATCTTATCATGTATCTCTGTATACAGGGAGCTCCCCCTAGCGGTGGCTGCAGACAGGATGTTATCATGTATCTCTATATACAGGGAGCTCCCCCTAGTGGTGGCTGCAGACAGGATCTTATCATGTATCTCTGTATACAGGGAGTTCCCCCTAGTGGTGACTGCAGACAGGATCTTGTCATGTATCTCTGTATATAGGGAGCTTCCCCTAGTGGTGGATGCAGACAGAATCTTATCATGTATCTCTGTATACAGGGAGCTCCCTCTAGTGGTGGCTGCAGACAGGATCTTATCATGTATCTTTGTATACAGGGAACTTGCCCTAGTGGTGGCTGCAGACAGAATCTTATCATGTATCTCTGTACACAGGGAGCTACCCCTAGTGGTGACTGCAAACAGGATCTTATCATGTATCTCTGTATACAGCGAGCTCCCCCTAAAGGTAACTGCAGACAGGATCTTATCATGTATCTCTGTATAGAGGGAGCTCTCCCTAGTGGTGGCTGCAGACAGGATCTTATCATGTATCTCTGTCTACAGGTAGTTCCCCCTAGTGGTGACTGCAGACATGATCTTATCATGTATCTCTGTATATAGGGAGCTTCCCCTAGTGATGGCTGCAGAGAGAATCTTATCATGTATCTCTGTATACAGGGAGCTTCCCCTAGTGGTGGCTTCAGACAGGATCTTATGTATCTCTGTATACAGGGAGCTCACCCTAGTGGTGGCTGCAGAGAGGAACTTATCATGTATCTCTGTATTCAGGGAGCTCCCCCTAGTGGTGACTGCAGACAGGATCTTATGTATTTCTGTATACAGGGTGCTCCCCCTAGTGGTGGCTGCAGACAGGATCTTATCATGTATCTCTGTATACAGGGAGCTCCCCCTAGTGGTGGCTGCAGACAGAATCTTATCATGTATCTCTGTATACAGGGAGCTTCCCCTAGTGGTGGCTTCAGACAGGATCTTATGTATCTCTGTATACAGGGAGCTCACCCTAGTGGTCACTGCAGACAGAATCTTATCATGTATCTCTGTACACTGGGAGCTCCCCCTAGTGGTGGACGCAGACAGAATCTTATCATGTATCTTTGTATACAGGGAGCTCCCCCTAGTGGTGACTGCAGACAGAATCTTATCATGCATCTCTGTATACAGGGAGCTCCCCCTAGTGGTGGCTGCAGACAGGATCTTATCATGTATCTCTGTATACAGGGAGCTCCCCCTAGTGGTGACTGCAGACAGAATCTTATCATGCATCTCTGTATACAGGGAGCTCCCCCTAGTGGTGGCTGCAGACAGGATCTTATCATGTATCTCTGTATAGAGGGTGCTCTCCCTAGTGGTGGCTGCAGACAGGATCTTATCATATATCTTTGTATGCAGGGAGCTCCCTCTAGTGGTGGCTGCAGACAGGATCTTATCATGTATCTCTGTATACAGGGAACTCTCCCTAGTGGTGGCTGCAGACAGGAGCTTATCATGTATCTCTGTATACAGGGAGCTCCCCCTAGTGGTGACAGCAGACAGGATCTTATTATGTATCTCTGTATACAGGGAGCTCCCACTAGTGGTGGCTGCAGACAGAATCTTATCATGTATCTCTGTACACAGGGAGCTCCCCCTAGTGGTGACTGCAAACAGATCTTATCATGTATCTCTGTATACAGGGAGCTCCCCCTAGTGGTGGCTGCAGAGAGGATCTTATCATGTATCTCGGTATACAGGGAGCTCCCCCTAGTGGTGACTGCAGAGAGGATCTTATCATGTATCTCCGTATACAGGGAGCTCCCTCTAGTAGTGGCTGCAGCGAGGATCTTATCATGTATCTCTATATACAGGGAGCTCCCCTTAGTGGTGACTGCAGACAGGATCTTGTCATGTATCTCTGTATATAGGGAGCTTCCCCTAGTGGTGGACGCAGACAGGATCTTATCATGTATCTCTGTATACAGGGAGCTCCCTCTAGTGGTGGCTGCAGACAGAATCTTATCATGTATCTCTGTACACAGGGAGCTACCCCTAGTGTTGACTGCAAACAGGATCTTATCATGTATCTCTGTATACAGGGAGCCCCCCCTAGATGTGGCTGCAGACAAGATCTTATCATGTATCTCTGTATACAGGGAGCTCCCCCTAGTGGTGGCTGCAGACAGGATGTTATCATGTATCTCTGTATACAGGGAGCTCTCCCTAGTGGTGGCTGCAGACAGGATCTTATCATGTATCTCTGTCTACAGTGAGTTCCCCCTAGTGGTGACTGCAGACATGATCTTATCATGTATATCTGTATATAGGGAGCTTCCCCTAGTGGTGGCTGCAGAGAGAATCTTATCATGTATCTCTGTATACAGGGAGCTTCCCCTAGTGGTGGCTTCAGACAGGATCTTATGTATCTCTGTATACAGGGAGCTCCCCCTAGTGGTGGCTGCAGAGAGGAACTTATCATGTATCTCTGTATTCAGGGAGCTCCCCCTAGTGGTGACTGCAGACAGGATCTTATGTATTTCTGTATACAGGGTGCTCCCGCTAGTGGTGGCTGCAGACAGGATCTTATCATGTATCTCTGTATACAGGGAGCTCCCCCTAGTGGTGGCTGCAGACAGAATCTTATCATGTATCTCTGTATACAGGGAGCTTCCCCTAGTGGTGGCTTCAGACAGGATCTTATGTATCTCTGTATACAGGGAGCTCACCCTAGTGGTGACTGCAGACAGGATCTTATCATGTATCTCTGTACACTGGGAGCTCCCCCTAGTGGTGGACGCAGACAGAATCTTATCATCTATCTTTGTATACAGGGAGCTCCCCCTAGTGGTGACTGCAGACAGAATCTTATCATGCATCTCTGTATACAGGGAGCTCCCCCTAGTGGTGGCTGCAGACAGGATCTTATCATGTATCTCTGTATACAGGGAGCTCCCCCTAGTGGTGGCTGCAGACAGGATCTTATCATGTATATCTGTATACAGGGAGCTCCCCCTAGTGGTGGCTGCAGACAGGATCTTATTATGTACCTCTGTATACAGGGTGCTCTCCCTAGTGGTGGCTGCAGACAGGATCTTATCATATATCTCTGTCTACAGTGAGTTCCCCCTAGTGGTGACTGCAGACATGATCTTATCATGTATCTCTGTATATAGGGAGCTTCCCCTAGTGGTGGCTGCAGAGAGAATCTTATCATGTATCTCTGTATACAGGGAGCTTCCCCTAGTGGTGGCTTCAGACAGGATCTTATGTATCTCTGTATACAGGGAGCTCCCCCTAGTGGTGGCTGCAGAGAGGAACTTATCATGTATCTCTGTATTCAGGGAGCTCCCCCTAGTGGTGACTGCAGACAGGATCTTATGTATTTCTGTATACAGGGTGCTCCCGCTAGTGGTGGCTGCAGACAGGATCTTATCATGTATCTCTGTATACAGGGAGCTCCCCCTAGTGGTGGCTGCAGACAGAATCTTATCATGTATCTCTGTATACAGGGAGCTTCCCCTAGTGGTGGCTTCAGACAGGATCTTATGTATCTCTGTATACAGGGAGCTCACCCTAGTGGTGACTGCAGACAGGATCTTATCATGTATCTCTGTACACTGGGAGCTCCCCCTAGTGGTGGACGCTGACAGAATCTTATCATGTATCTTTGTATACAGGGAGCTCCCCCTAGTGGTGACTGCAGACAGAATCTTATCATGCATCTCTGTATACAGGGAGCTCCCCCTAGTGGTGGCTGCAGACAGGATCTTATCATGTATCTCTGTATACAGGGAGCTCCCCCTAGTGGTGGCTGCAGACAGGATCTTATCATGTATATCTGTATACAGGGAGCTCCCCCTAGTGGTGGCTGCAGACAGGATGTTATCATGTATCTCTGTATACAGGGTGCTCTCCCTAGTGGTGGCTGCAGACAGGATCTTATCATATATCTTTGTATGCAGGGAGCTCCCTCTAGTGGTGGCTGCAGACAGGATCTTATCATGTATCTCTGTATACAGGGAACTCTCCCTAGTGGTGGCTGCAGACAGGAGCTTATCATGTATCTCTGTATACAGGGAGCTCCCCCTAGTGGTGACAGCAGACAGGATCTTATTATGTATCTCTGTATACAGGGAGCTCCCACTAGTGGTGGCTGCAGACAGAATCTTATCATGTATCTCTGTACACAGGGAGCTCCCCCTAGTGGTGGCTGCAAACAGCATGTTATCTTGTATCTCTGTATATATGGAGCTCCCCCTAGTGGTGACTGCAGAGAGGATCTTATCATGTATCTCCGTATACAGGGAGCTCCCTCTAGTGGTGGCTGCAGAGAGGATCTTATAATGTATCTCTGTATACAGGGAGCTCCCCCTGGTGGTGACAGCAGACAGGATCTTATTATGTATCTCTGTATACAGGGAGCTCCCACTAGTGGTGGCTGCAGACAGAATCTTATCATGTATCTCTGTACACAGGGAGCTCCCCCTAGTGGTGACTGCAAACAGGATCTTATCATGTATCTCTGTATACAGGGAGCTCCCCCTAGTGGTGGCTGCAGAGAGGATCTTATCATGTATCTCTGTATACAGGGAGCTCCCCCTAGTGGTGACTGCAGAGAGGATCTTATCATGTATCTCCGTATACAGGGAGCTCCCTCTAGTGGTGGCTGCAGAGAGGATCTTATCATGTATCTCTATATACAGGGAGCTCCCCTTAGTGGTGACTGCAGACAGGATCTTGTCATGTATCTCTGTACACAGGGAGCTACCCCTAGTGTTGACTGCAACCAGGATCTTATCATGTATCTCTGTATACAGGGAGCCCCCCTAGTTGTGGCTGCAGACAAGATCTTATCATGTATCTCTGTATACAGGGAGCTCCCCCTAGTGGTGGCTGCAGACAGGATCTTATCATGTATCTCTGTATACAGGGTGCTCTCCCTAGTGGTGGCTGCAGACAGGATCTTATCATATATCTTTGTATGCAGGGAGCTCCCTCTAGTGGTGGCTGCAGACAGGATCTTATCATGTATCTCTGTATACAGGGAACTCTCCCTAGTGGTGGCTGCAGACAGGAGCTTATCATGTATCTCTGTATACAGGGAGCTCCCCCTAGTGGTGACAGCAGACAGGATCTTATTATGTATCTCTGTATACAGGGAGCTCCCACTAGTGGTGGCTGCAGACAGAATCTTATCATGTATCTCTGTACACAGGGAGCTCCCCCTAGTGGTGACTGCAAACAGCATCTTATCATGTATCTCTGTATATAGGGAGCTCCCCCTAGTGGTGACTGCAGAGAGGATCTTATCATGTATCTCCGTGTACAGGGAGCTCCCTCTAGTGGTGGCTGCAGAGAGGATCTTATAATGTATCTCTGTATACAGGGAGCTCCCCCTAGTGGTGACAGCAGACAGGATCTTATTATGTATCTCTGTATACAGGGAGCTCCCACTAGTGGTGGCTGCAGACAGAATCTTATCATGTATCTCTGTACACAGGGAGCTCCCCCTAGTGGTGACTGCAAACAGGATCTTATCATGTATCTCTGTATACAGGGAGCTCCCCCTAGTGGTGGCTGCAGAGAGGATCTTATCATGTATCTCTGTATACAGGGAGCTCCCCCTAGTGGTGACTGCAGAGAGGATCTTATCATGTATCTCCGTATACAGGGAGCTCCCTCTAGTGGTGGCTGCAGAGAGGATCTTATCATGTATCTCTATATACAGGGAGCTCCCCTTAGTGGTGACTGCAGACAGGATCTTGTCATGTATCTCTGTACACCGGGAGCTACCCCTAGTGTTGACTGCAAACAGGATCTTATCATGTATCTCTGTATACAGGGAGCCCCCCTAGTTGTGGCTGCAGACAAGATCTTATCATGTATCTCTGTATACAGGGAGCTCCCCCTAGTGGTGGCTGCAGACAGGATGTTATCATGTATCTCTGTATACAGGGAGCTCTCCCTAGTGGTGGCTGCAGACAGGATCTTATCATGTATCTCTGTCTACAGGGAGTTCCCCCTAGTGGTGACTGCAGACATGATCTTATCATGTATCTCTGTATATAGGGAACTTCCCCTAGTGGTGGCTGCAGAGAGAATCTTATCATGTATCTCTGTATACAGGGAGCTTCCCCTAGTGGTGGCTTCAGACAGGATCTTATGTATCTCTGTATACAGGGAGCTCCCCCTAGTGGTGGCTGCAGAGAGGAACTTATCATGTATCTCTGTATTAAGGGAGCTCCCCCTAGTGGTGACTGCAGACAGGATCTTATGTATTTCTGTATACAGGGTGCTCCCCCTAGTGGTGGCTGCAGACAGGATCTTATCATGTATCTCTGTATACAGGGAGCTCCCCCTAGTGGTGGCTGCAGACAGAATCTTATCATGTATCTCTGTATACAGGGAGCTTCCCCTAGTGGTGGCTTCAGATAGGATCTTATGTATCTCTGTATACAGGGAGCTCACCCTAGTGGTGACTGCAGACAGGATCTTATCATTTATCTCTGTACACTGGGCGCTCCCCTAGTGGTGGACGCAGACAGAATCTTATCATGTATCTTTGTATACAGGGAGCTCCCCCTAGTGGTGACTGCAGACAGAATCTTATCATGCATCTCTGTATACAGGGAGCTCCCCCTAGTGGTGGCTGCAGACAGGATCTTATCATGCATCTCTGTATACAGGGAACTCCCTCTAGTGGTGGCTGCAGACAGGATCTTATCATGTAGCTCTGTATACAGGGAGCTCTCCCTAGTGGTGGCTGCAGACAGGATCTTATCATGTATCTCTGTATACAGGGAGCTCCCCCTAGTGGTGGCTGCAGACAGGATCTTATCATGTATATCTGTATACAGGGAGCTCCCCCTAGTGGTGGCTGCAGACAGGATCTTATCATGTATCTCTGTATACAGGTTGCTCTCCCTAGTGGTGGCTGCAGACAGGATCTTATCATATATCTTTGTATGCAGGGAGCTCCCTCTAGTGGTGGCTGCAGACAGGATCTTATGTATCTCTGTATACAGGGAACTCTCCCTAGTGGTGGGTGCAGACAGGAGCTTATCATGTATCTCTGTATTCAGGGAGCTCCCCCTAGTGGTGGCTGCAGACAGGATATTTTCATGTATATCTGTATACAGGGAGCTCCCCCTAGTGGTGGCTGCAGACAGGATATTATCATGTATATCTGTATACAGGGAGCTCCCCCTAGTGGTGGCTGCAGACAGGATATTATCATGTATATCTGTATACAGGGAGCTTCCCCTAGTGGTGGCTGCAGACAGGATATTATCATGTATCTCTGTATACAGGGAGCTTCCCCTAGTGGTGGCTTCAGACAGGATCTTATGTATCTCTGTATACAGGGAGCTCACCCTAGTGGTGACTGCAGACAGGATCTTATCTTGTATCTCTGTACACTGGGAGCTCCCCCTAGTGGTGGACGCAGACAGAATCTTATCATGTATCTTTGTATACAGGGAGCTCCCCCTAGTGGTGACTGCAGACAGAATCTTATCATGCATCTCTGTATACAGGGAGCTCCCCCTAGTGGTGGCTGCAGACAGGATCTTATCATGTATCTCTGTATACAGGGAGCTCCCCCTAGTGGTGACTGCAGACAGGATCTTATCATGTATCTTTGTATGCAGGGAGCTCCCTCTAGTGGTGGCTGCAGACAGGATCTTATCATGTAGCTCTGTATACAGGGAGCTCTCCCTAGTGGTGGCTGCAGACAGGATCTTATCATGTATCTCTGTATACAGGGAGCTCCCCCTAGTGGTGGCTGCAGACAGGATCTTATCATGTGTATCTGTATACAGGGAGCTCCCCCTAGTGGTGGCTGCAGACAGGATCTTATCATGTATCTCTGTATACAGGGTGCTCTCCCTAGTGGTGGCTGCAGACAGGATCTTATCATATATCTTTGTATGCAGGGAGCTCCCTCTAGTGGTGGCTGCAGACAGGATCTTATCATGTATCTCTGTATACAGGGAACTCTCCCTAGTGGTGGCTGCAGACAGGAGCTTATCATGTATCTCTGTATACAGGGAGCTCCCCCTAGTGGTGGCTGCAGACAGGATATTATCATGTATATCTGTATACAGGGAGCTCCCTCTAGTGGTGGCTGCAGACAGGATATTATCATGTATATCTGTATACAGGGAGCTCCCCCTAGTGGTGGCTGCAGACAGGATATTATCATGTATCTCTGTATACAAGGAGCTCCCACTTGTGGTGGCTGCAGACAGACATGTTTTTACGGTGTATCTCAATGACTAAAGTAAGGTGTCTTAACTTTCTTCAAAGCTGAATCAGATTATCTGCAATTCTTATAATCTTGTACTTTATTACACCCCCATTTTCACTATTTCTTTCTGCAGAGTGTGAACCAGAACATTTTTCTTTTTGTTCCTGTGATTCTCACCATCTGAGTTTTCTACAGCTGCATCCAGTGTAGAGAATCCTGACTATTGCAGTCATACGTGCAGATCTCTCACTCGTGTTAATCATTTGCTTCAATGTATCGATGCAGGAAAACTATTTGAATTTGGAGATGATATTATTTCAGTATTGCACATATCAATTACATAAGTCAGGAGTATTATAAACATTAATGTTTCCAGTCATTGACAGCAAGCAGAGATCTGAAAAGACAATGGAGTTAAAATAAAAACGTGAAGTTGAAGAATTCTGATTGAGCGATGATTCTTTCCGTTTACGTAAATCTGGAAACATTGTCGGTTTCACTATTTTCTGCAGCGGTTGTGAGTGTGAAGCCATCCAGCAGAATTGTGAATGCAGCTCTGGATGTGACTAGAGTTGGATGTAGCGCTGCATTATACAAGTTACCGTCTTCCAATGTGATAAATCCGGGAATTGCTTGTTTAAACCGATCAGATTGTCGGAGGATCCCGGTCGGCGGCAGGAAGATTTTCGCTCTGGACGCTTTTACACGAGGTCATGAAGACGCCATCATTATTGTGTAGCGCAGATGCCTGCGCGCGTCGTGCCCTGTCAGCGAGAAGCTGCGCCACCGCCTCGGGACGTTGCCAGGAGGAATCCTGTATGAAGAATTGGACAGTTCTGGAACGGCACGTCTCTGATACAAGCCATATGACTGACGCCATCTCCTCGGGCCTCGTATATCTCGGGGATCATTGCCCGGCAGGAGCAGTCATTCTCCTAAATCTAATGTCACTGGACACCCAGAGCAGCAATGGCAATGTCTACAAGAAGCTGCAGAGAAAAAGCCTGGTGGATGGTTGGAGCGACGCTGCCCCCTAGTGGAAATTAATGCTAACTGCGAACGAACAGAATTAAAAAAGAAATGGGGCCGTAGTCTCATCTGGTGACATTTCTTGCGGTTTTATAAGTCAAAATAGCGGGCCATAGTTCATGAATTTTTTGCGCAAAATCAAAATGCTCTTTCATTTTTGTGTTTAACGTTTGTTTTTTTTTCTATTTTTTAAAAGCCCATTTGATGAATCGACGACAAACATCCGGATTACATGAACGTCGCCCACCAGGCGGCACACACAAAATTATAACAAATTTGACGCAAATCAAAAAACAGTTAGAAAAATATCAAAAACAAGACAAAAACAGGGGCAAAATTAACAATGAAAGGGACCTAGCTGCCCCAATCCACCGGAACCTACAGAATGGAATAGGAAACTGCTTACATAGGAATTCCCTAATAAATACAGTTGTGGCCAAAAGTATTGACACCCCTGCAATTCTGTCAGATAATACTCAGTTTCTTCCTGAAAATGATTGCAAACACAAATTCTTTGTTATTATTATCTTCATTTAATTTGTCTTAAATGAAAAAACACAAAAAGAATTGTCCTAAAACCAAATTGGATATAATTCCACACCAAACATAAAAAAGAGGGTGGACAAAAGTATTGGCACTGTTCGAAAAACCATGCGATGCTTCTCTAATTTGTGTAATTAGCAGCACCTGTAACTTACCTGTGGCACCTAACAGGTGTTGGCAATAACTAAATCACACTTGCAGCCAGTTGACATGGATTAAAGTTGACTCAACCTCTGTCCTGTGTCCTTGTGTGTACCACATTGAGCATGGAGAAAAGAAAGAAGACCAAAGAACTGTCTGAGGACTTAAGAAACCAAATTGTGAGGAAGCATGAGCAATCTCAAGGCTACAAGTCCATCTCCAAAGACCTGAATGTTCCTGTGTCTACCGTGCGCAGTGTCATCAAGAAGTGTAAAGCCCATGGCACTGTGGCTAACCTCCCTAGATGTGGACGGAAAAGAAAAACTGACAAGAGATTTCAACGCAAGATTGTGTGGATGTTGGATAAAGAACCTCGACTAACATCCAAACAAGTTCAAGCTGCCCTGCAGTCCGAGGGTACAACAGTGTCAACCCGTACTATCCGTCGGCGTCTGAATGAAAAGGGACTGTATGGTAGGAGACCCAGGAAGACCCCACTTCTTACCCCGAGACATAAAAAAGCCAGGCTGGAGTTTGCCAAAACTTACCCGAAAAAGCCTAAAACGTTTTGGAAGAATGTTCTCTGGTCAGATGAGACAAAAGTAGAGCTTTTTGGGCAAAGGCATCAACATAGAGTTTACAGGAGAAAAAAAGAGACATTCAGAGAAAAAAACACGGTCCCTACAGTCAAACATGGCGGAGGTTCCCTGATGTTTTGGGGTTGCTTTCCTGCCTCTGGCACTGGAATGCTTTATGAAGTTAGAAGACTAACAACAAATTTTGCAGCATAATGTAGGGCCCAGTGTGAGAAAGCTGGGTCTCCCTCAGAGGTCATCGGTCTTCCAGCAGGACAATGACCCAAAACACACTTCAAAAAGCACTAGAAAATGGTTTGAGAGAAAGCACTGGAGGTGGCCAGCAATGAGTCCAGACCTGAATCCCATAGAACACCTGTGGAGAGATCTAAAAATGGCAGTTTGGAGAAGGCACCCTTCAAATATCAGGGACCTGGAGCAGTTTGCCAAAGAAGAATGGTCTAAAATTCCAGCAGAGCATAGTAAGAAACTCATTGATGGTTACCGGAAGCGGTTGGTCGCAGTTATTTTGGCTAAAGGTTGTGCAACCAAGTATTAGGCTGAGGGTGCCAATACTTTTGTCTGGCCCATTTTTGGAGTTTTGTGTGAAATGATCAATGTTTTGCTTTTTGCTTCATTCTCTTTTGTGTTTTTTTCATTTAAGACAAATTAAATGAAGATAATAATACCAAAGAATTTGTGTTTGCAATCATCTTCAGGAAGAAACGGAGTATTATCTGACAGAATTGCAGGGGTGTCAATACTTTTGGCCACAAATGTAGGTAACCTTGGAAATAAGGCGACCTTGCAGGGTGGGTTTCCAGGAGGACCCTCGGAAGGACGCTGCTGCCGATTATGGCCGCCTGTAACAATACAAGCCCAGCAGACCACAAGCTGCAGGACGCCGGGGGGATCTGTTCTCCGCTCTCAGGATCCTTCTCACTAGAATTGTTATTTGAGACGTTCTCTGATACGTTCTGTGATCCAGACCCCGTTGTTGTCATAGGGAGATGTATTGGGGGCAGTTTTGGGGTCTTTCCTTCAGCCGGTGCAGAGACTGGTATTGGGGCTGATTATGGAGGACAGTGGGCGGCATCATGGAGCGATGACGGATGCGAGACTAGAGGGGTTCTCCATTCAGAAATCCTGAAATGACAAAAACTGCAAGCGGCGTCTTATTACAGGGAGCCGACACAGGTGCGTTTTTAAATTAAAGGGCTTGTCCACAATTTTTTTTCTGTACTTAAAGGGTGTGTCCACTTTTTTAAAAAAAATCACCGTCTCCTGGTCCAAAAATGAGTTTCCGCCACTGCTCTTGGATGTAACGGTAATGTCAGATCGGCAGCCGGTCAGTGAGGTCAGCGGTTGTGAGCGATGCCTTCCGTCTACAGGGGCAGATTCACTGAGCTCATACATCAGGTTGTAAGAGACCAGAAAAAACGCAAATGAAAGTTGCGATATATGCCTTCATTCAATCTGAGTGAGCTCCCAGATGGATCCTCAGTTAACTCATTCTGCAGCCAGCAATAGACAGTGCAACACAGAAGAAAAGGAAAATGGTGAAAATTAATGAATGAAGCGATACATTGTAAATAAAATAGAGAAACTAATGTAAGCAACTAGTGGGGTGGGGGGCATTGGCCGAAGGATCCAAACTCAGGGGGGCAAACCCCAGCGCAAACATAAAGGGCCACCTTTCAGTTATTACTATGGGGCCCCTTTTTATCTATGCCTCAGAGCCAATGATTGCCAGCTGGGCGTTGTAGTTCCGTGCATTCCGCTCGGCTCGCCCCTCTCACGCTGACAGGTGATTGTTCTCGGGCCGAGCAGCAAAACGCGCAGCAAGAATGAGATGAAAATGGCGCCATAATAACAGAGCTGTGCCAGAACGAACCCCGTCCAGCGCCCGCACCGCCCGCCAATGATTGATGCCGTGTCACCGCAAAATTTACATAACGAGTTTAAGGCTCCAACAAAGTGACGGCGAGAGAAAGCGTGAAATGATTTTCTGCGTCTCTCCGAGGCTCCGTCCTAAATGGAATAAAAGTGATTCTTGTAAAGTCTGTCCGGCATTTGCATAATAGCCGCGTCTGCCCTCAGCTCCCGGTGGGATCCGCTGCAGACTATTGAAAGCCGCCACAAAGCCGCCATTGTGTAAGCTGCGCTGCTTGGATGCTCCGCTATACACTGCTACGTGTGAATGGGCTTAATACGGCGAGATTACAGCTCAGAACCGAAGGCTGCAGCTCCAGGAAAAGCACGGCAAAAATACCAAACATCAGACAACAAGAAGCCACAAAACCGAAAGGAACAATCATTGTATCAGAGCCGAGAAACGGAGGATGAAAGGGCAACTCCCCAAAATATCACTATAAGTTCAGATGCTGTTACCACGTGGGGCCTCAAACTACAGAGAAAATCGTCTCCTCTGCAACAGGAAAAAGGCATTACACCTAACAGAAATACCTATATGTGTCTATAGGGGGCAGCATTACAGTAGTTATATTCTTGTACATAGGGGCAGTATTATAGTAGTTATATTCATAGGGGCAGTATTATAGTAGTTATATTCTTGCACATAGAGGCAGTATTATAGTAGTTATATTCTTGTACAAGAGGGGGCAGAACTATAGTAGTTATATTCTAGTACATAGGGGCAGTATTAAAGTAGCTATATTCTTGTATATAGGGGCAGTATTCTAGTAGTTATATTCTTGTACATAGGGGCAGTATTATAGTAGTTATATTCTTGTATATAGGGGCAGTATTATAGTAGTTATATTCTTGTACATAGGGGCAGTATTATAGTAGTTATATTCTTGTACATAGGAGCAGTATTATAGTAGTTATATTCTTGTACATAGGGGCAGTATTATAGTAGTTATATTCTTGTATATAGGGGCAGTATTATAGTAGTTATATTCTTGTACATAGGGGCAGTATTATAGTAGTTATATTCTTGCACATAGAGGCAGTATTATAGTAGTTATATTCTTGTACATAGGGGGCAGTATTAAAGTAGCTATATTCTTGTATATAGGGGCAGTATTATAGTAGTTATATTCTTGTACATAGAGGCAGTATTATAGTAGTTATATTCTTGTACAAAAGGGGGCAGAACTATAGTAGTTATATTCTTGTACATGGGGGCAGTGTTATAGTAGTTATTTTCTTGTATATAAGGGGCAGTATTATAGTAGTTATATTCTTGTACATAGGAGAAGTATTATAGTAGTTATATTCTTGTATATAGGGGCAGTATTATAGTAGTTATATTCTTGTACATGGGGGCAGTATTATAGTAGTTATATTCTTGTACATGGGGGCAGTGTTATAGTAGTTATTTTCTTGTATATAAGGGGAAGTATTATAGTAGTTATATTCTTGTACATAGGAGCAGTATTATAGTAGTTATATTCTTGTACAGTCATATGTAAAAGTTTGGGCACCCCTATTAATGTTAACCTTTTTTCTTTATAACAATTTTGGTTTTTGCAACAGCTATTTCAGTTTCATATATCTAATAACTGATGGACTCCGTTATATTTCTGGATTCAAATGAGGTTTATTGTACTAACAGAAAATGTGCAATCTGCATTTAAACAAAATTTGACCGGTGCAAAAGTATGGGCACCCTTATCATTTTCTTGATTTGAACACTCCTACTTTTTACTGACTTCCTGAAGCACTAAATTGGTTTTGTAACCTCATTGAGCTTTGAACTTCATAGCCAGGTGTATCAAATCATGAGAAAAGGTATTTAAAGTGGCCACTTGCAAGTAGTTCTCCTATTTGATTCTCCTGTGAAGAGTGGCATCATGGGCTCCTCAAAACAACTCTCCAATGATCTGAAAACAAAGATTATTCAACATAGCTTTTCAGGGGAAGGATACAAAAAGTTGTCTCAGAGATTTAACCTGTCAGTTTCCACTGTGAGGAACATAGTAAGGAAATGGAAGAACACAGGTACAGTTCTTGTTAAGCCCAGAAGTGGCAGGCCAAGAAAAATATCAGAAAGGCAGAGAAGAAGAATGGTGAGAACAGTCAAGGACAATCCACAGACCACCTCCAAAGACCTGCAGCATCATCTTGCTGCAGATGGTGTCACTGTGCATCGGTCAACAATACAGCGCACTTTGCACAAGGAGAAGCTGTATGGGAGAGTGATGCGAAAGAAGCCGTTTCTGCAAGCACGCCACAAACAGAGTTGCCTGAGGTCTGCAAAAGCACATTTGGACAAGTCAGTTACATTTTGGAAGAAGGTCCTGTGAACTGATGAAACAAAGATTGAGTTGTTTGGTCATACAAAAAGGCGTTATGCATGCGCTGTATTGTTGACCGATGCACAGTGACACCATCTGCAGCAAGATGATGCTGCAGGTCTTTGGAGGTGGTCTGTGGATTGTCCTTGACTGTTCTCACCATTCTTCTTCTCTGCCTTTCTGATATTTTTCTTGGCCTGCCACTTCTGGGCTTAACAAGAACTGTACCTGTGTTCTTCCATTTCCTTACTATGTTCCTCACAGTGGAAACTGACTGGTTAAATCTCTGAGACAACTTTTTGTATCCTTCCCCTGAAAAGCTATGTTGAATAATCTTTGTTTTCAGATCATTTGAGAGTTGTTTTGAGGAGCCCATGATGCCACTCTTCATAGGAGAATCAAATAGGAGAACTACTTGCAAGTGGCCACTTTAAATACCTTTTCTCATGATTTGATACACCTGGCTATGAAGTTCAAAGCTCAATGAGGTTACAAAACCAATTTAGTGCTTCAGGAAGTCAGTAAAAAGTAGTTAAGAGTGTTCAAATCAAGAAAATGATAAGGGTGCCCATACTTTTGCACCGGTCAAATTTTGTTTAAATGCAGATTGCACATTTTCTGTTAGTACAATAAACCTCATTTGAATCCAGAAATATAACTGAGTCCATCAGTTATTAGATATATGAAACTGAAATAGCTGTTGCAAAAACCAAAATTGTTATAAAGAAAAAAGGTTAACATTAATAGGGGGTGCCCAAACTTTTACATATGACTGTATATAGGGGCAGTATTATAGTAATTATATTCTTGTATACAGGGGCAGTATTATAGTAGTTATATTCTTGTACATAGGAGCAGTATTATAGTAGTTATATTCTTGTACATAGGGGCAGTATTATAGTAGTTATATTCTTGTATATAGGAGCAGTATTATAGTAGTTATATTCTTGCACATAGGAGCAGTGTTATAGTAGTTATATTCTTGTACATTGAGGCAGTATTATAGTAGTTATATTCTTGTACATAGGAGCAGCATTATAGTAGTTATATTCTTGTACATAGGAGCAGCATTATAGTAGTTATATTCTTGTACATAGGGGTAGTATTATAGTAGTTATATTCTTGTAGATAGGGGCAGTAATATAGTAGTTATATTCTTGTACATAGGGGCAGTATTATAGTAGTTATATTCTTGTATATAAGGGGCAGTATTATAGTAGTTATATTCTTGTAGATAGGGGCAGTAATATAGTAGTTATATTCTTGTACATAGGGGGCAGTATTATAGTAGTTATATTCTTGTATATAGGGGGCAGTATTATAGTAGTTATATTCCTTTACATAGGGGTAGTATTATAGTAGTTATATTCTTGTACATAGGAGGCAGTATTATAGTAGTTATATTCTTGTACATAGGGGCAGTATTATAGTAGTTATATTCTTGTACATAGGGGGCAGTATTATAGTAGTTATATTCTTGTACAAAAGGGGGCAGAACTATAGTAGTTATATTCTTGTACATGGGGCAGTGTTATAGTAGTTATTTTCTTGTACATAGGAGGCAGTATTATAGTAGTTATATTCCTTTACATAGGGGCAGTATTATAGTAGTTATATTCTTGTACATAGGAGCTGTATTATAGTAGTTATATTCTTGTACATAGGGGGCAGTATTATAGTAGTTATATTCTTGTACAAAAGGGGGCAGTATTATAGTAGTTATATTCTTGTACATAGGAGGCAGTATTATAGTAGTTATATTCCTTTACATAGGGGAAGTATTATAGTAGTTATATTCTTGTACATAGGAGGCAGTATTATAGTAGTTATATTCTTGTATATAGGGGCAGTATTATAGTAGTTATATTCTTGTACATAGGAGCAGTATTATAGTAGTTATATTCTTGTATATAGGGGCAGTATTATAGTAGTTATATTCTTGTACATAGGGGCAGTATTATAGTAGTTATATTCTTGTATATAAGGGGCAGTATTATAGTAGTTATATTCTTGTATATAGGGGGCAGTATTATAGTAGTTATATTCCTTTACATAGGGGCAGTATTATAGTAGTTATATTCTTGTACATACAGCGTCGGACAGGAGCACCTTGGGCCCACCAGAGAAAATCATTCTTGGGGCCCACAATGTAGCTACATAGAAATAAATACAAGACCACCAATTGTGTGGTAAAACACACTAATATCAGGGTATAATATAAAGTAGTACAAATCTTAATTATGTAGCAGGAGTTGGGGTAGCCTCCCTCATAGAATATAAAGCAGCCCCCTCATATAGTATAATGCAGCCCCCTCATAGAATATAATGCAGCCCCCTCATAAAATATAAAGCAGCCCCCTCATATAGTATAACGCAGCCCCCTCATAGAATATAATGCAGCCATCTCATAGAATATAGCCCTCTCATAGGGTATAATGCTATATAAAGTTAGATAGATATAGATAGAAAGATAGATGTAGAAATAGATAGATATAGAGATAGATAGTAGATAATGGATAGATAATAGATAGAGATCGATAGAGATAGATATAAAGATAGATATAGATGGAAATATAGATATAGAGATAGATTGATAGATATAGAGATAGAAAATAGATAATGGATAGATAGATAAATGATAGATAGATAGATAGATAGATAGATAGATAGATAGATAGAAATATAGAGATATAGTAGTAATAATAATAATAATAATAATATAGAGATATATAGATAGATATAGAGATAGATAGCTACAGATATACAGTATATAGATAGATAGATAGATAGATAGATAGATAGATAGATAGATATAGAGATAATAGATGTAGAGATAGATATAGATATAGAGTTAGATAGAAATAGAGTTAGATAGATATAGATAGAGCGATAGATAGAGATAGAGATATAGAGATAATAGATAGATATAAAGATAGATATAGAGATACAGTGGGGAAAAAAGTATTTAGTCAGTCAGCAATAGTGCAAGTTCCACCACTTAAAAAGATGAGAGGCGTCTGTAATTTACATCATAGGTAGACCTCAACTATGGGAGACAAACTGAGAAAAAAAAATCCAGAAAATCACATTGTCTGTTTTTTTTTCCTTTTATTTGCATATTATGGTGGAAAATAAGTATTTGGTCAGAAACAAGCAATCAAGATTTCTGGCTTTCACAGACCTGTAACTTCATCTTTAAGAGTCTCCTCTTTCCTCCACTCATTACCTGTAGTAATGGCACCTGTTTAAACTTGTTATCAGTATAAAAAGACACCTGTGCACACCCTCAAACAGTCTGACTCCAAACTCCACTATGGTGAAGACCAAAGAGCTGTCAAAGGACACCAGAAACAAAATTGTAGCCCTGCACCAGGCTGGGAAGACTGAATCTGCAATAGCCAACCAGCTTGGAGTGAAGAAATCAACTGTGGGAGCAATAATTAGAAAATGGAAGACATACAAGACCACTGATAATCTCCCTCGATCTGGTGCTCCACGCAAAATCCCACCCCGTGGGGTCAGAATGATCCCAAGAACGGTGAGCAAAAATCCCAGAACCACGCGGGGGGACCTAGTGAATGAACTGCAGAGAGCTGGGACCAATGTAACAAGGCCTACCATAAGTAACACACTACGCCACCATGGACTCAGATCCTGCAGTGCCAGACGTGTCCCACTGCTTAAGCCTGTACATGTCCGGGCCCGTCTGAAGTTTGCTAGAGAGCATTTGGATGATCCAGAGGAGTTTTGGGAGAATGTCCTATGGTCTGATGAAACCAAACTGGAACTGTTTGGTAGAAACACAACTTGTCGTGTTTGGAGGAAAAAGAATACTGAGTTGCATCCATCAAACACCATACCTACTGTAAAGCATGGTGGTGGAAACATCATGCTTTGGGGCTGTTTCTCTGCAAAGGGGCCAGGACGACTGATCCGGGTACATGAAAGAATGGATGGGGCCATGTATCGTGAGATGTTGAGTGCAAACCTCCTTCCATCAGCAAGGGCATTGAAGATGAAACGTGGCTGGGTCTTTCAACATGACAATGATCCAAAGCACACCGCCAGGACAACGAAGGAGTGGCTTCGTAAGAAGCATTTCAAGGTCCTGGAGTGGCCTAGCCAGTCTCCAGATCTCAACCCTATAGAAAACCTTTGGAGGGAGTTGAAAGTCCGTGTTGCCAAGCGAAAAGCCAAAAACATCACTGCTCTAGAGGAGATCTGCATGGAGGAATGGGCCAACATACCAACAACAGTGTGTGGCAACCTTGTGAAGACTTACAGAAAACGTTTGACCTCTGTCATTGCCAACAAAGGATATATCACAAAGTATTGAGATGAAATTTTGTTTCTGACCAAATACTTATTTTCCACCATAATATGCAAATAAAATGAAAAAAAAACAATGTGATTTTCTGGATTTTTTTTTCTCAGTTTGTCTCCCATAGTTGAGGTCTACCTATGATGTAAATTACAGACGCCTCTCATCTTTTTAAGTGGTGGAACTTGCACTATTGCTGACTGACTAAATACTTTTTTTCCCCACTGTAGATAGATATAGTGATAATAGATAGCTATAGAGATAGACCGATAGATACATAGCATTAGATGTAGAGATAGATATAGAGATAGATAGATATAGAGATAGATAGAGATAGATAGAGATAGATAGAGAGATAAATATAGAGATAAATAATGGATAGATAGATAGATAGATAGAGAAAGATAGATAGATATAGATAATAGAGAAAGAGATATATATAGAGAGATATATAGAGAAAGATAGATATAGAGATAGATATCTAGATAGATAGAGAGAGAGAGATAGAGATATAAAAAAACAAACCATGATACTCACCTCTCCTCCTCGGTCCCATACTGATCCCGGCTTCAGTGTCAGGAGCTGCCCCCTCTGCCAGACACACAGCGGGTGCGCGATGTAGTGACGTCATCGTGCACTGGCTGTGAGTCAGGAGCAGAGAGGACTGAGGGCGGCGCCGGCCCTGATTTACAGATGCAGAGCGGCTTACTGGGCTGGGGGGGGGGCCTCTGGGGGTGGAGACTGTGAAATGATATTCACTGCTTTGCAGTGAATATTCATTTCTCTTTAGCAGCGGGGACAGGGACTTCTGCCTCCTGTCACCCGCTGCTGCTCCACTGGCAGGGGCCCCCATAGCAGCTGCATGGTGTGCGACACACCACTGGCTGGGGGCCCCTGGAGCAGCGGGAGCCCTAGGCAACTGCTGGCCCTGTATGCCAGCAGGTGCCAGGGCCCACCAGATGCCAGGGCCCACCGGAGAATCCACCGGTTCTCCGGTGGGCCAGTCCGACGCTGTGTACATAGGAGGCAGTATTATAGTAGTTATATTCTTGTAAATAGGGGGCAGTATTATAGTAGTTATATTCTTGTACATAGGGGGCAGTATTATAGTAGTTATATTCTTGTACATAGGAGCAGTATTATAGTAGTTATATTCTTGTACATAGGGGCAGTATTATAGTAGTTATATTCTTGTACATAGGGGCAGTATTATAGTAGTTATATTCTTGTACATAGGGGCAGTATTATAGTAGTTATATTCTTGTACATAGGGGGCAGTATTATAGTAGTTATATTCTTGTACATAGGAGCAGTATTATAGTAGTTATATTCTTGTACATAGGGGGCAGTATTATAGTAGTTATATTCTTGTACATAGGAGCAGTATTATAGTAGTTATATTCTTGTATATAGGAGCAGTATTATAGTAGTTATATTCTTGTACAAAAGGGGGCAGTATTATAGTAGTTATATTCTTGTACATAGGAGCAGTATTATAGTAGTTATATTCTTGTACATAGGAGCAGTATTATAGTAGTTATATTCTTGTACATAGGGGCAGTATTATAGTAGTTATATTCTTGTACATAGGGGCAGTATTATAGTAGTTATATTCTTGTACATAGGGGCAGTATTATAGTAGTTATATTCTTGTACATAGGGGGCAGTATTATAGTAGTTATATTCTTGTACATAGGAGCAGTATTATAGTAGTTATATTCTTGTACATAGGGGGCAGTATTATAGTAGTTATATTCTTGTACATAGGGGGCAGTATTATAGTAGTTATATTCTTGTACATAGGAGCAGTATTATAGTAGTTATATTCTTGTACATAGGGGCAGTATTATAGTAGTTATATTCTTGTACATAGGGGCAGTATTATAGTAGTTATATTCTTGTACATAGGGGCAGTATTATAGTAGTTATATTCTTGTACATAGGGGGCAGTATTATAGTAGTTATATTCTTGTACATAGGAGCAGTATTATAGTAGTTATATTCTTGTACATAGGGGGCAGTATTATAGTAGTTATATTCTTGTACATAGGAGCAGTATTATAGTAGTTATATTCTTGTATATAGGAGCAGTATTATAGTAGTTATATTCTTGTACAAAAGGGGGCAGTATTATAGTAGTTATATTCTTGTACATAGGGGGCAGTATTATAGTAGTTATATTCTTGTACATAGGGGCAGTATTATAGTAGTTATATTCTTGTACATAGAGGCAGTATTATAGTAGTTATATTCTTGTACATAGGAGAAGTATTATAGTAGATATATTCTTGTACATAGGGGCAGTATTATAGTAGGTATATTCTTGTATATAGGAGCAGTATTATAGTAGTTATATTCTTGTACATAGGAGCAGTATTATAGTAGTTATATTCTTGTACATAGGAGCAGTATTATAGTAGTTATATTCTTGTACAAAATGGGGCAGAACTATAGTAGTTACAGTGGGGCAAAAAAGTATTTAGTCAGTCAGCAATAGTGCAAGTTCCACCACTTAAAAAGATGAGAGGCGTCTGTAATTTACATCATAGGTAGACCTCAACTATGGGAGACAAACTGAGGAAAAAAAATCCAGAAAATCACATTGTCTGTTTTTTTTTCATTTTATTTGCATATTATGGTGGAAAATAAGTATTTGGTCAGAAACAAAATTTCATCTCAATACTTTGTGATATATCCTTTGTTGGCAATGACAGAGGTCAAACGTTTTCTGTAAGTCTTCACAAGGTTGCCACACACTGTTGTTGGTATGTTGGCCCATTCCTCCATGCAGATCTCCTCTAGAGCAGTGATGTTTTTGGCTTTTCGCTTGGCAACACGGACTTTCAACTCCCTCCAAAGGTTTTCTATAGGGTTGAGATCTGGAGACTGGCTAGGCCACTCCAGGACCTTGAAATGCTTCTTACGAAGCCACTCCTTCGTTGCCCTGGCGGTGTGCTTTGGATCATTGTCATGTTGAAAGACCCAGCCACGTTTCATCTTCAATGCCCTTGCTGATGGAAGGAGGTTTGCACTCAAAATCTCACGATACATGGCCCCATTCATTCTTTCATGTACCTGTGACGTCTGCCTGCGGTCTGTGCTGCAGCCAGACAACACCCCGAGAAACACTGATACCCTTTACCCCTATACAGGGATCTGGATTTATAGCAGAGCCCAGGAGGTGCTGTCTGAATAGGAGCAAGGACCAGAGCAGGACGGTCGCCAGAAAGGTGTTCCAATACAGGACACAAAGGTAATGATATCCGAGACTGAACCAGTCAGGCAGAAATGGTATAAAAACAGTAGACAGCAGCAAAGACAGATACCAGGTCGAAGCCAGAGTCATAAACCAGGAGAGTCGCAGAGGTACAGAATCGTTAGGCAGAGGAAGGGTCAGAATCCAGGCCGAAGTCAGTGTCATAAACCAGGAGAGTCGCAGAGGTACAGAATCGTTAGGCAGAGGAAGGGTCAGAAGTCCAGGCAAAAGTCAGAGTCAGTCAACAGTAATTCACACAGTAACACGCAGGGGAACCAAGAATATATCCGGCGGCCTGCAAGAGCAGTCCCAAGGTATTTGAGGGATCAGGTCATCCCTCACAGGCCCGTGGGCTGATGATGTCATCCGGACCGCCTCCAGGACCAGGCTGGATGGTAATGCACCAGCCCCTTCATGACTGACCGAGGAGCGAAGCCTGCGTCCAGCGGACGCCTGCGCAGGAGCCTCATGACTATCACCGCCATCACTCGGGGTTGAAGCACAACGCCTCCCAGAGACCAAGGCCAGGACTGCAGGCCACGGGTCAGACGGTGATAGGACAGTCCGGCGCCTCCTAGTGGTCGAGGCCGGGACAGCAGGCCCTGAGTCTGACGGTGATGTGATAGTCCGGCGCCTCCTACTGGTCGAGGCCGGGACAGCAGGCCCTGAGTCTGGCGGTGCCGTGACAGTACCCCCCTCTTCTAAGAGGGGCCTCCGGACCTTCAAAACCCGGTTTGTCAGGGTGGAGGAGGTGAATCCTCCTAATCAACCGCTTAGCACGAATGTCACTAGCGGGGACCCAGGACCTCTCCTCTGGGCCGTAGCCCTTCCAATGCACCAAATATTGTACCGAGTTTCTCACTAGACAGGAATCAAATATGCCCTGGACCTCGTACTCCAAGGCGCCCTTGACCAAAACTGGAGGAGGAGGGGACTGGACGGGACGAATTGGGGAGCGGTATACCTTGAGGAGGGACTTATGAAAAACGTTAGGAATTTTAAACGACTGCGGGAGCTTTAACCGAAACGCTACCGGGTTAATTACCTCTAATATTTCATATGGGCCGATGAACCTGGGACCCAGTTTGGCCAACGGTACCTTAAGTTTGATGTTTCTTGTAGAGAGCCAAACCTTGTCACCAACTCCCAGGTGCGGCCCCTGGGATCGTCGTCTATTAGCCGCCGAAGTCTGTCTAATTTGAGCCCCTTTTAAATTAGAGTTTACTTCGGACCAAATAGTCTTCAGACGATGAATATTTTGCTCAACCCCTGGGATTTCCGGCATCTTGGCCGAAAATGATCCAAAGCGCGGATGCAGTCCAAGAATACAGAAGAAGGGGGTGGTTTTGATGGAGTCTTGGTATCTATTATTGAGAGCGAACTCTGCCAATGGCAAATGTTCTACCCAATCCGACTGATGTGCTGAGACATAGCAGCGGAGGTATTGCTCCAGCGTTTGGTTGGCACGCTCAGTTTGACCATTCGTCTCGGGATGGTATGCCGAGGAAAAGGACAACTCAACACCAATACGTCTACAGAACGCCCTCCAGAACTTCGAGACGAACTGGGTACCCCTGTCGGATACGATATTTGCCGGAACGCCGTGCAAACGTACAACGTGAAGAACAAACAACTTACTTAAGGTTTCAGAGTTGGGTAAGCCGGACAGGGGAACAAAGTGAGACTGTTTACTGAACCTGTCCACCACCACCCATATACAAGTTTTCCCCTCGGAGGGTGGCAGGTCTGTAATGAAGTCCATGGAGATGTGGGTCCATGGACTTTCAGGGGTGGGCAAGGACTGAAGCCAGCCGGCAGGACGGTTATGGGGGGACTTGGCGCGGGCACAGACTTCACACGCTGAGACGTACTCCTTACAGTCCTTGGCCACCGTTGGCCACCAAAAGTTCCTGGTTACCAGCCTAGTGGTATTATTGACACCAGGGTGGCCTGCCAGGACGGAGTCGTGAGATTCTTTTAACACTCGTAAGCGAAAGGTAACTGGAACGAATAATTTTTTGGGGGGCGTAGTGTCAGGAGCTTGTTCTGATGACCTACGGATCTCCTCCAGAAGGTCCAGAGATACTACCGACACGACAATGCCATTAGCCAATATGGGAGCTGGTTCATAGTCCTCGGTGTGTGTGTGACAAAAGCTGCGGGAGAGGGCATCTGCCCTCACATTTTTGGTTCTGGGGCGAAAGGTGATTAAAAAAAATCGAACCTGGAGAAAAACAAGGCCCACCTGGCCTGCCTAGGGTTTAGTCTTTTAGCCGACTCTAGGTAGGTTAGGTTTTTGTGATCGGTAATAACAGTAACTTTGTGTTTGGCGCCTTCGAGGAAGTGGCGCCATTCCTCGAAGGCCCACTTGATTGCCAATAATTCTCGGTTGCCGATGTCATAGTTTCTCTCCGTGGCAGAGAATTTGCGGGAGAAAAAGGCACATGGACGAAGCTGAGTGAGGGATGCAGTGCCTTGTGAGAGCACTGCTCCCACTCCGACTTCGGAGGCATCTACTTCCACAATAAACGGGTGGTCCAAGTTTGGTTGAATCAACACTGGGTTTGCCACAAAGCACTCTTTTAGTGTAGAAAAAGCCCGGGTTGCCTCAGGATTCCAATTAGCCACGTCCGCCCCTTTCTGGGTAAGGTCCGTGAGTGGCTTGGCAATCTCTGAGAATCCCCTAATGAATTTGCGATAATAATTCGCAAATCCCAAAAATCGCTGTAGTGCTTTCAGCGATTTGGGTTGTACCCAATCCTTAATGGGCTGAATCTTGGCGGGATCCATGCGGAACCCCTTGCCTGAGACCATGTATCCTAAGAACTGCACCTCTTCGGCAAAAAAAACACATTTTTCAAATTTCGCGAACAAAGAGTTTTCGCGCAGTCTTTGCACTACTGAACGGATGTGTTGAGCATGTGTCACAGGGTCAGCAGAATAAATCAAAATGTCGTCCAGATATACGACGACATACACCCCACAAATATCTCTGAAAATATCATTGACGAAGTGCTGAAATACTGCAGGAGCGTTACTGAGTCCGAAGGGCATTACCAGGTACTCAAAAAATGGCCAAGGGGTGTATTAAAGGCCGTTTTCCATTCGTCCCCATCTCTTATGCGGACCAGGTTATATGCCCCCCGGAGGTCAAGCTTAGTAAACCAGCGAGCTCCCAGTAACTGATTAAACAGATCTGGAATGAGTGGCAGTGGGTATTGATTTTTTACGGTTATGGCGTTCAGCTCACGGTAGTCAATGCATGGTCTGAGTCCACCATCTTTTTTCTCTACAAAGAAAAACCCAGCTCCTACAGGTGAGGTGGAAGGTCTAATGAAGCCTTTTCGAAGGCTGTCTGCTATGTATTCCTTCATGGCTACACGCTCAGGACCAGAGAGGTTGAATATTCTCCCCTTAGGGAGACGGGCACCAGGGACCAATTCAATAGGACAATCGTATTCTCTGTGAGGAGGTAGTTTCTCCGACTCCACTATAGAGAAAACATCTTCATAATCCCTAAACGCATAGGGAATAGAAGGTGTTTTAATTTTAATCTGGTTTACTGAAAAAGACATACAGTTACTCTGACACCATGGACTCCAGCGCACAACGTCACCTATGCGCCTATAACCGGATTATGTTGGTGCAACCATGGCATGCCTAACACAACTGGATCGGATAAATTGTATATAACAAGAAATGACATTTGTTCGTTATGTAATGTCCCCACTGACATAGAAATTTCGGCAGTAAGGAATTCCACGCCTCCCTGGAATATAGATGTACCATTAATTGTAATAGTCTGAATAGGCGCTTTAAGCCTTGACAGAGGTACACCAAGGCTCTTAGCAAATAAAAAATCCATAAGGTTGCCGGCAGCACCACAATCCACATAAGCCTTCACACACAGACGTTTCTTAGCAAAAGAAAGGGAAACTGGTAACTACAGTTTGGCCGCATTTGTGGGCAATACCTGACCCCCAGCGCTGTCCAGGGGGTGATGATCCCGGAGTGTGGATTTCCAACAGCCAGCATTTTCCTTGAAGCTTCCAGGCTGCAGCATGCTTGAGCCTGAGAGTGACCTTCCAGGCTGTGCAATGTAACAGGTGTTTGGGCCAAGAATCAGCTCAGTCAGGAGGAAGAAAAAAAAGGTAAGGAAAACTGCTTTTATATGTGTTAAGTATAGACACAAAAAGCCGTTTTATTTTTTGGGCCGGATATAATGTGACGTCTGCCTGCGGTCTGGGCTGCAGCCAGACAACACCCCGAGAAACACTGATTCCAGATCCCTGTATAGGGGTAAAGGGTTTATAGCAGAGCCCAGGAGGCGCTGTCTGAATAGGAGCAATGACCAGAGCAGGACGGTCGCCAGACAGGTGTTCCAACACAGGACACAGAGGCAATGATATCCGAGACTAAACCAGTCAGGCAGAACAGGTATAAAAACAGTAGACAGCAGCAAAGACAGATACCAGGTCGAAGCCAGAGTCATAAACCAGGAGAGTCGCAGAGGTACAGAATCGTTAGACAGAAGCAGAGTCAGAATCCAGGCCGAAGTCAGTGTCATAAACCAGGAGAGTCGCAGAGGTACAGAATCGTTAGGCAGAAGCAGAGTCAGAATCCAGGCCGAAGTCAGTGTCATAAACCAGGAGAGTCGCAGAGGTACAGAATCGTTAGGCAGAGGAAGGGTCAGAAGTCCAGGCAAAAGTCAGTCAACAGTAATTCACACAGTAACACGCAGGGGAACCAAGAATATATCCAGCAGCCTGCAAGAGCAGTCCCAAGGTATTTGAGGGATCAGGTCATCCCTCACAGGCCCGTGGGCTGATGATGTCATCCGGACCGCCCCCAGGACCAGGCTGGATGGTAATGCACCAACCCCTTCATGACTGACCGAGGAGCGAAGCCTGCGTCCAGCGGACGCCTGCGCAGGAGCCTCATGACTATCGCCGCTATCACTCGGGGTTGAAGCACAACGCCTCCCAGAGACCAAGGCCAGGACTGCAGGCCACGGGTCAGACGGTGATAGGACAGTCCGGCGCCTCCTAGTGGTCGAGGCCGGGACAGCAGGCCCTGAGTCTGACGGTGATGTGATAGTCCGGCGCCTCCTACTGGCCGAGGCCGGGACAGCAGGCCCTGAGTCTGGCGGTGCCGTGACAGTACCCGGATCAGTCGTCCTGGCCCCTTTGCAGAGAAACAGCCCCAAAGCATGATGTTTCCACCACCATGCTTTACAGTAGTTATGGTGTTTGATGGATGCAACTCAGTTTTCTTTTTCCTCCAAACACGACAAGTTGTGTTTCTACCAAACAGTTCCAGTTTGGTTTCATCAGACCATAGGACATTCTCCCAAAACTCCTCTGGATCATCCAAATGCTCTCTAGCAAACTTCAGACGGGCCCGGACATGTACAGGCTTAAGCAGTGGGACACGTTTGGCACTGCAGGATCTGAGTCCATGGTGGCGTAGTGTGTTACTTATGGTAGGCCTTGTTACATTGGTCCCAGCTCTCTGCAGTTCATTCACTAGGTCCCCCCGCGTGGTTCTGGGATTTTTGCTCACCGTTCTTGTGATCATTCTGACCCCACGGGGTGGGATTTTGCGTGGAGCACCAGATCGAGGGAGATTATCAGTGGTCTTGTATGTCTTCCATTTTCTAATTATTGCTCCCACAGTTGATTTCTTCACTCCAAGCTGGTTGGCTATTGCAGATTCAGTCTTCCCAGTCTGGTGCAGGGCTACAATTTTGTTTCTGGTGTCCTTTGACAGCTCTTTGGTCTTCACCATAGTGGAGTTTGGAGTCAGACTGTTTGAGGGTGTGCACAGGTGTCTTTTTATACTGATAACAAGTTTAAACAGGTGCCATTACTACAGGTAATGAGTGGAGGAAAGAGGAGACTCTTAAAGAAGAAGTTACAGGTCTGTGAGAGCCAGAAATCTTGATTGCTTGTTTCTGACCAAATACTTATTTTCCACCATAATATGCAAATAAAAGGAAAAAAAAACAGACAATGTGATTTTCTGGATTTTTTTTCCTCAGTTTGTCTCCCATAGTTGAGGTCTACCTATGATGTAAATTACAGACGCCTCTCATCTTTTTAAGTGGTGGAACTTGCACTATTGCTGACTGACTAAATACTTTTTTGCCCCACTGTATATTCTTGTACATAGGGGGCAGTATTATAGTAGTTATATTCTTGTACACAGGGGCAGTATTATAGTAGTTATATTCTTGTACATGGGGGCAGTGTTATAGTAGTTATTTTCTTGTATATAAGGGGCAGTATTATAGTAGTTATATTCTTGTACATAGGAGCAGTATTATAGTAGTTATATTCTTGTATATAGGGGCCGTATTATAGTAGTTATATTCTTGTAATTAGGAGCAGTATTATAGTAATTATATTCTTGTACATAGGAGCAGCATTGTAGTAGTTATATTCTTGTACATAGGGGCAGTATTATAGTAGTTATATTCTTGTACATAGGAGCAGTATTATAGTAGTTATATTCTTGTAGATAGGGGCAGTAATATAGTAGTTATATTCTTGTACATAGGAGCAGTATTATAGTAGTTATATTCTTGTACATAGGAGCAGTATTATAGTAGTTATATTCTTCTACATAGGAGCAGTATTATAGTAGTTATATTCTTGCATATAAGGGGCAGTATTATTGCAGTTATATTCTTGTACATAGGGGGCAGTATTATAGTAGTTATATTCTTGTACATAGGGGCAGTATTATACTAGTTATATTCTTGTACATAGGAGCAGTATTATAGTACTTGTATTCTTGTACATAGGAGCAGTATTATAGTAGTTATATTCTTGTATATAGGGGCAGTATTATTGCAGTTATATTCTTGTACATAGGGGGCAGCATTATAGTAGTTATATTCTTATACATAGGAGAAGTATTATAGTAGTTATATTCTTTACATAGGGGGCAGTATTATAGTAGTTATATTCCTGTACTTAGGGGCAGTATTATAGTAGTTCTATTCTTGTACATAGGGGCAGTATTATAGTAGTTATATTCTTGTACATAGGAGCAGTATTATAGTAGTTATATTCTTGCACATAGGGGGCAGTATTATAGTAGTTACATTCCTGTACATAGGGGCAGTATTATAGTAGTTATATTCTTGTATATAGGGGCAGTATTATAGTAGTTATATTCTTGTACATAGGAGCTGTGTTATAGTGGTTATATTTTTGTACATAGGGGGCAGTACTATAGTAGCTATATTATTGTACATAGGGGCAGTATTATAGTAGTTATATTCTTGTATATAATGGGCAGTATTACAGTAGTTATATTCTTGTACATATAGGCAGTGTAATGTACTGCAAGGGATGATTTTGAACCTTCTAGAAACCTCCATTCTATGATAAAGTAGCCTGTCACATAGCTGCAGCATCCCCCCTTCCCCCCTCCTTAACAGCTCTGTGTCCGCATTGGTAATAGGACAATTCCTGTTACAAGCATTTGGTCCCTCTCCACAGAAAGGAATGTTAATTAAGCTGAGTGGAGAAAATGTCTTTGTTTGGAAGCCATGAGGCCAATCTAGCTATGAATAAAATTAAATGAAGCCTAGCGTGCACCCCTCTCGTGGCAGAGATATAATAATTACATTTCTGCGAAGGGCACGAGGCCAGCTTACTGACCCCTAATTTTCATGATTCTACTCTCTCCAGAAACTGAGATATGGAGTGCTCCCAAATGGAGCGTCTTAATTATGGCATGCTTGGTGTTGTCAAACTGGATTCGATGAACTACAACCAATGATACCATATGTGAGTTTATACGAGCTTCCCGCGTTAAGATATGGTTATTTTAAGTTTTTAGATAAATTGTCACTTAGAGAGTAGGGGGGGTTGGACCTCACCAGACCGCCCATTTCGTGAGGTCACAGACCCAAAGGGATAAGGTATTCCCCCAAAAAATTCAGTCAGTTTGAGCAGCAGATGCCATGCTAGAAAGATCTGCTGATGTCTTGGGATATCTGGCTGCTGCCCATCCCCCAGCCACATGGTCTGCCTAATATCAACTAAGCACATGTAAGTGTTACTCTTTGCTTTAATCCTTGTTATTTTTTATATATTTGCATTGTACATATTTAATGTCTCAATTTATAGCAACTTTATCTATGTAATCACTACCTGCATTTTGAGAATAAATGATAAAATTATCAGTCTGCTCTATGTAGCGAACTATGCGCCTTTTTTAGATAATTATCCACTTAAGTTATAGACTTACAGTAGCGTAAACAAGGAACCAGGAGCTGGAGGCAGCGTGGTGTGTGCGGCTGGATAGGCTGGTTGGCAGTCCGGAAGGGTCTTATATTGCTGATGGGGGGCTGCAGCCACAGCATTGATAATTCCCTTACTGCAGTAGTCTGATTGCTCGTGCACAACAAGCAGCCCATCCGGCGACTAATTATCCTAGATGCAGTTCCCTGACTGACCTGAGGGTAAGGGGGGCGCCGGAGAGCTGCGAGTTCCAAAGTGGAACGGAGAAAGTGGGATATACATAAATCCCCGCAGTTCTTGGAACGTTGTTAGCAGTGGTGGGGCATCCAAAATAAACCCCCTGCGGTAAATTGTTAGAGCAAGATTAGCTTGCTGTATATTTTTGTCACATGGTACCAGTGGCGGGATAACTAAGATAACCCCCCACTGTGCCTGTGATAGCCGTGTGCCGGCAGTGCGTCGCATCTCTCCGTCCGCTGACATACCGGTGTCAGTGGTGGGATCGTCACATATTGGTGGCACAGGGTGTGCTTGTCGTCACAATTTGGTGGCAGAGCGGTGGGATAATCATAGAGCATTAGTGATTTGGTTTGAGCAATCATTCCTCTCACTAAAGACCTGCATGGTTCCTGTGGGAATCCTGCATCATAGGTTTTGGAGAACAGACTCAGTGGTTACTAGTCCTGAGACATTTGTGTGTACTTGCAAGTATTCCCTCCCTTTTTCTGCATTTTTCTTTTCTATCTATTATTTGGCAACCATGGCGGCAAAAGGATAACACTGGCACAAACGGCAGACAAAGGAAGTTCTTGCTGGGTTATGCACGTACCAAGGCCTTGATGCCACGAACAAAAACAGAGCCCAACTGATTGCGGCTCTGGTGCAGGTGGACCACGACCAGAGCCCAGCGGGCGCAGAAGTTGGTCCAAGTGACAATGGGGCTGCAGCAGAGGCTCCACTCCTGAGCGCTGGCCCCACATTCAACCAGAGCGGGCTGGACCCCTACCTGCAAGCGGCCTTGGACGCACTCCCTGCCGAAGACCATGATGGACGTCTGAAGCTGATCCAGCAAGCTCGGGAGAGAGCGGAGCAGCGAGCCGAGTGGGAGGCGGAGAGAGCGAAGCAGCGAGGAGCCAGAGAGCTGAGCGCCAAGCCCAAGCCCAGAGAGCCCACTAACTGGAGATGCTCCAACAAGGGGGAACATCCTCCACAGCCCAAAGCAGTGAGTCCAGCAGCGTCCAGAGTCCTAAACCCCGGCCAGAGCATTTTCCCGTGATGGAAAAGGACGGGGACTTGGACACGTTTCTGCGAGCCTTTGAGAAAGCCTGCAGACAGTACCAGATGGATAAGAACCAATGGGCCAGGTACTTGACCCCAGGGCTAAAGGGCAAAGCTCTGGAGGCATTTGCTTCTCTTCCGCCAGAAGACGATGACGTCTTTGATGACATAAAGCAGGCCCTGATCGCCAAATACCGGCTGACACCTGAGGTATACCGAAAGAAGTTCCAGAACCTCCAACGTGGCCCACACAATAGCTATAGCGATGTGGTGCAAGGACTCAGGACCCACTTTGACCAGTGGATCCATGGACTGTCCGTTGATTCCATTGAGCTGCTACTGGACCTGATGATCAAAGACCAGTTCCTGCATCTCTGCCCAGCTGAGGTCCGACAGTTCATCCTGGACCGCGAACCAACGAATGCGGACAAAGCAGCGCAGATCGCAGACAGCTATGAGGCCAACCGGAAGCCAGAGACGCGGAGGCCAGTCACCACCAGCTGGAGAGGGGGTAAGCCTGCAACCAACCCCAGTGCCCCAGCTAGCCGTCCCTCCGGAGGCCCTGTCCCTGTTGCCAACACCAGGCCTACTACTGACAGTCGCCAATGTTACAACTACAATCGGACTGGTCACCTCCGTTTCACCTGTTCGGAAAAGCCGAAGAGCCCCCCATCCAAGGCCCCTGGGCCCAATGCCTCTGTTCTGTTGGTGGGAGGTGTGGTTGGGAGGATGGACGACAACGTTCAGCCCGTCCAGGTGGGGACCCGTCTTGCTACAGGCCCCAAGGACACCGAGGCTGAATGAACCCTCATCTGTCCTGGACTGGCGGCCCCTGAAGAGTTTGTTGAGGGGAAAACCCTGACTGTCCCCGGGATCGGGGATACCCGTTGTCCCTTGCCAGTGGCCCGGGTATTCCTTGAATGGGGTGCTGGGAGCGGGTTGAGGGATGTGGGAGTGTCTGAAAACCTGCCCACTGATGTTTTATTGGGGACTGACTTGGGGAGGATGGTTGCATACTATGTCCCTGACACCCCTCCCCAATTTGATAATAACGGTAACGTTAACCCTGATGATGATGATGATGATGGTGATGGGAAACTGAATGTGTTACCTGCTAATGACTTGATGAGTAATGATGCAACTAACAATCATTCTTTCCCCAGGAATGATGCTGATGGTGATGTAAATGTACCAAAGAAATCTGATAACCATTCTTTTCCTAGGAGTGATGATGATGATGATGTATCTGTGCCGACTGAACCCGTTAACCCTTTCTTTGAAACGGTAGATGTGTCCACAGGTACCGAAGTGCTCAGCCCCGTCACTCTGCAGAGTGAGACGGCTGAGGAACCCCTGGCAGGAGCAATCAACAGTGCTCAAGGAAATGGGGAGGTGCATGGGAACCATGAGGAAGGTAATGCCATGCAACTGACCAGTGCCACCGAGGAAGGTAACTGGCCCATAAGTAGCACTGCTCCTGAAGTGTTGGGGGTGGATGGGAAGGTAGAGCCCATAGCAGCACCGACGGGTGGGTCTGTAGAAGACCCCAGGGAGACAGCATACGTAGCAGCTGTCACACGCAGTCAGAGTGCCCAGATCGCAGGTAGCGCACTGTCTTCTAGACCCTCTTCTGCTACAGGAGAGACTGAACCAGAGGTGAACCCAGAGCAGGTTCCAGAGGGTCCCAGTGAGGAAGGGACCCTGACGTCACTTCTGGCTGCCTCCAGCCAGGAGTTCCAGGCTGCTCTGCACTCAGATGCAAGCCTGGAGAAATTGAGACACCTCGCCAAGACGCCCACCTCCGAGCCTCATAAGGAGAGGGTGTTCTGGGAACGAGGAAGGTTGTACTGGGAGACAGTACCTGGAGATTCCCAAAAGGAGTGGTTGAGGGAAAGACAGCTGGTCGTCCCCCTACAGTTCAGAACTGAGTTGTTGCGGATTGCCCATGAGATTCCACTCGCTGGACACTTGGGGATCAGCAAAACAAAGGCACGGCTGTCTCAACACTTCTATTGGCCCAAGATGGGGACAGATGTAACACAATACTGCTGCACCTGTACCACCTGTCAAAAGGTGGGTAAGGCGGGGCCTGCTCTTAAGGCTCCCCTTATCCCTTTGCCAGTGATAGAGGAGCCTTTCCAGAGAATCGCGGTGGACATTGTGGGTCTGCTGGCCGTCCCCAGCAGCTCTGGAGAGCAATACATTCTCACTGAGGTAGACTACGCTACCCGGTATCCAGAGGCAGTAGCTCTGTCTTCAACCAGGGCAGATAAGGTGGCTGACGCACTGGTGACCATCTTTTCAAGGATAGGATTTCCCAGGGAGATGTGTCATGATCTGAAGTGATCTGACAGTTTTAAATTGCACTGGGTGAACTTTTTTACTTTGGAAAGTTCCAAGGTGTCTTGACTGTCCCCGGTGGTGGGTAGGTGTATTGCACTTTAGGTTTTTGTGCACTTAATTAGGGATCAGGTGTGACACCCTATAAAGGTGTGCTAGGGGTGTGCAATCACTGCCTGTGATATTGTGAGATTGTGTTCACTTTGAGTTGGAGAGCCTGGAGGAAGGATGGAGCTGGTGAGGAGTCCTGCGCAGCTTAGCCAGGGGGGACGTGTTTCAGCTATGGTGTCTGGACGAAGGGCTGGCATGGCGTGGTGGGGTCGCAGTGATGGTGTCAGCGGGAAGTGTCTGCATGGGCTGGTGGAGTGGCGACTATGGAGAGTGGCACTCACCATGTGGGACTTGGCCGCTGAGCTGGACTCAAGCATGCTCGACTTCGTGTCAGAAGCTGAACTCATCCTTGGGACTCTGGTGCTGAGCAGCTGCAACTGGTGGTGGACTCTGCTCCAAGGCTGCACTAAGGTTAAGGGTCCTGTTATGGTGATGGATCCGGGTGGAGGAGAAGACACACGCAGGTGGTGGGCTCTGTTGCTAGGAGCGCACGCAACAGAGCAAAGCTAAGTGGTGTTACCCCTGTATTGTCTCTTTCCTCATGTGTGTTGTTAGTGCAGTGGTGGGATTAGTCTCCGCACCAACCTATTCCCTAGTGAGGGTTTAGAGTCAGGGTGAGCAAGGGCGTTAAGGTACGCGTGCTGCGACAGGTTCGGAGCCTGTATAGGGAATGTAAGGAGTGCAGGGACACTGGCTCAGGGGAGCTTAGGAGGTCTCCACGTCCCCCATTCCCTATCGCAGGGCCCACCATTGTTAAAGTTTCCCAGGTTCCCCTTTATTATTTAAATTCGCCTTACTGGAGGCGGGGTTTCCAGATTTTATGTATAACGTGTAATACCCAAATTCGCCAGGTGGAGGCGGCGTATCCACCTGCACGTTTTATTATTTAAATGCTCCCCACTGGAGGCGGTGTATCCAGGGTCACGTGTGTCACATGGGTTCGCCTTGCGAAAACATCTGCGTCCTGACACACGTGATCATGACAAGATGCTTACCGATCAAGTGACCTAATTCATGTCTCGCCTAATGGAGGCTCTCTGTGAGAAAATGCAGGTGAAGCACCTGGTATCGAGTGCGTATCACCCACAGACTAATGGTTTGTGTGAACGCTTCAATGGTACCCTCAAACAGATGCTCCGCATGCTGGTTGAGACCCAAGGACGCGACTGGGAGCGGTACCTCCCACACCTGCTGTTCGCTTACAGAGAAGTTCCGCAGGCCTTGACCGGGTTCTCCCCCTTCGAGCTCCTGCATGGCAGGCAAGTCCGGGGACCCCTTGGGTTGATAAGAGAATCCTGGGAAGATGAGAAAAACCCCACAGAAGTGTCCATCGTGGATTATGTCATGCGTTTCCATGACAAGATGCAGACCTTGACGCAGTTGGTGCATGACAACATGACGCAGGCTCAGGCTGACCAGAAGCACTGGTGTGACGAACAGCACGGCCAGTGCCACCAAGACGTCACGATCCCACCACTGACACGGATTTGTCAGCAGACGGAGGGACGCGACGCACTGCCGGCACACGGCTATCACAGGCACAGTGGGGACTTATGTTAGTTATCCCACCACTGGCACCGTGTGACCAAAACACAGCAAGCTAATCTTGCTCTAACAATTTACCGCAGGGGGGTATTTTGGATGCCCCACTGTTATGAATGAGTCACCGTAGGAGGCAAAAACAGAAATGCTAGCTAAGTCCAGAAAACCAGAGAAGTTGGCAGCTATCAGACTGCAGACCCCTGAACCTATCAACAACTAGCAGTAGCCGTGGGGGGTTCCTACGATGCCCTAGACCCCTCGATCACAGCCGGAGAACTGCCTAGCCTAAAGACAGAAAGGGAAATCTAAACTGCCCCAGAGCAGACCCCAAAGCAATAGGCAGCCCCCAACATATAATAACGGTGAAGCAAGAAGAAAAAACACTAACACAGATAGAAAGATAGACTGAGCAAATGATGGGCCCAAGCTAACTAGATAGGACAGGATAGGAAAGCTGCTGTCTGCAATCCACGAAAAACCCTATCAAAATAAGAGCCAACAGACTGACAGGGAAAAAGGCCCTGAAGACGCTAGGCTTCAAAAAGACTATGTCAGCACTCAGGTATTTTCTGAAGACAGAGCAAACCGACAAAAAAGGAATTCAGCTCACCTCAGGAGGGAATGGCAGAATCCAGAAAAGCAAGGCAAACTAAAACCAAAACACAAATGCAAAAAGGCAAAGCAGAAAACTTAGCTTTTGAGGAGCAGGAATCAGACTGGTCTCCTAGAATTCCACAGAGAAATCACCAGCGAGGCAGAAGGGCGTCGGCTGCCTTATATCCAGTCAGAGATCCCCGTCGCCCAGTCATCCTCTCCCAGCTCAGGTGCTTGGTAATCAGTCTCACTACCTTCCTTCACCAGAAGAGGGAGTTCATCAGACCTCAATGGTGAAGGGGAAAATGAACTCATAACACCCCACCACTGCTAACAACCATCCAAGAACTGCGGGAATTTATGTATATCCCACTTTCTCAGTTCCACTTTGGAACTCGCAGCTCTCTGGCGCCCCCCTTACACTCTGGTCAGTCAGGGAACTGCACCTAGGATAATTAGTCGCCGGACGGGCTGCTTGTTGTGTACGGCCAATTAGACTACTGTAGTAAGGGAATTATCAATGCTGTTGCCTCAACCACTCATTCAGCAATATAAGACCCTTCTGTACTGCCAACTAGCCTAACCCACTGCACACACCACGCTACCACCAGCCACGCTTTACTTAATCAAAGAGTTAATTAAGAGAGTCCATGGCCAACCCCCAAATTAGTAGCGATTATCTAAAAAAGGTGCATAGTTCGTTTCTTAGAGCATGAAGGCAAACTGATAATTTTACGATTTATTCCCCAAAGTCGGGCAGTGATTACATAGATAAAAGTTGTTACAAAGTTGAGACATTAAGTATGTACAATGCAGTATAAAACAAAAGGATTAAAAACACAGAGATTAACACTTACATTTGCTTAGTGGGTATTAGGCATCCCATGTGGCTTGGGGGATGGGCCGCTTAGCCAAACGTCCCCACTCATCTGGAGTTCTTGTCAGCACGGACTCTGCAGCTCCAACTGACTGGAATTTGGTAGGGAGTACCTTATAGCCTAGGGTCTGTGACCTCACAAAATGGGCGGTCTGGTGAGGTCCAACCCCCCTTTCTCTAAGTTATGATTTGGCTACAAAACTTAGAATAACTATATCTAAACGAGAAAAGCCCGTACCAACGCACATAGGGCATCATTGTTTGTGATTTACCGAATAGAATCCAACAACACCAAGCATGCCATAATTAAGACACTCCATTTGGGAGCAATCCATATCTCAGTTTCTGGAAGGATTAGGATCATGAAAATTAGAGATTGGTAAGCTGGTTTTGCTGCCTACGCAGAGATGAGAGTTTTATATCTCAGTCCCATATGGTTTTTGCAATATGACTTGTTTTAATACTACTCATATTGATCCCCGTACATGTCTAGAGAACAAAGGACTTCCTTTCCTGGCTGTGCAAGGAGGGGGGAAAGCTACGAGAGGAAATGGACGGTATCAGGTTTCAGATGCAGGCAGAGAGCTGTACACACACAGCTGCTAGGGGGGCAAAAGGAGGGGGCTGCAAAAGATGACAGGCTACTTTCTCATAGAATGGAGGATTCTAGAAGATTACAAAAAACATCATACTTTATAGACATTTTACATTACAACTGGTACGACCAGAACTCCCGGGAGTGGACCTACCAGGTGGGTCAAAAGGTGTGGGTGCTGGTCCCCGTACCAACGGATAAGCTTCAGGCAGCCTGGGAAGGCCCATACGTCGTCCACCAACAGCTCAACCCGGCCACCTATGTGGTCACGCTTGACCATGCTCGGGGTAGGCGCAAGGCCTTTCTCGTCAACATGCTGAAGGCACACTACGAACGTGAAGCTTGCGTCCTACCGGTCTGCAACCTGCCCGAGGATGGGGAGGAAGATTCCCTCCTGGACATGCTGGCCCAAGCCAAGGCCAATGGGTCCACTGAGGACATGGAGATAACTGGTTTGTTAACCGTATCCCAGCGGTCGCAGTTGGTGGCCACCCTGGAACCCTTCCGGGCCGTGTTCACCAACCGACCTGGGAGGACGGAGTTAGCGGTTCATGAGGTGGACACCGGGAATCACGCCTCACTACGGCGAACACCTTATCGGATCTCTGAGGAGGTGCAACAGGTCATGCGCCAAGAGATCGATGAGATGTTAAGGCTGGGGGTGATTCGACGGTCAAAAAGCGCGTGGGCCTCACCTGTAGTCCTCGTGCCTAAAAAGGATCGAACCACCTGGTTCTGCGTGGACTACAGGGGACTCAACGCCATCACAACCTCTGATGCCCACCCGATGCGAGCGGTTGGCGAAAGCAAGGTACATATCCATCATGGATTTGAGTCGGGGATACTGGCAGATTCCCCTGAACCCTGAGGCGCAGGAGAAATCCGCCTTTATCAAGCCCTTTGGACTTTTCGAGTCCACAGTCATGCCCTTCGGCATGAAAAATGCCCCTGCCACTTTCCAGCGGATGGTCAACCACCTGATCCAGGGACTGGAGGAGTACGCGGTGGCATACTTGGGCGACATTGCCATCTTCAGTTCCACGTGGGAGGAACACCTTCAGCATCTCCAGGAGATGCTCAAGTGTCTTCACCAGGCAGGCCTTACTTTCAAGCCGGGAAAGTGCCAGATGGGCATGAGCGAGGTCCACTACCTGGGGCACCGGGTAGGCGGGGGTTCCATGAGTCCGGAGCCAGAAAAGGTGGGCGCAATCACGTCCTGGCCCACCCCAGTACCAAGAAACAGGTGAAGTCCTTCTTGGGCACTGCAGGGTACTAGAGGCGGTTCGTGCAGGACTATAGCGCCCTCGCAAAACCCTTGACCGACCTCACCAAGCAGAGGCTACCCCAAACAGTCAACTGGACAGATGACTGTGAGACGGCCTTCCATCTTTGAAAACAGCCCTGTGCAACTCTCCAGTATTGAGAGCAGTCGACAGCAGTCGCCCGTTTCTGGTACAGACCGATGCCAGCGAGTTTGGCCTCAGTGTTGTGCTCAGCCAGGTCGACTCGGGGAACCAGGAGCACCCCGTGTTGTACCTGAGCCGAAACTTTTGCCGAGGGAAGTGGCATACTCCACCATCGAGAAAGAGTGTCTGGCCATGGTGTGGACACTGCAACGTTTGCAGCCCTACCTGTACAGGCGCACCTTCACGGTGGTAACCGACCACAACCCTCTGAGCTGGTTGCACACAGTGTCCGGAACCAATGGAAGGTTGCTCCGCTGGGGCCTTGCCCTTCAACAGTACGACTTTGCTGTACAACACAAAAAGGGCAGAGAACATGGCAATGCCAATGGGTTGTCCTGCCAGGGCGAACCCGCTGAGGTGCGCATGGCCGATTACCGTCAGGTAATGCCTCCCTAGCGCCCTCTAAAAGGGGGAGGTGTATTGTACTGTAAGGCATGATTTTGTTGGAACCTTCTAGAATCCTCCATTCTATGAGAAAGTAGCCTGTTGTGACGGGCTCAGCTCCTGCTGAGCCCATTTTTTGAGTGGACCCTCTGGATCGTGGCACCCACCCACCGAGGGTGAGCTGACCTTGTGAGGAACCACCCCTATACAGGGAGCATCAGGGGCAAGACCAAGGGGGTGAGCCACCCCGACTGCTGGGACCAGACGGCCGGCTCACCGGACACTATGTGAGTGTCGGACGACCAGGGACAAGCAGGATACAAGACAAGAGGTAAGTGCAAGGTATCATCGTTAAGAACTTCAGGATAACATTCAGTGCAAACGTGCACACAAGCAAAATGTGAAAGGTGCGTGCGTGGGCACGGCAAGGTCTATAGCATAGTACGTGCCAGGTGGCACGCCTGGGTACAGGCAAAGGCACAATGGCATCGGACTCCGGACAGCTGGCAACGATCGACATGATCAGGGCATCAGGCTGCGGACATCAGCTCTGGACAGCAGGCCGCAGTCATCAGGCTTACGATCTCTTGCAGCGATCGGCAGGTTCCGGGCATCCGGCAGGCAAACCAGGGTTCAGGCAAGGAGGCACGACAGATATCCAGGCATGGTGCGTGTTAGGGAACACGCCAAGGTCCAAGGCAAGGTGCGTGTGTAGGGGACACGCCAGGGTTCAAAGCAGGTGCATGTGTAGGGGACACGCCATGGTTCACAAAACGAGGCAGGGTGCGTGTGTAGAGACACGCCAAAGCACAAGGTACAAGACAGAGTGCGTGTGTAGAGACACGCCAAGGCACAAGGTACAAGACAGAGTGCGTGTGTAAAGAAATGCCAAGGTACAAGACAGAGTGCGTATGTAAAGACACGTCAAGGCACAAGGTACAAGATAGAGTGCGTGTGTAGAGACAAGCCAAGGCACAAGTTACAAGACAGAGTCCTGTGCATGCAGAGAGAAACGCCAGGGTCAGGGTTCAAGGCAGAGTCCTGCACGTGCAGAGGGCACGCCAGGGTTAGGGTTTAAGGCAGGGTGCATGCTAGGAGCCACGCCAGGGTTCAAGGCAGGGTGCGTGCTAGGAGCCACGCCAAGGTTCAGGACAAGGTGCGTGCTAGGAGCCACGCCAGGGTTCAGGGCAGGACGCGTGCTAGGAGCCACGTGGGAGGCACACCTCACTGGCCAGTACACACGGCTGTAACGCCAGCACAAGGCACGGCTAAGGCACAGGAGGCAGGCAAGGGAACCTTCGTGCTAGGAGCCACGCCAAGTTCAAGGCAGGATGCGTGCTAGGAGCCATGCCAGGGTTCAAGGCAGGGTGCATGCTAGGAGCCACGCCAGGGATCAAGGCAGGGCGCCGTGCTAGGAGCCACACAGGAGGCACGCCTCGCTGGCCAGTGCACACGGCTGTACACAAACACGAGGCACTACCACGGCACAGGAGGCGGCCAGGGGAACCCACGCCGGGGTTCAAGGCAAGGACAAGCAAGGGACAAAGCAGGACAGGGTACCAAAAATGAGCGGAAACATAGGCAGAAACAGAGCCAGCTCAGAACTAGAACAGAGTCTAGCAGTGGAGCATAGGCCGAAGCCCAGAGCCGGGCCAAGGCATAGCCTTGGGACTAGACATAGAAATGTGCAAGAGAGCACCAAAGGACAGAGTACGGAAAACCAGGCAGAGACAAGAAACATGAGAAGTACTACAAGGCTCAGAATAGCAAAGACTAGACATGGCGAAACAGGCAAGGCAGAGAACAGAGGAAGGACTACAAGTCAAAGAATAGCTAAGGCAAGACATAGCAAAACAGGCTAAGGCAGAGAACAGTGGAAGGACTACAAGGCAAAGACAAACATGGCATGAGAGACAACACAAGACAGTACACGAGACTAGAGACAGACTACAAGCACAGAGCGTGTGCAGAGACGCACGACAGGGCTGAGTGCAGGGGCACAGAATACAGGGAGCGACCAAGCAGACCAAACAGCCATGCAGGGAAGCAACACAATAATCAGGCCCTGACCATAGGGACGGGTGGTCTGATATAGCACCATAGCACCAGTACTTCCGGGTCAAAACCAGGGGAGAACTTCCAGTTCAGTTCCTCCAGGATCACAGAGAGCAGTCACATGACCAGGGATTCCAGACATGCCAAGATGATTGCAGAACCAGACAGTACTGAAATCTAGGAAAGGTCACATGATCAGGGCTCCAGACATGCAGAGATGATTGCAGAACCAGACAGCGCTTGAGCCTAGGAAAGGTCACATAAACAGGGGTTCCAGACATGCAGAGATGATTGCAGAACCAGACAGTACTGAAATCTAGGAAAGGTCACATGATCAGGGTTCCAGACATGCAGAGATGATTGCAGAACCAGACAGCGCTTGAGCCTAGGAAAGGTCACATAAACAGGGGTTCCAGACATGCAGAGATGATTGCAGAACCAGACAGTACTGAAATCTAGGAAAGGTCACATAAACAGGGGTTCCAGACATGCAGAGATGATTGCAGAACCAGACAGAGCAGGAACGCAGGCATCTTGCAGCCCAACAGTCATGAGGTCAGTGTGCACACTGCTCTAGGGAACATGCAGGATAGCAGACATGAGATGCGCGTGCACACTGCTCCAAGGGTCATGAGGCAAAACAGACATGGCGGACATGACACCTGTCACATAGCTGCAGCATCCCCCCTTCCCCCCTCCTTAACAGCTCTGTGTCTGCATTGGTAATAGGACACTTCCTGTTACAAGCATTTGGTCCCTCTCCACAGAAAGGAATGTTAATTAAGCTGAGTGGAGAAAATGTCTTTGTTTGGAAGCCATGAGGCCAATCTAGCTATGAGTAAAATTAAAAGAAGCCTAGCGTGCACCCCCCTCGTGGCAGAGATATAATAATTACATTTCTGTGAAGGGCACGAGGCCAGCTTACTAACCCCTAATTTTCATGATTCTAATCTCTCCAGAAACTGAGATATGGAGTGCTCCCAAATGGAGCTTCTTAATTATGGCATGCTTGGTTTCTCTTATTGGATTCGATGAACTACAACCAATGATACTATAAGTGAGTTTATACGAGCTTTCCGCGTTAAGATATGGTTATTATAAGTTTTTAGATAAATTGCCACTTAGAGAGTAGGGGGGTTGGACCTCACCAGACCGCCCATTTCGTGAGGTCACAGACCCAAAGGGATAAGGTATTTCCCCAAAATTCAGTTTGAGCTGCAGATGCCATGCTAGAAAGATCTGCCGATGTCTTGGGATGTCTGGCTGCTGCCCATCCCCCAGCCACATGGTCTGCCTAATATCAACTAAGCACATGAAAGTGTTACTCTTTGTTTTAATCCTTGTTATTTTTTATATATTTGCATTGTACATATTTAATGTCTCAATTTATAGCAACTTTATCTATGTAATCACTACCTGCATTTTGAGAATAAATGATAAAATTATCAGTCTGCCTTCATGCTCTAAGAAACGAACTATGCGCCTTTTTTTAGATAATTACGCTACTGTTTGGGTTGGCTTCGAACCCCTCCATTAAATCTATAACTTAAGTGGAGAAACCAGGAGCCGGAGCAGTGTGGTGTGTGCGGCTGGTTAGACTGGTTGGCAGTCCGGAAGGGTCTTATATTGCTGAAGGGGGGCTGCGGCCACAGTATTGATAATTCCCTTACTGCAGCAGTCTAATTGCCCGTGCACAACAAGCAGCCCATCCGGTGACTAATTATCCTAGGTGCAGTTCCCTGACTGACCTGAGGGTAAGGGGGCGCAGGAGAGCTGCGAGTTCCAAAGTGGAACGGAGAAAGTGGGATATACATTAATCCCTGCAGTTCTTGGAAGGTTGTTAGCAGTGGTGGGGCATCCAAAATAACCCCCCTGCGGTAAATTATAAGAGCGAGATTAGCTTGCTGTATATTTTTGTCACATGGTACCGGTGGTGGGATAACTAAGATAAGCCATCACTGTGCTTGTGATCGCCGTGTGACGGCAGTGCGACACGTCCCTCCGTCCGCTGACATACCGGTGTCAGTGGTGGGATCATCACATATTGGTGGCACAGGGTGTGCTCGTCGTCACAAGCAGTATTATAGTAGTCATATTCTTGTACATAGGGGGCAGTATTATAGTAGTTATATTCTTGTACATAGAGGCAGTACTATAGTAGTTATATTCTTGTACATAGGGGCAGTAATATAGTAGTTATATTCTTGAACACAGGGGCAGTATTATAGTAGTTATATTCTTGTACATAGGGAGCAGTATTATAGTTGTTATATTCTTGTACATAGGAGCAGTATTATAGTAGTTATATTCTTGTACATAGAGGGCAGTATTATAGTAGTTATATTCTTGTACATATGGGGCAGTATTATAGTAGCTATATTCTTGTACATATGGGGCAGTATTATAGTAGTTTTATTCTTGTACATAGGGGCAGTATTATTGTAGTTATATTCTTGTACATAGGGTCAGTATTATAGTAGTTATATTCTTGTACATAGGGTCAGTATTATAGTATTTGTATTCTTGTACATAGGAGCAGTATTATAGTGGTTATATTCTTGTACATAGGGGCAGTATTATAGTAGTTATATTCTTGTACATAGGGAGCATTATTATAGTAGCTATATTCCTGTACATAGGGGCAGTATTATAGTAGTTTTATTCTTGTACATAGGGGCAGTATTATTGTAGTTATATTCTTGTACATAGGGTCAGTATTATAGTAGTTATATTCTTGTACATAGGAGCAGTATTATAGTAGTTATATTCTTGTACATAGGGTCAGTATTATAGTAGTTATATTCTTGTACATAGGGTCAGTATTATAGTATTTGTATTCTTGTACATAGGAGCAGTATTATAGTGGTTATATTCTTGTACATAGGGGCAGTATTATAGTATTTATATTCTTGTACATAGGGAGCAGTATTATAGCAGCTATATTCTTGTACATAGGGGCAGTATTATAGTAGTTTTATTCTTGTACATAGGGGCAGTATTATTGTAGTTATATTCTTGTACATAGGGTCAGTATTATAGTATTTGTATTCTTGTACATAGGGGCAGTATTATAGTAGTTATATTCTTGTACATAGGGTCAGTATTATAGTAGTTATATTCTTGTACATAGGGTCAGTATTATAGTATTTGTATTCTTGTACATAAGGGCAGTATTATAGTAGTTATATTCTTGTACATAGGGGCAGTATTATAGTATTTATATCCTTGTACATAGGAGCAGTATTATAGTAGCTATATTCTTGTACATAGGAGCAGTTTTATAGTGGTTATATTCTTGTACATAGGGGCAGTATTATAGTAGTAATATTCTTGTACATAGGGGCAGTATTATAGTATTTATATTCTTGTACATAGGAGCAGTATTATAGTAGTTATATTCTTGTACATAGGGGCAGTATTATAGTAGTTATATTCTTGTACATAGGAGCAGTATTATAGTGGTTATATTCTTGTACATAGGGGCAGTATTATAGTAGTAATATTCTTGTACATAGGGGACAGTATTATAGTAGTTATACTCTTGTACATAGGGGCAGTATTATAGTAGTAATATTCTTGTACATAGGGGGCAGTATTATAGTAGTTATATTCTTGTACATAGGGACAGTATTATAGTAGTAATATTCTTGTACATAGGGGACAGTATTATAGTAGTTATATTCTTGTACATAGGGGCAGTATTATAGTAGTTATATTCTTGTACATAGGGGGCAGTATTATAGTAGTTATATTCTTGTACATAGGGGTAGTATTATAGTATATTCTTGTACATAGGGGCAGTATTATAGTAGTTATATTCTTGTACATAGGGGCAGTATTATAGTAGTTACATTCTTGTACATAGGGGGGCAGTATTATAGTAGTTATATTCTTGTACATAAAAGCAGTATTATAGTAGTTATATTCTTGTACATAGGGGCATTGTTATATTAGTTAAATTGTATAATGACAGCAGCATGTAGATATTTTGTTAGGTCTTTGGCTTTCTGATAATTCTTTATAGTTTTCATAAAAAGATATCTGAGCATCAATAGTTTTCAGATTGTTCTGGGCTTGTTCACGACTTCTATGGAGATCACATTTGGAGAGCGATGTATTCATCAGCGTCTCCTCCGCGCTCGTAAACTGCAGAGCTGGCAGTATGCTACAACTGACTAAATGTTCCTATTAAAACCACTGGGACTTGCTGTAATCATCCAGCCTGCAACGACTCTGTGCCGCTTCTCCAGATAAATGGCGCTTGTACAGTATTTAAGTGAAAAAATAATGTTTTAATCATTGATGAATTTTTTGTATGTATAAGAGAAATACTGCAGTTGTAAAAGCAGATATACTTAAAGAAACGCTACCCTAGTAAAGAACATTCAGACATATTACAAACAAATCTGAAAGAAAAATTCTGTATCTTTTCAAATTTAATTCTCTAACCTTACCCCAAGATAAAATCATCAAAATTTTTATTTTACTTCAATCGTTTGGGTAACACAGCAATGTTGCTTGTTTTGACCAGCTGGCATATTACTAAGGGAAACTAATGCAAGCACACTGAATACATACCCAAATGATAAGATTCTGTCTGCAACCACCAGTAGGGGAAGCTCCCTGTATACAGAGATACATGATAAGATTCTGTCTGCAGTCACCACTAGGGGGAGCTCCCTGTATAAAGAAATACATGATAAGATCCTGTATGCAGCCAGCACTAGGGGGAGCTCCCTGTATACAGAGATACATGATAAGATCCTGTCTGCGGCCACTACTAGGGGGAGCTCCCTGCGTACAGCGATACATGATCAGATTCTGTCTGCAGCCACCACTAGAGGGAGCTCCCTGTATACAGAGATACATGATAAGATCCTGTATGCAGCCACCACTAGGGGGAGCTCTCTGTATACAGAGATACAGTAAAAGATTATGTCTGCAGCCACCACTAGGGGGAGCTCCCTGTATACAGATATACATAAGATTCTGTCGGTAGTCACCACTAGGGGGAGCTCCCTGTATACAGAGATACATGATAAGATCCTGTGTGCGGCCACTACTAGGGGGAGGTCCCTGTGTACAGAGATACATGATCAGATTTTGTCTGCAGCCACCACTAGAGGGAGTTCCCTGTATACAGAGATACATGATAAGATTCTGTCTGTAGCCACCACTAGGGGGAGCTCCCTGTATACAGAGATACATTATAAGATCACGTCTCCTGTCACCACTAGGGGGAGCTCGTATGTAGAGATATATAAGATTCTATCTGCAACCACCAGTAGACCAGTAGGGGCAGCTCCCTGTATACAGAGATACATTATAAGATGACGTCTATATTCACCACTAGGGGGAGCTCCTTGTATATAGAGATATATCATAAGATCCTGTCTGATGTCACCACTAGGGGGAGCTCCCTGTATACAGAGATACGATAAGATCCTGTCTGCAGTCACCACTAGGGGAAGCTCCCTGTATACAGAGATACATGATAAGATCACATCTCCAGTCACCACTAGGGGGAGCTCCTTGTATGTAGAGATATATGATAAGTTTCTGTCTGCAACCACCAGTAGACCAGTAGGGGCAGCTCCCTGTATACAGAGATACATTATAAGATCACGTCTACAGTCACCACTAGGGGGAGCTCCTTGTATATAGAGATATATGATAAGATCCTGTCTGCTGTTACCACTAGGGGGAGCTCCCTGTTTACAGAGATACGATAAGATCCTGTCTGCAGTCACCACTAGGGGAAGCTCCCTGTATACAGAGATACATGATAAGATCCTGTCTGCAGCCACCACTAGGGGGAGCTCCCTGAATACAGAGATACATGATAAGATACTACCTGCAGCCACCACTAGGGGGAGCTCCCTGTATACAGAGATACATGATAAGATCCTGTCTTCAGCCACCACTAGGGGGAGCTCCCTGTATACAGAGATACATGATAAGATTCTGTCTGCAGCCACCACTAGGGGAGCTCCCTGTGTACAGAGATACATGATAAGATCCTGTTTGCAGCCACCACTAGGGGGAGCTCCCTGTATACAGAGATACATGATAAGATCCTGTCTGCGGCCACCACTAGGGGGAGCTCCCTCTATACAGAGATACATGATATGATCCTGTCTGCGGCCACCACTAGGGGGAGCTCCCTGTATACAGAGATACATGATAAGATCCTGTCTGCGGCCACCACTAGGGGAAGCTCCCTGTATACAGAAATACATGATATGATCCTGTCTGCGGCCACCACTAGGGGGAGCTCCCTGTATACAGAGATACATGATAAGATCCTGTCTGCAGTCACCATGATCCAGTAGTCAGGGTTAATAGGATTCCATTTTAGGAGCGTGGGGCATATTTTTATGCATCTCTGGTTATAATTAACTAAAAAAATCATTTATATTTAGTTAGAATTAGTCTTTTCTCCCTGTGAAACATTTGTGATTTTTCTCCCCGGTGATCATTGATGCTCTGTTCCTTTAAATGAAGTACACAACTAATGAATTAAAATAAAAGGACACAGGGACTTTAACACAAAGGGCTGATGTCATGGAAACCCGTCCTAAGCCCAAGAAAGTCACATGATTTGTCCCTCAATACAAATGTGACGGTCGGATCCCAACTACTAAGTAGGATGAGCGTCAACCGGTCAGAAATCGTTCTTCTCCTCACCGATAACGGGACCGGAGCCGAGGACCCGGCTGTGCAGAATGAGCGAAATAACGCACTATTAGGTAAAGAAAAAGTTTAACAAAGTTTTGTAACTTCCCTGAAGTTTCCCGGCCGTCCGCTCTGCGTCATCTCCGATCGATCTCCTCTCATCGATGTGATTGGTTCGTCATTTGGAAACTTTTTCGAATTCTATCAGGAGGGAAGAGGCTTGTAGCTGAAGGGTTAAAGGGCTACGTCAGCATTGCCCAAGAAGACAAGACAGAAGATTCTCAGGTGCCGGGATCAATAAGTAACGGCGGAGGGTCAGCGAGCGAGGTCTGGGGGGATTCGGGCCACACGGGCAATAATGTTCAGCTCCGCCCTAAAAAGTCGTAAAAACGGAACAAAATAAATCTTGGCTCTAAAGTAGATTTTATAAAGTGAAATGCTCGGCAGCGAGGAAGCAAGTATCCACCTAATACCATAAAGCGGAAAGACACTGGTGTGAATGGAGGCACTAATGAGTCCCCCGCAGCGCCAGATATCCAGAGATGACAAATGATAAGAACATGTCCGCGTTATTACGGTTACTTGTGGTGTTACATAGGACTGCAGGTGACATCTACTATATTATCTGTGGACAGAGAGTTATCACTGTGTTATCTGTGGTGTTACATAGGACTGCAGGTATTTTTACTTTAATGAAAGTAAATGTCTATATTAATGCGAACTCAGCCTTAAAGCATCCTCTTACATTTCAGTGCATAAGGTCTTAAGTGTCACAGGAATCGCATTTGCACTGGTCCTCTTAATCTTGTCCATCACCATATGCACCATCTCCTACAAAAAGCGTCAAAGGTAAGTGACATAGAATTTTACGGTTTAAAGGGAACAAAAAGATGTGTCAGGATGCGAAGGATCTATAATCAGATGTTTAATAATCTTATCATAAAGTCACTAATTCCTGAAACCAATGTGTACAAGAACTACTGCCCCTATGTACAAGAATATAACTACTATAATACTGCCCCTATGTACAAGAATATAACTACTATAATACTGTTCCTATATACAAGAATATAACTACTATAATACTGCTCCTATGTACAAGAATATAACTACTATAATACTGCCCCTATGTACAAGAATATAACTACTATAATACTGTTCCTATATACAAGAATATAACTACTATAATACTGCTCCTATGTACAAGAATATAACTACTATAATACTACCCCTAGGTACAAGAATATAACTGCTATAATACTGCTCCTACGTACAAGAATATAACTACTATAATACTGCCCCTACGTACAAGAATATAACTACTATACTACTGCCCCTACGTACAAGAATATAACTGCTATAATACTGCCCCTATGTACAAGAATATAACTGCTATAATACTGCCCCTACGTACAAGAATATAACTACTCTACTACTGCCCCTAAGTACAAGAATATAACTGCTATAATACTGCTCCTACGTACAAGAATATAACTGCTATAATACTGCTCCTACGTACAAGAATATAACTACTATAATACTGCCCCCTATGTACAAAAATAAAACTACTATAATACTGCTCCTATGTACAAGAATATAACTGCTATAATACTGCCCCTATGTACAAGAATAAAACTACTATAATACTGCCCCGTATGTACAAGAATATAACTACTATACTACTGCTCCTATGTACAAGAATATAACTGCTATAATACTGCCCCTATGTACAAGAATATAACTACTATAATACTGTCCCCTATGTACAAGAATATAACTACTATAATACTGCTCCTATGTACAAGAATATAACTACTATAATACTGCCCCCTATGTACAAGAATATAACTACTATAATACTGCTCCTATGTACAAGAATATAACTACTATAATACTGCCCCTATGCACAAGAATATAACTACTATAATACTGCTCCTATGTACAAGAATATAACTACTATAATACTGCCCCCTATGTACAAGAATATAACTACTATAATACTGCTCCTATGTACAAGAATATAACTACTATAATACTGCCCCCTATGTACAAGAATATAACTACTATAATACTGCTCCTATGTACAAGAATATAACTACTATAATACTGCCCCTATGCACAAGAATATAACTACTATAATACTGCTCCTTTGTACAAGAATATAACTACTATAATACTGCCCCCTATGTACAAGAATATAACTACTATAATACTGCCCCCTATGTACAAGAATATAACTGCTATAATACTGCCCCCTATGTACAAGAATATAACTACTATAATACTGCTCATATGTACAAGAATATAACTGCTATAATACTGCCCCTATGTACAAGAATATAACTACTATAATACTGCTCCTATGTACAAGAACATAACTACTATAATACTGTCCCCTATGTACAAGAATATAACTACTATAATACTGCTCCTATGTACAAGAATATAACTACTATAATACTGCCCCCTATGTACAAGAATATAACTACTATAATACTGCCCCTATGTACAAGAATATAACTGCTATAATACTGCCTTCTATGTACAAGAATATAACTGCTATAATACTGCTCCTATGTACAAGAATATAACTACTATAATACTGTCCCCTATGTACAAGAATATAACTACTATAATACTGCCCATATGTACAAGAATATAACTGCTATAATACTGCCCCTATGTACAAGAATATAACTACTATAATACTGCCTTCTATGTACAAGAAAATAACTACTATAATACTGCTCCTATGTACAAGAATATAACTGCTATAATACTGCTCCTACGTACAAGAATATAACTACTATAATACTGCTCCTACGTACAAGAATATAACTACTATAATACTGCCCCCTATGTACAAGAATATAACTACTATAATACTGCCCCTATGTACAAGAATATAACTACTATAATACTGCCCCCTATGTACAAGAATATAACTACTATAATACTGCTCCTATGTACAAGAATATAACTACTATAATACTGCTCCTATGTACAAGAATATAACTACTATAATACTGCCCCTATGTACAAGAATATAACTACTATAATACTGCTCCTATGTACAGGAATATAAGTGCTATAATACTGCTCCTACGTACAAGAATATAACTACTATAATACTGCTCCTATGTACAAGAATATAACTGCTATAATACTGCTCCTATGTACAAGAATATAACTGCTATAATACTGCTCCTACGTACAAGAATATAACTACTATAATACTGCTCCTACGTACAAGAATATAACTACTATAATACTGCCCCAATGTACAAGAATATAACTACTATAATACTGCCCCCTATGTACAAGAATATAACTACTATAATACTGCTCCTATGTACAAGAATATAACTACTATAATACTGTCCCCTATGTACAAGAATATAACTACTATAATACTGCTCCTATGTACAAGAATATAACTACTATAATACTGTCCCCTATGTACAAGAATATAACTACTATAATACTGCTCCTATGTACAAGAATATAACTGCTATAATACTGCTCCTATGTACAAGAATATAACTGCTATAATACTGCTCCTATGTACAAGAATATAACTGCTATAATACTGCTCCTATGTACAAGAATATAACTGCTATAATACTGCTCCTACGTACAAGAATATAACTACTATAATACTGCTCCTACGTACAAGAATATAACTTCTATAATACTGCCCCCAATGTACAAGAATATAACTACTATAATACTGCCCCCTATGTACAAGAATATAACTACTATAATACTGCTCCTATGTACAAGAATATAACTGCTATAATACTGCTCATATGTACAAGAATATAACTGCTATAATACTGCTCCTATGTACAAGAATATAATTGCTATAATACTGCTCCTATGTACAAGAATATAACTGCTATAATACTGCTCCTATGTACAAGAATATAACTACTATAATACTGCCCCTATGTACAAGAATATAACTACTATAATACTGCTCCTATGTACAAGAATATAACTACTATAATACTACCCCTAGGTACAAGAATATAACTGCTATAATACTGCTCCTACGTACAAGAATATAACTGCTATAATACTGCCCCTACGTACAAGAATATAACTACTATACTACTGCCCCTACGTACAAGAATATAACTGCTATAATACTGCCCCTATGTACAAGAATATAACTGCTATAATACTGCCCCTATGTACAAGAATATAACTGCTATAATACTGCCTTCTATGTACAAGAATATAACTACTATAATACTGCTCCTATGTACAAGAATATAACTGCTATAATACTGCTCCTACGTACAAGAATATAACTGCTATAATACTGCTCCTACGTACAAGAATATAACTGCTATAATACTGCTCCTACGTACAAGAATATAACTACTATAATACTGCCTCCTATGTACAAAAATATAACTACTATAATACTGCTCCTATGTACAAGAATATAACTGCTATAATACTGCCCCTATGTACAAGAATATAACTACTATAATACTGCCCCCTATGTACAAGAATATAACTACTATACTACTGCTCCTATGTACAAGAATATAACTGCTATAATACTGCCCCTATGTACAATATAACTACTATAATACTGTCCCCTATGTACAAGAATATAACTACTATAATACTGCCCCCTATGTACAAGAATATAACTACTATAATACTGCTCCTATGTACAAGAATATAACTACTATAATACTGTCCCCTATGTACAAGAATATAACTACTATAATACTGCTCCTATGTACAAGAATATAACTACTATAATACTGCCCCTATGTACAAGAATATAACTACTATAATACTGCCCCTATGTACAAGAATATAACTACTATAATACTGCTCCTATGTACAAGAATATAACTACTATAATACTGCTCATATGTACAAGAATATAACTGCTATAATACTGCTCCTATGTACAAGAATATAACTACTATAATACTGCTCCTGTGTACAAGAATATAACTGCTATAATACTGCTCCTATGTACAAGAATATAACTACTATAATACTGCCTCCTAGCTGTGAGGTTGTGTGTTTGTAGCTCTCCTGATGTCTGGAGCAAGCCCAGGGGGAGGCCACCCTGGGCGGGGTAACTCCCCAAGCAAGGCCCAGGCTTCCAGGCCTACACTTGGAAGTAACGCTCAAGTTGTGTCTAAGGCGGATGCAAGTCCCAAAGTTGTTTCTGATGGAAAGAAAGCTCAGAATGGAAGTAGCAGCAGCAGCAGCAAGAAAGATGAAGCTGTGAAAGTGCAAAAAGTAACGGAACAAGGAAAAGCCATGGCTGTGGGTAAGAAAGTTCCAGTTAAGCAGTCGGCCAGCCAAGGCCAGCAGAGTGAAGGACAACTAGGAGAAATCCAGAAGAAATCTACTGGTGAGAAGCTGAATGGAGGAAAGCAGCCTGCAGCTCAGGAGGTGCCATCACCATCTTCAGGTGTGCAGCTGACTCCCAGCAGACAGAGGAGAACCTCACTGGAGAGACAGACGCTCCAGGAGAACCCGCAGCAGAAGCATGTGGTGGCCAGCATGGCGAGCTCTGGGCGCACAAGGTCGCAGTCAGGTGGCAGCAGTAAAAGTGCTGTGGAGCCTGGAACCACGAAACCAGCGGTGGTGAAAGTTAAGGAGACGTCTGGTTTCAAGCATCCAGGGACATTGCTGAAAGCAGGATCCCAGGAGGCGACGCCATGTGCACCTGAGCTTCAGGTCGCAGAGGAGATCCCAGGACTGGTCAAGAGGCTCGGTGAGTTACAGCAGCACAAAGACTTGCTGCAGAAACAGATAGACATGGGCTATAATGTAAAGGCTGCTAATCCTGGTGGAGATCACACCTTTTGTGATCAGACTCTGAACATGCTTGGTATACAGCTGGCAAAAGTGGTGACGGACATGGACTGTGTCCTAGAGAAGATGGGGCCCCTGGCAGAGACTTATAGGAACCAGGAACTGTTTATGTCACACAAGCAGGACTCTGCAGGTTCCAGCTCAGACATTGTCCCAGGTGGGCCCCAGAAGCCGGTGCGGCCAGTGCTGCAGCCTGCAAGTTTCTGCTTCCAAAAGGGTCAAATACTGCAGTCGCAGCAGCCTGCGGCAGACCCCAGGCAGCAGCATGTTATGCAGATTCCAGCAGGTGTACCACAAGTCTCAGAATGCCCAGCAGAGCAGCCTGCAGCAGATTCCAAGCAGCAGCATGGACTGCACTTTCCAGCAGAGGGACTACAAGTCTCAGAATGCCAAGCACAACAGTTGGGCAGTGGACATGTGCCGGTCATTACTGATGGTGCCCAGCAGGGCTCTGATGCTGGGGATAACCGCACTGTATCTGGGGGGCTGGGGGCTTGGGGGAGCACAGTATCTTTGGTGGACGCTGCACAGTCTGATAATGACATTGATGTTGATGATAACAATGTGCATGATAATGTCTGTGATTTCCCCCCTTTAATTTCAAGCACACAAGGTGTGGCTGCCCCTCCTGCTGCAGATCTTCACCCCGTCAGTCAACCCAATGTGACCCCGCACGGTCCCCCCAGTAATGCCTGGAGTCGTGGTGCTCCGTCCTTTACCTCTGGTACCAACTATACAGGCCAGGCGTTTAAACGGAGAAACGTTGTGCGTTTCCGGCACAGAGGTGCCAAGGAGGACCTGCCAGACAGGAGGTTTGTCATAAGGGAGCTCTTGTGCCACCAGATGGGGTTTGTGCCAGTCAGCATCCTGGCAGTGATTAATCTTCCAGACAGGCAGGGCTATGATGTCAGCTTTAATCTCATGTCTGACCTGGACAGATTCTGGTCTAGTTTCCCCAAGTTTAGAGACTCGGAGGGCTGGAGTAAGTTCAGCTTTATTCCTATCTCTAAGCCAGATACTGTCACTGTAAGTGTCATCTTCTGGAATGAGTCTGTTCCCCCGCAGGACATTGTGGTGTGGCTCCGGAGGCATTGTGACCTGGTCTCTGACCTCACCAAAAGCAGAGACAGTGATGGGATCTGGACGGGAGGGTGGCGGGTTTTGGTGAAACTGCGCCAATGCAATAACATCACTGCCCATTTACCCAACTCCTTCTTTATTGGGAGGGAGAGGGGTGTGTGTTTCTATCCTGGGCAGCCTCGTAAGTGCTTTAAATGTGGCAAGGCAGGTCACCTGGCAAATACCTGTACTGTGGTGAAGTGCAGCCTGTGTGGGGAGGTCGGCCATCCAGCTGCAGACTGCCAGAACATCAGGTGCAACCTCTGTGGGAAGATCGGTCACCCTCACAGGGACTGTCCAGACGCCTGGCACAATATCTGTAAGGACTTTCCTGACGAGGACTTGGTGGCAGGGGCAGAGATTCTGGAGGAGGCAGCTCTACTGTCAGGGGAAATACTGACCAGACCAGAGGTCCACCAGGGGTCTACTCAGCTAACACCAGAGCAGCAGGGTTCAGAGAGAGAACAGGGGAGTATGGAGGTTGTACCTCAGGGGCAGCGGTCACAGGAAGGCATTACTTCAGTGCTGCCATCTGTGTCTGAAGGGTATAGTAATAATCAGAAAAGGAAGAAAAAGGACAAGGCCTCCCGTAAACCTGAGGGGTGTGACACTGGCCAAGGAGCCGGGAAGAAATTCCAGAGCTCTGCAGGTGTAATGGTCGTATCTAACAGGTTTGATGTTCTGTCTGAGTCTGACGGCGATTTTGAAGATGACCTTAAGAGAATTGACGCAGAGTGTGATAGGGACGTAGAAGATTGTCCTCCGCCAAAGCGGAAGCCCTTACCTGAGGGCACTCGAGTAGAGTCTGAGATGGAGACCGGTGGTGAACAGACTAACTCCGACTCAGATCTGTGACGCTGTCAACCAGATAATGTCCAAACTCAGATAGGAAAAATCATTAGGAGAAATTAGGAAATGTTAAGATAGTGAAGGATGAGTCACTGGGTAGGAACATGATGAGCTCTGTTTGCAAAGTGTTTTTTTTTTTTTTCTCTCCTCAAACTGGGAGTATGGACTCTAAGTTAATTTGATATGTATAAACTGGATATGTAATGAATGTATGTACTATCCTAGTGAATTCAGTTTTGTATTATTGGAGGAATGTTATTTGGATTTGTTTGGTTTTTACAATAAAAATTGCCCCTATGTACAAGAATATAACTACTATAATACTGCTCCTATGTACAAGAATATAACTACTATAATACTGCCCCCTATGTACAAGAATATAACTACTATAATACTGTCCCCTATGTACAAGAATATAACTACTATAATACTGCTCCTATGTACAAGAATATAACTACTATAATACTGCCCCCTATGTACAAGAATATAACTGCTATAATACTGCCCCTATGTACAAGAATATAACTGCTATAATACTGCCTTCTATGTACAAGAATATAACTGCTATAATACTGCTCCTATGTACAAGAATATAACTACTATAATACTGCCCCTATGTACAAGAATATAACTGCTATAATACTGCCCCTATGTACAAGAATATAACTACTATAATACTGCCTTCTATGTACAAGAAAATAACTACTATAATACTGCTCCTATGTACAAGAATATAACTACTATAATACTGCCCCTATGTACAAGAATATAACTACTATAATACTGCCCCTATGTGCAAGAATATAACTACAATAATACTGCTCCTATGTACAAGAATATAACTAATATAATACTGCCCCCTATGTACAAGGATATAACTACTATAATACTGCTCCTGTGTACAAGAATATAACTACTATAATACTGCCCCCTGTGTTCAAAAATATAACTACTATAATACTGCTCTTATGTACAAGAATATAACTACTCTAATACTGCCCCCTATGTACAAGAATATAACTACTATAATACTGCTCCTATGTACAAGAATATAACTACTATAATACTGCCCCCTATGTACAAGAATATAACTACTATAATACTGCCCCCTATGTACAAGAATATATCTACTATAATGCTGCCCCTATATACAAGAATATTACTATAATACTGCCCCCTATGTGCAAGAATATAACTACAATAATACTGCTCCTATGTACAAGAATATAACTAATATAATACTGCCCCCTATGTACAAGGATATAACTACTATAATACTGCTCCTGTGTACAAGAATATAACTACTATAATACTGCCCCCTATGTACAAGAATATAACTACTATAATACTGCTCCTGTGTACAAGACTATAACTACTATAATACTGCTCCTATGTACAGGAATGTAACTACTATAATACTGCCCCCTGTGTTCAAAAATATAACTACTATAATACTGCTCTTATGTACAAGAATATAACTACTCTAATACTGCCCCCTATGTACAAGAATATAACTACTATAATACTGCCTCCTATGTACAGGAATATAACTACTATAATACTGCTCCTATGTACAAGAATATAACTACTATAATACTGCTCCTATGTACAAGAATATATCTACTATAATACTGCTCCTATGTACAAGAATATAACTGCTATAATACTGCTCCTATGTACAAGAATATAACTGCTATAATACTGCTCCTATGTACAAGAATATAACTGCTATAATACTGCTCCTATGTACAAGAATATAACTGCTATAATACTGCTCCTACGTACAAGAATATAACTACTATAATACTGCTCCTACGTACAAGAATATAACTTCTATAATACTGCCCCCAATGTACAAGAATATAACTACTATAATACTGCCCCCTATGTACAAGAATATAACTACTATAATACTGCTCCTATGTACAAGAATATAACTGCTATAATACTGCTCATATGTACAAGAATATAACTGCTATAATACTGCTCCTATGTACAAGAATATAATTGCTATAATACTGCTCCTATGTACAAGAATATAACTGCTATAATACTGCTCCTATGTACAAGAATATAACTACTATAATACTGCCCCTATGTACAAGAATATAACTACTATAATACTGCTCCTATGTACAAGAATATAACTACTATAATACTACCCCTAGGTACAAGAATATAACTGCTATAATACTGCTCCTACGTACAAGAATATAACTGCTATAATACTGCCCCTACGTACAAGAATATAACTACTATACTACTGCCCCTACGTACAAGAATATAACTGCTATAATACTGCCCCTATGTACAAGAATATAACTGCTATAATACTGCCCCTATGTACAAGAATATAACTGCTATAATACTGCCTTCTATGTACAAGAATATAACTACTATAATACTGCTCCTATGTACAAGAATATAACTGCTATAATACTGCTCCTACGTACAAGAATATAACTGCTATAATACTGCTCCAACGTACAAGAATATAACTGCTATAATACTGCTCCTACGTACAAGAATATAACTACTATAATACTGCCTCCTATGTACAAAAATATAACTACTATAATACTGCTCCTATGTACAAGAATATAACTGCTATAATACTGCCCCTATGTACAAGAATATAACTACTATAATACTGCCCCCTATGTACAAGAATATAACTACTATACTACTGCTCCTATGTACAAGAATATAACTGCTATAATACTGCCCCTATGTACAATATAACTACTATAATACTGTCCCCTATGTACAAGAATATAACTACTATAATACTGCCCCCTATGTACAAGAATATAACTACTATAATACTGCTCCTATGTACAAGAATATAACTACTATAATACTGTCCCCTATGTACAAGAATATAACTACTATAATACTGCTCCTATGTACAAGAATATAACTACTATAATACTGCCCCTATGTACAAGAATATAACTACTATAATACTGCCCCTATGTACAAGAATATAACTACTATAATACTGCTCCTACGTACAAGAATATAACTACTATAATACTGCTCATATGTACAAGAATATAACTGCTATAATACTGCTCCTATGTACAAGAATATAACTACTATAATACTGCTCCTGTGTACAAGAATATAACTGCTATAATACTGCTCCTATGTACAAGAATATAACTACTATAATACTGCCTCCTAGCTGTGAGGTTGTGTGTTTGTAGCTCTCCTGATGTCTGGAGCAAGCCCAGGGGGAGGCCACCCTGGGCGGGGTAACTCCCCAAGCAAGGCCCAGGCTTCCAGGCCTACACTTGGAAGTAACGCTCAAGTTGTGTCTAAGGCGGATGCAAGTCCCAAAGTTGTTTCTGATGGAAAGAAAGCTCAGAATGGAAGTAGCAGCAGCAGCAGCAAGAAAGATGAAGCTGTGAAAGTGCAAAAAGTAACGGAACAAGGAAAAGCCATGGCTGTGGGTAAGAAAGTTCCAGTTAAGCAGTCGGCCAGCCAAGGCCAGCAGAGTGAAGGACAACTAGGAGAAATCCAGAAGAAATCTACTGGTGAGAAGCTGAATGGAGGAAAGCAGCCTGCAGCTCAGGAGGTGCCATCACCATCTTCAGGTGTGCAGCTGACTCCCAGCAGACAGAGGAGAACCTCACTGGAGAGACAGACGCTCCAGGAGAACCCGCAGCAGAAGCATGTGGTGGCCAGCATGGCGAGCTCTGGGCGCACAAGGTCGCAGTCAGGTGGCAGCAGTAAAAGTGCTGTGGAGCCTGGAACCACGAAACCAGCGGTGGTGAAAGTTAAGGAGACGTCTGGTTTCAAGCATCCAGGGACATTGCTGAAAGCAGGATCCCAGGAGGCGACGCCATGTGCACCTGAGCTTCAGGTCGCAGAGGAGATCCCAGGACTGGTCAAGAGGCTCGGTGAGTTACAGCAGCACAAAGACTTGCTGCAGAAACAGATAGACATGGGCTATAATGTAAAGGCTGCTAATCCTGGTGGAGATCACACCTTTTGTGATCAGACTCTGAACATGCTTGGTATACAGCTGGCAAAAGTGGTGACGGACATGGACTGTGTCCTAGAGAAAATGGGGCCCCTGGCAGAGACTTATAGGAACCAGGATCTGTTTATGTCACACAAGCAGGACTCTGCAGGTTCCAGCTCAGACATTGTCCCAGGTGGGCCCCAGAAGCCGGTGCGGCCAGTGCTGCAGCCTGCAAGTTTCTGCTTCCAAAAGGGTCAAATACTGCAGCCGCAGCAGCCTGCGGCAGACCCCAGGCAGCAGCATGTTATGCAGATTCCAGCAGGTGTACCACAAGTCTCAGAATGCCCAGCAGAGCAGCCTGCAGCAGATTCCAAGCAGCAGCATGGACTGCACTTTCCAGCAGAGGGACTACAAGTCTCAGAATGCCAAGCACAACAGTTGGGCAGTGGACATGTGCCGGTCATTACTGATGGTGCCCAGCAGGGCTCTGATGCTGGGGATAACCGCACTGTATCTGGGGGGCTGGGGGCTTGGGGGAGCACAGTATCTTTGGTGGACGCTGCACAGTCTGATAATGACATTGATGTTGATGATAACAATGTGCATGATAATGTCTGTGATTTCCCCCCTTTAATTTCAAGCACACAAGGTGTGGCTGCCCCTCCTGCTGCAGATCTTCACCCCGTCAGTCAACCCAATGTGACCCCGCACGGTCCCCCCAGTAATGCCTGGAGTCGTGGTGCTCCGTCCTTTACCTCTGGTACCAACTATACAGGCCAGGCGTTTAAACGGAGAAACGTTGTGCGTTTCCGGCACAGAGGTGCCAAGGAGGACCTGCCAGACAGGAGGTTTGTCATAAGGGAGCTCTTGTGCCACCAGATGGGGTTTGTGCCAGTCAGCATCCTGGCAGTGATTAATCTTCCAGACAGGCAGGGCTATGATGTCAGCTTTAATCTCATGTCTGACCTGGACAGATTCTGGTCTAGTTTCCCCAAGTTTAGAGACTCGGAGGGCTGGAGTAAGTTCAGCTTTATTCCTATCTCTAAGCCAGATACTGTCACTGTAAGTGTCATCTTCTGGAATGAGTCTGTTCCCCCGCAGGACATTGTGGTGTGGCTCCGGAGGCATTGTGACCTGGTCTCTGACCTCACCAAAAGCAGAGACAGTGATGGGATCTGGACGGGAGGGTGGCGGGTTTTGGTGAAACTGCGCCAATGCAATAACATCACTGCCCATTTACCCAACTCCTTCTTTATTGGGAGGGAGAGGGGTGTGTGTTTCTATCCTGGGCAGCCTCGTAAGTGCTTTAAATGTGGCAAGGCAGGTCACCTGGCAAATACCTGTACTGTGGTGAAGTGCAGCCTGTGTGGGGAGGTCGGCCATCTAGCTGCAGACTGCCAGAACATCAGGTGCAACCTCTGTGGGAAGATCGGTCACCCTCACAGGGACTGTCCAGACGCCTGGCACAATATCTGTAAGGACTTTCCTGACGAGGACTTGGTGGCAGGGGCAGAGATTCTGGAGGAGGCAGCTTTACTGTCAGGGGAAATACTGACCAGACCAGAGGTCCACCAGGGGTCTACTCAGCTAACACCAGAGCAGCAGGGTTCAGAGAGAGAACAGGGGAGTATGGAGGTTGTACCTCAGGGGCAGCGGTCACAGGAAGGCATTACTTCAGTGCTGCCATCTGTGTCTGAAGGGTATAGTAATAATCAGAAAAGGAAGAAAAAGGACAAGGCCTCCCGTAAACCTGAGGGGTGTGACACTGGCCAAGGAGCCGGGAAGAAATTCCAGAGCTCTGCAGGTGTAATGGTCGTATCTAACAGGTTTGATGTTCTGTCTGAGTCTGACGGCGATTTTGAAGATGACCTTAAGAGAATTGACGCAGAGTGTGATAGGGACGTAGAAGATTGTCCTCCGCCAAAGCGGAAGCCCTTACCTGAGGGCACTCGAGTAGAGTCTGAGATGGAGACCGGTGGTGAACAGACTAACTCCGACTCAGATCTGTGACGCTGTCAACCAGATAATGTCCAAACTCAGATAGGAAAAATCATTAGGAGAAATTAGGAAATGTTAAGATAGTGAAGGATGAGTCACTGGGTAGGAACATGATGAGCTCTGTTTGCAAAGTGTTTTTTTTTTTTTTCTCTCCTCAAACTGGGAGTATGGACTCTAAGTTAATTTGATATGTATAAACTGGATATGTAATGAATGTATGTACTATCCTAGTGAATTCAGTTTTGTATTATTGGAGGAATGTTATTTGGATTTGTTTGGTTTTTACAATAAAAATTGCCCCTATGTACAAGAATATAACTACTATAATACTGCTCCTATGTACAAGAATATAACTACTATAATACTGCCCCCTATGTACAAGAATATAACTACTATAATACTGTCCCCTATGTACAAGAATATAACTACTATAATACTGCTCCTATGTACAAGAATATAACTACTATAATACTGCCCCCTATGTACAAGAATATAACTGCTATAATACTGCCCCTATGTACAAGAATATAACTGCTATAATACTGCCTTCTATGTACAAGAATATAACTGCTATAATACTGCTCCTATGTACAAGAATATAACTACTATAATACTGCCCCTATGTACAAGAATATAACTGCTATAATACTGCCCCTATGTACAAGAATATAACTACTATAATACTGCCTTCTATGTACAAGAAAATAACTACTATAATACTGCTCCTATGTACAAGAATATAACTACTATAATACTGCCCCTATGTACAAGAATATAACTACTATAATACTGCCCCTATGTGCAAGAATATAACTACAATAATACTGCTCCTATGTACAAGAATATAACTAATATAATACTGCCCCCTATGTACAAGGATATAACTACTATAATACTGCTCCTGTGTACAAGAATATAACTACTATAATACTGCCCCCTGTGTTCAAAAATATAACTACTATAATACTGCTCTTATGTACAAGAATATAACTACTCTAATACTGCCCCCTATGTACAAGAATATAACTACTATAATACTGCTCCTATGTACAAGAATATAACTACTATAATACTGCCCCCTATGTACAAGAATATAACTACTATAATACTGCCCCCTATGTACAAGAATATATCTACTATAATGCTGCCCCTATATACAAGAATATTACTATAATACTGCCCCCTATGTGCAAGAATATAACTACAATAATACTGCTCCTATGTACAAGAATATAACTAATATAATACTGCCCCCTATGTACAAGGATATAACTACTATAATACTGCTCCTGTGTACAAGAATATAACTACTATAATACTGCCCCCTATGTACAAGAATATAACTACTATAATACTGCTCCTGTGTACAAGACTATAACTACTATAATACTGCTCCTATGTACAGGAATGTAACTACTATAATACTGCCCCCTGTGTTCAAAAATATAACTACTATAATACTGCTCTTATGTACAAGAATATAACTACTCTAATACTGCCCCCTATGTACAAGAATATAACTACTATAATACTGCCTCCTATGTACAGGAATATAACTACTATAATACTGCTCCTATGTACAAGAATATAACTACTATAATACTGCTCCTATGTACAAGAATATATCTACTATAATACTGCTCCTATGTACAAGAATATAACTACTATAATACTGCTCCTATGTGTAAGGGAGATACTCATGCCTAGTGTCTAAGAATGTAATAAATCTTCTGATTATCCCGCCACGCCAGTGTCAGCGACATTTTCCTGTACTATCAGGATCATTTGTCCGTGCCCCCATTATCGGTGCCATTGTTGGTCACGCTGTCTCTATTCTGTGCAGGCGGTACAGGAGAGCGTGTGAATACGAGAAGTCCGTGAAGTGCAGTGAGAACAGGTCGCCCATCAGAGTTACTGGGGTGAAGCGTGTGCTGAGCTTTCACAAATCTTTATTGCTGCTCAAGAATCGGGATCGCGCCAGTCTCCACTCCAAGGTGTATTTCATCTATAATAACCCGGCCATGTCTGCAGAGGAGGAAACTGAAGTGGAGGTCACAGACAGGAAACCGTCCATCAATCCGGACAACATCAAATCCTCCGGGATCATCCTCAATCCTCGCGTCTTCTATGTCTGAAAGCCGCACATCTGGATCACCACCACTAGGGTGCAGTGTGCTGATAACGGCACAGGAATGCTGGGACTTGTTGTCCAGGCTGGGATAAGGTATTTTGGTGCCCTAGTCAGATGAACCCCCATCCCCCATGTAAAGGAATGGGTCAGAGACTAAGGTAACAGGACCCCTAACGTTCCCTCCTCCTGCTCTGATGACCACTTCCTCTAGAATTACCTTTGTCAACCAAAAACGCCAGCACAAATAAAGAAAAGTGATGTACTCAAGGGCTGAGAATGATCAGGGAGCGAGTTTTCTGTTAGATATAGAATCATTCATTTCTTCCAGACCATTTATACAAGTAATATTCATTCCTGATATCTTATAGTTTAGATGTAAAATCCAAGAACGGCCATGGAAACTAATGTTGCTCATCTATAATGGGGGCAGTTCGGTTTCAGATAAAATGTCCAGCATTTGGTGGATATGCTAATGGAAACTAAACCGACCCTATTACCGATAAGGGTCTGATGGTTTTTGCGTTCGTCTTGCAGCGAATACAGTTTGCAACAAAACTGATTGTGGTTCTGTTGCCATATTCCTGTACGGATAGTGGTTCTGGTTATGTATTTATGTATGTATGGATGGTGGTTCTTTTAACATATTTATGTAGTCATGGTTGTCCTTGTGATGTATTCATTACCAGAACCATCAGTAGTACTTGAATATGAAACCAAGATTATCATCAGTACATGAATAGATCGCAGCCATGAATAGTACATAAATATGGTGGCAGAACAATCATCAGTAAATAGGTCAATAGAACTACCCATCAGAAAATTAGTACAGCTCCAGAACTATCAGGAGATAAATGCATCACCAGATCCACCATCAGTACATGAATACATGACCAGATCAACTATCAGTACATTAATGCGTCACCAGTACCATAATCAGTACATGAATTCATGACGAGAACCACTGTCTGTAAAACAAATACAACACCAATACCATTATCAGTACATGTATATTGCACAAGAACCACTATACGTACATGACTACATCACCAAGCTTAGTACAGCAATCAGTTGTACAGTTGTAATGTCAAGTCAGTCTCCTATACATTTGTAGCTCATGAACCTATACTATGTCCTAAATAAGCCTCCTATGGTATAGGACTTATACCATGGCTGTCCCCTCTCCACTGGTTTCCCTTACACTCGCTATAACTCCACACTGTCCCCCGCCATGGTAACCTCTCTCCATACACATCTCCTATCCATTCTGTGTCCCCTCTTCGCACTATGCCCTCATTTTGCCACCAAGATGCCCTAACCAAATTGTACCCCCTCCTTACTCTGTCCCCCCTAAACAGTATGATTGTCACCATAGCCGCTGTTGTAGCTGTTTTCGTTCTGACCAAAGTCAGGTCTGCCAGATCACCAGTGAGGCCAAATTAGGAGTTTACGCCCTTAATTTACAAGCGCTTGGAGACAAAGGAGAACTGCACACTGGTCGTGGGCAAATCACTTTATCTGACGTAATGAAACACAAGGCAATCTTTTATACCATTTACAATAATATGTAACTCTATGGAGCTCATGTAGCCCCCACCGTAACCTAGGGTCATACCTTGTTTACAATGTACCCAGAACATGTTGTGGCTGACTATTTAGAACATATATGATAAGAAGCATAGTCTCCTTGAAGAAGAGACTGCTGCGTCATGAGAATAAATTCTAGCAATGAGAGGTGAAAGGCAATTAAAGGCAGTTAAAGGCAAACCATTAACCCTTCTATATCAATTTCCCCCTTTGGTAAATGGTATAACCTTTGCCACAGGGTCAGCTGATGTCCACAAAGGAGCTACTGTCTCATGGGTCTAGTACCCATAAGGGGGCTTCCTACCTGTTTCGCCCATCCACCCTCACTGTGGACACTCACCTTCCCTGTCAGTAATGGCTATCTGGGGTCTATGATACACTATGGAAGGTGCAGCCTTAGATACATTATTCAGTAGCTTAAGTAATACATATATTAGCACTTTTACGGCTACATAAAACAATAAGCAAAACAACAAAATTTGTATATGTAATGTAAAATGTGTGTAAAGTATGACTTCTGGAATCTTCCTGTAATGTAAAATGTCTGCAAGGTATGATTCTGTTGGAACCTTCCAGAGTCCTCCATTCTAGGAGAAAATCTTGTCACATAGCTTGCAGCATCCCCCCTCCTAAACAGCTCTGTGTCCACATTGGTAATAGGACACTTCCTGCTACAAACATTTGGCCCCTCTCCACAGAAAAGAATGTTAATTAGTTAAGGCCATGAGGCTGGATGCAAGTATATGGGAAGTATTAAAACAAGTCATATTCCAAAAAACATACATCACAGAGATATAATAATTACATTTCTGCGACAGGCACGAAACCAGCTTGTCTAACCTCTAATTTTCATGGCTCTGATCCCTCCAGAAACTGAGATATGGATTGCTCCCAAATGGAGTGTCGTAATTATGGAATGCGTGATGTTGTTTTATTATATTCGATAAACTACAACCAATGAGGCCCTCAGTGTGTTGATACGAGCTTCCCTCGTTAAGATATGGTTATCATAAGTTTTTTAGTTACTTGGCAACTTGGAGAAAGGGGGGCTGAACTTCTGCAGACTGCCCCTTTTGTGATGTAACCGACCCTGGGCTATAAGGTACCCCTCCCTTACAGTGCTTCAGTAGAGCTGGAGTTTTGATGCTGAAAAGACATGCCGATGTCTTGGGATGTCTGGCTAAGCGGCCCATCCCCCAGCCACATGGCCTGCCTAATACCAACTAAGCACATGTAAGTGTTAATCTCTGTTTTCTTAATCCTTGTTAATTTTATATATTTGTAATGTACATATTTAATGTCTCAACTTTATAACAACTTTTATCTATGTAATCACTGCCCACATTATGGGAATAAATTATAAAATGATCAGTTTGTCTCCATGCTCTAAGAAACAAACTATGCACCTTTTTTAGATAATCGCTACTAATTTGGGGGTTTGCCACAGACCCTCTTAATTAACTCTTTGATTAAGTGAAGTGTGGCTGGTGGCAGCGTGGTGTGTTTAGTTGGTTAGGCTAGTTGGCAGTCCGGAAGGGTCTTATATTGCTGAATGAGTATCAGGCTGAGGCCAAAGCATTGATAATTCCCTTACTGCAGTAGTGTAATTGCCCGTGCATAACAAGCAGCCCATCCGGCGACTAATTATCCTAGGTGCAGTTCCCTGACTGACCTGAGGGTAAGGGGGGCGCCGGAGAGCTGTGAGTTCCAAATGGAACGGAGAAAGAGGGATATACAGAAATCCCCACAGTTCTTGGAAGGTTGTTAGCAGTGGTGGGGCATCCAAAATACCCCCTGCAGTAAATTGTTAGAGATTAGCTTGCTGTATATTTTTGTCACATGGTACCAGTGGCGGGATAACTAAGATAACACCCCACTGTGCCTGTGATAGCCGTGTGCCGGCAGTGCATCGCATCTCTCCGTCCGCTGACATACCGGTGCCAGTGGTGGGATCGTGACATTGGTGGCACAGGGTTGGTGCGCCGTTGTCACAATTTGGTGGCAGCGGTGGGATTCGTCACAGTTTACAAGTCTGTACAATGCCAAAAATCCATCCTGCTAGGCCATTAAACCAATTTGCTGGATTTAAAAAAAAAAAAAAAAAAGAATGTGTTACCTCACCAGGAGTCTCCGTTTGCACTGTGTTGTTTTAACCATTGGTCTCTACGTTCATCTATTTTGTCCATACTGGCCCTGATCTGGTGATTGCCAGCAGGGTAGATATAATTACAACAGGTGGGACCAATTTTCTGACACATTCCTCCTTTTGCTGTCAGGTAATCTAGTACTATAGTATGTTGGTTAGTAACTATGATTAATTATCATAGAATCGTAGAGTTGGAAGGGACCTCCTGGGCCATCTGGTCCAACCCCCTGCTCAAAGCAGGATTCGCTAAATCATCCCAGTCAGATGTCTGTCCAGCCTCTGTTTGAAGACTTCCATTGAAGGAGAACTCACCACTTCTCGTGGCAGCCTGTTCCACTCATTGATCACTCTAACTGTCAAAAAGTTTTTTCTAATATCTAATCTGTGTCTCCTCCCATTCAGTTTCATCCCATTGCTTCTAGTCTTTCCTTGTGCAAATGAGAATAAAGTTGATCCTTCTACAATGTGACAGCCCTTTAGATATTTGTAGACAGCTATTAAGTCTCCTCTCAGTCTTCTCTTTTGCAAACTAAACATTCCCAAATCCTGCAACCTTTCCTCATAAGACAGGGTTTGCAGACCGGTCACCATTCTGGTCGCTCTTTTCTGAACTTGCTCCAGTTTGTTGATGTCTTTTTTAAAATGTGGTGCCCAAAACTGGACACAATATTCCAGATGAGGTCTGACCAAAGAGGAGTAGAGGGAAATAATGACTTCACGTGATCTAGACTGTATGCTTCTGTTAATACATCCTAGAATTGCATTTGCCTTTTTTGCTGCTGCATCACACTGTTGACTCATATTCAGTCTGTGATCTATTAGTATACCCAAGTCTTTTTCACATGTGCTGCCACTTAGCCCTATTCCTCCCATTCTATACTTGCTTTTTTCATTTTTATTGCCCAGATGTAGTACTTTGCATTTCTCCCTGTTAAAAACCATTCTGTTAGTTGCTGCCCACTTCTCCAGTTTATTTAAATCTTTTTGAATCCTCTCGCTCTCTTCTCTAGTATTAGCTATCCCTCCTAGCTTTGTGTCATCAGCAAATTTAATCAGTTTACCCTCAATTCCTTCATCTAAATCGTTGATAAAGATGTTGAACAATACAGGGCCCAGGACAGAGCCCTGTGGTACCCCACTTGAGACATTCTTCCAACTGGATGTGCAGCCATTTACGACCACTCTTTGGGTCCGATCACTAAGCCAGTTATGAATCCACCTAACAGTTGCCTTGTCCATTCCATACTTAGTCATTTTTTCAATAAGGATTGTATGAGAGACTTTGTCAAATGCTTTGCTGAAGTCAAGATATACTATATCTACAGCATTTCCTTGATCCACCCAATCAGTGATACCGTCATAGAAGGAAATTAAGTTAGTCTGACATGACTTATTAGTTACAAACCCATGCTGACTCTGTTTAATCACTTCATTCTTATCCAGGTATTGACATACATGTTGTTTAATAATTTGTTCAAAGATCTTTCCTGGTATAGAAGTCAGACTCACCGGCCTATAGTTGCCTGGGTTCACCTTCTTCCCCTTTTTGAAGATAGGAACAACATTTGCTCTTCTCCAGTCTTCTGGCACTTCTCCTGTTCTCCAAGAATTTTCAAAGATTATAGAGAGGGGTTCAAAAATTTCTTCCGCTATCTCCTTCAGTACTCTGGGGTGTAATTCATCTGGACCTGGAGACTTGAATTCATTTAGGTTAGCTAAGTGTTTCCTCACTGTCTTTCTGTTTATAGATATCCTGGATTCTTCTATTCCCTTAATAGGACAGTGAATAACAGTTGATGTTACATTTCCTTTCTGAGAGAAAACAGATGCAAAATAGGAATTTAAAAGTTCAGCCTTCTCAACATCCTGTCTTACCATTTCATCATTTTCATCCTGTAAAAATCCTATAGCATCTTTGACTTTTCTTTTACTTTTGACATATCCCCAAAATCCTTTATTATTTCTTTTGACATCTCTTGCAAGCCTCAATTCATTTTCAGCTTTAGCTAATCTGATTTGTGCCCTGCAGGTTCTGCAGACAGCATTATATTCTTCTTTAGATATGCCTCCCTCTTTCCATTTTATAAACATTTTTTTCTTCCTTTTTAGCATGTGCTTAAGTTCTGTGTTCATCCATCCTGGTTTCCTTAAATGCTTCCTGTTCTTCCCTCTTTTCGGAATTGTTAACAACTGTGCTTTGAGAATTTTATTTTTCAAGATTTCCCATCCTTCCTGGACATTTTTGTCTTTAAGGATATCCAGCCATTGGATCCCTCCAATTCTCTTTCTGAATCCCTTAAAATCTGCCTTTCTGAAATCTAACCTTGACGTCTGAGTCTTCACAGGTCTTCCTCCTCTAGTTATCCAAAATTCTAAAATAGCATGGTCGCTACCTCCTAGGGTCCCAGCCACTTTTACCTCCTCAACCATTTCCTCCCTGTTTATAAGGATTAGATCCAAGGTAGCAGTTCCCCTTGTTTTCTCCCTTACCATTTGGAAGATAAAGTTGTCAGCAAGAGAGGATAAGAATTTCCTTGACCTTTTAGTTTTGCCTGAGAGAGATTCCCAACAAATGTCTGGATAGTTGAAATCTCCCATGACAACTATGTCATATTTTTTGGAGAACTTGGCCATTTGATGCATAAAGAGTTCATCCATATCTTCAGCTTGCACAGGTGGCCTGTAGTAAATGCCTACAATGGTGTCCTTTCCATTGTTCTGTCCTTGTATTCTTACCCAAACAGTTTCCACAGAACTCCCAGTCTCTGAAGCTTCAATCTCTGTGCAGATATACGCGTTTCTAACATACAATGCGACACCCCCTCCTCGTTTATCAAGTCTGTTTCTTGCAAATAAGTTGTATCCTTCTAGCCTTGTATTCCAATCATGTGTATTGTCCCACCAAGTTTCAGTGATTCCAATGACATCATATTTCTTTTCCTGTGTTAGTAGTTCCAGTTCTCCTTGTTTGTTGCCCATGCTTTGTGCATTAGTATAGAAACATTTTAGTTTGTGATTGGTTTCTCTTTCTCCAATATTTTTATTAATTAGATTCTTTCGTCTTTTTTCTTCCTTTCCAATTCTAATAGCAGAGTTCTCAATAGCATTTGTCAGGTGTATGGCTTTTTCTGGTCTTTTGCTTCCCTTCCCATGTTGTTCTAGTTTAAAGCTCTCCTTACAAGTGTAGCAAGGCGACTTCCAAATACATGCTTTCCAGTCTTCGTAAGGTGCACCCCATCTCTAGCAAGTAGTCCATCGTATAAGTAGTTCACTCCGTGATCCAGAAATCCAAATCGTTGCTGACGGCACCATCGACGTAGCCAGTTGTTCACCTGCAGAATCTTATTCCACCTCCTTGTTCCATGGCCATCCACTGGGAGGATGGAAGAGAAGACCACCTGCGCTCCCAGTTCTTTCACTTTCTTGCCTAAGTCTTCAGTGTCTCTGCAGATGGTTTCCAGGTCGTTTCTTGCGGTGTCATTTGTCCCCACATGTAGTAGCAGGAATGGGTAGTCATCTGTAGGTCTGAAGAGTCCTGATATCCTGTAGGACACATCTTTAATTTTTGCACCTGGAAGACAGCACATTTCTCTTGAAGTTATATCCGGTCTGCAGATAGCGGCCTCTGTTCTTCTCAACAGGGAATCCCCCATGACCACCACTCTCCGTTTCTTCTTCACAACATTTTTCTTTCTCCATCCAGGAGGACTCTGAAGGCGTACAAGGTTGCTGTTTGTTGGCAAAGTCTTATCCTGATGTATTTCTTCATCGTTTTCCTGCGTGAGAGCCTGGTACTGGTTCCTGAGCAGTATGGGTGCTGACTGCCTCCTGATCCTCCTGCTTCTCTGGGTCACATGTCTCCATTCCTCTGTTTCTTCAGGTGCACTTCGAATTTCTTCTCTTTCTGTAACATGAAGAGATAATTCTGCTCTGTCCAAGAACTCTTCACCTTCCTTATTGATCTTCAACGTAGCTAACCTCTCTTCGAGATTTTGCCACTTTTCCTCCAACAGGGACACAAGCTTGCATTTGTGGCATGTGAAGTTTGGCTTTTCCACTGGTAAATCTGTGAACATGTAGCAAGAAATGCAGCTCACCAAATGGCTCCTGGCCTCTTCCATCTTGAGATTTCTTAAAAACGATGAAAGATGAGCCAAAATTCGCGTCCCGATAGTCGCGCGGTTTTTCCAATTTCCTCTTTTCAGCTGCAACGGCCAAAACCCAGTGATCGTTGAGCTCGCGGAGACTCTTCACTTATCCCAGAAGGCACTGGGAATATGCAAATGATCTCCTCAAGACTCTCTGTATTGTATTAGTTTCATTAAGAACTTCAAGAATCTGGAAAATCTGATCGTCCAGGTAGTCGGTAGCTTCCACTAATTTATCCCACATTTAGGTTATGAAGGGGTATATTAGCATACTACTAAATATTTTGTTATCCCCATTTCTACTAGATGCGGCCTACCATTGGGCCGGGGCTTATTGTCTGCAGCCCTTCTATACAAAGCATGAATTGGAGCTGCTGCTGTGTCTATTTTACTATGAGGAACTATGAAAGTGGCTGGTGTCAGTTTGGCAAGAGTGCGGACCCCTCTTATGTCCGGGCTCACTCACCTGTAGGCACGATGTCCGCACACTAAGTATACTCCTTTGGGGAGAACACAAACGTGACCAGGGGTCTGTATACATTGGTATAAACTCAAAAGTCCTGACATAGGCTGATGGGCACACCAAGTAATATTTGTTTTCCACTCATACCAGATGTACATTTACCCCATTCCTTATTATTTTACCCGTAGATGCTTTGCAGCCTTCAACACCATCTTGGTACACCGTCTCATTAACCTGTGTTTGATCGCGAGTGTATATGCGGAAGCAATTATTGTCCTCACCACAGGTGTCTGCTCCAGTGTGTTGAAGACTGAACCACAGTCCATCATTGGGAATGGGGTCTGAGTGAGGGATTTCAGGCCTCCTCCTGGCGACCATATCTCTGATGTCTGAATCATATTCCCGCCACCACATTTGTACCTTAGGCCGCGTTATATTAAACTGAAACCAGGGATTAGCGGCTGATTATAGCCAATGAGGCAGATATATCACGGGGCACATCTTTTCCCCAAAACCTAGATTGAGTCCAGGTCTCATTGTGTATGCAGTGTGGGGTAATGCCTCCCATGGTTCCAGAGGTAAGGCCAAGTACGTCATGGTCCTCGCAGATACTGGGCTGTGTGTACAGGTCCAACAGTCCTTCGGTTTCTGTCCTTCCATGTCCTTTATGAGAAGAGCATGATGCCGAATAAGTTTGTTGTCCCAGTCAGCATTTAAGAGTTTGTCCTGTGTCTCTGTAGAGTCCTGTAACCCTGTCACTGCCAGCAAGGTGATGAGGAGAACAGTCCTTCTGCGGTTGACAGGACCTTCTTGCAGTAACTGGCGTGGATCCAGGTGGGCTTTCCCTCAAGTTTTACTGAGGTGGATGTGGTCAGCTGGACTTGGAAGGGGCCGTCAAATCTTGGTCCAGGCTCCTTCTCACGTGTCTGCGTATAACCACCCAATCACCTGGATTCAGCTGATGCACATCTGCACTGGCATTAGGATCTGGAATGGATGAGAACACATGTTTATGCTCCACATTAAGTCTTTCCTGCAAGGCCTGGACGTAGGCTGTGATAGCACCGTGTTGCATTTGTAGCACCTGTGGGAAGCACAGACCAGTCTTTGGTGCACTACCAACAGGACTTCAGAAGGAGACAAGGCTGTGTTTCTATTTGGAGTGTGTCTGAATGAAAAGAGTGCAAGAGGTAAGCACTCCACCCAGCTCTTTCCTGTGTCTGCCATGGCCTTTTGAATTTTCAGTTTGTGTCCCGTTTAGTCTTTCCACTTTCCCACAACTTTGTGGCCTATATGGTGTATGAAATGTTTGCTGTACACCCTGGGCCTGCATGACTTCCCTCATTATTTCTCCCGTGAAGTGTGCACCCCTATCTGTTTCTGTGGCTTCTGGGACACCATACCTGCAGATCAGTTCTTTCATCAGTTTGTCTGCAGTCGTTTTAGCATTTTCACGTTTTACCGGATAGGCTTCCAGCCAACCAGAGAAGAGATCTACACATATTAGGACATTTGCATACACTCCTACCTTGGTAGCTGTATGTCGTCAATCTGCAGTCTCTGAAACGGGTAGAGAGGCCTAGGTGTCGCTTTCTTAGTGACTTTTACTGTTTTACCTGGGTTGTGCTGTGCACAGATGAGGCATGATTGTACAAGTTTCGCGGCTGCATAACTGAAACCAAGAGCAATCCAGAAGGCATCCACCATGGCACACATCTGACTTTTGAGGTGTGAGTGGGGCCATGTGCTGCTTGCGCCATGATTGTGAACAGGGACTTCGGTAGGCCCAATTTATCCTTATTCTCCCATACTCCATTTGAGTTCAGCTCAGCTCCCAGTCTCCCCCGGTGTACCTTCTCTGTTTGGGCAGCCTGTTGCTGGAGAGATTTCAGGACATCTAAGCTCAGTGTGGCTGGAACACGCTGACTCCCCGCCTCCGTCCACTGCTCCCTAGGCCACCTTGTGCTACTTTAGCAGCCTCGTTCGCCCTTCTGTTGCCCTCTACCTCCACGGAGTCACCTTTTGTGTGTGCTTTTACCTTGACAATGCCAACCTAGACTGGTAACATCAACGCCTCCATCAATTGTTTCACCAGCTCTGCATTCTTAATGAGCCTACCGGCTGATGTAAGGAACGCTATGCTTCTCCAGATCGGGCCATAATCATGGGCTATTCCCCATGCATAACTCGAATCTGTGTAAATATTAGCGACTTTACCTGCAGCGGCTCTACACGCCTCAGTGAGTGCCTTCACCTCTGCCTCCTGTGCTGACATGTGAGGAGAGAGTGGTTCTGCTCGGATTACCTCATGTGAGGATACTACTGCATATCCAGTGTAGAATCGTCCATCTTGGTGGTATCTGGAGCCATCTACAAAAAACTCAAAATCTGCATTAGGAACAGGTTTTTCATGGACGTGTGCAAAACCCCACTGTCTCCTGACTCATCAATTCTATGCAGACATGTTCATGCGTCATGTCAAAGTATCCTTCCTCACTTGCTAATACGGTCACCGATTCCCCCTTTTCTGAATCCACAGGCAGGAGGGTGGCTGGATTCAGAACGTTACATCTTTTGAGGGTAACATACTCAGGAATTAGTAGAGCACACTCAAGTCGGAGCTGTCTCGCCATAGACAGATGTTTTGGTTGAACTTGTAGGAGTATGGCATGGATGTCATGTGGGGAATAGATTGTCAAAAGAAACGTCAGTGTAATCTCACATGCCTTTCCTAGTAGTAGTGCCGCTGCTCCTACCACACGGACACATATAGGTGACCCTCGGATCACTGGGTCTAATTGTGCTGAGTAGTAAGCTATTGGTCTCTGCTTCCCTCCATGTTGTGTCAGTACTGCAGTAGCATGTCCTCCTTGCTCTGTGCAAAACAAGAAAAATGGCTGGTCATTGTCAGGAACACCGCACTGAACTTGCTCACTGAGCCAGTGCGCGTGTCCTGAGTAAAGCGAACTGTGCTCAAAGATACCTGTGGAGCGGGCAGCAGCGGAGTAGATGCATACTTCAGAACAGCAGGACCTGAAGCATGTGACTGCTGGGGGCGTGGCCAAAACGCCAGAGAGCTAGGAGCTGCAAGAGAACTCCTAGCAGGGTAACTGCAAGACAAAGTTACCAAGGGGCATAGACAGGGAGAATAGTCAGGACGTAGCCAGTGAGTCATACACAGAGATAGCTGCAAGGTACAAGAGGGGCGAGCAGAGAGTAGTCAGATCACAGGCAATGAGTCATACACAGAGAGGGAAGCGCAGTACAGAATCAACAGGCAAACTCACAACGGGGAACAGAACCGGGTCAGAACCATATAAACAAGCTATAACAACGAACAGGCACACAGAGGTCAACACACTCGGCCAAAGGCAAAAGTATAGCTGACAGGGATTGGAGCTTCCCAGGGGTTTAAGAAGCTCTCCCAGAACCAAAAAGAGGCCACAATCATTAACCCCAGGTGTGCAGGACAAAACCTGCACTGAGCTCCAGACATTAACCCCTGACATGCAGCTCAAAAACCTGCACTGGGATCATGACAGTACCCCCCTCTCAACGGGGGGCCTCTGGACCCCCAGGCTTCCCCGGGTACTTGGTATGGAAAGCCCGAACCAGGCGATCTGCAAGGACCCATGAGCGCTCCTCTGGTCCATATCCCTTCCAGTGGACCAGATACTGCAAAGAGCGGCGCACCCGCCAAGAGTCCACAATATGTCCGACCTCATACTCCAATTGACCCTCCACCAGCACTAGAGGAACAACAGGCTCAGAGTCCTCTTTCACAGAACCTACGGATTTCAACAGAGATTTATGGAACACATTGGATATTTTTAAGGAGGCGGGGAGACGCAACTTATATGCCACTGGGTTGACTATCTCCATAATCTCGTATGGACCTATGAACTTTGGTCCCAACTTAGCTGATGGTACCTTTAAGTTGATGTTACGTGTGGAAAGGCAAACCTTCTCTCCCACCTGAAACATGTCTCCCGAGGCTCTCTTTTTGTCAGCAATATATTTGTACCTCCCCTGGGCCCGAGAGATATTACGCTGGAATTCAGCCCAGAGGTTTTTTAACCGTTGAACGGACCCCTCTACCCCTGGACAACCGGAATCCACCCGTGAAAACTCCCCAAAATGTGGATTAAACCCATAGTTAAATCAGGAATGGGGACATGTTGGTGGACTGACTCACCCGGTTGTTAAAAGCGAATTCCAACGGTAACGCATCACACCGATCCTCCTGTCTGGCGGAGGTCAGACACCTGAGAATTTGTTCCAGGGATTGATTGGTGCGTTCTGTCTGACCATTACTCTCTGGGTGATATGCCGATGAGAAGGAGAGTGAGATGCCCAACTTCATACAGAACGCCCTCCAAAATTTGGCCACAAACTGCACACCTCTGGCAGACACCACATTCAGGGGTACCCCATGCAATCGGACCACATGCTGCATAAACAACCTTGACAATGTTTCTGCTGAGGGAAATGCTGCCAAGGGAATGAAATGGGCCTGTTCAGAAAACCTATCCACCACCACCCAGATCACGGTATTGCCCCTGGAAGGTGGCAGGCCGGTAATAAAATCCATGGAATGATGAGTCCATGGCCTATCAGGAACCGGTAAAGGTATGAGTTCCCCAGCCGGCCGGTTCCGCAAGCTTTTGGAACGGGCACACACACCACAAGCAGATACAAATTTCTTGACATCGGACCTTAGTGAAGGCCACCAAAAACCCCAGGCTACTGCCTCTCTAGTGTCCGTGATACCTGGATGAGCACTCAGCCTAGACTCATGAAACTCCTGCAGAAGTCTAGGCCACAATAAATCTGGAACAAACAATTTATCCCCTGGCCTGGTTGCCGGAGCTAGGGCCTGAGCCCTTAGAATTTCTTGTTCCAACTCAGATGAGACCCCCGCCACTACCACCCATGGGGGAAGAATGGAGGATGGCTGCTCGGGGGGAGACACCGGCTCAAAACTCCTGGACAGGGCATCCGCTTTAACATTTTTGGACCCCGGTCGAAAAGTAATGGAGAACTGAAATCGTCAAAAAAAAAAGTGACCAACGGGCTTGTCTAGCAGTAAGCCTCTTAGCAGATTCAAGGTATGCCTAATTTTTGTGATCCGTGACAACCGTGATGGGGTGAGCCGCCCCTTCCAAAAAGTGCCTCCATTCCTCAAACGCCAGCTTGACCGCAAGAAGTTCTCTATTGCCTACATCATAGTTTCTCTCGGCTGAAGAGAACTTCTTGGAGAAGGCACAGGGTCAGAGATTCGTAAGGGTGGCCGGACCCTGGGACAGTACTGCCCCCACCCCTACTTCAGAAGCATCCACCTCCACAATGAATGGTTTGGACGGGTCTGGTTGGATCAACACCAGGGCGGACATGAAACATTTCTTAATAGCTGAGGACTCCTTAGGGAGTACAGACCAATTTTTTACATCAGCGCCCTTCCGGGCAAGATCCGTGAGTGGTTTAACCACTTGTGAGAAACCTTTAATGAATCTCCGATAATAGTTCGCAAATCCTAAGAAGCGCTGGAGCCCCTTGAGATCTTGAGGCTGAACCCAGTCAGCGATCGCCAGCACCTTCTTAGGATCCATACGAAACCCCTCACAGGACACAATCAACCCCAAAAAAGACAGTTCCTGTACAAAAGAATGAACATTTTTCCAATTTAGCGAACAATTGGTTCTCCCTGAGTCTCTGGAGAACTGTCTGTAGATGTTGCAAGTGAGATTGGCTGTCCGGGGAATACACCAAAATGTCATCCAAATAAATAATAACAAAACGGCCTATCAGGTCAGAAAACACAACATTGATGAAATTCTGGAAAATAGCGGGCGCATTAGTTAACCCAAAAAGTGGTTGCATCATTTGTGAAGCAGACCTTATGCAAGGCCTACTGTAGGTCACCAAGCCTAGGAAGGTGCGTAGATGCTGATGTGACCTGGGTAGAGGGAGACTTTGAATTGCCTGTTTTCTGTCAGGTGTCTTGTATCTTTGGCAATACAATGTCCCAAAAATGTCACCTTTTGTTTGTAATACTGTACTTTGTCACGTGAGACCTTGCAGCCCTTTTCTGACAAAAAACATAGCAAGGAAACCATAGCTTCCCTGCAGGACCTCTGGCCCAGGCAGAACAGCAAAAGGTCATCCATGTACTGTAATAGTACAATCTGCGGATGAGGTGATGGCCACTACTCAAAGATCCCTGCCATCGCTGCTGAATAGATGGCAGGGGATTTCTTTCCCCCTTGTGAGAGGCCTGTCCAAAAATATTGTTTACATTTATGAGTAAAAGAAAAAAGATACTGACAGTCAGGGTGCAGGGGTGCAGACAAAAATGCATTAGCCAAATCACTGACTGTGAAACATGTTGACGTTGCTGGGATCTGTGACAGATGTGTGTGGATCAGGGACGATTGAGGTCATATTCTCTGTAACATCATTAGTAGCCCTTAAGTCATGAACCATTCTATAAGTATCCTTTTTTTCTTAATGGGATACAAAGGGGTGTTGCAGGGGGAAGATCTTTGCGCCAGAACCCCTGCCTTATCATACTCTTTAATATCTCTGCTCGGGGCCATTGATTTGGCTAGGCTCAAGGGGTATTGCTTTAAACAAGGAGGAGTGGTTCCTTCTTTCAACTTAATCATGACAGTAAACTCATAGGGGTATTGTCACTAACAATAAGTTTTGTAAGTACCACAATTCCAGCACCTCACTGTTTCTATGTCCTTAGGTCCCTTATTACGTCTCCACTGTTTTCCTTGTGCTCCAGCATACATGACAGGTTGTCTTATTGTCCTTGTTTGCTCAACTACTTTAGCTACCTTAAGGAGGTCTTTCGGATCTACATGTCTCCATTCAGGTCTGGCTGTCTGTACTGCGTCTCGTAAGTCTTTGTTCATACCGTCAATGAATGCATTCACCAGTATTCTCACATCAAGTGGGTTTATGCGACTGTACCCCATGTCTGCCCATTTCAGCTGTAACCATCCAAAGTACATCTCTACACTCTCTCCTCTTTGCTGTCACGTTAGTCAGGAGTATGGACTGTTCTGATTGTTCCACTGTAGCCCACTGTCTTAGTGACTCACAGTACATCTCCCCAGACCGTGCAGATTTATCATCCATGCCCCAAGCCTGATTCTTTGCCACATCTGTGTGTGTCTTAATTATATGTCCTACTATGTCACCTGCCTTTAAACTCGCCAACCTCTCTAGGTCTGCCCAGGTACAGTTATATGTCTCCTCTATTTCATTTATGTGTCTGTAAAACGGGAATGGTTGGTTTTCAGGGTCAGGAAGCTGCTTCAGCAAAGCTAGCTGGTCAGAGTGGCTCCAGGGACAACACTCCTGCATCTTTCTTACTCTGGTCACCCTTCTAGGTCCTGATGTGGTTGGTTGTCTGGTGTTTACTGTCACCTTACTCCTCAAAGGTCAATGTCCCCACTACCCACACTATTCTGTCAGCTTCTTATGTCACTACATATGATCTTGTCTGGACAGGTTTTAGCGCAACTCGCTTAGGTCAGTAGCACAGGTCACACAAGTAGCTATTCAGTCTGGGTTTGTCCGAGTCTGACCACAGTGTTTACAAGTCCATATGTTTTGTCTGGGTCTCTGGTTAAACTTTATCAATCAAAACATTCATAATACACCTTACTTCCGTACTGCTGCACATTCTCAAACATCATTTATTCACTTGCTATTTTCCTTTTTTTGTACATTCACACTCTAGCATTTGTGCCTTTTTTCAATGTTCGTCCTACCTGTTTTACTGCTTCCTTCCTCCTCTGTCTTTTACAATCTGCATAGCGGTGGAATTCCATTGGGAGGCCCTGACTGCACACAGAAAAAGTTGCCCATGGCTTCAACTTTTGCTCCCGACAGCTAACCTTTATTCTGAAATGCCCCTCTAGTGTGCCTGGACATTGTCTTACAGGCCACATGTAGCAAGTCAGAGCAAGCCTGCCAAGGTGTAGCAGGAAGGCTCCTTGCCTCTCACCCAGTAGACCTACAGTATGTAACGAGAAGGCTCCTTGCCTCTCACCCGTTAGATCAGCTGACTAGATAGGAATAGGCCTTTTTCCTTCCAGCCCAGCTCCATGGAACGTGGGAAGGCTGTTTCAACTTAGACAGCTCACCTTTATTCTGAAATGCCCTCTCAGTGTGCCTGGACCTTGTCTTACAGGCCACACATAGCAAAGTCAGAACGAGCCTGCCAAGGTGTAGCCAGAAGGCTCCTTACCCTTGCCTCTCACCTACAACAAAAAAACCCGCTGACTAAAGTAAGAAGGCCCAGATGTGATAGGCCTCTAACCTACGTTATCAGCCGTGCAGTTGGCTACCTCCTTCTGCTGATCCTCAATTTGCTATAAATCAATCACACAACTATAGAAGCAGGTTCAAACACATTAATGACCAAACAATCACTTACAAGTTTCCTTCTAAATTAGGCACCATATTTTACTTTCAACTTCAACTTACAAAATTTCATTCCACTTCAATTAAGTACTGTTGCTTTAAAATGCACAAATCTCCTAGCGAGCATTTCACCAAGGACAGAAATACAGAGAAACTCAGCGTAGATAAGAACGGATAGGAGAAAACACACCCAAGCAGTTGCGCAGCGCTTTCATTGCCTCCTCCCATCAGAATTTTAGAAATTTAGTGTCCTTCACACAGAAACAGAATGCAGCAGTTCTTAGACCTAATCAAAATCAATTTCTACAAAACCCTCAAAATCACGGGATTTCACTAAGAGCAGGTAACTGTATAATGTGAGTAACCGAGTCTTGCCCTTTCCTGGCCAAATGCATCCAAGAAATTTTACAATGTAATGTCCCATATAACAGGAGCTATATCATTACTCAATTTATTCAGTCTCAGATGTAGATTTGAAATATCTATAACGCATCTGTCCGGGATCTTCCCACACTTTTCAGTGGTCATTTGATTTTACAAAAAGAAGAGAACAAAAATCCCTTACTCAATTACTCATCTCATTCAGAGGTTCTCATAGACATACATACATACAAGGATTCACACAGCCTGCCTATTTTGCACTTTGCTGTAGTTTCATAAGGTGTTAATTTCAGTGTCCACTGACACTGAGAACACCAAAGCCAACTTCTTAAACAAGAACAACAAAAAACACAAAAATCAAAAACCACAGCCCTATACAAAATACAGCCTCATGATTTACTGCCAATCCAAAATGACCAAAATAACCACACTGCACGGGGTATCCCAGCTCTGTGCTACACAGTACACAGCCAGTTAGTATATTGACAGAACAGATTGACAGATTTGACAGACAATACAGATGACAATTATTATCTTATTACTCTATTATTCAACTCTGATACGGACATACTCACCGCTCACTGGTGATGTGGGTTCTTTTGAACCGTGTTGTACAGCCTTACCCAGAGATACAGTGGGGCAAAAAAGTATTTAGTCAGTCAGCAATAGTGCAAGTTCCACCACTTAAAAAGATGAGGTGTCTGTAATTTACATCATAGGTAGACCTCAACTATGGGAGACAAACTGAGAAAAAAAAATCCAGAAAATCACATTGTCTGTTTTTTTTTCATTTTATTTGCATATTATGGTGGAAAATAAGTATTTGGTCAGAAACAAGCAATCAAGATTTCTGGCTCTCACAGACCTGTAACTTCTTCTTTAAGAGTCTCCTCTTTCCTCCACTCATTACCTGTAGTAATGGCACCTGTTTAAACTTGTTATCAGTATAAAAAGACACCTGTGCACACCCTCAAACAGTCTGACTCCAAACTCCACTATGGTGAAGACCAAAGAGCTGTCAAAGGACACCAGAAACAAAATTGTAGCCCTGCACCAGGCTGGGAAGACTGAATCTGCAATAGCCAACCAGCTTGGAGTGAAGAAATCAACTGTGGGAGCAATAATTAGAAAATGGAAGACATACAAGACCACTGATAATCTCCCTAATTCTGGTGCTCCACGCAAAATCCCACCCCGTGGGGTCAGAATGATCACAAGAACGGTGAGCAAAAATCCCAGAACCACGCGGGGGGACCTAGTGAATGAACTGCAGATAGCTGGGACCAATGTAACAAGGCCTACCATAAGTAACACACTACGCCACCATGGACTCAGATCCTGCAGTGCCAGACGTGTCCCACTGCTTAAGCCTGTACATGTCCGGGCCCGTCTGAAGTTTGCTAGAGAGCATTTGGATGATCCAGAGGAGTTTTGGGAGAATGTCCTATGGTCTGATGAAACCAAACTGGAACTGTTTGGTAGAAACACAACTTGTCGTGTTTGGAGGAAAAAGAATACTGAGTTGCATCCATCAAACACCATACCTACTGTAAAGCATGGTGGTGGAAACATCATGCTTTGGGGCTGTTTCTCTGCAAAGGGGCCAGGACGACTGATCCGGGTACATGAAAGAATGAATGGGGCCATGTATCGTGAGATTTTGAGTGCAAACCTCCTTCCATCAGCAAGGGCATTGAAGATGAAACGTGGCTGGGTCTTTCAACATGACAATGATCCAAAGCACACCGCCAGGGCAACAAAGGAGTGGGTTCGTAAGAAGCATTTCAAGGTCCTGGAGTGGCCTAGCCAGTCTCCAGATCTCAACCCTATAGAAAACCTTTGGAGGGAGTTGAAAGTCCATGTTGCCAAGCGAAAAGCCAAAAACATGACTGCTCTAGAGGAGATCTGCATGGAGGAATGGGCCAACATACCAACAACAGTGTGTGGCAACCTTGTGAAGACTTACAGAAAACGTTTGACCTCTGTCATTGCCAACAAAGGATATATCACAAAGTATTGAGATTAAATTTTGTTTCTCACCAAATACTTATTTTCCACCATAATATGCAAATAAAATGAAAAAAAAAACAGACAATGTGATTTTCTGGATTTTTTTTTCTCAGTTTGTCTCCCATAGTTGAGGTCTACCTATGATGTAAATTACAGACGCCTCTCATCTTTTTAAGTGGTGGAACTTGCACTATTGCTGACTGACTAAATACTTTTTTGCCCCACTGTATGTAGAGATCCAGAGAGAGATTGCAAATGCAAAATCAAAGTGTAAGAATAAATTTTCTCACCTGCTGCAGCTGGATTTTGCATATTCAACCTCCCAGGAAGCTCCCACATACGGATTCCGAATAGGCTGGTTTCCACTGTCCCGTGTTCGGGCGCCAAAACTGTTGTAGCTGCTGTCGTTCTGACCAAAGTCAGGCATGCCAGATCACCAGTGAGGCCAAATTAGGAGTTTACGCCCTTAATTTACAAGCGCTTGGTGGCAAAGGAGAACTGCACACTGGTCGTGGGCAAATCACTTTATCTGACATAATGAAACACAAGGCAATCTTTTATACCATTTACAACAATATGTAATTCTATGGAGCTCATGTGGCCCCCACCATCACCCCCGGTCATACCTTGTTTACAATGTACCCAGAACACGTTGTGGCTGACTATTGAGAACATATATGATAAGAAGCATAGTTTCCTTGAAGAAGAGACTGCTGCGTCATGAGAATAAATTCTAGCAATAAGAGGTGAAAGGCAATTAAAGGCAGTTAAAGGCAAACCATTAACCCTTCTATATCACCGCCTATACAGTGCGATATCCACATCCCCCAATATACACTATTATGTCAACCACCCTCAATATACAGTATGATGTTCCCCACAGACCCTATACAATATATCCACAACAGCCCCAGATATACACAATGATGTCCTGCCCAACCCCCTATGCAATATATATACACTACAGACCCCATTACATAGTATAACCACAACCAATCAATTAATGGTATGATGTCTGTCACAGCCCCCATTATAATTGTATTTCACCACCACAGCCCCTCATATACAGTATGATGTCCCCCATAATCTCCCCCATAAATGATGTCCCCCACTGCCAGCCCCCCATAATGTCCCCACATCCAGCACGTCATAACGCCCCCCGCCCACAGCCAGACCAATAGCTGGGAGGCATCAGGCATTTAAGGCACACTCCCTTTTAGGGAGGTGCCTGTACAACAAGCTCTTTAGTGTTAGATTGAGTTTGTTCCAGTTAGCTGTCAGATCCCTGAACCTATTCTTTTAGTACCTGAATGGTACCTGATATCAGTGTAAGGCTAGTTTCACACTTGCTTTTTTTTGCAGCGCGTTTTTCCCGCAAAAAAACGCATTGAAAAAACGCATACAAAAGCATACAACTGCTGCGTTTTTTTCAAGCATTTTTATGAGCATGCATGAAAAAAACGCAGCGTTTTTATGCGTTTGTATGCGTTTTTAGTGCGTTTTTACCGCGTTTGCGTTTTTTTCCAACATTTTTAGGTGGCCCCTCACACTACCCAAACCATGACTTTACTAACCCTAACCCTGACCCTAACCCTAACCCTGACCCTAACCCTTAACCAAACCATACTTAACCCTAATCCTGACCCTAACCCTGACCCTAATCCTTAACAAAACCATACTTAACCCTAACCCTGACCCTAACCCTGACCCTAACCCTTAACAAAACCATACTTAACCCTAATCCTGACCCTAACCCTGACCCTAACCCTTAACCAAACCATACTTAACCCTAATCCTGACCCTAACCCTGACCCTAACTCTTAACAAAACCATACTTAACCCTAATCCTGACCCTAACCCTGACCCTAACCCTTAACAAAACCATACTTAACCCTAACCCTGACCCTAACCCTGACCCTTAACCAAACCATACTTAACCCTAATCCTGACCCTAACCCTGACCCTAACCCTTAACAAAACCATACTTAACCCTAACCCTGACCCTAACCCTAACCAAAACCATACTTAACCCTAATCCTGACCCTAACCCTGACCCTAACCCTTAACCAAACCATACTTAACCCTAACCCTGACCCAAACCCCAACCCTAACCCTAAACCCCCTTAACTAACCCTAACCCCCCTTAACTAACCCTAACTCTAACCCAAACCCCTAAATTCCTTGTTTAAAAAAAAAAAACGCATATGCAAAAAAACGCATACATGAGCATGCCAGTGCGCACATATGCGCATCCATAGGCTATAATGGCCTTTTTTAGCGCAAAACGTGCGCATATGTGCGCATGCGCTTTTTTGCAGGGCCAAAAAATGCAACATGCTGCGTCTGGAAAATACAAACGCACACCCCAAAAAAACGCAGCGCATGAAAATCGCATACATGCGCTTACAAGCGCGCAGGTATGCGCACCCATGTTAAATATAGGGGAAAAAACGCATGCGCACATGTGCGTTTTTTTCCAGCGCTAAAAAACGCAAATGTGAAACCAGCCTTACCTGTGCCCTGAAGCCGCTCTGGTGTTTCGGTGCCCTGAAAATGTGCAGGCGGTACCTGTCTCTTGAAGCCACTCTGGCGGTACCTGTGCCCTAAAACATCTCCGGCGCTACACGTTTCCTAAAGCCGCTCCGGCAGTTCCTGTGCCCTGAAACTGTGCAGGCGGTACCTGTACCCTGAAGCCATGCCAGCTGTACTTGTCTCCTGAAGCCGCTCTGGTGGTTCCTGTGCAGGCAGCACCTGTGCCTTCAAGCCGTTCCGGCAGTACCTGTGCCCTGAAGCCATGCCGGCAGTACGTCTCCTGAAGCCGCTCCGGCGGTTCCTGTGCCCTGAAACTGTGCAGGCGGTACCTGTACCCTGAAGCCATGCCAGCTGTACCTGTCTCCTGAAGCCGCTCTGGCGGTTCCTGTGCAGGCAGCACCTGTGCCTTCAAGCCGTTCCGGCAGTACGTCTCCTGAAGCCGCTCCGGCGGTTCCTGTGCCCTGAAACTGTGCAGGCGGTACCTGTCTCCTGAAACTGTACAGGCGGTACCTGTCTCCTGATGCCGCTCTGGCGGTTCCTGTGCAGGCAGCACCTGTGCCTTCAAGCCATTCCGGCAGTACCTGTGCCCTGAAGCCGTGCCAGCAGTACGTCTCCTGAAGCCGCTCTGGCGGTTCCTGTGCCCTGAAACTGTGCAGGCGGTACCTGTCTCCTGAAGCTGCTCTGGCGGTTCCTGTGCCCTGAAACTGTGCAGGTGGTAACTGTCTTCTGAAGCTGCTCTGGCGGTTCCTGTGCCCTGAAACTGTGCAGGCGGTAACTGTCTCCTGAAGCTGCTCTGGCGGTTCCTGTGCCCTGAAACTGTACAGGCGGTACCTGTCTCCTGAAGCCACTCTGGCTGTACCTGTGCCCTGAAGCCGTGGCGGCGGTACATGTCTCCTGAAGCCACTCCGGTGGTACCCATGCCCTGAAGCCGCTCCAGCGGTACCCAAGCCTGCACCAGTGTCCGTCCTGTTATGTGTTCCAGCATCAGAATCCAGTCCTGCTTTGGACTCCGAGTACATGTCTGCGATCCCGACCCTTAGGGTCAGCAGCAGCAGTACTGGGGGTTTGCCCTTTGATTGGTACCTAGCAGTCACCTGCACCTCAAGCCTAACTCCACCATTAGAAGCTCTAGCGAAAACCAGGAGGTCGCTTAGCTGCACCCCCTCCTGGGTAAGCCCGGACCATGGTACAATGGGTGCATGATAGATGTGTGTGAGAATAATACAGGATCAGTAGGGGATTAAAGTTATCCACTATTTGGACAATTCCTTCTCATATCCCATACTTGGCTCCGATAAAATGAAAAAAGCCTAGACTCACTTCCCGTGCCGGCGTCGCAGGAACAGCACAGGAGAGGACCTCAGGCTTTTTTTTATTTTATAGGGGCCAAACGTTTACATTAAGAATGGGTGGTCCTTGTTGTCCTAGCAGTGGACAAACCCTTTAATTTCATATCTATTCAGCGACTCCACTTTTATGTCAGATAAATTCATTGGAGATGTAAAATTTAAGATTCATTTGAATAAAGGAAAACAATGCGTGCCTTTTCCTTTATTTCTCCATACTATAATATCACACTGTGTATTTGTCAGATCACCGCAGGCCTGATTGAGTGACGGCTCCTCCTGCTTCCCCTGAGGTTGTAAAGCCAATAAAATGTCATCTATGAAACCGTGATAAAGATGGGTCCATTACTTGGCTCATATCAAATCAGTCAATGAAAGGGTTAAAAAAAACCTAAGAGTATAAAAAAAAGTTAAATAGATTTGCAGATGGGCTGCGTTTCTTTTATCAGCCACTGGAGGGCGTCCTGGCGTCCTTGCTTTTCTAATTCAGCTCCGACGACTTCTCTACACTTGTTGTGGTAGTCGTTCACCCAGCGGATCTGGAGGAGGGAGAAATAGAGGGGTGAAGTCTTCATAGAGGTAAGAAAACGAGTCACGCTGCTGAAATCAGTGAATCGATTAGCCCCCAATACCTGCGGTTAATGTTGACTGTGGCACCTAAGTGGTTAATCAAAGGAATGAAGTCCTCTTTAAACAATATGGAATCTCCCCCAATTTCCCAGTGCCAGATGGTTATTTCTGCAGCTGGGGGGGGGGGTCTAACACCGGCCGTGTGTTATTGCATTTTCCATACTTGCAGTTTGTGCGACTTTTATACAACAAAAAGTGTCGGAAAGGACAATAGGAAATCCCTCAAAGTGTAACAGAAATGGGAAAAAAATAAAGTTTAAAGTTAAAAAACACAAAAAAATTCCCCTACAAAGTGAATTTCCATGCGGAAAAATTGCAACAAAGGTCGAAGCCATAACCAGGTCTGGACACCAAGATCTGCACAGGTTGCAACAATTATAAAGTTTTCTTACATAATAAGGGTAAAAACTGGTGATCTGGAACGTTACGTGAGCCCCGAAGCTCAGCGGACGGTGACACGGGGAGAACTCGGGGTAGAGACAATGCACGGGATCTCTGGGGGCCTCAGCGTTCAGATCGGGGGAGCCAGAATGATTTATTTTTGATATTTTATTTACCACACTGAGGGTATTTCAAAGGGATTTGTCTAGTTGTGGACAGCCCCTTTAAATGACCTGCGGTGCCATCAGCTCTCACCTCTTTTACAGTCAGCAGGTCGACATTGATCATCTTGGTCTGGATCGGCAGCAGTGTGATCGGCTCGAAGGTCAGGCTTCCCCGCTCCCGGAAGTTGTACTGAAAGTAAAGGCAATAAATCACCCTGGGATCGGCTCCTTCTGTCTTACCGCTTGTTCACACGGGGTGGATATTACGCCTGCAATTTCAAGGAAGAAAATCTGCAGCCAATAACAGAACATGTAACATGGGCGATATTTTACCAAATCTGATCCACACGCAGAGGACAAAGTCAGCACGGGAATTCGGAAATTAGTTGGCGCTGCAGATTTCATCTTTAGGCCTAATGTACACAGAGGATTTATTAAGAAGTGGGGGAGGAAAGAAAGCGACGGCTACTATGAAAGCTCCAACCCAGGCGCTGTCTAATCAGAAGGCTGCAAAAAAGAAAAAAACCACAAGCACCCTTCCAAAACCTTTTCAGGGAACAAAAAACTGCTAGAAAATCTCTCCGAACAAGGAGCGTCTCCAGAAATGGAGTCCACTATAAAACTCATTGATTTTCATCGCCTGAAGAAAACTGTGCGCAGGAGAAATCCACAGCGATTCTGCATCCAGGTTTACAGGCGTCCCCTCTACGTATGTGTGGATGTACCCAAACAAGATCAGGCGGCTCCAGGGGGGACACAGGGTTAATGGGTCATCAGTAAGGCCTGTTTCACACTTCCGTTTTTGTGTCCGCCAAACGGATCCGTTTCCGTTTTTTTGACGGAAACTGATGCAAACGGATCCGTGTTTTTAAAAACGGATCCGTTTTTTTGACGGATCCGCGGTAACCGTAATGGAAGTCTATGGGACAAAAAAAACGGATCCTGCAAAAAATGGCGGATCCGTTTTTTTACGGAAAACAACGGATTTTGACGGATTTGAAAAAACGGAAGTGTGAAACAGGCCTTAGATGAAGGGACAGATGTGCAGGATGGATCACACACACCGAGATCATCATTGTAACAAAGCCCAAACACAAGAGGGAAGAGGCAGAAGCAGACAAATGTCTAATGTGTATGGGGTCTCCTATGTCAATCTTTAGATCTCATGGATGATCGCTGTCAAGTGGACAACGCCCCTCCCAACCATCGGACACATGCATGCTCAGACCGTCTGACCGTACTTGTGTTTTCAGTATGAAGCAAGGTAATAAGATTTCAGATCCCTGTGTCATCCACTGCTAATCTGTCCCTTTCCTCAAACTCCTCTGTCCTACTCCGTCTAGGGAGACACCTGTCCTCCTCCTTCCTCCAGGCTCACCTGTCCTCCTCCTTCCTCCAGGCTCACCTGTCCTCCTCCTTCCTCCAGGCCCCCGCTCTCCTCCCGACTCCCTCACTCCTCCTTCCCCCAGGCTCCCTCTCTCCTCCCGGCTCCCTCTCTCCTCCTCCTTCCTCCCGGCTCCCTCTCTCCTCCTCCTCCTTCCCCCAGGCTCCCTCTCTCCTCCTTCCCCCAGGCTCCCTCTCTCCTCCTTCCCCCAGGCTCCCTCTCTCCTCCTTCCCCCAGGCCCCCTCTCTCCTCCTTCCCCAAGGCCCCCTCTCTCCTCCTTCCCCAAGGCCCCCTCTCTCCTCCTTCCCCCAGGCCCCCTCTCTCCTCCTTCCCCCAGGCCCCCTCTCTCCTCCAGGATCCCTCTGGCTCATAAAGACCCTTCTTCAGTTATCCATTTTCCATGAGAGCACAAAATTAAAAGCAATGAGCCCCATGTGTCAGGTCCTTCTTTTCCTGCCACCCGGTATTTTTTTTTTTTCTTGGGGGGGGGGGGGGGGGGGGTCCTGCCACGCTGGTGGGTTTGGCCACCATTCACATATTGCGTATGGCCAGATGTCTTCCTCTTTTTTCAACAGAAGCTCATGACTCCATGGCCATAGGTGGCGCAAATGTGCATAGATGGCAAAACAAGGGGTTCAGCCAACAGCTACTGCAAGTGTTGGGAACCATAAGAGGATATTCCCATTTTGTCCAGCACATGTTTAGGATGACTGGAAGGGTCCGATCTCTGGGACCCTCACTAATTCCAATGATGAAGGTATCCACCTTAGCGCTGTATCCTTGTATATCGGCGCTCCTGGCCACTCACTTTGCAGGCTCCTATATGTGAATAGAGCAGTGCAGGAAGGAAGGGGCCCTATTGTTACACAAGCCCTGGGGCCCCTCACTCCCAGGATAAATGAGTTATTGTGTGGGACGCACAGATCATAAAGTCAGGGCCTAATGATAGCCCTTCTCTCCATTAGCTGTGAATACTCCTCTAAGTCAGAGGATCACAGGACCCCCAGGAAACAGTCATAGAATCATGGAGTTGGAAGGGACCTCCTGGGCCATCTGGTCCAACCCCCTGCTCAAACCAGGATTCGCTAAATCATCCCAGTCAGATGACTGTCCAGCCTCTGTTTGAAGACTTCCATTGAAGGAGAACTTTCCACTTCTCGTGGCAGCTTGTTCCACTCATTGATCACTCTGTCAAAAAGTTTTTTCTAATATCTAATCTGTGTCTCCTCCCATTGCTTCTAGTCTTTCCTTGTGCAAATGAGAATAAAGTTGATCCTTCTACAATGTGACAGCCCTTTAGATATTTGTAGACAGCTATTAAGTCTCCTCTCAGTCTTCTCTTTTGCAAACTAAACATTCCCAAATCCTGCAACCTTTCCTCATAAGACAGGGTTTGCAGACCGGTCACCATTCTGGTCGCTCTTTTCTGAACTTGCTCCAGTTTGTTGATGTCTTTTTTAAAATGTGGTGCCCAAAACTGGACACAATATTCCAGATGAGGTCTGACCAAAGAGGAGTAGGGGGCAATAATGACTTCACGTGATCTAGACTGTATGCTTCTGTTAATACATCCTAGAATTGCATTTGCCTTTTTTGCTGCTGCATCACACTGTTGACTCATATTCAGTCTGTGATCTATTACTCTTAGACCTGTGACGGGGACAAGGGGGCATCCTCTACATCTGGAGGAAAGAAGGTTTAAGCATACTCACAGACGCGGATTCTTTACTGTAAGAGCAGTGAGACTATGGAACTCTCTGCCATATGATGTTGTAATGAGTGATTCACTACTAAAATTTAAGAAGGGACTGAATGCCTTTCTTGAAAAGTATAATATTACAGGGTATATACACTAGTCTCCTTAATATTGCGTTGATCCAGGGAGCTAGTCTGAATGCCGTATGTGGAGTCGGGAAGGAATTTTTTTCCCCAATGTGAAGCTTACTGTTGCCACATGGGGTTTTTTTGCCTTCCTCTGGATCAACATGTTAGGGCAAGTTAGGATAGGATATGGGTTGAACTAGATGGACTTAAAGTCTCCCTTCAACCTTAATAACTATGTTACTATGTTACTATTAGTATACCCAAGTCTTTTTCACATGTGCTGTTGCTTAGCCCTATTCCTCCCATTCTGTATATGCTTTTTTCATTTTTATTGCCCAGATGTAGTACTTTGCATTTTTCCCTGTTAAAAACCAATTTGTTAGTTGCTGCCCACTTCTCCAGTTTATTTATATCTTTGTGTCCAGCACAGTCTCCGACTTCAAGCCTCACCTTAGTGGTGGCAGGAACTACAAGAACCAAGTTCTCAATCCTGATCCCAAATGATCCGTCTTCATAGTAACCCGGCTCTAAGAAGTAAAAGATAAAGAGTGCATTATCTTACAGTCTCAGAAATTATTTTACTTCCTCCCTTTGTCTCCAGTCACCTCCAGAGCTGCATTCACAATTCTGCTACTGTAAATGAGTTCTGCAGTGCACTGCAGCGGCTGCATTGCATTTGGGCAGATACAGTTTTCTGTTTCATGCCATGATTAGCGCCGGATGTGAAGACGACATCTCCAGGCATACACCTTGGTACAGCCTGCACCGGACACGGGGGGGGGGGGGAGGAAACTGCAGTGTGACCGGAGCAAAGAAGGGTCCAGCAGAGTTCTGAGTGCTGGTTTGGCTGTGACTAGAGCAGACATGACATTGTACGTGGTTCCGGGGCCCATCTCACCATCAGACAGAACCATCCCGGCTTCTAAGGGTTCGTCCGCAAACGTCTTGTAGCTGATGCCACATGGACCTTCGTGGACGTTGAGGAAGGAGCCGACGCCGTGTCCGGTGCCGTGCAAATAATCCAGACCAGATTCCCATAATGCTGCGCGAGCAAAAGAGTCCAAGAGATGTCCTGCAAGAGAGTTGTGTTATGACTGTCTACACTGGAGGCAATTGTAGCAAACCCTCAGCTGTGCCCAGATATTAAGGCCTCTGGATAAAAACTGGAAAGCTGGCAGTAAGCGAAGATCCTAAAAACGGGTGTAGTGACCAAAAAGTGGGTCCCCACTAAATATCACCCCCCCCCAAAGATTCCCATTTACAGCCCCCGGTGCAGTGACAGTCACATGAGGTGAAGGCAGCACCCAGCAGTCACGGATAGAGAGCGCCCGGAGCCGGTGAGGCCACACGTCACGTCTCAGTGAGCGCGGCGGATCCTAATCAGATAAATTAACGTTACGATAATTGGCAATAAAATTATTGTTCTGGAGCCTGAATTCCACCTCCGACATAATGAGATCCGGGAGATACACTGTACACGCGGCTCGTGTCCTAATTAGGAGGCGATTAGTTAACAGACGTCGCCATAATTGTTTTCTTGCCATACTGAAATTGCTACAACGACGGAGGTGACAGGCGTGAAAGTCAAAAAGTAGCGGGAAGACGGAGAAAAGATGATCTGAAGGTTTCTGTACATTGGGGGGGGTCTGTCTCCGCCGGCCGAGAAAAGCCCACGACGTGGCTACATGGCGGTCCTGGACGCCCTCTGTTAGCTCCTCCTGGCAGCCCATCATTGTAAGACCACCCGCCTCTGATGTACATTACACGGACAGAAGGGCAAGTCCGTCTGAGCGACCGATGACCGGTGGAGCCCATGTCCACCGCACGGCCGGCCAGGTCCTTTATTCCTCCAATTAATTCATAAAAATGTGGTTTATGTCTGCAGCTTCTCTGCAAACCTGTGTGTCTCCATGGTAACAGACAACAAACCCTGTGTAGTCAGACCCTGCAGACATTCTCCCTTCATGGAACCCCAGCGTAAGTGATTAGTGCACGATTGCTCAGGGACCCGACCCAGAGACGCCGACCAGTCCTGGGGGTCCTGTATCCCGCATTTAGGAGAAGCCGCAATCACACACAGACACCTCTCCATCTATTATCTGTAGGAGTTCAGCAACCCCCCCTCAGTCCCATAGACTGTGAATGCAGCGGGGAATATATATATATATATATTACAACACTTCCCTGTAAATGTTAGACACCGGACCCCAATTCTCAGGATGCCAGGGGGTCCCGGGCGTGTAACCCCTACCAGTCATACATTTATCACCCACCATGTGGATATTGCTGGTGATCCAACCAAACACACTAGAGAGAAGATACAGAAGGAAGAGATCACAACCGCCGGATCAGACTACACCGGGAGTTTGTTGTCTGTTACCATGGAGACGCAGATCTGCACAAAGACCGCAGACGCGAAATAGCAGGATTAAAGGCGATCTGCAATGTTGATTTTTTTTTTTTTTTTTTTTTTTTTTTTTTTAAAGGATTTATTGGAGCAATAAAAAAAAAAAAAAAATTAAATATAACTGGGTGTGAATGTATAGTGAAGAATGCTGCAGAATGTCGTGAAATGCTGGGGCTTGAGTCCTAGCAAATGAGTGGAAATGGCCCCTCGGCCGCATTGTGACCCGTCTCGTTCTTTAGAGATTTTTAGGCTAAATTTACGACTAGACACAAATCCCGTTACAATAAATGTAGTGCACTTCAGATCTGTTCATGGTGGTCTCAGGGGGATTAGGGTAAAGGGTAGTGTTACCCCTGAGAACGTAACATCTCTAGGGCAGTGCTGGGGTTAATTTATATCTACCGGTGATCGAATGTGCTGTAAATATGTCCATAGTAAGGGCAAATCCCGGTGCGCTGTACTCACCCTTGATGCCATTGGGAAACACGGCAGAGCTGACGGCGATGTGTCCCTTTAATACATATGTGAAGCACTCCTATAGGAAGGGAGAGAGCATGCATCACACAGAGCTGTCAGGGCAGACGGTCAGTCCGGGGGTCACGGCAGACGGTCAGTCCGGGGGTCACGGCAGACGGTCAGTCCGGGGGTCACGGCAGACGGTCAGTCCGGGGGTCACGGCAGACGGTCAAGTCCGGGGGTCACTACTATAGCTACTTTCCCCATAACTTCAGTAAGGACGGTAACACAATTGCAGGGGATGCACTCACCTTCTCATAGTCCGTGGGCGTGCCAAAGTGCACGGTTCTGGTGACATCTGTCGTTCCGTCCCTTTTCATGGGGATAAAGAAGAATGTAGGATATTTCTTTTTAGAAACTTCCCATCAAAAATGCAATAAAAACACTGACAGCTCAGCTCCAAGTGAGGAAGGCCGAGCTGCAATACCAAAAACAACCTGAAGACGGCTGTGGCGCTGTTTTGAGAACAAAGCAACTATAGGTTTCTAATCAAGGACAACCCCTTTAAGAACCTAGCTGCAAAAAGCAGCCCTTAATATTAAGTTGTAAAGATGGCCCCTCCCCTTTGTCTAACCACTTCAATACCTATACAGTTACTGAGCGCAGCATCTGAGGGGTTTGGCAGCCAGGATCAGAGTCACCTCTCATCCCGGCCATTACAGCAAAGCGATACAGACATAAATCCACAATGTACCGTCAGTCACCGGCTGCTGAGATCTGCAAAAGTGACGACTAATACGGCCGCAGACACAGTTATTATATTTTGTAAAAAATGGCTGTTGTAACAGGACGCGACGCGTCGTCCTTACTTGTACTGAGCTCCGGAGTCCAGGAGGAAAATCTCTTTCACGCTCAACTTCCTGTTCGTATCGGGAACCGGCCTGTCAAGTGCAAATCACCATCAGAGACTCACGGATTTTATTTTTTCCTTAGAACATTTAAAAAAAAATTCTCACTTGTAGTGAATGATGGCGGCGTCGGGTCCGGAGCTCGAAATCGTGGCAAAACTCAAGGAAACAAAATCTTCTTGTTGACTGAAAGGGAGAGAAAGGGTTAAATTGTGTGCACTATCCGGCTACATTGTGACAGTCTGTGACTCCTTTATATATTTATGATTTAATGTGTTATCGCCCGCTATTAGACCGCTGCGTGTGATCGGCTTTCAGGGTCTGCCAAACCATGGAGGAGACCCCAGTAAGTGACATCACAGGGGACTCCTCGGAGAGCTCCGCATGGTAGAAAGATCTGATTGTTGAGAGTTCTAGTGGTCGGATCGGTACAATCACTAAAACCAAAGGCTGCAGATCATTCAATAGGATGAACGGAACCTCTGAGGGGGTCAGCACAGCCCCCATATATATGGTATATCCTCCCGTCAAAAACAATTCAATACAAAGTCCTATAAGTTGTAGTTTATTTGGCTTCATTCCTGCTTGCTCTGGAGTCTGGTGGGTGGCGTTACTTAATAACCGACCTCCTTCCCTGAGTAAGACCGCCCACCAGACTCATAAACCCAGAGCAAGCAGGAATTTGACTCAATTAACAAAATTACACTTAATCTTTTCCCAAATTAGTGACACTGACTTTGAATGTTAGAATTTATGTATTGTCCTATTTGCAGGCAGCTTGTTATGGAGCAGAAGAAGCGGAGTAGATTGATGGATGGTTTTCTGGGAAAAGCTTAGGTGTGACTTGTTGTGTAAAATTCCTGCTTGCTCTGGGTCTATGAGTCCGATGGGCGGAGTTACTCAATGACTTGCCGCCTCCTGGACTCGTAACTCCGGAGCAAACAGGGATTTCACTCAATAAATCAAAAATTACACCAAATCTATTCCCAGAAAGCGAAACATCACTCCACTATTTGCAGGCAGCATGATGTAGAGCGGGAGAAGCGGAGTGGAGTTTCGCATTGTTCTCTCTGCAGGCACCGTGCTATAAAGCAGGAGGAGCTGATTGATATACAGCTTTCTAGGAAAAGATTAGGTGTAACTTATTTACAGAAAATCCTGCTTGCTCTGGGTTTGGGGGCTGGTGGGTGGAGTTACTCTGACTTACTGCCCCCAATAGACTTGTAAATCCAGAGCGAGCAGGAATTTAACTCAATAAATGACAAATTACACCTAATATTTTCCAAGTACTTTGGGCACCCTGCATGGTTAGTACCTAGTAGCGCCCCCTTTTGAAGGAATCACAGCTTGTGAACACTTTTTCAAGAGTCTTTCAATTCTTGTCCGAGGGATTTTCCTCCATTCTACCTTGTAGAATTCCTCCCGTTCTCTGAGATTCCTGGCTTGTCTTCCATCCTCTGCTATTGTGAGGTCTAGCCAAAGGTTCTCAATGATGTTCAGATCAGAGGACTGTGAGGGCCATTGTAAAACCTTCAGCTTGCGCCTTTTGAGGTCGTCTATTGTGGATTGTGACATGTGTTCAGGATCGTTACCCATTTGTAGAAGTCATCCTCTTCCTCTTTTCACCTTCAGCTTTCTTACAGATGGTGTTATGGTTGCATCAAGAATTTCTTGAAATTTCATTGAATCCATTCTTCCCTCTACCTGTGCAATGTTCCCCTTGCCATTGGCTGCAACATAACCCCAAAGCATGATTGATCCACCCCCATGCTTATTGGTGGGTGAGATGTTCTTTTCCTGCAATTCTGTGACCTTTTTCCTCCACACATACCTTTGATCATTGAGGCCGAAGAGTTTTATTTTATCCTCATCGGTCCACAGGACTTGTTTCCTAAATGCATCAGGCTTGTTTAGATGTTCTTTTGCATACTTCTGATGCTAAATTTTATGGTGAAGATGCAGGAGAGGTTTTCTTCTGATGACTCTTCCATATTTGTGCAGGTGTCTATGAACAGTAGAACAATGTACCACAACCCCAGAATCTGCTAAATCTTTCTGAAGGTCTTTTGCAGTCAAGCCGGGGTTCTGATTTGCTTCTGTAACAATCCTACGACAAGCTCTGACTGAATTTTTACTTGGTCTTCCAGACCTTATCATGACCTCCTGTGACGTCTGCCTGCGGTCTGGGCTGCAGCCGGACAACACCCCGAGAAACACTGATACCCTTTACCCCTATACAGGGATCTGGATTTATAGCAGAGCCCAGGAGGTGCTGTCTGAATAGGAGCAAAGACCAGAGCAGGACGGTCGCCAGAAAGGTGTTCCAACACAGGACACAGAGGCAATGATATCCGAGACTAAACCAGTCAGGCAGAAATGGTATAAGCACGGTAGACAGAAGCAAAGACAGATACCAGGTCGAAGCCAGAGTCATAAACCAGGAGAGTCGCAGAGGTACCGAATCGTTAGACAGAAGCAGAGAGTCAGAATCCAGGCCGAAGTCAGTGTCATAAACCAGGAGAGTCGCAGAGGTACAGAATCGTTAGGCAGAAGCAGAGTCAGAATCCAGGCCGAAGTCAGTGTCATAAACCAGGAGAGTCGCAGAGGTACAGAATCGTTAGGCAGAAGAAGGGTCAGAAGTCCAGGCAAAAGTCAGAGTCAGTCAACAGTAATTCACACAGTAACACGCAGGGGAACCAAGAATATATCCGGCGGCCTGCAAGAGCAGTCCCAAGGTATTTGAGGGATCAGGTCATCCCTTACAGGCCCGTGGCCTGATGATGTCATCCGGACCGCCCCCAGGACCAAGCTGGATGGTAATGCACCAGCCCCTTCATGACTGACCGAGGAGCGAAGCCTGCGTCCAGCGGACGCCTGCGCAGGAGCCTCATGACTATCGCCGCCACCACTCGGGGTTGAAGCACAACGCCTCCCAGAGACCAAGGCCGAGACTGCAGGCCACGGGTCAGACGGTGATAGGACAGTCCGGCGCCTCCTAGTGGTCGAGGCCGGAACAGCAGGCCCTGAGTCTGACGGTGATGTGATAGTCCGGCGCCTCCTACTGGCCGAGGCCGGAACAGCAGGCCCTGAGTCTGACGGTGATGTGATAGTCCGGCGCCTCCTACTGGCCGAGGCCGGAACAGCAGGCCCTGAGTCTGACGGTGATGTGATAGTCCGGCGCCTCCTACTGGCCGAGGCCGGGACAGCAGGCCCTGAGTCTGACGGTGATGTGATAGTCCGGCGCCTCCTACTGGCCGAGGCCGGGACAGCAGGCCCTGAGTCTGGCGGTGCCGTGACACCTCCACTGTTCCTGGTAACTGCCATTTCTTAATTACATTTCGAACTGAGGAAAGGGCAACTTGAAAACACTTTGCCATTTTCTTATAGCCTTCCCCTGCTTTGTGGGCCTCCACCATTTTCCAAGTTCTAGGCAGCTGCTTAGAAGAAGCCATGGCTCATGGTTTTTGGCACAAGGATAGAGGAGGCTGGGTTTTTGTAAAGCTGGGAAATTTGCATCACCGGGCCTTTCCTAACGATGATAGTGAACAAGCCATAACCCTAACAAGCTAATTAAGGTCTGAAACCTTGGTCAAAGTTACCTGACCACACAAATCTCCAAGGGCGCTGAAACTTTTGCATCGGCCCTTTTTCCTTTTTGTAATTTTTAAACTGTAAAAAATGACAATTTTTTTGCCTTAAAATACAAAGAAAATGTGTCATCTGTAACTTTAGGCCTTTTAGATAATTTCATCGTCAAGTTGCTTAACTGTTCACAGTAACAGTAACTTTGACCAGGGGTGCACAAACTTTTACATGCCACTGAATATCATGTTGTCTGCAATAGGACAATATGAATATTATAGTAACCCGGTATCATACAGATCTGACCAGTATGGACAGGCGACGCTCCTCTCCCATGACGGGGTCTGCTGGTTACATTATTACTACACATCAGAACTATTACATTATCACAGCGATACCGGAAGCGTTTTACCTGCGAAATTCCTCCGCTTTATCGGAAGCCGATATTTCGGTCACCGTGTCCTTCTGTATCTGTGATGGGAAAATACTGTCATATTAGAACAAGATGAGGCGTGACTGTTCTTATCAAAGTCAGAAATATTCTACACGCCCCCCGCTCATCTGATTAACGTGCCAGACGTATACTTGCAGTCTTTAGAAGCTTTTTCTATATTTTTAGTGGTGCCATGCAGGGTTTTCTTTAGCATTGGATATCAGTGACAGCTTAGGTCACCAATCTGCCCATCCCCCATTCTTTATACTGCAATGCTACTTGTTCAGACTGGTGTCTGTGTATAAGGATAAGGAGTCAGCACAGGAATGAAATCTCGATAAAGGGGGAAAGGACTAGAATTTGGCATCAATTTGGTATTTTTACCTCTTTTTCCAGCCAGTTGAAAAACTCACATAGAGCAACAGCGTCCTTCACCTGCGAGAGGAAACAGAGAATTTATAATGGAGCGGGCAGAGGAGTCATCAGATGAAGTGCGCTAATGCATTCCCCCAGCTATGACACTAGAGCGCCCCCCGAAGCCACAAAATCAGAGTGCAGCCCTCCCAACCATGGGACGAGCAAACAGCAGCTGGATGGAATGATCCCCCCCAAGAACACCGGACGACATAGAACTTTTACTGTTCTATCCAGTTATTAATTCTTCTTAGACTTCTGAAGATCAAATCTGCCAAGTTCACAGCGATATCTGGACATGAGAAACAGCATTAAAACCGCACGCAGGTTTGCATTCAGGCATTTGAGAAAGTTTGGTGACTGCCGCCATTGTGATCTGAGATATCAGTGGGTGGTCTCAATACACGTAGTCCCCCCAATAATGCCCATGGACGAGGGGTGTCCTCATGCAAGACGATTAAAGCAGTCCCATTGCCTCCGTCCCTGTACTCACATGTGCCCGTCTCATGCCCTCCACCTCCCTGGCGTTCTTCACAGCTTTGGAGAGACATACAGGTGTGTATGGGGACAGGTACCTCTGAGTCTGCAGACGGAGAAAAAAAAAAAAATAAATAATATAAGGGATATTAAATCTCAATCTAAAAACATCAAAATCTCAAAGATGGAACCAGTATAAAAATGTAAAAAAAAAAAAAAACAAGACACATCCCAGTGACTGCACCTTGGGAATGGTCTCTGACAGCGCGTAGCTGGCCTTGTCGCTGATCCACACCCTCTCTTTCGGGGGCAGCGCAGCGCACACACCCTGCAGGGCGCTCAGGACGGACTGGTACGGCTCCAGCTGGATGCTGAACTCAGCGGGAGGAGAAGAGTCCAGGAGGAGGTGCTGTCTGACAGCGGGATCCTGCAGTCGCTCGCCGTTAATGAACAACCTAAACATGGGGAACAGGGAGATTATATCAGACTGAAATGCCGACCACCCACACATCTCACCGATGCTGCATCCTGCAATCAGCTCATTTTATTTCATTTCTATACTAATGGCATAAAAATCCCCTTCTTGCTTCGTTAGTGGATCATGCTGATCTCTCTTCCCCCCTCTGCTTTACACTGCAGCAGACTGTTTAGCGCACACACTTTATACCAAGAGCTGATTACAGAATAATAATATAACTAAACAAAAACTGTTGTGATAGATTATTAGGAAAACGCAGCAAACACAAATGGGAGGAGCTATGAGGAGGAGGAGCTATGAGGAGGAGGAGCCTGGGGCGCCATTATATATATACGAATCATTTTTTAATTAGAAAATATATATATATATGTGTAATGTTAGTGGCGCATTAATACCCACTAGAAACCGCAACAAATACAGGGTCTAAACCAACAAGACCAGCTAGTGGAGAATCTAGCAGCCTCTAGGAAACACGATTTAATTATAATTCATTAACTAGATACCTGCGCAAAATAATTTATATTTCATTTTTTAATTAGTTTCAAATAAGTTGAAGATTCTGAAGAGTCTTAAAAAAAAAAAAAAAAAATAATAATCTAATTTGACACAAGAGCCCCATGGGCAGTGACTGTGGAGTGGCGCTTCATAGATCAGGGGCAGAATCTCACCTGATCGTACCCGTCCCTATTATGGCGTAAGTGAAGAAGACCGGATTATATTCCACATCCGAACCGCGGAGGTTGAAGAGCCCTGAACAAGGAGGAGACAGTCTCAGATTAAAACCCCTTATCACATTTGCCATTCATTGCATAGACACGAGCAGCAGGAGTCTGCAGACGGCATGTGACACGCTGCGTGCTGCTGCGCAGAGCTCAGAGTCGCCTCTCATAGAATCATAGAATGGTAGAGTTGGAAGGGACCTCCTGGGCCATCTGGTCCAACCCCCTGCTCAAAGCAAGATTTACTAAATCATCCCAGACAGATGTCTGTCCAGCCTCTGTTTGAAGACTTCCATTGAAGGAGAACTCACCACCTCTCGTGGCAGCCTGTTCCACTCATTGATCACTCTGTCAAAAAGTATTTTCTAATATCTAATCTGTTTCTCCTCCCATTTAGTTTCATCCCTTTGCTTCTAGTCTTTCCTTGTGCAAATGAGAATAAAGATGATCCTTCTACAATGTGACAGCCCTTCAGATATTTGTAGACAGCTATTAAGTCTCCTCTCAGTCTTCTCCTTTGCAGGCTAAACATTCCCAAATCCTGCAACCTTTCCCCATAAGACAGGGTTTGCAGACCGGTCACCATTCTGGTCGCTCTTTTCTGAACTTGCTCCAGTTTGTGGATGTCTTTTTTTTTATAATGTGGTGCCCAAAACTGGACACAATATTCCAGATGAGGTCTGACCAAAGAGGAGTAGAGGGCAATAATGACTTCACGTGATCTAGACTGTATGCTTCTGTTAATACATCCTAGAATTGCATTTGCCTTTTTTGCTGCTGCATCACACTGTTGACTCATATTCAGTCTGTGATCTATTAGTATACCCAAGTCTTTTTCACATGTGCTGTTGCTTAGCCTTATTCCTCCCATTCTGTATATGCTTTTTTCATTTTTATTGCCCAGATGTAGTACTTTGCATTTCTCCCTGTTAAAAACCATTCTGTTAGTTGCTGCCCACTGCTCCAGTTTATTTATATCTTTTTGAATCCTCTCTCTCTCTTCTCTAGTATTAGCTATCCCTCCTAGCTTTGTGTCATCAGCAAATTTAATCAGTTTACCCTCAATTCCTTCATCTAAATCGTTGATAAAAATGTTGAACAATACAGGGCCCAGGACAGAGCCCTGTGGTACCCCACTTGAGACATTCTTCCAACTGGATGTGCAGCCGTTTACGACCACTCTTTGGGTCCGATCACTAAGCCAGTTATGAATCCACCTAACAGTTGCCTTGTCCATTCCATACTTCAATAAGGATTGTATGAGATACTTTGTCAAATGCTTTGCTGAAGCATCTCGTGGGCATCAGAGCAGCACTGGCGCCTCGCCGACCTCTGGGTCCCATTCTGGATACTCTATATATTATTGCTCGCTTTCTGTGCGCAGCTACCCTAGTGATGCCCGGGCAGAGCACCATGGGGCCTGCAGTTACCAGAGCTGCCGCCTGTGCTGTGTAAGATCAGGAAGGTGCAGAATTCGGAATATTCCGTTCCATAAAGTGAAGTAAGATGTAGCAATATATACACAGGATGTTTATTCTAACTTACTGCAACTTTATGTTTTAAATCAATATTTTCTCAAGTTTCAATGTGCAAAAAAAAAAGAGCGGAAAAGAAAAAATCTGTTTTATACCTTTAACCAAAACGGAAAGAATAAAGTATCGGAAGGAATGAATTAAATAGCAGAAATTGTGACATTTCTCAGACCCTAGTCGTCTAGAGGTTATTCCTCTCTTACATCTAATAACTTGGCGCTAGGTCTTATATTCGCCGGAATAAGCGATTTATTTTGTCACGCGCCTGATATAAGAAGAACATAGACTACAACACTATAACATCACCGCTTACACGCAACCTCATCCAGCGCAGTCAGGACGATCCACGCGGCTTTCCTCTCCGCCATCTTAGCCCGGAGCGCCAAAATCTTCTCCTGCCACGACGCCCCTGTGGATACAGAGATATTCATTGCATTGTTAGAGAATTTTTAACCCCAGGATCTAAATCGCAGGGTGGGCGCCAACAGCAGCCATGACACCTGCGGGGGCCACAAGCTCTACAAGAAGGGGTCCTGGTTTTATGGAGACAAATCTCAAAAAGTTGTGCAACTTTCTAATACTGAATAATTCCAGCAATTGCTCCTTTTTTTCTATATACTGTTTGGTGTTTTTTTGCCAGTTTTAGATTTGCATCAATTTATTATTTTAATTTGCGCCTTTCTTCGAGTCTATGTTTTGTCCCCTGGTAGTTTTATATGTTCAGCAATGTGGGGAGGATTTTTGTTATCCTGCCGTTTGCAGAGGATTCATCAATTGCAACTTTTTTTTTGCACCATTTTTTGCTCCAACGTTCTCTGCCTCTCACCCCCCCTGGAGTTATTTTAGGTCCGGCTGCAATTTTATTTATTTTTTAGCAATTTTTGTGACATTTTAGCACAACATGCGACCATAGGTAATCCTCTCGTGTTCCGCTCCGGACTGATACATTGTAGCAAATACTCAGAATACTGCTATCACGGATATGGGTGACAGCCGAGAAGCGTGTGTGAACAGAGCCCGACGGAGTGACCTCATGGGGACGGCATATACAAACCCGTGTAGTGGAGCCCCAGTGTTATCAGGGACTGGCAGGGTCTCTCGGGACGATCGCTCCATATGGCATCGATCAGGTTTTCCTGGACAGGTACCAGGAGGTGACCGGCGTTCTTCAGGGCCAGGGACATGCTCTTCCACTGATCTACAAGGCGATAAAACGAATACAATTAAGTCTCAAAGGGGATGTCCAGCTAAAAAGTCCCGAGGCAAAAGTGGGCAAAAGTCATCAGAAAAGACTTATTTTGCTACCAGAGCCACCAATTTTTGTACAACTACAACCCCTAGCATGCGCTAACAGACAACTGCTGGGAGATGTAGGTGTGGACCTGCTGGTTAGCCACAGGGCAGAGAAGATTATACTATTGGTCGTGGTCACGTTACCGGTTTGTATGATAAATGGGTCGACCCCGACCCGGGAGCCCTCCGGGAGCACACTGACCAGCCAGTCCTCCTGCGTCGGGGTGTCCTTCAGGCCTGAAACCAATAAAGAGAGATTATAATCCGGATAGAAAATGGAAGAAATAATCAGACGTCCACCAGCAAACGGAAATGAGAGCGGGCCCTAGTACACGAGGCTTCCGGCTGAAGACTTCTCTGACATGTTGGATTATTGGGGGTCCGACAGATGGAAGGAGCCGAGACCGGATATAATGGGCCACACTTGGGGGTTCTGTGAGGCGGACTCCCACCGATCTAATATAGATGCCACCCTAATGGGGTCTTCAGTCCCGAAGAACCGATATAAAAGGGGAAACCCCTGAATAATACAGAGAGGAGCCGGCAACGATGCACCTCACCCATCTTCATCAGCGTCCAGTTGCTGTCCATCTGCTGAGCCGCCTGCAGGAAGTAGCGTCCGTCCGTCCACATCGCTGCATTCTGCTCCGTTACGATCGCGGTGCCTGTTCACACCGACAAGACAAGACTCCGTCAGATCATCAAAGTTATCAAACGTGCAAAATAAACTGCCGTGCCATACAAGGAAGCTGAGATATGGGGGGCTGTCTGCAGAGTCGCTGACCTGTGAGGACGGAGGGTGATCACTCATTCTATTCCCTAACTTTACAGTCAGGGGTCTCTACAAACAGGACCTCGTATCTCAGTTTCCAGGACTTCTGCAGGCTGTACATTGTGAGGACAAACAGCGCCTCATATCTCAGCTTCCAGGACCACTGTGATATGAGATAAAGGAGATGCTGAGGTTTGCTGCAGACTTTCCTAATTAGCAGGCATTTCTGTGTCTACACCACAGGGCGAGTTATTGGAATGGACGAACTACTGGATTACAGAAATGTTTAACTGAAGGAGACAGAAAAATTCCATTACTTCAAATCCAGACTTTTCCCATCAGGCGCTCACCTGCCGAACCATCGAACCCCGAGATGAATTCCCGTCTGCAGTCACAGGGGGCGATGTATTCACTCTGCAGAGTGGAAAAGCGAGAGGTAAGACTGCGCGTCCTGCGACTTCCCAGACTGACCGGGCTAACAGTCCCCGGACGGAGGAGGAGCGGTGCCGGACCAAGGGGCCCCCCCGGCGGAGGGACGCCGGACCACGGGGCCCCCGGCGGAGGGACGCCGGACCAACGGGAAGAGAGTGTAGAGATTCTTACTGTATCTGGCATTGCGGCCACTGATGAGTTGCTCCTAGTAATGGACAACCCTTTTACATCCATGTATTTAAAACTAAAAATCATTCTACAAGTTGGGTTTCATTAAAAATTTTGCACCTTCTGCTTTTTAGGATTTTTTCCCCACAGGCTATTTGCTTGCCTATACAATGAGGCAACTTAGTATCCATAAGTGAGCTTGTTCTGATAGGGAGCTTGTAGCTCTTACCTGTCATTTTCAGAGCTCCTCTGTTCCCATTTATAACCACAGATCACAATAAGTTCAGCTGCACTTTGATGTGGTCAAAAATCAGCGCAGAGGAGCTCAGATAAAGACAAATAAAAACCTATAAACTGTCCATCACATCAAGCTCACTGACAGATTCTTAGTTACCTCAATGAGCTGGTAAAAGAAAGTGCAAAATTTGTAATGATGTGAAGGGTTAAAACTAAAATCAGAGCTGAAGTTTCATTTTCCCCATTCTCTGAAGGTTTCGTTTCTCCATTTTTGTTGCTGTAAGATAAATTTTTGTAATTAGGATGAAACCAGACTGTTCCCATCAGGTGCAAGATAAGGGAACCGGGGGTGTAGAACTCTGAAGAATTACTACTTTTGGATTCGGACATATATGTAGTTTCCAGTTTTCTTGCAATATTATTGGCTTATAAAGTGAAATGATGCTATTGGTAGTTGAGAAATTTGCATAATTAAGCAAAAGATTATAAAAGAAGTGACTAAAATAAAGGGGACTAGTGATCTGTCTCGATCCTCCCGTACAGAGACCCCCGTCTCCGTGTGGTCATCCCCAGTTGCTAGCAACACTCTGTGGATTAATTTGGAAATCACTGGATCAACTGTGAAGGGTTAATTTAGCCCTCCCTAAATAGCTCACTCAACAATTAAACCCAAACTACATGATTTACGAAAAAAACCCAGGCCCAGAAGGTGTCCACAACATATCTGGCGGTCTGTCTTTGCTCATACAGACAGATCAGCCTGAAAAAAAGATGTACAGGGCGCCATTAATTATGCAACATTACAATAAATGTATCAGAAATGTAAGAAATTCCCATAAACAGGAGCATTTATAGAAAAGTCCGGAATCTCCCATAATCCAGTGTCTGTCCCCTGGAGGCCGGATTATCGGATGTCCACCGCTTCATGCTGTCCATGTCCATCGCTCTCTCCAGCTCCCGGGAACCCTGCAACATCCCGGATTACACCTTCCAGTTCACATACTGGTTTTACTGGTTCTCTAATTTATTCGGACAACTTTACCATCCTGTAATCGGCCGCTGAGGATGATGATGATGATGATCTTTACAAAACATGCAAAAAAAATACCAAAAATTCTAAGAAATCTTCAGGTCGTCATCTTCTATAAAGTTGTTCAAAGTTCTATTTAATTATCTCTTTCTTGAAAAGCTGGGTGACAACAACATGGCCACCAGAAACCCAATAGGTGTCGTCACTCAGCTTTCCTCTATCCCCTAAGCGTGCAATGGAAGCAGGATTACTTTCAAAGATTTCACACTCTGGGAAAGCTGGGTAACGGAACCTCTTGAAGTTTTTGCATAAATATTCGTCTTCACCCAGCTTTCCCTGGCTCCTATGTCTGCAGTGATACTTCTGCAATAAAGGCGTGTGTTTATAACAAATATTTCACATTCAGGATTCTGGAAAAGCTGGGCGACAGCCAACATGGCTACCAGAACAAGGGTCTTCACCCAGCTTTCCCAGACTCTTTAGTGTAAAATCTTCTTTGGTTTGCAGTGATCCCCCTGCTCGCTCCTCACTGCAGTCTCAGGAGTCATGGAAAGCAGGAAAACCTTTTGTAGTCATGGCGGCCGTATTGGTCGTCACTTAACTTTCTAAGACCCCTGAATATCACATCTTCCAATTCAGGCAATGATACTCGCGCTCACACCTCACTGCACATCTAGAAAGACCCAAGACTTAAGAAAATCCGGGTGACAAATCACAGCGATAAGCTTAAAACTTCCATAGGGGCTGTGGTTCAGTTTTCCAAGACCTCTCAACGTCAAATGTGCCTCGAAATAGTCTGTTATCCCGACATAAGATTAAGCCTAGAAGTTTAGGAAAGCTGAATGACATTAAATTTGACTCCTGATAAAACCCGCACAGAAGTAGTCACACGGCTTTCCTTGACTCCTGAGTGTCACTGTTCAATTGCAGACCTGCATCAGCCTGTTCACATACTGCTGTATAACTAAGAAGGCAGCCATGCAGGAAACTGGGAAAGCTGGGTGGCATCCAGAATAGATGCTATAGCACTGGGGATGTCAACCAGCTTTCCCTGGCACCTGAATGGTAAATCAGCCTGAAGATGCTTGATATAGTAGCTGGGCATGTCTCTGTGAAAAGCTGGAGTGGTCTGCCATTCAGGAGCCGGGAAAAGCTGAGTTATAACCCTTTAACATCAAATTAGACAAGGCTGTCTTTTTTCTTTTATAATTTTGGAAAAAGGTTTGTCTAAATGCACTGGAGGCGGCAGAGACGAGGAGCGAGGCGCAGGGGGCCACATGGAGACCCGCGACTATGGAGGGATTACCTGGTGTGCGTCCCCGGACGGCACGATGTAGGCTTGGATGGGCTCGGCGACGCTCCGGGAGGACTTCATGGTCTGGCGCAGTTGGCGCAGGAGCTCGGTTGTTATCTTTGGCGCCATTCTTATTGCCTGAAATAAAAGCAGTTTCCATAAAAATGAATCCGTCACAAGAATAAGCAAATCCGTCCGCTGATCCGGAGAAAGTCCTTTAATCCGACACCAAATCCTGCTAGTCTGTTCGTGGCGGATTAAAAGATTGTTTATTACCCGATAGTCAGGCACAACCCGGAACGTGCAGAGCGGGATTAAAGCGCGGCATCTGCAGCTTCCAGTCATTGAGAAGTTGTATAATCAGAGCCAACCGTGCCGGATTACCGGAAAGAAGCCGTATAATCAGAGCCAACCGTGCCGGATTACCGGAAAGAAGCCGTATAATCAGAGCCAACCGTGCCGGATTACCGGAAAGAAGCCGTATAATCAGAGCCAACCGTGCCGGATTACCGGAAAGAAGCCGTATAATCAGAGCCAACCGTGCCGGATTACCGGAAAGAAGCCGTATAATCAGAGCCAACCGTGCCGGATTACTGGAATATTACCACAAACATAGATTGGCCCTAGAGAATATTCCAGGATGTCATCATCGGCCAACACTGATGCGTAAACCTCAGGTCGATACAATGTATCAGTGCAGAGATCTGCGCTGGTGCATGCAATTATTCTACACTGGATACAATTGTAACAAACCCTCAGCCGTGAGAACTATGAGGTCAGGACGGGGTTTCATCTCTGAATGTTCATTAAAAAACATTTGTAACCTTCGGCTACGTTCACACAGAATTTTTTAGAAGGACTTTGATGCGGATCCGGTCCAATATCCACACCATAAATGTCACATACGCTTCGATTACTTGTCCTAGTCACTGGGACTTTTTTTGAGGGGGTTTTTTTGCCGATAAGGTTTCGAAAACCTCACATCAGAAAAAAAAAAAAAAAAGTGACGCCCCCTATTTCAGGCGAATTCCTTGTGGCATTGACTTCAAATCTGACTTTGGACTCAAAAAGATGCAAAATAAAACAAGGAAAAAAGCTTAAAAAAAACACCAGCAAGAAAAAAAAGGAAGCAAAACATTTACAGAAGTGGATTTCTCTTATAAAAAAAAAAAAACTCTCCTTCCTTGGGGTGTGTGCACACAGGCTTTTTGCTGAGTTTTTGGAGCAGGAACTCTTTGAAAACTCAAACACCTTTAGTATCTGTTCAGTTTCTGCTCCAAAAACTCAGCTGAAAGATCCAGTGTGCACACAGCCCTTATGGGAATCAGGTTTCTCCACAATGCAGCCTTCTGGTTGGACAGTGCCTGGCTCGGAGCGGATTCTATCGGGATCCACTTCAGAGAAGTGACTGCACTCATTATTAACAGCAAACTGGATCGCCAACAGGAAGGAACAGGAAGTTTTTCTAAAGTTTTGGAAGCAATTATGGAGGAGGATTTTGGAGACAACCTGCTTCCAAAACCATCCCCCCAAAAAAACTGTGTGAGGGCAAAACCTAAGAGATCACATAGGTTTTATGGAGCCCGAAAAATAGTCGAAAAAAAATACTTGACAGACGCTTCCTGCTCATTTCTGTTGTAACACCGCTTCGCTGGTCTTATATCAGTCTTTTGGGTGTTTTCTTTTCTCTGCTTAAAGTTCTGAAAAACTTGTGGGAAAAAAAAGTTCAAGTCACTGCTCCGAAGCGGAGTTTGATAAATCTTATGCACAGAGACTAAAGGCGAGAACACAATGAGTTTTTTTTTTTTTGCTGAGTTTTCGGAGCAGAAATTCTCCACCTCTTCTATCAAACTCAGGGTTTTTTTGGGAGTTTCTGCTTGAAAATCTCCTGAAATAAACACTCAGAGTGAACACTCCCTATGGCCTCCCTCGGTGTCAGACCTCCCTCCCTCGGTGACGATCGCTCGGCGGTTTTTTAGGACATTTTTGGAGCAGTTTCTTTGCAAAATTGCTACTTCAAAACTCCTCCCTTCTCATCGCTTTACTGTTTATGAGATTTTTCAGCCTTGTTTCCCTGAATGACTTTGACACATGGAGTTTTTCAAGATGTTCAAAACCCATAAGCTTCCGAGAAGAAACGCTCCAGGTTTTATGGTTTCTTTCCGGTTTTCGGATTGGAAATTTGCAGCGGTTTCCATCAGGTTCCTCTTTCTAAAGTGACTGCACTTTTTTTTTTTCACAAGACATTTTTTAAAAAACCTCTGAAGGGAAAATATAAAGTCCAAAGAACTCCTCAGATCAACAGCAAAGTGGATTTCACATCTAAATGAACTATAAAAGTTTTCCAGGAGTTTTTGAAGCAGTTTCTAAGGACGATTCGCTCCAAAAACTCCTGAAAAAAACTCAGTGTGAACAGAAGCCAAAAAGTGTCACATACTGGAAGCAGAATCCCGGAGCGTCGGACGACCCAAACACCCCAGAAACCCCAGACAACCCGGAAACCCCGGAAACCCCAGACAACCCGGAAACCCCAGACAACCCGGAAACCCCAGACAACCCGGAAACTCCAGAAACCCCAGACGACCCGGAAACCCCAGACGACCCGGAAACTCCGGAAACCCGGAAACCCCAGAAACCCCGGAAACCCTAGACGACCCGGAAACTCCAGAAACCCCAGACGACCCGGAAACCCCAGACGACCCGGAAACTCCGGAAACCCGGAAACCCCAGACAACCCGGAAACCCCAGACGACCCGGAAACCCTAGACGACCCGGAAACCCCAGACGACCCGGAAACCCTAGACGACCCGGAAACCCCAGAAACCCGGAAACCCCAGACGACCCGGAAACTCCAGAAACCCGGAAACCCTAGACGACCCGGAAACCCCAGAAACCCGGAAACCCTAGACGACCCGGAAACTCCGGAAACCCTAGACGACCCGGAAACCCCAGAAACCCGGAAACCCTAGACGACCCAGAAACCCGGAAACCCTAGACGACCCGGAAACCCCAGACGACCCGGAAACCCCAGACGACCCGGAAACCCTAGACGACCCGGAAACCCCAGACGACCCGGAAACCCCAGACGACCCGGAAACCCTAGACGACCCGGAAACCCCAGAAACCCTAGACGACCCGGAAACTCCGGAAACCCTAGACGACCCGGAAACCCCAGAAACCCGGAAACCCTAGACGACCCGGAAACCCCAGAAACCCGGAAACCCTAGACGACCCAGAAACCCGGAAACCCTAGACGACCCGGAAACCCCAGAAACCCGGAAACCCCAGACGACCCGGAAACCCCAGAAACCCGGAAACCCCAGAAACCCGGAAACCCTAGACGACCCGGAAACCCGGAAACCCCAGACGACCCGGAAACTCCAGAAACCCGGAAACCCCAGACGACCCGGAAACCCCAGACGACCCGGAAACCCCAGAAACCCGGAAACCCTAGACGACCCGGAAACTCCGGAAACCCGGAAACCCTAGACGACCCGGAAACTCCAGAAACCCCAGACGACCCGGAAACCCCAGACGACCCGGAAACCCCAGACGACCCGGAAACCCCAGACGACCCGGAAACCCCAGAAACCCCAGACAACCCGGAAACCCCAGAAACCCCAGACGACCCGGAAACCCCAGACGACCCGGAAACCCCAGACGACCCGGAAACCCCAGAAACCCCAGACGACCCAAAATAAAAAATTTTAAAGTCTCCAAAACAATCTGCGCTGGTCACTGGAATACCAATCCCCCCAAATACATATCTATAGACCCCAATATCGCTAGGTCTCAGCACAAATCCCCCGCGGCCCCCATTTCCTGCGCCTTTGGCGGATACATCGGAGGGTCGTGTTCTACGAAGGCGACAGCGCGGAATATTCCCATTGGCTCCTAATAACCAAGTGTTGTCACGTGGCCCCCAAAATGTTGGTTCTGTGGCCCCCAATCATCTGTCAGCTACAGACCAGACCCCATTATAGGTCACATCACAATCACCCCCCCCCGGTCACGTGACCCCAGTCCGCAGCCCCCCGACCTCCTCACCATGCACAGACACCCCGACTTCCTCCTGCTCAGTGGAGCTGCTCTCAGCGCGGCCGGTGTCGCAGTGGCTGCCGGGAGCTGTAGTCCGGACACAGCTTCCCTCCTGCTTACTGCTATCTACCAATGAGGAGGCAGAACTACTCGTCCCGGCGTGCCCCGCGCCCGCTGGGTCCTGTCACTTGTGTGTGGCCGGCGGACTATGGCCGGGACCGAGGGGCCATTTCTACTAACCGGGAGGTGCGTGAGATACACCCGGCCGCCTGCTGGAGAACTACAAGTCTCAGCGGGCCTGGAGGGGTTTTATGCGGTTTATTATACTAAATGCTGGAGGATTAACCCATTCCTGGCCATTTCTTCTGTCACGAACCCGTCAACATCGCTGACGTCGGGGGGAGAGGAGGAGGGGGCTCCTGACTATTTTATTGATTCCATTTTGGGGGGAATTGCAACATTTTTACCTTTTTTTATACTGTGAGGCGCAAAGACCGAAAAACGGCAATTCTGGCAAATCAGCATTTGTTCTATGTATTTAATATAGAGATACTAGCTGAAGAGCCCGGAGCTGCCCGCGCATAGTAACTAACTACGCTTAGTTATAGCAAATTATGATTATATCTATATCTATATATATATATATATATATATATAAAGCTGAGTGTAGAACCCCGCCCACTCCGCGTAGCCACATTCATTATAATATCCCACATCATCCCATCAGCCAGAGCCACCGGACTACTACCCCTAATATCCCACATCATCCCATCAGCCAGAGCCATCGGACTACTACCCCTAATATCCCACACCATTCCGTCAGCCAGAGCCACCGGACTACTACCCCTAATATCCCACATCATTCCGTCAGCCAGAGCCACCGGACTACTACCCCTAATATCCCACATCATCCCGTCAGCCACAGCCCCCGGACTACTACCCCTAATATCCCACATCATCCCATCAGCCAGAGCCACCGGACTACTACCCCTAATATCCCACATCATCCCATCAGCCAGAGCCACCGGACTACTACCCCTAATATCCCACATCATCCCATCAGCCAGAGCCACCGGACTACTACCCCTAATATCCCACATCATTCCGTCAGCCAGAGCCACCGGACTACTACCCCTAATATCCCACATCATTCCGTCAGCCACAGCCCCCGGACTACTACCCCTAATATCCCACATCATCCCGTCAGCCAGAGCCACCGGACTACTACCCCTAATATCCCACATCATCCCGTCAGCCAGAGCCACCGGACTACTACCACTAATATCCCACATCATCCCGTCAGCCAGAGCCACCGGACTACTACCCCTAATATCCCACATCATCCCATCAGCCAGAGCCACCGGACTACTACCCCTAATATCCCACATCATCCAATCAGCCAGAGTCACCGGACTACTACCCCTAATATCCCACATCATCCCATCAGCCAGAGCCACCGGACTACTACCCCTAATATCCCACATCATCCCGTCAGCCAGAGCCACCAGACTACTACCCCTAATATCCCACATCATCCCATCAGCCAGAGCCACCGGACTACTACCCCTAATATCCCACATCATCCCGTCAGCCAGAGCCACCGGACTACTACCCCTAATATCCCACATCATCCAATCAGCCAGAGTCACCGGACTACTACCCCTAATATCCCACATCATCCCATCAGCCAGAGCCACCGGACTACTACCCCTAATATCCCACATCATCCCGTCAGCCAGAGCCACCGGACTACTACCCCTAATATCCCACATCATCCCATCAGCCAGAGCCACCGGACTACTACCCCTAATATCCCACATCATCCAATCAGCCAGAGTCACCGGACTACTACCCCTAATATCCCACATCATCCCATCAGCCAGAGCCACCGGACTACTACCTCTAATATCCCACATCATCCCGTCAGCCAGAGTCACCGGACTACTACCCCTAATATCCCACATCATCCCATCAGCCAGAGCCACCGGACTACTACCCCTAATATCCCACATCATTCCGTCAGCCAGAGCCACCGGACTACTACCACTAATATCCCACATCATCTCGTCAGCCAGAGCCACCAGACTACTACTCCTAATATCCCACATCATCCCATCAGCCAGAGCCACCGGACTACTACCCCTAATATCCCACATCATCCAATCAGCCAGAGTCACCGGACTACTACCCCTAATATCCCACATCATCCCGTCAGCCAGAGCCACCGGACTACTACCCCTAATATCCCACATCATCCCATCAGCCAGAGCCACCGGACTACTACCCCTAATATCCCACATCATCCAATCAGCCAGAGCCACCGGACTACTACCACTAATATCCCACATCATCCCGTCAGCCAGAGCCACCGGACTACTACCCCTAATATCCCACATCATCCCATCAGCCAGAGCCACCGGACTACTACCCCTAATATCCCACATCATCCAATCAGCCAGAGTCACCGGACTACTACCCCTAATATCCCACATCATCCCATCAGCCAGAGCCACCGGACTACTACCCCTAATATCCCACATCATCCCGTCAGCCAGAGCCACCGGACTACTACCCCTAATATCCCACATCATCCCATCAGCCAGAGCCACCGGACTACTACCCCTAATATCCCACATCATCCCGTCAGCCAGAGCCACCGGACTACTACCCCTAATATCCCACATCATCCAATCAGCCAGAGTCACCGGACTACTACCCCTAATATCCCACATCATCCCATCAGCCAGAGCCACCGGACTACTACCCCTAATATCCCACATCATCCCGTCAGCCAGAGCCACCGGACTACTACCCCTAATATCCCACATCATCCCATCAGCCAGAGCCACCGGACTACTACCCCTAATATCCCACATCATCCAATCAGCCAGAGTCACCGGACTACTACCCCTAATATCCCACATCATCCCATCAGCCAGAGCCACCGGACTACTACCTCTAATATCCCACATCATCCCGTCAGCCAGAGTCACCGGACTACTACCCCTAATATCCCACATCATCCCATCAGCCAGAGCCACCGGACTACTACCCCTAATATCCCACATCATTCCGTCAGCCAGAGCCACCGGACTACTACCACTAATATCCCACATCATCTCGTCAGCCAGAGCCACCAGACTACTACTCCTAATATCCCACATCATCCCATCAGCCAGAGCCACCGGACTACTACCCCTAATATCCCACATCATCCAATCAGCCAGAGTCACCGGACTACTACCCCTAATATCCCACATCATCCCGTCAGCCAGAGCCACCGGACTACTACCCCTAATATCCCACATCATCCAATCAGCCAGAGTCACCGGACTACTACCCCTAATATCCCACATCATCCCATCAGCCAGAGCCACCGGACTACTACCCCTAATATCCCACATCATCCCGTCAGCCAGAGCCACCGGACTACTACCCCTAATATCCCACATCATCCCATCAGCCAGAGCCACCGGACTACTACCCCTAATATCCCACATCATCCCGTCAGCCAGAGCCACCGGACTACTACCCCTAATATCCCACATCATCCAATCAGCCAGAGTCACCGGACTACTACCCCTAATATCCCACATCATCCCATCAGCCAGAGCCACCGGACTACTACCCCTAATATCCCACATCATCCCGTCAGCCAGAGCCACCGGACTACTACCCCTAATATCCCACATCATCCCATCAGCCAGAGCCACCGGACTACTACCCCTAATATCCCACATCATCCAATCAGCCAGAGTCACCGGACTACTACCCCTAATATCCCACATCATCCCATCAGCCAGAGCCACCGGACTACTACCTCTAATATCCCACATCATCCCGTCAGCCAGAGTCACCGGACTACTACCCCTAATATCCCACATCATCCCATCAGCCAGAGCCACCGGACTACTACCCCTAATATCCCACATCATTCCGTCAGCCAGAGCCACCGGACTACTACCACTAATATCCCACATCATCTCGTCAGCCAGAGCCACCAGACTACTACTCCTAATATCCCACATCATCCCATCAGCCAGAGCCACCGGACTACTACCCCTAATATCCCACATCATCCAATCAGCCAGAGTCACCGGACTACTACCCCTAATATCCCACATCATCCCGTCAGCCAGAGCCACCGGACTACTACCCCTAATATCCCACATCATCCCCATCAGCCAGAGCCACCGGACTACTACCCCTAATATCCCACATCATCCCATCAGCCAGAGCCACCGGACTACTACCACTAATATCCCACATCATCCCGTCAGCCAGAGCCACCGGACTACTACCCCTAATATCCCACATCATCCCCATCAGCCAGAGCCACCGGACTACTACCCCTAATATCCCACATCATCCCATCAGCCAGAGCCACCGGACTACTACCCCTAATATCCCACATCATCCCCATCAGCCAGAGCCACCGGACTACTACCACTAATATCCCACATCATCCCGTCAGCCAGAGCCACCGGACTACTACCCCTAATATCCCACATCATCCCCATCACCCAGAGCCACCGGACTACTACCACTAATATCCCACATCATCCCGTCAGCCAGAGCCACCGGACTACTACCCCTAATATCCCACATCATCCCCATCAGCCAGAGCCACCGGACTACTACCCCTAATATCACACATCATCCCGTCAGAGCCACCGGACTACTACCCCTAATATCCCACATCATCCCGTCAGCCAGAGCCACCGGACTACTACCCCTTATATCCCACATCATCCCATCAGCCAGAGCCACCAGACTACTACCCCTAATATCCCACATCATCCCGTCAGCCAGAGCCACCGGACTACTACCCCTAATATCCCACATCATCCCGTCAGCCAGAGCCACCGGACTACTACCCCTTATATCCCACATCATCCCATCAGCCAGAGCCACCGGACTACTACCCCTTATATCCCACATCATCCCATCAGCCAGAGCCACCAGACTACTACCCCTATTATCCCACATCATCCCATCAGCCAGAGCCACCGGACTACTACCCCTTATATCCCACATCATCCCATCAGCCAGAGCCACCAGACTACTACCCCTTATATCCCACATCATCCCGTCAGCCAGAGCCACCGGACTACTACCCCTGATATCCCACATCATCCCGTCAGCCAGAGCCACCGGACTACTACCCCTAATATCCCACATCATCCCCATCAGCCAGAGCCACCGGACTACTACCCCTAATATCCCACATCATCCCGTCAGCCTGGGGTGAGAATCAGGACGCTGGATTATTGCCCTGACTTCCATACCTGGGATCCCTTTAAGAAGGAAGATGTGCCTATGGGATGGAGGATGTATGATGGGTATATGGGCAGGGAGGGAGGGATTCATTTCTGTCATGTGCTCTCTGCTCCTTTCTGGGGGGCAGACAATGGCTGGGAGCTTATGTTCCCACAGATGCTAGATTTCTTCCACCCGGTCAGAGTCTGCTGAGGTGTCGTGGAGTGAGAAAACTGTTGCTCATAGCAACCAATCACAGCTCGGCTTTATTTAATCAGCTCTGGTGAAATGAAAGATGCTTCGTGATTGGTTGGTGATACACATACACACACACGCACATTCAATTTTATATATAGATTATTATTTTATTGGTTTTTAGATGATGTTTGGATCAGACTTTACATACGCAAATATGCACATCTGTTTTTTATGGTTATTAGATAGTGATTTGCTTTTTTTAATCTTTAAAATTTTTATATATTTTTAAAACTTTGTTTTTGAATCTCTGCGTTTTTTACTTTTTTAAAAAACTTTATTTTTGATATTTTCAAAACTTTTTATTTCCTTATGTTTCGAAAACTGCTTTGTTTTTTTTAACCTTTTTATGTTTTTTTAAAACTTTATATTTGATATTTTTAGAACTTGTTTTTTTTTTTGTTTTTTTACTGGACTTTTTATTTTTAGGGGACTTGAATTTTCTATCGTTTGTTCACTTGTTTTATTTTCTTCAGTATATAGAAGACATCTCGGGTTCCTGTGAAGCCTGGCCACAGGTGTACCAAGATGGCGACTAAGGTTGAGTGAAACAGGTCGGTCAGATTCAAAAGTCAAAGTCGGGTTTCGCCGAATGCTTGCACGTGACTTTTTTCAGCCAATGAGAGAAGCAGAGCGGAGCGGGAGCGGAGCTGGAGTGGGAGAGAGGGAGAGAGAGAGAACGATTTCGACGCCTCTAGGGTTAAATTTCATGCCAGGTGTGTTTACAGTCCTCCACTCACTGCCGACTTTTCTCCCCATTGACTTGCATTGGGTTTCGTGTTTCACGACTTTTCCCTATAGTCGGCCGATTTCGTTCGACTCGACTTTTGAGAAAGTCGGGTTTCATGAAACCTGACTCGACCCTAAAAAAGGCAAAGTCGCTCATCACTAATGGCGACTATATGGGGGTGGGGTCTACAGCTGCCATGGCAGATAATCGGTATCCTTTAAAGCTGATTATAAGGGGTAGAGGCAGCGTCTCTCCCAGGTAAAGATTTCACAGCAGAATTGTATTTCAATCCTCAGTTTTTCAAGCTGTTTTGAAGAAGCACCAAGAAATGGGCAACATAAGCAAATGGGCAAGCTCAGTGCAGCAGATGAGGCACAACTTACGTCCTATAGGAAGAGGACATAAGCTCCAATGTGGCTGCAATTATTGTGAACCAGCAAAACTCATCTACTGTTCAAAGACGTCTGTCCAGAAGTCGACTTTATGGAAGACCTGAAGCCAAAAACCCCGGACATTTCACAGCGAGACAAGGCAAAGGGATCCGACTATGGACAAAAACATAGGAACTGGGGAGCAGAAAAATGTCTGGCCTTGAGGACATCATGTGAAATATTTTGCTGTCACAGAAGGCAGATCCCAAAGGTCTGAAGAGCAGCAAACTAATGAGGGTCTGCAGGAGCAGTGACGCTTGGTGAAGGGTGCGGAAAGTCTGTGGCTGCATGTCATGGAGCAGCATGTCCACACTGAACTTTCCTCCCACCTTTCATCTAACTTGCTCTTTGACAATCTACAATCTGGCTTCCGCCCCCATCATTCCACTGAGACAGCCCTGACCAAAACTACCAACGACCTACATACAGCCAAAGCTAACGGACAATACTCTATACTCCTGCTTCTAGACCTGTCCTCTGCTTTCGACACAGTTGACCACTGCCTCCTACGACAGATCCTCTCCTCCTTTGGCATCAAAGACCTTGCCCTATCCTGGATCTCCTCATACCTTTCCAACCGCACATTCAGCGTCTCCCACTCCCACACTAACTCCTCATCCCACCCTCTCTCTGTTGGAGTCCCCCAAGGCTCTGTTTTAGGACCCCTACTCTTCTCAATCTACACACTTGGTCTGGGGCAACTCAAAGTCCCACGGATTCCAGTACCACCTTTATGCAGATGATACTCAGATCTACCTCTCTGGCCCAGACATCACCTCTCTGCTCTCCAGAATCCCAGAGTGTCTATCAGCCATATCCTCCTTTCCTCTCCTCTCGCTTCCTCGAACTCAATGTGGACAAATCTGAACTGATCATCTTTCCCCCATCTCACAGATCTTCCTTACCCGACCTTTCTATAACAATTGACAACATCACGCTTTCCCCTGTACCGGAGGTCCGCTGCCTCGGAGTAACCCTTGACTCTGCCCTGTCCTTCAAGCCGCACATCCAAGCTCTCTCCACCTCCTGTCGCCTCCAGCTCAAAAATATTTCCAGAATCCGTCCCTTCCTCAACCCTCAATCTACTAAAATGCTTGTGCATGCCCTCATCATCTCCCACCTCGACTATTGCAACATCCTTTTCTGTGGCCTCCCTGCTAACACCCTCGCACCTCTCCAGTCCAATCTCAACTCTGCCGCCCGACTAATTTATCTCCTCGCTACTCTTCCACTTCTCCCCTCTGCAAATCTCTTCACTGGCTCCCATTCCCTCAGCGTATCCAGTTCAAATTACTAATACTGACCTACAAGGCCATCTACAACCTCTCTCCTCCATACATCTCTGAACTAATCTCCAGATACCTTCCCTCAAGGAAGCTCCGGTCCTCCCAAGACCTCCTCTTCTCCTCCACACTTATTCGCTCCTCACCCAACCGCCTCCAAGACTTCTCCCGAATAGCCCCCATCCTCTGGAATTCCCTGCCCCAACACGTCCGGCTATCAACCTCACTTGGATCCTTCAGACGGAACCTGAAAACCCATCTCTTCAGGAAAGCCTACAGCCTGCAGTGATCCCCGCTGCCTCCTCACCACTACTGGAGCTACCACCTCACCATCACTGGAACTGCTGTAACCCCCCAACCTACTGTCTCCTTCCCCACCATCCTGTAGCATGTAAGTCCAAAAGGGCAGGGTCCTCTCTCCCCTCTGTATCAGTCTGTGATTGTTAGTTTGTTTGCTGTAAGTGATATCTGTAATCTGTATGTAACCCCTTCTCATGTACAGCACCATGGAACCAATGGTGCTATATACTGTAAATAAATAATAATAAAAATAATAATGATGTCAGCAAATGGAAATGTGGATTTGGTCAGGACTAATGGTGTCCTCCATGCTGAGAAGTCCGGGCACATACTTACCAATCATGTACGATTGGGTCCAGAAATATTTAGCCAATGACGAATCTTCATGACTCTGCAGGCCGCTATTTTGGATGTAAGATGAAACAACAGAGATGCGACCTGAGACTTTCAGGTGTAATTAAAGGTGTTGAACAAAAATGTCCTGTGAAACGATTAGGAATTGCAGCCATTTTTCCACAAAGTCTCCTAATTTCAGGGGCTCGGAAGTAATTGTACAAATTAACTTTCCCATAAATAAAATGTTCATGTTTAATACTTTGTAGAGAATCCTTCATAGTAATAACGGCCTGAAGTCTGGATCCATGGACGTCACCATCGCTGGTTTCCTCCTGTGCGAGGCTTTGCAGCAATGACGGCCTGAAGTCTGGAGATCATGGACGTCACCATCGCTGGTATCCTCCTGTGTGAGGCTTTGCAGCAATGATGGCCTGAAGTGTGGAGATCATGGATGTCACCATCGCTGGTCTCCTCCAGTGTGAAGCTTTGCAGCAATGATGGTCTGAAATCTGGAGGCCATGGACGTCACCATCGCTGGTCTTGGTGTGAGGCTTTGCCACCTTTACTGCAGTGACTTCAGTTCTCGCTTGTTTGTGGATCTTTCTGCCGTCAGTTTTGACTATACCCTGTGAAATGCAGCTCGATGAGGCTGAGCTCTGTTGATGACTCGGCCATTGCAGAATGTTTTTGGGTCATTGTCCATCTGTCCTGTGTAGCGTCCAATCAACCTTGCTGCACTTGGTTGAAACAGAGCAGAAAGTATCTCTCTGTGCTCACAGGATTCATCTGGCTGCTTCTGTCTTCAGTTACATCATTAATAACCACTAGTGACCCTGCTCCATTGTGAGCCATTCATGCCCTCGCCATCACACTACCTCCACCAAGTGTTATAGAGGATGTGCTGAGGATCAGGAGCCGCTCCAATCCTTCTCTATACTGTCTTCTCATTCTTGTACAGGTTGATCTTAAGTCCCCGTCTCACATAGCGAGATCGCTTGCGAGATCGCTATTGCATCACCGATTTTGTGACGCAACAGCGATCTTGCCTGCGATCTCGCTACGTGTGACACATGGCAGCGATCGGGCCCATGCTGCGATGTCGCTGATCGTGCTCGAATGTCCTGGGCCATTTTTTGATCGCTGGTGTCCCGCTGGCCAGCATGCATCGCTGTGTTTGACAGGGACAACGACGAACGACCTCAATACTACAGGTCTGAGAGACAGGGTCCCAACGACCGTCGTATCTTTCCGTATCGTTGCTGCGTCGCTGGTGAGATCTCTTTGTTTGACATCTCACCAGCGACCACGTAGCGACGCACCAGCGATCCCTACTAGGTCATATCATTGTCGGGATCGCTGGTGCGTCGCCAAGTGTGACGGTACCCTTAGTTTTGCTTTTCCAGCACTGATTGTCTTTCTTAGGCTAGCTTCAGACTAGCGTTTTGGCCCTTAGCGCACGGCCGCCGCTAAGCCCCGCCCCCTCCGGTCATCTCCTCCTAGTGTCGCACATCGCTGCATGCGATCTGCACACCCTATCTTTAGCATAGGGTGCGCAGACCGTGCGCTAGTAGGATTTTGAGAGTGCTGCGCCCTTTTGACGGTTCTCCGAGCACACCAGAATGCAACATGGTGCGTTCGGCACACGTCGGCACACCATCAAAAGGGCGCAGCGCACGCAAAGCCCTACTAGCGCACGGTCTGCGCACCCTATGCTAAAGATAGGGTGTGCAAATCACATGCAGCGATCTGCGACACTAGGAGGAGATGACCGCAGGGGGCGGGGCTTAGCGGCGGCCTGTGCGTTGCTGGCCAAAACGCTAGTCTGAACCTAGCCTTAGATGTTTTTTTTAGCAAAATATAATCTGGCCTTTATATTTTCAGGCTGATTAATGGTTTGCATCTTGTGGTGACCCCTCTGTGTTTGCTATCATGAAGTCTTCTCTTTAGGCTGGGTTCACACGTAGCGGAACTCTCGCGGAAATTACCTCGAGAATTCCGATTTCCATTCTGCGGGAAAATCGCATTTTAAATTCCCGTGATTTTCCTGCGGAAAAACTAGCATTTTGCAAGCGTTATTAGCTTGCAGAATTGCTAGCGTTTTCCAAGCGATCTGGAGCATCGCTTGGAGAACTGATTGACAGGTTGGTCACACTAGTCAAACATAGTGTTTGACGAGTGTGACCAACTTTTTACTATTGAGGCTGCCTATGCGGCATCAATAGTAAAAGATAGGATGTAAAAAATAATTAAAAAAATATATATACCGTATATATTGTTATTCTCACCTTCCGACGTCCCGCGCAGCCTTCCTGCCTCTCTCCATGCTCCCGGTCCCAGTAGTCCTTTGCGCGAATTACCACGATGACGTCCGTTCTCGCGGGATCGCGACGTCTCGCGGTCATTCGCAATGACCGCGAGACTTCGCGATCCCGCGAGAACGGACGTCATCGCTCGCAAAGGATTACTGGGACCGGGAGCGTGGTGAGAGGCGGGAAGGCTGCGCGGGACGTCGGAAGGTGAGAATAACAATATTTTTTATTTTAATTCTATTTTTTACAGGGATACGGTACCCAGAGCCCGGAGAACAGTCTCCTCTCCTCCGGGCCGTGGGTACCATCCGCAAATGTTCTGCTTACTTTTCGCATGGTGTGCACAGCCACATGCGGAAAGTAAGCAGAACAATGCATTCCTATGGGTGCGGGATCGCCGCGATTCCGCGAAATTAATGAGCATGCTGCATTTTTTACCGCAAACGATTCCGCTGCGGTAAAAACCGCAGCATTAGCACAGCATTGCGGAATCCCATAGGAATGCATGGGATGCTTATTTTTCGCGTTTTCGCGGCAAAATCGCGAGGTTAAAACCGCCGCGGAAACAAGAAAAAACCGCCACATGCGAGCTCAGCCTTATGGTAGACTTAGATACTGAGACATCGACTTCCTGGAGAGTTTTCTTCACTTGGGTGGATGTTATAATGGGGTTTTTCTTTACCTTGCAATCATCCACCACTGATGTCTTCTGGGGACATCCACGCCTTTTTAAGTTCCTGAGCTCACGTCACCTTTTTTTGCAGAATGCACCGAACTGTTGCTTTGGCCGCTTCTAATATTTCTGCTATCACTCTGATCGATTTCGTCTTCTTTTTTTGGCCAAATGATGGTCTGTTTCCCCTTCCATTGAGAGATAATTTGTCCGCATGTTGTGGGTTCACAGCATCAGCTTCCAAATGCAAATTCTGCACCTGGAATCAGCTTCAGATCTTTTACCTGATTAACTGATGATGGATTAATGAGGGAAAAGACCATGCAGACCGTTAAAGAGCTTCTGCGATATTTCTCCCGTTACTTTTGGTCCCTTTAAAAGAAGCAGCTACATATTTAAGCGCTGTAATTACTAAACCCTTCCTCCAATAACCATGTGAATCCCTTAAAATTAAAGCCGAGGGTCGGCACTTTAAGCCCAGATTGATTATAGAACAGGATCTTGAAAATGTTTTGGTAAACTGCTAAAATGGCAAAAAAAAAAATTAAACACCTTTTTAAAACTTTTCCTCAGTGCTGTATATCCTAGACATATCCACTTATAATCTATACAATCCTCTGTGAGCTGCACATCTCAGCTGGAGAGCTCTCCAGTCCTGTTATTTTTTACTCTGTATCAGTGCAGGTAAGGCTGGGCTAACATCTTTTTTTTCCTTTGCATTGTATGTCGTCAGTATTCATCCCAGTGTACAGCTTACATATGCTTTTGTATAGACATACAGTACAGTCCAATACATCAGCCATTGACCCCCATTAAAGAAACATACTGCACAGAATACAATTTTTAATACGCCCCCTGTAGGGTAAAGAAATTATCATGCTCCTGACTTCTAAACCTTGAGCCTGTGGTTGGTTTCTCTGTGGGCCGAGCCACAGCAGATACACCTTTTCCTCCGGGTGTTTAGGTTCTTTTATTCTGGCTGCAGTCTGTTTTGCATAACACAGGTGTTTTCATTTGTCTGCAGTATCACCTTTCTGGTGCGGCTTTATATTCTGTACCCCTGCTGGTATTTCCTGCTGGTGATAGTCTCTTGTGGATGTTCACCCATTCTGCTATAGCCTAAAGCCAGTCAGTGAAAAACCAGCTGCGGTTTATTGCTCTGCTGTTTCTGTTCTTTGCCCTGCACCTACCTTCTGTTTCTTTTTAGGAAATAATTACATATTTAATAACACTTCATACTTTAGTTTGTACTTCATGGTTTACTTTCCTCACTCTGTGATCTCTTTCTATTTCAGCACACTTTCCCTTCTGTAGGTAATTTACACTCTGCTCTGCCCTCCGCTCCTTTAGGAGGAACGTTAAGCACTCGATAGCCTTTCAGGCCGCACAGGTCCGAGCTACCATAGTCTAGTCTGTGGTTAGGGCTATCTCAGCTCACGCAGGAACCACTATGAACTGCGGGGTCAAGAAACCAGGGGAAGAGTCTTGAGGAGATCATTTGCATATTCCCAGTGCCTTCTGGGATAAGTGAAGAGTCTCCGCGAGCTCAACGATCACTGGGTTTTGGCCGTTGCAGCTGAAAAGAGGAAATCGAATTTTGGCTCATCTTTCATCTTTTTAAGAAATCTCAAGATGGAAGAGGCCAGGAGCCATTTGGTGAGCTGCATTTCTTGCTACATGTTCACAGATTTACCAGTGGAAAAGCCAAACTTCACATGCCACAAATGCAAGCTTGTGACCCTGTTGGAGGAAAAGTTGCAAAATCTCGAAGAGAGGTTAGCTACGTTGAAGATCATTAAGGAAGGTGAAGAGTTCTTGGACAGAGCAGAATTATCTCTTCATGTTACAGAAAGAGAAGAAATTCGAAGTGCACCTGAAGAAACAGAGGAATGGAGACATGTGACACAGAGAAGCAGGAGGATCAGGAGGCAGTCAGCACCCATACTGCTCAGAAACCAGTACCAGGCTCTCACGCAGGAAAACGATGAAGAAATACATCAGGATAAGACCTTGCCAACAAACAGCAACCTTGTACGCCTTCAGAGTCCTCCTGGATGGAGAAAGAAAAATGTTGTGAAGAAGAAACGGAGAGTGGTGGTCATGGGGGATTCCCTGTTGAGAGGAACAGAGGCCGCTATCTGCAGACCGGATATAACTTCAAGAGAAATGTGCTGTCTTCCAGGTGCAAAAATTAAAGATGTGTCTGACAGGATATCAGGACTCTTCAGACCTACAGATGACTACCCATTCCTGCTACTACATGTGGGGACAAATGACACCGCAAGAAACGACCTGGAAACCATCTGCAGAGACTTTGAAGACTTAGGCAAGAAAGTGAAAGAACTGGGAGCGCAGGTGGTCTTCTCTTCCATCCTCCCAGTGGATGGCCATGGAACAAGGAGGTGGAATAAGATTCTGCAGGTGAACAACTGGCTACGTCGATGGTGCCGTCAGCAACGATTTGGATTTCTGGATCACGGAGTGAACTACTTATACGATGGACTACTTGCTAGAGATGGGGTGCACCTTACGAAGACTGGAAAACATGTATTTGGAAGTCGCCTTGCTACACTTGTAAGGAGAGCTTTAAACTAGAACAACATGGGAAGGGAAGCAAACGACCAGAAAAAGCCATACACCTGACAAATGCTACTGAGAACTCTGCTATTAGAAGTGGAAAGGAAGAACAAAGACGAAAGAATCTAATTAAAAAAAATATTGGAGAAAGAGAAACCAATCACAAACTAAAATGTTTCTATACTAATGCACAAAGCATGGGCAACAAACAAGGAGAATTGGAACTACTAACACAGGAAAAGAAATATGATGTCATTGGAATCACTGAAACTTGGTGGGACAATACACATGATTGGAATACAAGACTAGAAGGATACAACTTATTTGCAAGAAACAGACTTGATAAACGAGGAGGGGGTGTCGCATTGTATGTTAGAAATGCGTATATCTGCACAGAGATTGAAGCTTCAGAGACTGGGAGTTCTGTGGAAACTGTTTGGGTAAGAATACAAGGACAGAACAATGGAAAGGACACCATTGTAGGCATTTACTACAGGCCACCTGTGCAAGCTGAAGATATGGATGAACTCTTTATGCATCAAATGGCCAAGTTCTCCAAAAAATATGACATAGTTGTCATGGGAGATTTCAACTATCCAGACATTTGTTGGGAATCTCTCTCAGGCAAAACTAACAGGTCAAGGAAATTCTTATCCTCTCTTGCTGACAACTTTATCTTCCAAAAGGTAAAGGAGAAAACAAGGGGAACTGCTACCTTGGATCTAATCCTTATAAACAGGGAGGAAATGGTTGAGGAGGTAAAAGTGGCTGGGACCCTAGGAGGTAGCGACCATGCTATTTTAGAATTTTGGATAACTAGAGGCGGAAGACCTGTGAAGACTCAGACGTCAAGGTTAGATTTCAGAAAGGCAGATTTTAAGGGATTCAGAAAGAGAATTGGAGGGATCCAATGGCTGGATATCCTTAAAGACAAAAATGTCCAGGAAGGATGGGAAATCTTGAAAAATGAAATTCTCAAAGCACAGTTGTTAACAATTCCGAAAAGAGGGAAGAATAGGAAGCATTTAAGGAAACCAGGATGGATGAACACAGAACTTAAGCACATGCTAAAAAGGAAGCAAAAAATGTTTATAAAATGGAAAGAAGGAGGCATATCTAAAGAAGAATATAATGCTGTCTGCAGAACCTGCAAGGCACAAATCAGATTATCTAAAGCTGAAAATGAATTGAGGCTTGCAAGAGATGTCAAAAGCAATAATAAAGGATTTTGGGGATATGTCAAAAGTAAAAGAAAAGTCAAAGATGCTATAGGATTTTTACAGGATGAAAATGATGAAATGGTAAGACAGGATGTTGAGAAGGCTGAACTTTTAAATTCCTATTTTGCATCTGTTTTCTCTCAGAAAGGAAATGTAACATCAACTGTTATTCACTGTCCTATTAAGGGAATAGAAGAATCCAGGATATCTATAAACAGAAAGATAGTGAGGAAACACTTAGCTAACCTAAATGTATTCAAGTCTCCAGGTCCAGATGAATTACACCCCAGAGTACTGAAGGAGATAGCAGAAGAAATTTTTGAACCCCTCTCCATAATCTTTGAAAATTCTTGGAGAACAGGAGAAGTGCCAGAAGACTGGAGAAGAGCAAATGTTGTTCCTATCTTCAAAAAGGGGAAGAAGGTGGACCCAGGCAACTATAGGCCGGTGAGTCTGACTTCTATACCAGGAAAGATCTTTGAACAAATTATTAAACAACATGTATGTCAATACCTGGATAAGAATGAAGTGATTAAACAGAGTCAGCATGGGTTTGTAACTAATAAGTCATGTCAGACTAATTTAATTTCCTTCTATGATGGTATTACTGATTGGGTGGATCAAGGAAATGCTGTAGATATAGTATATCTTGACTTCAGCAAAGCATTTGACAAAGTCTCTCATACAATCCTTATTGAAAAAATGACTAAGTATGGAATGGACAAGGCAACTGTTAGGTGGATTCATAACTGGCTTAGTGATCGGACCCAAAGAGTGGTCGTAAATGGCTGCACATCCAGTTGGAAGAATGTCTCAAGTGGGGTACCACAGGGCTCTGTCCTGGGCCCTGTATTGTTCAACATCTTTATCAACGATTTAGATGAAGGAATTGAGGGTAAACTGATTAAATTTGCTGATGACACAAAGCTAGGAGGGATAGCTAATACTAGAGAAGAGAGAGAGAGGATTCAAAAAGATTTAAATAAACTGGAGAAGTGGGCAGCAACTAACAGAATGGTTTTTAACAGGGAGAAATGCAAAGTACTACATCTGGGCAATAAAAATGAAAAAAGCATATATAGAATGGGAGGAATAGGGCTAAGTGACAGCACATGTGAAAAAGACTTGGGTATACTAATAGATCAAAGACTGAATATGAGTCAACAGTGTGATGCAGCAGCAAAAAAGGCAAATGCAATTATAGGATGTATTAACAGAAGCATACAGTCTAGATCACGTGAAGTAATTATTTCCCTCTACTCCTCTTTGGTCAGACCTCATCTGGAATATTGTGTCCAATTTTGGGCACCACATTTTAAAAAAGACATCAACAAACTGGAGCAAGTTCAGAAAAGAGCGACCAGAATGGTGACCGGTCTGCAAACCCTGTCTTATGAGGAAAGGTTGCAGGATTTGGGGATGTTTAGTTTGCAAAAGAGAAGACTGAGAGGAGACTTAATAGCTGTCTACAAATATCTAAAGGGCTGTCACATTGTAGAAGGATCAACTTTATTCTCATTTGCACAAGGAAAGACTAGAAGCAATGGGATGAAGCTGAATGGGAGGAGACACAGATTAGATATTAGAAAAAACTTTTTGACAGTTAGAGTGATCAATGAGTGGAACAGGCTGCCACGAGAAGTGGTGAGTTCTCCTTCAATGGAAGTCTTCAAACAGAGGCTGGACAGACATCTAACTGGGATGATTTAGCGAATCCTGCTTTGAGCAGGGGGTTGGACCAGATGGCCCAGGAGGTCCCTTCCAACTCTACGATTCTATGATTCTATGATTCTAAGATCTCCAGTCTGTACAGTAATCAGCAGGGTCAGTTGCAGGTTTTTTAGTTTGTTTCTTATTACTCTATTATAACAGAGTAGCTTTAAAGTAAAAAATATTTGCTCGAGGACACTGGCCCAGTCTATGACAAAAGGCTCCTTTCTTGGGATTTACTTGGTCTACAGGGCGTTTATATAGTGCACATCAGGAGCTTTCATCGCCCAAATGTGCAAAATACAGAATGTGAAACGAGTCTAATCTGTACCCACCTGGAGTCTGCTCTGTTCAGTCTACAGCGAAATGTGTACGTTGTAATGAAACCTCAGCTGTGACAAGTATCAGAACAAAAGAGTTTCAGTTGGTGAATATAAGCTAGCATGCTCCTTTTCACTGGCAGCAAGCGGAGCTCTTGAAAATGGCTCAGAATTTAAAATATAAACTGTTTAGAAAGTTTCAGAAGTTTCCATCATGTAACGATCCAGCATCGTACATAAAGCGGAAATATGTTCATTGTTCTCGGATTTGGGACGAATCTGCAGAAAAGCGTAATAATTATATAGTAAGCAGATAATTCTCACCCCTATAAGATCCAGCCGTCTCTGATCTTGAGCGTTCAGTTCACCCGACGGGAGTGATTGTACTTTACCCTTTCCTAGAGGAAACACCGCTGCTCCAGTGAACCTTGGACGCAACAGAAGATTTCTTCCATAACTTTATATCACACGATTGCAATAAAGACGTCTTCGCTGTACTCAGGAGTGGCAAGTGCAGAATTTACTGCGAGGAAAGGGGGGAACGTGGATACCCCAAAATGCAGAGTATAAAGCTTCATCTTAGGCGCCACTGAAATTGTCACTTTTAGAGTCGAATGTCAGCAGAATGGCTGCTCTTAGAGAATAGAGAGCGCACAGAATCCGGCCTGAGATACATTACCTCTCGTCTTAAAGGGATTTTCTTAAAATCAAAATCTCCAATTATCTTCTATCCACTGAGTAGGGGCCAATAAACTGATGACTGGTGATCCAGAGTACGAGGCTCTACCTCTGCTCCATTCATTGTCTATGGGACTTCCGAGTACAGAGCTTGCTTAACTCCGGCAGTGCCATTGACAATGAATGGAGCAGCTGAGAGAAAGCATGGCCCACATACTGACTTACTAACCAGGAAAGTATGAAACGGCTGAACTGAATTTATATATAAATCAGAAAAAATGCCAGACATCTGAGCGGTAAAATCAGATTTGCAAGGCTCTAATCCAGCGGCCGCGGACCCCTGACGTTTACTGGAAATATTTCTAATTTGGGCGTAAATGTCACTATATTATTGTAGCCAACACTAGAGGGCAGCATAAATCAACACATCGACACTTGGTGCTTTATCTGTAGCACGTTATTCTATGTCTGCACATGACTCTATGTTACCAGCATCGGAGGTGTGCGGCTGTGTAAAGGCTGCGGCACTAGGAAAGAGTTCTGCTCATTCGGGCTTCGCCTGGCTGCAGAGATTTTGGTGGGGGGCTTCTGCGCTGCTGATGTCTTTGACTCCTGATTTACAGAACTAAGGCTAGCTTCACACTAGCGTTTTGGGCCTCAGCGCACGGCCGCCGCTAAGCCCCGCCCCCTCCGGTAATCTCCGCCTAGTATCGCACACGGCTCATGCGATCTGCACACCCTATCTTTAGCATAGGGTGCGCACACCGTGCGCTAGTAGAATTTTGTGTGCGCTGCGCCCTTTTGACGGTGCGCCGGTGTGCGCCGAACGCACCATGTTGCATTTTGGTGCGCTCGGAGCACCGACAAAAGGGCGCAGCGCACGCAAAATTCTACTAGCGCACGGTCTGCGCACCCTATGCTAAAGAGAGGGTGTGCAGATCGCAAGCAGCAGTGTGCGATACTAGGCTGAGATGACCGGAGGGGGCGGGGCTTAGCGGCGGCCGTGCGCTGCGGCCCAAAACGCTAGCGTGAAGCTAGCCTAACTTCTGTTCAGCATAATATTAGTGAGCCCAGAATACAAGCGATAAAAGTTCAGAGCCATAAACTGAGATCATGGAGACACATAGACCTGAGGGACTGATTATCAGCGCCATTGTATGCCCTTCATCCGCAGGTACTGTAATCCATGACCCATATTTCCGACATCTCCAAGCGAAGACCAAAATAATTGCTTCTAACCAGACCGGTGACAGACGTCTGCCGGTGATGCATTAGGCTCATAGAACTTGAAGAGAACCTGTCGGCGGAATGTAAAACTATAAAGTAAATGCACGGCCGTAATGGCCGAGTGCTGCTGATAAAACTGACACCTGCGGTGAAGGAATCGGATCTCGGGTTCTTGTTTAATCAGCCACTAAAGTTCTCCTCTAATGACATTCGAAAATTAGGCAGGCTGAGGGGGTAGGGTCTTCTTCTGCTCCTCCGCCAGCCTCCTGTGTGTGTACATGACCGGTCACTGCTTCCTTTTTGAAATTCCGCATCGGCACAGTCATTGGGGTGGGCAGCGCTTGCGCAGTGTGATTCCACATTCTTCAATAAAATGGCACCAAAGACTGCGCATGCGCAGATCGAGATCTCTGATAAATAACGTCTTCATTAACCCCAACTCTCGATCTCCGGATGCGCTGCTTACAGCGCCATTTTACTGAAGAATTGTTGACCAGCTGTGGAATCACACTGCGCATGCGCTGCCCACCCCAATGAGAGCGGCGGTGTGGAATTTCAAAAAGGAGGCAGTTTGCTGAATAATCAGTGACCTCTCATGGACACACGAGGCAGGCGGAGGAGCAGATGAGGAACCTATCCCAATCCCACCTTGACACACAGAAGACGTCATTAGAAGAAAACTTTAGTGGCTGATCAGGCAGTAACCAAAGATTAGATTCCTTCATTGCAGGTATCGGCATAACAGCACCATTATGACCATTGCTTTACTTTATAGTGCTGAATCATGCTGACCGTTCTATTAAATGCATGGAAGAAAAATCCATCCCAGCTAGGGCTGTAACTCGCCCGATATAACTCCTCTAATACTACCACATGTACAGGAATATACAGTTGTGCTCAAAACTTTACATACCCCGGCCGAATTTTTGCTTTTTTGGCCTTTTTTCAGAGAACATGAATGATAACACCAAAACTTTTTCTCCTCTCATGATTAGTGTTTGGGTGAAGCCATTTATTGTCAAACTACTGTGTTTTCTCTTTTTATATCATAATGACAACCCAAAACATCCAAATGACCCTGATCAAAAGTTCACATACGCTGGTGATTTTGGCCTGATAACATGCACAGAAGTTGACACAAATGGGTTTGACTGACTACTAAAGGTAACATCCTCACCTGTGAGCTGTCTGCTTGTAATCAGTGTGTGTGCATAAAAGCTGAGTGAGTTTCTGGGATCCAGACAGACTCTTGCATCTTTCATCCAGCCACTGACGTTTCTGGATTGTGAGACATGGGGAAAGAAAAAGAATTATCAACGAATCTATGAGAAAAGGTAGTTGAACTGTATAAAACAGGAAAGGGATACAAAAATGATATCCAAGGAATTGATAATGCCAGTCAGCAGCATTCAAATGGTGATTAACAAATGGAAAATCAGGGGCTCTATAAAAACAAAACCACGGTCAGGTAGACCAACAAAAATGTCGTCCACAACTGCCAGGAAAATTGTTCAGGATGCAAAAAAAATCCACAAATATCATCAGCTGAAATCCTGGACTCTCTGAAAACTAGTGTGGCTGTTTCATGATGCACAATAAGGAGGCACTTGAAGAAAAATTGACTGCATGGTTGAGTTGCCAGAAGAATGCCATTACTGCATAAATGCCACAATGTATCTTGCCTAAAATACGCAAAACAGCACAGAGACAATCCTCAAAACTTCTGGAACAAGAAAATTTGGAGTGACGAGACCAAAATTTAACTTTCTGGCCACAACCATAAAAGTTACATTTGGAGAGAGGTCAACAATGCCTGTGATGAAAGGAACACCATTCCTACTGTAAAGCACGGAGGTGGTTCGCTGAATTTTTGGTGATGTGTGAACAACAAAGGCACAGGAAACTTGGTCAAAGTTGAAGGAAAGATGAACGCAGCACGTTATCAGCTGTGCATGGGACATACTTGGATATTCCAACGTGACAACGATCCAAAACACAAGGCCAAATTGACCTGTCTTTGGCTACAAGAGAATAAAGTGAAGGTTCTGGAGTGGCCATCTCAGTCTCCTGACCTCAATATCATTGAGCCACTCTGGGGAGATCTCAAGTGCGCAGTTCATGCTAGACAGCCCAGGAATTTACAGGAACTGGAGGCTTTTTGCCTAGAAGAGTGGGCAGCTTTACCATCTGAGAATATAAAGAATCTCATCCACAACTACCACAAAAGACTTCAAAAAAACTGTTTTGGTTGTCATTATGATTAATAAAGAGAAAACACAGTAGTTTGATGATAAATGGCTTCACCCAACCACTAACCACGAGTGGAGAAAAAGTTGTTGTTATCATTCATATTTTCTGAAAAAAAAAGCCAAGAAAGCAAAAATTCTGCCGGGGTATGTAAACTTTTGAGCACAACTGTAGCTACAATGGTGCCACCTATATACAAGAATATAACTACTATAATACTGTCACCTATATACACGAATATAACTACTATAATACTGCCCCCTATGTACAAGAATATAACTACTATAATTCTTCTATGTACAAGAATACAACTACTATAATACTGCTCCTATATACAAGAATATAACTACTATGATACTGCTCCTATGTTCAAGAATGTGACTACTATAATACTGCTCCTATGTACAAGAATATAACTACTATAATACAGCTCCTATATACAAGAATATAACTACTATAATACTGCTCCTATGTACAAGAATATAACTACTATAATACTGCTCCTATGTACAAGAATATAACTACTATAATACTGCCCCTATGTACAAGAATATAACTACTATAATACTGCTCCTATGTACAAGAATATAACTACTATAATACTGCCACCTATATACAAGAATATAACTACTATAATACTGCCCCCATGTACAAGAATATAACTACTATAATACTGCTCCTATATACACGAATATAACTACTATAATACTGCTCCTATGTACAAGAATATAACTACTATAATACTGCCCCTATGTACAAGAATATAACTACTATAATACTGCCCCTATGTACAAGAATATAACTACTATAATACTGCCCCCTATGTACAAGAATATAACTACTATGATACTGCTCCTATATACAAGAATATAACTGCTATAATACTGTTCCTATGTACAAGAATATAACTACTATAATACTGCCCCTATGTACAAGAATATAACTACTATAATACTGCCCCTATGTACAAGAATATATCTACTATAATACTGCTCCTATGTACAAGAATATAACTACTATAATACTGCCCCTATGTACAAGAATATAACTACTATAATACTGCCCCTATGTACAAGAATATAACTACTATAATACTGTTCCTATGTACAAGAATATAACTACTATAATACTGCTCCTATATACAAGAATATAACTACTATAATACTGCTATGTACAAGAATATAACTACTATAATACTGCCCCTATGTACAAGAATATAACTACTATAATACTGCCCCTATGTACAAGAATATAACTACTATAATACTGCCCCCTATGTACAAGAATATAACTACTATAATACTGCTCCTATATACAAGAATATAACTACTATAATACTGCTCCTATGTACAAGAATATAACTACTATAATACTGCCCCTATGTACAAGAATATAACTACTATAATACTGCTCCTATGTACAAGAATATAACTACTATAATACTGCTCCTATGTACAAGAATATAACTACTATAATACTGCCACCTATATACAAGAATATAACTACTATAATACTGCCACCCATATACAAGAATATAACTACTGTCAGGCTCCTGTCAGCGTCGGCAACTGCCACGGCTGGAGTGACTTACCCACACCGCGGGAGAACACAGGGCCCACTACGGTAGTGAAGGTTTCTGCTGACAGGACCTGAGGCACTGAAAATAGTAAGGAGTACCAGGACCTACGATCATGTGACTGCAGGGGGCAGGGCTTAGCGTCCTACTACTGGAGATGATGAGATGTACCTACTGCTGGAATACTGTAGTAGAGGAGAGGAAAACGCAGGTCAGACAAGCAGAGGTCATACACGAGAGAGCGGTGCGGTACCAAAGGAACGAGCAGAGAGTAGTCAAGTCACAAGCAGAGAGTCATACACAAGAGGACAGCGTAGTACAAAAGGAACGAGCAGAGAGTAGTCAGGTCACAAGCAGAGAGTCATACACAAGAGGGCAGCGTGGTACAAAAGGGACAGGCAGAACTCGTAACAGGGACAGAACCGGATCAAAACCAAACAAGCAGCAAGTTATAGCACAAGGCACACGTACAAAAGAGGTCAACTAACTCAGCCGAGGGCAGGAGTAAAACTGACACCGGACCTAGGTCTAGTGAGCATTAAATAGCCGCCCTCTGCCAGAGAGAGGCAGAAACAATTAACCCCGTCTGATCAGGACGGGCCAAAGCGAAACCCCGTCCTGGATCATGACAACTACTATAATACTGCCCCTATGTACAAGAATATAACAACTATAATACTGCCCCTATGTACAAGAATATAACTACTATAATACTGCCCCCTATGTACAAGAATATAACTACTATAATACTGCTCCTATGTACAAGAATATACTATAATACTGCCCCTATGTACAAGAATATAACTACTATAATACTACCCCCTGTGTACAAGAATATAACTACTATAATACTGCTCCTATGTACAACAATATAACTACTATAATACTGCTCCTATGTACAAGAATATAACTACTATGATACTGCTCCTATGTACAAGAATATAACTACTATGATACTGCTCCTATGTACAAGAATATGACTACTATAATACTGCTCCTATGTACAAGAATATAACTAATATAATACTGCCCCTATGTACAAGAATATAACTACTATAATACTACCCCCTTTGTACAGGAATATAACTACTATAATACTACCCCCTGTGTACAAGAATATAACTACTATAATACTGCCCCCTGTGTACAAGAACAGAACTACTATAATACTACCCCCTTTGTACAGGAATATAACTACTATGATACTGCTCCTATATACAAGAATATAACTACTATAATACTGTTCCTATGTACAAGAATATAACTACTATAATACTGCCCCTATGTACAAGAATATAACTACTATAATACCGCCCCCTATGTACAAGAATATAACTACTATAATACTGCCCCTATGTATAAGAATATACCTACTATAATACTGCTCCTATGTACAAGACTATAACTACTATAATACTGCCCCTATGTAAAAGAATATGACTACTATAATACTGCTCCTATGTACAAGAATATACCTACTATAATACTGCTCCTATGTACAAGAATATAACTACTATAATACTGCCCCTATGTACAAGAATATAACTACTATAATACTGCTCCTATGTACAAGAATATACCTACTATAATACTGCTCCTATGTACAAGAATATAACTACTATAATACTGCCCCTATGTACAAGAATATAACTACTATAATACTGCTCCTATGTACAAGAATATAACTACTATAATACTGCCACCTATATACAAGAATATAACTACTATAATACTGCCACCTATATACAAGAATATAACTACTATAATACTGCCCCCATGTACAAGAATATAACTACTATAATACTGCTCCTATATACAAGAATATAACTACTATAATACTGGTCCTATGTACAAGAATATAACTACTATAATACTGCCCCCTATGTACAAGAATATAACTACTATAATACTGCTCCTATATACAAGAATATAACTACTATAATACTGTTCCTATGTACAAGAATATAACTACTATAATACTGTTCCTATGTACAAGAATATAACTACTATAATACTGCTCCTATATACAAGAATATAACTACTATAATACTGCTCCTATATACAAGAATATAACTACTATAATACTGCTCCTATGTACAAGAATATAACTACTATAATACTGCCCCTATGTACAAGAATATAACTACTATAATACTGCCCCTATGTACAAGAATATAACTACTATAATACTGCTTCTATGTACAAGAATATAACTACTATAATACTGCCCCTATGTACAAGAATATAACTACTATAATACTGCCCCCTATGTACAAGAATATACCTACTATAATACTGCTCCTATGTACAAGAATATAACTACTATAATACTGCCCCTATGTACAAGAATATACCTACTATAATACTGCCCCTATGTACAAGAATATAACTACTATAATACTGCCCCTATGTACAAGAATATAACTACTATAATACTGCTCCCTATGTACAAGAATATAACTACTATAATACTAATACTGCCCCTATGTACAAGAATATAACTACTATAATACTGCCCCCTATGTACAAGAATATAACTACTATAATACTGCTCCTATGTACAAGAATATAACTACTATAATACTGCCCCTATGTACAAGAATATACCTACTATAATACTGCCCCTATGTACAAGAATATAACTACTATAATACTGCTCCTATGTACAAGAATATAACTACTATAATACTGCTCCTATGTACAAGAATATAACTACTATAATACTGCCCCTATGTAAAAGAATATGACTACTATAATACTGCTCCTATGTACAAGAATATAACTACTATAATACTGCTCCTATGTAAAAGAATATGACTACTATAATACTGCTCCTATGTACAAGAATATAACTACTATAATACTGCTCCTATGTACAAGAATATAACTACTATAATACTGCTCCTATGTACAAGAATATACCTACTATACTGCTCCTATGTACAAGAATATACCTACTATAATACTGCTCCTATGTACAAGAATATACCTACTATAATACTGCTCCTATGTACAAGTTTATACCTACTATAATACTGCTCCTATGTTCAAGAATATACCTACTATAATACTGCCCCTATGTACAAGAATGTAACTACTATAATACTGCCCCTATGTAAAAGAATATGACTACTATAATACTGCTCCTATGTACAAGAATATACCTACTATAATACTGCTCCTATGTACAAGAATATACCTACTATAATACTGCTCCTATGTACAAGAATATACCTACTATAATACTGCTCCTATGTACAAGAATATAACGACTATAATACTGCTCCTATGTACAAGAATATAACTACTAAAATACTGCTCCAATGTGCAAGAATATAACTACTATAATACCGCCCCCTATGTACAAGAATATAACTACAATACTGCCCCCTATGTACAAGAATATAGCTACTATAATACCGCCCCCTATGTACAAGAATATAACTACTATAATACTGCTCCTATGTACAAGACTATAACTACTATAATACTGCCCCTATGTAAAAGAATATGACTACTATAATACTGCTCCTATGTACAAGAATATACCTACTATAATACTGCTCCTATGTACAAGAATATAACTACTATAATACTGCCCCTATGTACAAGAATATAACTACTATAATACTGCTCCTATGTACAAGAATATACCTACTATAATACTGCTCCTATGTACAAGAATATACCTAATATAATACTGCTCCTATGTACAAGAATATAACTACTATAATACTGCTCCTATGTTCAAGAATATACCTACTATAATACTGCTCCTATGTACAAGAATATACCTACTATAATACTGCTCCTATGTACAAGAATATAACTACTATAATACTGCCCCTATGTACAAGAATATAACTACTATAATACTGCTCCTATGTACAAGAATATAACTACTATAATACTGCCACCTATATACAAGAATATAACTACTATAATACTGCCACCTATATACAAGAATATAACTACTATAATACTGCCCCCATGTACAAGAATATAACTACTATAATACTGCTCCTATATACAAGAATATAACTACTATAATACTGCTCCTATGTACAAGAATATAACTACTATAATACTGCCCCCTATGTACAAGAATATAACTACTATAATACTGCTCCTATATACAAGAATATAGCTACTATAATACTGTTCCTATGTACAAGAATATAACTACTATAATACTGCCCCTATGTACAAGAATATAACTACTATAATACTGCCCCTATGTACAAGAATATAACTACTATAATACTGCTCCTATGTACAAGAATATAACTACTATAATACTGCCCCTATGTACAAGAATATAACTACTATAATACTGCCCCTATGTACAAGAATATAACTACTATAATACTGCTCCTATGTACAAGAATATAACTACTATAATACTGCTCCTATATACAAGAATATAACTACTATAATACTGCTCCTATATACAAGAATATAACTACTATAATACTGCTCCTATGTACAAGAATATAACTACTATAATACTGCCCCTATGTACAAGAATATAACTACTATAATACTGCCCCTATGTACAAGAATATAACTACTATAATACTGCTCCTATGTACAAGAATATAACTACTATAATACTGCCCCTATGTACAAGAATATAACTACTATAATACTGCCCCCTATGTACAAGAATATACCTACTATAATACTGCTCCTATATACAAGAATATAACTACTATAATACTGCCCCCATGTACAAGAATATACCTACTATAATACTGCCCCTATGTACAAGAATATAACTACTATAATACTGCCCCTATGTACAAGAATATAACTACTATAATACTGCTCCCTATGTACAAGAATATAACTACTATAATACTGCCCCTATGTACAAGAATATAACTACTATAATACTGCCCCCTATGTACAAGAATATAACTACTATAATACTGCTCCTATGTACAAGAATATAACTACTATAATACTGCCCCTATGTACAAGAATATACCTACTATAATACTGCCCCTATGTACAAGAATATAACTACTATAATACTGCTCCTATGTACAAGAATATAACTACTATAATACTGCTCCTATGTACAAGAATATAACTACTATAATACTGCCCCTATGTACAAGAATATAACTACTATAATACTGCTCCTATGTAAAAGAATATGACTACTATAATACTGCTCCTATGTACAAGAATATAACTACTATAATACTGCTCCTATGTACAAGAATATAACTACTATAATACTGCTCCTATGTAAAAGAATATGACTACTATAATACTGCCCCTATGTACAAGAATATAACTACTATAATACTGCTCCTATGTACAAGAATATAACTACTATAATACTGCTCCTATGTACAAGAATATAACTACTATAATACTGCTCCTATGTAAAAGAATATGACTACTATAATACTGCTCCTATGTACAAGAATATAACTACTATAATACTGCTCCTATGTACAAGAATATAACTACTATAATACTGCTCCTATGTAAAAGAATATGACTACTATAATACTGCCCCTATGTACATGAATATAACTACTATAATACTGCTCCTATGTACAAGAATATAACTACTATAATACTGCCCCTATGTACAAGAATATAACTACTATAATACTGCTCCTATGTACAAGAATATAACTACTATAATACTGCTCCTATATACAACAATATAACTACTATAATACTGCTCCTATGTACATGAATATAACTACTATAGTACTGCTCCCTATGTACAAGAATATAACTACTATAATACTGCTCCTATGTACAAGAATATAACTACTATAATACTGCTCCTATGTACAAGAATATAACTACTATAATAATGCTCCTATATACAATAATATAACTACTATAATACTGCTCCTATGTACATGAATATAACTACTATAATACTGCTCCTATGTACAAGAATATAACTACTATAATACTGCTCCCTATGTACAAGAATATAACTACTATAATACTGCTCCTATGTACAAGAATATAACTACTATAATACTGCTCCCTATGTACAAGAATATAACTACTATAATACTGCTCCTATGTACAAGAATATGACTACTATAATACTGCTCCTATGTACAAGAATATAACTACTATAATACTGCCCCTATGTACAAGAATATAACTACTATAATACTGCCCCTATGTACAAGAATATAACTACTATAATACTGCTCCTATGTGTAATATATCTCCTGTCTCCTCTCTGCTGTATATGATGTGTGTTGGGGTCTTGCACTGCCCTTGGTTTCTCACAGATGTTCCTGCACCTTTGTATCTCAGCTCGCTGTGTGTTTTCCACATGTCAGTATTATTTCTTTGTGTTTCCATATTTTCCTGCTCCTCAGGTCCATAGCAAGCACTGTCTGTGTGGTTACTATGTGGCGGTGCTGGATGTGGGGGCAGCGGATGCTTTTGTCTCACTGATCCATCCTCATCCAAACAGGAAACTGGTGAAGCTGCTTTTAATTTTCATTGGGGAAAAATCTCTGAGTTCCCACGACTCTGAAACTACGGAAAGAAAAATGAAGGCCGGAGCTGAAAACAGCGAGAGCTGCAGAGCCTAATGGGCGACACAAGGACTCGACTCTGAAAACGAGGCCTTGCACTGAGAATGGGGGTCGAAACCTGCAGAAACACGCAGTGTGGGAATACTGGCTACACAATTGCAGCCAACCCTCAGCTGTGAGAAGTATCAGCTTGGTGCTGTTTTTTTAGCTTCTGGGTCAGAACATTCACAGACAGCAAGCAGAGAAGGTGAAAATGGGGAGGAATTGAAGCATAAAGTACATAAGAAAGTTGGGGAAGCAGCAGTCCTCCCTCCTGGATGTTTTCCCCCTTCGGGACAATGTCACCTTCTTGTGTCCCTTCATAAGACGCTCAGAAATTCGTCTGTATAAGAAGATTTTCTGACATTTTTGTGTTTTGCTGCAGACTGATGAGTCCTCGGTGAGCGGCTGACGTCGTTACAGTGTATCAGTGACTGTACCGCAGACAGAAGTTTAAAGCTTCACCGCAAAAAAAACGCAGAAGGTCAAGTCCTGAGATCAGAGTGAATCCTGGTGGAGGACACGACGGGGTTAATACGCCGTGTAGCCGGGTATGGATTACTCCGGCGATCTCTGCTGATCGCTGCAGAAAATACCAGACAAATAGTGATTTTCCTCAGCAAGAAAATGAGCGTCCGCATTGCGAGGAAATGCCAAACCTGCAGCAAACTGCAACAGCGGCCTGTGAAGTATACACCCCAGATTATAGGAAATTATATGTAATCCCAGCATGATTGTGACATCACTGATTATATCCCACCATAGACTATGCCACCACAGATTATGTCCCATCGTAGACTGTAACATCACAGATTATATCCCACCGTGGAATGTGACATCACAGATTATATCCCACCGTGGACTGTGACATCACAGATTATATCCCACCGTAGACTGTGATATCACAGATTGTATCCCATCGTAGACTCTGACACCACAGATTATGTCCCACCATTGACTGTGACATCACAGATTATATCCCACCATAGACTGTGACATCACAGATCATAGCCCATCGTAGACTGTGACATCACAGATTATATCCCACCGTGGATTTTGACATCACAGATTATATCCCACCGTAGACTGTGATATCACAGATTGTATCCCATCGTAGACTGTGACACCACAGATTATGTCCCACCATTGACTGTGACATCACAGATTATATCCCACCATAGACTGTGACATCACAGATCATAGCCCATCGTAGACTGTGACATCACTGATTATATCCCAACGTAGATTGTGACATCACATATTATATCCCATCGCAGACTGTGACACCACAGATTATGTCCCATCGCAGACTGTGACACCACAGATTATGTCCCATCGTAGACTGTGACATCACAGATTATATCCCACCATAGACTGTGACATCACAGATTATAGCCCATCGTAGACTGTGACATCACAGATTATAGCCCATCGTAGACTGTGACATCACAGATTATAGCCCATCGTAGACTGTGACATCACAGATTATAGCCCATCGTAGACTGTGACATCACAGATTATAGCCCATCGTAGACTGTGACACCACAGATTATATCCCACCGTGGACTGTGACATCACAGATTATATCCCACCGTAGACTGTGATATCACAGATTGTATCCCATCGTAGACTGTGACACCACAGATTATGTCCCATCGTAGACTGTGACATCACAGATTATAGCCCATCGTAGACTGTGACATCACAGATTATAGCCCATCGTAGACTGTGACACCACAGATTATATCCCACCGTAGACTGTGATATCACAGATTGTATCCCATCGTAGACTGTGACACCACAGATTATGTCCCATCGTAGACTGTGACATCACAGATTATAGCCCATCGTAGACTATGACACCACAGATTATGTCCCACCGTAGATTGTGACATTACAGATTATATCCCATCGTAGACTGACATCACAAGTTATATCCCACCTTAGATTGTGGAATCACTGATTATATCCCATGTTACATCATAGATACCATATATGACATTATATCACACAGTACTGGGAGGCGACTGAGCAGATCCGTCGTCCAATAGTGGCTTGCAAAAGTATTCACCCCCTTGGTATTTTCCCTGTTTTGCTCCTTGAAACCTGGAATCTTTTTTTTTTCTTTAAGGTTTGCATTAGTTCATGTAGAGAACATGCCGACCAGGGCTGTGGAGTCGGTAAGCCAAACCTGCGTCTCCGACTCCTCAATTTCCCTTACTCCGACTCCCACATATATTGCTTATATTTAAGTGAAAAATGTATTGTAGTACAATGTGAACATCAGACATTTAATCATTTCTATGATCCAATAATCAAGATATTTAGCTAGAACATAATATCTATTTATTGGAATACAACTTTAGAACACAAAAAACTTTAATAAATTGTAAATATGTAATACTCTGTATACATGTACATGTATACAGTACAGACCAAAGTTTGGACACACCTCATTCAAAGAGTTTTCTTTATTTTCATGACTATGAAAATTGTAGATTCACTCTGAAGGCATCAAAACTATGAATTAACACATGTGGAATTATATACAATAATTAACAAAAAAGTGTGAAACAACTGAAAATATGTCTTATATTCTAGATTCTTCAAAGTAGCCACCTTTTGCTTTGATTACTGCTTTGCACACTCTTGACATTCTCTTGATGAGCTTCAAGAGGTAGTCACTGGAAATGGTCTTCCAACAGTCTTGAAGGAGTTCCCAGAGACGCTTAGCACTTTTTGGCCCATTTGCCTTCACTCTGCGGTCCAGCTCATCCAAAACCATCTCGATTGGGTTCAGGTCTGGTGACTGTCGAGGCCAGATCATCTGGAGTAGCACCCCATCACTCTGCTTCTTGGTCAGATAGCCCTTACACAGCCTGGAGGTGTGTTTGAGGCCATTGTCCTGTTGAAAAATAAATGATGGTCCAACTACACGGAAACCGGATGGAATAGCATGCCGCTGCAAGATGCTGTGGTAGCCATGCTGGTTCAGTATGCCTTCAATTTTGAATAAATCCCCAAAAGTGTCACCAGCAAAGCACCCACACACCATCACACCTCCTCCTCCATGCTTCACGGTGGGAACAGGCATGTAGAGTCCATCCGTTCACCTTTTCTGCATCGCACAAAGACACGGTGGTTGGAACCAAAGATCTCAAATTTGGACTCATCAGACCAAAGCACAAATTTCCACTGGTCTAATGTCCATTGCTTGTGTTCTTTAGTCCAAACAAGTCTCTTCTGCTTGTTGCCTGTCCTTAGCAGTGGTTTCCTAGCAGCTATTTTACCATGAAGGCCTGCTGCACAAAGTCTCCTCTTAACAGTTGTTGTAGAGATGTGTCTGCTGCTAGAACTCTGTGTGGCATTGACCTGGTCTCTATTCTGAGCTGCTGTTAACCTGCAATTTCTGAGGCTGGTGACTCGGATGAACTTATCCTCCGCAGCAGATGTGACTCTTGGTCCTTTCCTGGGGCGGTCCTCATGTGAGCCAGTTTCTTTGTAGCGCTTGATGGTTTTTGCCACTGCACTTGGGGACACTTTCAAAGTTTTCCCAATTTTTCGGACTGACTGACCTTCATTTCTTAAAGTAATGATGGCCACTCGTTTTTCTTTACTCAGCTGCTTTTTTCTTGCCATAATACAAATTCTAACAGTCTATTCAGTAGGACTATCAGCTGTGTATCCACCAGACTTCTGCACAACACAACTGATGGTCACAACCTCATTTATAAGGCAAGAAATCCCACTTATTAAACCTGACAGGTCACACCTGTGAAGTGAAAACCATTTCCGGTGACTACCTCTTGAAGCTCATCAAGAGAATGCCAAGAGTGTGCAAAGCAGTAATCAAAGCAAAAGGTGGCTACTTTGAAGAACCTAGAATATAAGACATATTTTCAGTTGTTTCACACTTTTTTGTTAATTCTATAATTCCACATGTGTTAATTCATAGTTTTGATGCCTTCAGAGTGAATCTGCAATTTTCATAGTCATGAAAATAAAGAAAACGCTTTGATTGAGAAGGTGTGTCCAAACTTTTGGTCTGTACTGTGTGTGTGTGTATATATATATACACTCACTGGCCACTTTATTAGGTACACCATGCTAGTAAGGGGTTGGACCCCCTTTTGCCTTCAGAACTGCCTCAATTCTTCGTGGCAGAGATTCAACAAGGTGCTGGAAGCATTCCTCAGAGATTTTGGACCATATTGACATGATGGCATCACACAGTTGGCGCAGATTTGTCGGCTGCACATCCCTGATGCGAATCTCCCGTTCCACCACATCCCAAAGATGCTCTATTGGATTGAGATCTGGTGACTGAGGAGGCCATTTGAGTACAGTAAACTCATTGTCATGTTCAAGAAACCAATCTGAGATGATTCGAGCTTTATGACATGGCGCATTATCCTGCTGAAAGTAGCCATCAGATGTTGGGTACATTGTGGTCATAAAGGGATGGACATGGTCAGCAACAATACTCAGGTAGGCTGTGGCGTTGCAACGATGCTCAATTGGTACCAAGGGGCCCAAAGAGTGCCCAGAAAAAATTCCCCACACCATGACACCACCACCACCAGCCTGAACCGTTGATACAAGGCAGGATGGATCCATGCTTTCATGTTGTTTACGCCAAATTCTGACCCTACCATCCGAATGTCGCAGCAGAAATCGAGACTCATCAGACCAGGCAACGTTTTTCCAATCTTCTACTGTCCAATTTCGATGAGCTTGTGCAAATTGTAGCCTCAGTTTCCTGTTCTTAGCTGAGAGGAGTGGTACCCAGTGTGGTCTTCTGCTGCTGTAGACCATCTGCCTCAAAGTTCGACGCACTGTGCGTTCAGAGTTGCTCTTCTGCCTACCTTGGTTGTAACGGGTGGCAATTTGAGTCACTGTTGCCTTTCTATCAGCTCGAACCAGTCTGCCCATTCTCCTCTGACCTCTGGCATCAACATGGCATTTCCGGCCACAGAACTGCCGCTCACTGGATTTTTTTTCTTTTTCGGACCATTCTCTGTAAACCCTAGAGATGGTTGTGCGTGAAAATCCCAGTAGATCAGCAGTTTCTGAAATTCTCAGACCAGCCCTTCTGGCACCAACAATCATGCCACGTTCAAAGGCACTCAAATCACCTTTCTTCCCCATACTGATGCTCGGTTTGAACTGCAGGAGATTGTCTTGACCATGTCTACATGCCTAAATGCACTGAGTTGCCGCCATGTGATTGGCTGATTAGAAATTAAGTCTTAACACACAGTTGGACAGGTGTACCTAATAAAGTGGCCAGTGAGTGTATATGTATATATATATATATATATATATACACACGCACTATGACTTATCTCGGCTAAGATAAAGCCTGGATCCTCAGGCTACATTCACACTATGGGCGTAGCCAGGATCAAACCTGGGGGGGGGCAGAACCTCATACTGTTCTGCAGAATTTCATACTGCACACCTCAGCTGCTGCAGAACCTCATACTGCACACCCCTACACTTGAAAATAAAGCCTTCACCTTAAGAAGATGTGGTGGTGAATGCAGTCTATTTATTCCTATCAGTTGATGTTGATGTGTTACTAAAGACGAGCAATGCCTGTCCTGGGCGTCCTTTTGGGCAGCTATGAGGTGTACCTGACTGGTGCTAAAAAAAAGGAGTGTTAGTCTGTGTGCTATCCGGCTTTCATTCTTTTTGGTACAGATATGATATGGATAGACAGATATGGATAAATGGATAGATAGAGCAGATTTCTAATCTGCTTTTGCTATTGAAAACATTATCTATGAGCTCAAAAACCTTTCAGGTGATGCGGTTTTTTAAAAAGCTGATCTGCTTTTGCAACTGAAAAACGTATACTCAAAAAACGCTGGAAAAACGCTGTGTGTGAATGTAGCCTTAGATCAGGAATAGAACAGTCATTTATAGGACATTTCATAACTTTCCCAAATTCCTATGAAAAAATATTCAGCACATTCTGCATTGAACTACTGTACCCAATTTATTATATATTTTAGGAGTCGGAGTCGGACCATACCGACTCCGACTCCACAGCCCTGATGCCGACAACTGTGAACATTTGTTTTTATTGTGAAACAAACAGCAAATTGGACAAAATAACTGAAAACTTCAGTGTGCATAACTATTCAACCCCCTAAAGTCAGTACTTTGTAGCACCTACTTTTACAGCAAATACAGGTGCAAAACCCTTTGGATAAATCTATATGAGCTTTCCACATCTTGCCAATGGGATTTTTGTCCAGTCCTCAAGGCAAAATTGCTCCAGCTCCTTCAAGTTAGATGTTTCCTCAGATGAACAGCAATCTTCCAGTCTGACCACAGATTATCAATTGGATTAAGGTCTGGGCTGTGACTCAGACCCTCCATTTACAGATTTCCCCTTACACCACTCGAGTGTTGCTTTAGCAGTATGCTTTGGATCATTGTCTTGTTGGAAAGCAAATCTCCGTCCCTTGCACCAGAAATTTTGGGGGGCTTCATCGTAAAAGGGCTGAATACATATGTACATGCCAATGTTTAGCTATTTGATCCCATAAATTACATTTATGAGTATATTTTTCTCACTTCACCATCTTAGACTGTCGAGTGCTGATGACCCCCCTTCCCCAGCACATGGAAATGTAACACAGAACAAATTATTTTATAAACATTGTCTTGGTTTTGTTTTCCACCTTCAGTGAGACGTGACTGTGCTCTGGGGGTCTGTGCTCTTGTGTTCTGTGCCCTCGGGTCTGTTGTCTGTGCCCTGCTGTGTATACCGCTCACAGTGAGATTCAGAGGCATGCAAAAGTCTGAGCACCTCTGGTCAAAATTACTGTTATTGTGAACAGTTAAGCAAGTTGAAGATGAAATGATCTAAAAGGCAAAAAAGTTACAGATGACACATTTCCTTTTCAATAGATGATTTTCTTCCTCAGCTTCCGGTGAAATGCGCAGGGCTTTACGCAGGTATCCGGCATCCAGGAAGAGTGTGTCTTGCATGTGAAGACTTACGGGTCATAGACGGCAGGGAAAAATACCGGCGCATGCGCAGTACTGATTATATGCTTTGCCCACAGCTGGGCAAAGCATACTGCGCAAGCGCGAGCAGCCTTTTCAATGCGCAGGCGCGAATACACAATGGAATCTGTGATATTCACAGATGAAATTACGTCCAGCAAGCCATGGAGGGGGGGAGGAGAATAAGCCACACCCGTTGGACCAGACCGCAGCGATTTACATACATCGCAAGAGTGATAAAAAAATGATTTTATGCATCAAAGGTGCGGGGTCAGGGGGGATCAAAAGTACTACTAGAATCCTTATGTAACACACAATTGAATTATATCTTTACATGATGTGTCCAAAAATGGGTGACAGATTCCTTTTAACAGGAACAGTGGAGTTCAAGATGAGGTCTAAAAGACCAAGCAAAATTTCAGTGAGAGCTGCTTGTAGGATTGCTAGAGAGGCAAATCAGAACCCCTGCTTGACTGTAAAAGACCTTCAGAAAGACTTAGTAGACTTTGGAGTTGTGGTACGTTGTTCATAGACACCTGCACAAATATGGCCTTCATGGAAGAGCCATCAGAAGAAAACCTCTCCTGCGTCCGCACCATAAGATTCAGTGTCTGAAGTTTGCAAAAGAACATCTAAACAAGCCCGATGTATTTTGTGAACAAATCCTGTAGACTGATGAGGCTAAATTAGAAGTCTTTGGTCACAAGGGGTCGAGTTGCAGCCAGTGGTACGGGGAACCGTGCATGGAAGACAATCCAGGAATCTCACAGAACTGAAAGAAATTTCCAAGGAAGAATGGATGAAAATCTCTCAAATAAGAATTGAAAGACACTTGTCTGGCTACAAAAAGCGTTTTACAAGCTGTGATACTTTCAAAAGGTTGTGCTGCTAGATATTAACCATGCAGGGTACCCAAACTTTTGCATTGGTCCATTTTCATTTTTGTAATTTTTAAAATGTAAAAGATGAAAAAAAAAATTTGGTCTAAAATACAAAGGAAATGTGATATCTCTAACGTGTTAGACCTGTTAGAGATCATTTCATCTTTAACTTGCTTAACTGTACACCCACAATAACAGTAATTTTGACCAGGGGTGCCCAAACTTTTACATGCCACTGTACGTATAAACAATCTAGCGATGGGGACCGGAAATTAGGGGTTCAGGGTCGCCAGAATCCAACATCTAAATGGTTACTGAGGCTTCAACAGACTTTGTGTAAAACAGACAAGTAAATAAATGAATCATCTCCTCCTACACAGAGGGTGTCTACTCCAGCCACTGCTGTCACATGGAATGGCAGCCTCTACCTACAGCGTCCTCTAGTCACATCCAGAGCTGCAATCACAACTCTGCTTGTGCTATTACAGAGCAGTGCATTATGGCAAAAGACTGCGGAGTGAAGATGGAACTTCATCCAGACCACAAATTAGGAGGCAGGTCTCAGCGTGACTGGAGTAAAAGATGTGATGTTATTTGCAGCTTTGAATCTAGTTGGAGCATAAGACAAGGTTTACCCTAGGCAGCAGAACTAGGAGGCTGCTCTGAGTGTGATTGGAGCAAAAGACAAAGTAGCGCAGCGGAATTTAGAATGCAGCTGAATTTAGAACTCAGCTTTGAGTGTGAATAGAGTATAAGATATAATGGAGGAAAAAAGAAAATTTGACGGCACTCTAGAGAAATAAAAAAAGGAAAAAATTTTATTGGGGCAGATCAAGCCATTTAAGATATAATGTGTCTCAGTTGGCAGAACTTTTAATATGGTTTTGGGTGTATTTGGAGCATAAGACACAGAGTAACTCAGCAGAATGTAGAATGCAGCTTTGGGTGTGATTGGAGTATAAGACGTGATGAAAGAGCAGCGAGAGAGAGACAAGCAATTCCTTATTGGCAATCGCTTTCTGCATTCAGGGCGACCCGGAGAACATCAGATCCTCCTGTTTTACCTTGTTCTGTTGGACGGGTCAATCATACGTGGTCCTGACCCACGGCCGCCGCCATCACCTCCCTCCCCGCCCGGAAAGATCAGCGGCCATATTTAATAGAACAATTCCATCCTCCAGAATCCAGAGCGCAGCTGCCAAAGTCCACAGGGGCCGCCCGAACATCTGGAGAGGATGACCGCACTGTTATTGTGTGTCTATAGGGCGGCATCATACTGACATGCACCGCACAGAGAAAGTATGTGCACCCCCCTCATCCATAGACAATAATATGGAGAAAAGTATGTGCACCCCCCTCATCCATAGACAATAGTGTGGAGAAAAGCATGTGCACCCCCCTCATCCATAGACAATAGTGTGGAGAAAAGTATCTGCACCCCCCTCATCCATAGACAATAATATGGAGAAAAGTATGTGCACCCCCTTAATGCATAGACAATAATATGGAGGAAAGTATGTGCCCACCACATCCACCTCCAGGGTCTTCTCTGTCCTCATCTACATCCATAGACATTAATATGGAGAAAGTATGTGTCCCCACATCCACCTCCGGGGGCTTCACTGTCCTCATCTACATCCATAGACATTAATATGGAGAAAGTATGTGCCCCCCACATCCACCTCCGGGGGCTTCACTATCCTCATCTACATCCATAGACATTAATATGGAGAAAGTATGTGCCCCCCTCATCCACCTCCGGGGGGGGGGCTTCACTGCCCTCATCTACATCCATAGACATTAATATGGAGAAAGTATGTGCCCCCCACATCCACCTCCGGGGGCTTCTCTGTCCTCATCTACATCCATATACATTAATATGGAGAAAGTATGTGCCCCCCACATCCACCTCCGGGGGCTTCACTGTCCTCATCTACATCCATAGACATTAATATGGAGAAAGTATGTGCCCCCCACATCCACCTCCGGGGGCTTCTCTGTCCTCATCTACATCCATATACATTAATATGGAGAAAGTATGTGCCCCCCACATCCACCTCCGGGGGCTTCTCTGTCCTCATCTACATCCATAGACATTAATATGGAGAAAGTATGTGCCCCCCACATCCACCTCCGGGGGCTTCACTGTCCTCATCTACATCCATAGACATTAATATGGAGAAAGTATGTGCCCCCCACATCCACCTCCGGGGGCTTCACTATCCTCATCTACATCCATAGACATTAATATGGAGAAAGTATGTGCCCCCCTCATCCACCTCCGGGGGCTTCACTGTCCTCATCTACATCCGTAGACATTAATATGGAGAAAGTATGTGCCCCCCACATCCACCTCCGGGGGCTTCACTATCCTCATCTACATCCATAGACATTAATATGGAGAAAGTATGTGCCCCCCTCATCCACCTCCGGGGGCTTCACTGTCCTCATCTACATCCATAGACATTAATATGGAGAAAGTATGTGCCCCCCACATCCACCTCCGGGGGCTTCTCTGTCCTCATCTACATCCATAGACATTAATATGGAGAAAGTATGTGCCCCCCACATCCACCTCCGGGGGCTTCTCTGTCCTCATCTACATCCATAGACATTAATATGGAGAAAGTATGTGCCCCCCACATCCACCTCCGGGGGCTTCACTGTCCTCATCTACATCCATAGACATTAATTTGGAGGAAAGTATGTGCCCCCCACATCCACCTCCGGGGGCTTCACTGTCCTCATCTACATCCATAGACATTAATATGGAGAAAGTATGTGCCCCCCACATCCACCTCCGGGGGCTTCTCTGTCCTCATCTACATCCATAGGCATTAATATGGAGAAAGTATGTGCCCCCCACATCCACCTCCGGGGTCTTCTCTGTCCTCATCTACATCCATAGACATTAATATGGAGAAAGTATGTGCCCCCCACATCCACCTCCGGGGGCTTCTCTGTCCTCATCTACATCTATAGACATTAATATGGAGGAAAGTATGTGCCCCCCACATCCACCTCCGGGGGCTTCTCTGTCCTCATCTACATCCATAGACAGTAATATGGGGAAAGTATGTGCCCTTCACATCCACCTCCTGGGGCTTCACTGTCCTCATCTACATCCATAGACATTAATATGGAGAAAGTATGTGCCCCCCTCATCCACCTCCGGGGGCTTCACTGTCCTCATCTACATCCGTAGACATTAATATGGAGAAAGTATGTGCCCCCCACATCCACCTCCGGGGGCTTCACTATCCTCATCTACATCCATAGACATTAATATGGAGAAAGTATGTGCCCCCCTCATCCACCTCCGGGGGCTTCACTGTCCTCATCTACATCCATAGACATTAATATGGAGAAAGTATGTGCCCCCCACATCCACCTCCGGGGGCTTCTCTGTCCTCATCTACATCCATAGACATTAATATGGAGAAAGTATGTGCCCCCCACATCCACCTCCGGGGGCTTCTCTGTCCTCATCTACATCCATAGACATTAATATGGAGAAAGTATGTGCCCCCCACATCCACCTCCGGGGGCTTCACTGTCCTCATCTACATCCATAGACATTAATTTGGAGGAAAGTATGTGCCCCCCACATCCACCTCCGGGGGCTTCACTGTCCTCATCTACATCCATAGACATTAATATGGAGAAAGTATGTGCCCCCCACATCCACCTCCGGGGGCTTCTCTGTCCTCATCTACATCCATAGGCATTAATATGGAGAAAGTATGTGCCCCCCACATCCACCTCCGGGGTCTTCTCTGTCCTCATCTACATCCATAGACATTAATATGGAGAAAGTATGTGCCCCCCACATCCACCTCCGGGGGCTTCTCTGTCCTCATCTACATCTATAGACATTAATATGGAGGAAAGTATGTGCCCCCCACATCCACCTCCGGGGGCTTCTCTGTCCTCATCTACATCCATAGACAGTAATATGGGGAAAGTATGTGCCCTTCACATCCACCTCCTGGGGCTTCACTGTCCTCATCTACATCCATAGACATTAATATGGAGAAAGTATGTGCCCCCCTCATCCACCTCCTGGGGCTTCACTATCCTCATCTACATCCATAGACATTAATATGGAGAAAGTATGTGCCCCCCACATCCACCTCCGGGGGCTTCACTGTCCTCATCTACATCCATAGACATTAATATGGAGAAAGTATGTGCCCCCCACATCCACCTCCAGGGGCTTCTCTGTCCTCATCTACATCCATAAACATTAATATGGAGAAAGTATGTGCCCCCCACATCCACCTCCTGGGGCTTCACTATCCTCATCTACATCCATAGACATTAATATGGAGAAAGTATGTGCCCCCCACATCCACCTCCTGGGGCTTCACTATCCTCATCTACATCCATAGACATTAATATGGAGAAAGTATGTGCCCCCCTCATCCACCTCCTGGGGCTTCACTATCCTCATCTACATCCATAGACATTAATATGGAGAAAGTATGTGCCCCCCACATCCACCTCCGGGGGCTTCACTGTCCTCATCTACACCCATAGACATTAATATGGAGAAAGTATGTGCCCCCCACATCCACCTCCGGGGCATCTCTGTCCTCATCTACATCCATAGACAGTAATATGGAGAAAGTATGTGCCCCCCACATCCACCTCCAGGGGCTTCTCTGTCCTCATCTACATCCATAGACATTAATATGGAGAAAGTATGTGCCCCCCACATCCACCTCCGGGGGCTTCACTGTCCTCATCTACATCCATAGACATTAATATGGAGAAAGTATGTACCCCCCACATCCACCTCCGGGGGCTTCTCTGTCCTCATCTACATCCATAGACATTAATTTGGAGAAAGTATGTGCCCCCCACATCCACCTCCAGGGGCTTCTCTGTCCTCATCTACATCCATAGACATTAATTTGGAGAAAGTATGTGCCCCCCACATCCACCTCCAGGGGCTTCTCTGTCCTCATCTACATCCATAGACATTAATATGGAGAAAGTATGTGCCCCCCACATCCACCTCCAGGGGCTTCTCTGTCCTCATCTACATCCATAGACATTAATATGGAGAAAGTATGTGCCCCCCACATCCACCTCCAGGGGCTTCTCTGTCCTCATCTACATCCATAGACATTAATATGGAGAAAGTATGTGCCCCCCACATCCACCTCCGGGGGCTTCACTGTCCTCATCTACATCCATAGACATTAATATGGAGAAAGTATGTGCCCCCCACATCCACCTCCGGGGGCTTCACTGTCCTCATCTACATCCATAGACATTAATATGGAGAAAGTATGTGCCCCCCACATCCACCTCCAGGGGCTTCTCTGTCCTCATCTACATCCATAGACATTAATATGGAGGAAAGTATGTGCCCCCACATCCTCCTCCGGGGGTTTCTCTGTCCTCATCTACATCCATAGACAGTAATATGGGGAAAGTATGTGCCCCCCACATCCACCTCCGGGGGCTTCTCTGTCCTCATCTACATCCATAGACATTAATATGGAGAAAGTATGTGCCCCCCACATCCACTTCCTGGGGCTTCACTATCCTCATCTACATCCATAGACATTAATATGGAGAAAGTATGTGCCCCCCACATCCACCTCCGGGGGCTTCACTGTCCTCATCTACATCCATAGACATTAATATGGAGAAAGTATGTGCCCCCCACATCCACCTCCAGGGGCTTCTCTGTCCTCATCTACATCCATAGACATTAATATGGAGAAAGTATGTGCCCCCCACATCCACCTCCGGGGCATCTCTGTCCTCATCTACATCCATAGACAGTAATATGGAGAAAGTATGTGCCCCCCACATCCACCTCCAGGGGCTTCACTATCCTCATCTACATCCATAGACATTAATATGGAGAAAGTATGTGCCCCCCACATCCACCTCCGGGGGCTTCACTGTCCTCATCTACATCCATAGACATTAATATGGAGAAAGTATGTGCCCCCCACATCCACCTCCAGGGGCTTCCCTGTCCTCATCTACATCCATAGACATTAATATGGAGAAAGTATGTGCCCCCCACATCCACCTCCGGGGGCTTCACTGTCCTCATCTACATCCATAGACATTAATATGGAGAAAGTATGTGCCCCCCACATCCACCTCCGGGGGCTTCACTGTCCTCATCTACATCCATAGACAGTAATATGGAGAAAGTATGTGCCCCACACATCCACCTCCGGGGGCTTCACTGTCCTCATCTACATCCATAGACATTAATATGGAGAAAGTATGTGCCCCCCACATCCACCTCCGGAGGCTTCACTGTCCTCATCTATATCCATAGACATTAATATGGAGAAAGTATGTGCCCCCCACATCCACCTCCGGGGGCTTCTCTGTCCTCATCTACATCCATAGACATTAATATGGAGAAAGTATGTGCCCCCCACATCCACCTCCGGGGGCTTCACTGTCCTCATCTACATCCATAGACATTAATATGGAGAAAGTATGTGCCCCCCACATCCACCTCCGGGGGCTTCACTGTCCTCATCTATATCCATAGACATTAATATGGAGAAAGTATGTGCCCCCCACATCCACCTCCGGGGGCTTCTCTGTCCTCATCTACATCCATAGACATTAATATGGAGAAAGTATGTGCCCCCCACATCCACCTCCGGGGGCTTCACTGTCCTCATCTACATCCATAGACATTAATATGGAGAAAGTATGTGCCCCCCACATCCACCTCCGGGGGCTTCTCTGTCCTCATCTACATCCATAGACATTAATATGGAGAAAGTATGTGCCCCCCACATCCACCTCCGGGGGCTACACTGTCCTCATCTACATCCATAGACATTAATATGGAGAAAGTATGTGCCCCCCACATCCTCCTCCGGGGACTTCACTTTCCTCATCTACATCCATAGACATTAATATGGAGGAAAGTATGTGCCCCCCACATCCACCTCCGGGGGCTTCACTGTCCTCATCTACATCCATAGACATTAATATGGAGAAAGTATGTGCCCCCCACATCCTCCTCCGGGGACTTCACTGTCCTCATCTACATCCATAGACATTAATATGGAGGAAAGTATGTGCCCCCCACATCCACCTCCGGGGGCTTCACTGTCCTCATCTATATCCATAGACATTAATATGGAGAAAGTATGTGCCCCCCACATCCACCTCCGGGGGCTTCTCTGTCCTCATCTACATCCATAGACATTAATATGGAGAAAGTATGTGCCCCCCACATCCACCTCCGGGGGCTTCACTGTCCTCATCTACATCCATAGACATTAATATGGAGAAAGTATGTGCCCCCCACATCCACCTCCGGGGGCTTCTCTGTCCTCATCTACATCCATAGACATTAATATGGAGAAAGTATGTGCCCCCCACATCCACCTCCGGGGGCTACACTGTCCTCATCTACATCCATAGACATTAATATGGAGAAAGTATGTGCCCCCCACATCCTCCTCCGGGGACTTCACTTTCCTCATCTACATCCATAGACATTAATATGGAGAAAGTATGTGCCCCCCTCATCCACCTCCGGGGGCTTCTCTGTCCTCATCTACATCCATAGACATTAATATGGAGAAAGTATGTGCCCCCCACATCCACCTCCGGGGGCTTCTCTGTCCTCATCTACATCCATAGACATTAATATGGAGAAAGTATGTGCCCCCCTCATCCACCTCCGGGGGCTTCACTGTCCTCATCTACATCCATAGACATTAATATGGAGAAAGTATGTGCCCCCCTCATCCACCTCCGGGGGCTTCACTGTCCTCATCTACATCCATAGACATTAATATGGAGAAAGTATGTGCCCCCCTCATCCACCTCCTGGGGCTTCACTGTCCTCATCTACATCCATAGACATTAATATGGAGAAAGTATGTGCCCCCCACATCCACCTCCGGGGGCTTCTCTGTCCTCATCTACATCCATAGGCATTAATATGGAGAAAGTATGTGCCCCCCACATCCACCTCCGGGGGCTTCACTGTCCTCATCTACATCCATAGACATTAATATGGAGAAAGTATGTGCCCCCCACATCCACCTCCGGGGTCTTCTCTGTCCTCATCTACATCCATAGACATTAATATGGAGAAAGTATGTGCCCCCCACATCCACCTCCGGGGGCTTCACTGTCCTCATCTACATCCATAGACATTAATATGGAGAAAGTATGTGCCCCCCACATCCACCTCCGGGGTCTTCTCTGTCCTCATCTACATCCATAGACATTAATATGGAGAAAGTATGTGCCCCCCACATCCACCTCCGGGGGCTTCTCTGTCCTCATCTACATCTATAGACAGTTATATGGAGGAAAGTATGTGCCCCCACATCCTCCTCCGGGGGCTTCTCTGTCCTCATCTACATCCATAGACAGTAATATGGGGAAAGTATGTGCCCTTCACATCCACCTCCGGGGGCTTCACTGTCCTCATCTACATCCATAGACATTAATATGGAGAAAGTATGTGCCCCCCTCATCCACCTCCTGGGGCTTCACTATCCTCATCTACATCCATAGACATTAATATGGAGAAAGTATGTGCCCCCCACATCCACCTCCGGGGGCTTCACTGTCCTCATCTACATCCATAGACATTAATATGGAGAAAGTATGTGCCCCCCACATCCACCTCCAGGGGCTTCTCTGTCCTCATCTACATCCATAGACATTAATATGGAGAAAGTATGTGCCCCCCACATCCACCTCCGGGGCATCTCTGTCCTCATCTACATCCATAGACAGTAATATGGAGAAAGTATGTGCCCCCCACATCCACCTCCAGGGGCTTCTCTGTCCTCATCTACATCCATAGACATTAATATGGAGAAAGTATGTGCCCCCCACATCCACCTCCGGGGGCTTCACTGTCCTCATCTACATCCATAGACATTAATATGGAGAAAGTATGTGCCCCCCACATCCACCTCCGGGGGCTTCTCTGTCCTCATCTACATCCATAGACATTAATATGGAGAAAGTATGTGCCCCCCACATCCACCTCCGGGGGCTTCACTGTCCTCATCTACATCCATAGACATTAATATGGAGAAAGTATGTGCCCCCCACATCCACCTCCGGGGGCTTCTCTGTCCTCATCTACATCCATAGACATTAATATGGAGAAAGTATGTGCCCCCCACATCCACCTCCGGGGGCTACACTGTCCTCATCTACATCCATAGACATTAATATGGAGAAAGTATGTGCCCCCCACATCCACCTCCGGGGGCTTCACTGTCCTCATCTACATCCATAGACATTAATATGGAGAAAGTATGTGCCCCCCACATCCACCTCCAGGGGCTTCTCTGTCCTCATCTACATCCATAGACATTAATATGGAGAAAATATGTGCCCCCCACATCCACCTCCGGGGGCTTCACTGTCCTCATCTACATCCATAGACATTAATATGGAGAAAGTATGTGCCCCCCACATCCACCTCCAGGGGCTTCTCTGTCCTCATCTACATCCATAGACATTAATATGGAGAAAGTATGTGCCCCCCACATCCACCTCCGGGGGCTTCACTGTCCTCATCTACATCCATAGACATTAATATGGAGAAAGTATGTGCCCCCCACATCCACCTCCAGGGGCTTCTCTGTCCTCATCTACATCCATAGACATTAATATGGAGAAAGTATGTGCCCCCCACATCCACCTCCGGGGGCTTCTCTGTCCTCATCTACATCCATAGACATTAATATGGAGAAAGTATGTGCCCCCCACATCCACCTCCAGGGGCTTCTCTGTCCTCATCTACATCCATAGACATTAATATGGAGAAAGTATGTGCCCCCCACATCCACCCCGGGGGGCTTCACTGTCCTCATCTACATCCATAGACATTAATATGGAGAAAGTATGTGCCCCCCACATCCACCTCCGGGGGCTTCTCTGTCCTCATCTACATCCATAAACATTAATATGGAGGAAAGTATGTGCCCCCCACATCCACCTCCGGGGGCTTCTCTGTCCTCATCTACATCCATAGACATTAATATGGAGGAAAGTATGTGCCCCCCACATCCACCCCGGGGGGCTTCACTGTCCTCATCTACATCCATAGACATTAATATGGAGAAAGTATGTGCCCCCCACATCCACCTCCGGGGGCTTCTCTGTCGTCATCTACATCCATAAACATTAATATGGAGGAAAGTATGTGCCCCCCACATCCACCTCCGGGGGCTTCTCTGTCCTCATCTACATCCATAGACATTAATATGGAGGAAAGTATGTGCCCCAACATCCACCTCCGGGGGCTTCACTGTCCTCATCTACATCCATAGGCATTAATATGGAGAAAGTATGTGCCCCCCACATCCACCTCCGGGGGCTTCACTGTCCTCATCTACATCCATAGACATTAATATGGAGAAAGTATGTGCCCCCCACATCCACCTCCGGGGGCTTCTCTGTCCTCATCTACACCCAGAGACATTAATATGGAGAAAGTATGTGCCCCCCACATCCACCTCCGGGGGCTTCTCTGTCCTCATCTACATCCATAGACATTAATATGGAGAAAGTATGTGCCCCCCACATCCACCTCCGGGGGCTTCACTGTCCTCATCTACATCCATAGACATTAATATGGAGAAAGTATGTGCCCCCCTCATCCACCTCCTGGGGCTTCACTGTCCTCATCTACACCCATAGACATTAATATGGAGAAAGTATGTGCCCCCCACATCCACCTCCGGGGACTTCACTGTCCTCATCTACATCCATAGACATTAATATGGAGAAAGTATGTGCCCCCCACATCCACCTCCGGGGGCTTCTCTGTCCTCATCTACACCCAGAGACATTAATATGGAGAAAGTATGTGCCCCCCACATCCACCTCCGGGGGCTTCTCTGTCCTCATCTACATCCATAGACATTAATATGGAGAAAGTATGTGCCCCCCACATCCACCTCCGGGGGCTTCACTGTCCTCATCTACATCCATAGACATTAATATGGAGAAAGTATGTGCCCCCCTCATCCACCTCCTGGGGCTTCACTGTCCTCATCTACACCCATAGACATTAATATGGAGAAAGTATGTGCCCCCCACATCCACCTCCGGGGACTTCACTGTCCTCATCTACATCCATAGACATTAATATGGAGAAAGTTTGTGCCCCCCACATCCACCTCCGGGGACTTCACTGTCCTCATCTACATCCTTAGACATTAATATGGAGAAAGTATGTGCCCCCCACATCCACCTCCGGGGGCTTCTCTGTCCTCATCTACATCCATAGACATTAATATGGAGAAAGTATGTGCCCCCCACATCCACCTCCGGGGGCTTCACTGTCCTCATCTACATCCATAGGCATTAATATGGAGAAAGTATGTGCCCCCCACATCCACCTCCGGGGGCTTCTCTGTCCTCATCTACATCCATAGACATTAATATGGAGAAAGTATGTGCCCCCCACATCCTCCTCCGGGGGCTTCACTGTCCTCATCTACATCCATAGACATTAATATGGAGGAAAGTATGTGCCCCCCACATCCACCTCCGGGGGCTTCACTGTCCTCATCTACATCCATAGACATTAATATGGAGGAAAGTATGTGCCCCCCACATCCACCTCCGGGGGCTTCACTGTCCTCATCTACATCCATAGACATTAATATGGAGGAAAGTATGTGCCCCCCACATCCACCTCCGGGGGCTTCACTGTCCTCATCTACATCCATAGACATTAATATGGAGGAAAGTATGTGCCCCCCACATCCACCTCCGGGGGCTTCACTGTCCTCATCTACATCCATAGACATTAATATGGAGGAAAGTATGTGCCCCCCACATCCACCTCCGGGGGCTTCTCTGTCCTCATCTACATCCATAGGCATTAATATGGAGAAAGTATGTGCCCCCCACATCCACCTCCGGGGGCTTCTCTGTCCTCATCTACATCCATAGACATTAATATGGAGAAAGTATGTCCCCCCCACATCCACCTCCGGGGGCTTCACTGTTCTCATCTACATCCATAGGCATTAATATGGAGAAAGTATGTGCCCCCCACATCCACCTCCGGGGGATTCACTGTCCTCATCTACATCCATAGACATTAATATGGAGAAAGTATGTGCCCCCCACATCCACCTCCGGGGGCTTCTCTGTCCTCATCTACACCCATAGACATTAATATGGAGTAAGTATGTGCCCCCCACATCCACCTCCGGGGGCTTCTCTGTCCTCATCTATATCCATAGACATTAATATGGAGAAAGTATGTGCCCCCCACATCCACCTCCGAGGGCTTCACTGTCCTCATCTACATCCATAGACATTAATATGGAGAAAGTATGTGCCCCCTCATCCACCTCCTGGGGCTTCACTGTCCTCATCTACACCCATAGACATTAATATGGAGAAAGTATGTGCCCGCCACATCCACCTCCGGGGACTTCACTGTCCTCATGTACATCCATAGACATTAATATGGAGAAAGTATGTGCCCCCCACATCCACCTCCGGGGGCTTCTATGTCCATAGACATTAATATGGAGAAAGTATGTGCCCCCCACATCCACCTCCGGGGGCTTCTCTGTCCTCATATACATCCATAGACATTAATATGGAGAAAGTATGTGCCCCCCACATCCACCTCCGTGGGCTTCACTGTCCTCATCTACATCCATAGACATTAATATGGAGAAAGTATGTGCCCCCCTCATCCACCTCCTGGGGCTTCACTGTCCTCATCTACACCCATAGACATTAATATGGAGAAAGTATGTGCCCCCCACATCCACCTCCGGGGACTTCACTGTCCTCATCTACATCCATAGACATTAATATGGAGAAAGTATGTGCCCCTCACATCCACCTCCGGGGGCTTCTCTGTCCTCATCTACATCCATAAACATTAATATGGAGGAAAGTATGTGCCCCCCACATCCACCTCCGGGGGCTTCTCTGTCCTCATCTACATCCATAGACATTAATGTGGAGGAAAGTATGTGCCCCCCACATCCACCTCCGGGGGCTTCACTGTCCTCATCTACATCCATAGACATTAATATGGAGAAAGTATGTGCCCCCCACATCCACCTCCGGAGGCTTCTCTGTCCTCATCTACATCCGTAGACATTAATATGGAGGAAAGTATGTGACCCCCACATCCTCCTCCGGGGTCTTCTCTGTCCTCATCTACATCCATAGACATTAATATGGAGAAAGTATGTGCCCCCCACATCCACCTCCGGGGGCTTCACTGTCCTCATCTACACCCATAGACATTAATATGGAGAAAGTATGTTCCCCCCACATCCACCTCCGGGGGCTTCTCTGTCCTCATCTACATCCATATACATTAATATGGAGAAAGTATGTGCCCCCCACATCCACCTCAGGGGGCTTCTCTGTCCTCATCTACACCCATAGATATTAATATGGAGGAAAGTATGTTCCCCCCACATCCACCTCCGGGGGCTTCTCTGTCCTCATCTACATCCATAGACATTAATATGGAGGAAAGTATGTGCCCCCCACATCCAACTCCGGGGGCTTCTCCTCATCTACACCCATAGACATTAATATGGAGGAAAGTATGTGCCCCCCACATCCACCTCCAAGGGCTTCACTGCCCTCATCTATTTTCACAGACATTAATATGGAGGAAAGTATGTGCCCCCCCACACCCACCTCCGGGGGCTTCACTGTCCCCATCTATTTTCATAGACATTAATATGGAGGAAAGTATGTGCCCCCCACATCCACCTCCGGGGGCTTCACTGTCCTCATCTACATCCATAGACATTAATATGGAGAAAGTATGTGCCCCCCACATCCACCTCCGGGGCTTCTCTGTCCTCATCTACATCCATAGACATTAATATGGAGAAAGTATGTGCCCCCCACATCCACCTCCGGGGGCTTCACTGTCCTCATCTACATCCATAGACATTAATATGGAGAAAGTATGTGTCCCCCACATCCACCTCCAGGGGCTTCTCTGTCCTCATCTACATCCATAGACATTAATATGGAGAAAGTATGTGCCCCCCACATCCACCTCCGGGGGCTTCACTGTCCTCATCTACTTCCATAGACATTAATATGGAGAAAGTATGTGCCCCCCACATCCACCTCCAGGGGCTTCTCTGTCCTCATCTACATCCATAGACATTAATATGGAGAAAGTATGTGCCCCCCACATCCACCTCCAGGGGCTTCTCTGTCCTCATCTACATCCATAGACATTAATATGGAGAAAGTATGTGCCCCCACATCCACCTCCAGGGGCTTCTCTGTCCTCATCTACATCCATAGACATTAATATGGAGAAAGTATGTGCCCCCCACATCCACCTCCGGGGGCTTCTCTGTCCTCATCTACATCCATAGACATTAATATGGAGAAAGTATGTGCCCCCCACATCCACCTCCGGGGGCTTCACTGTCCTCATCTACATCCATAGACATTAATATGGAGGAAAGTATGTGCCCCCCACATCCACCTCCGGGGGCTTCACTGTCCTCATCTACATCCATAGACATTAATATGGAGAAAGTATGTGCCCCCCACATCCACCTCCGGGGGCTTCTCTGTCCTCATCTACATCCATAGGCATTAATATGGAGAAAGTATGTGCCCCCCACATCCACCTCCGGGGTCTTCTCTGTCCTCATCTACATCCATAGACATTAATATGGAGAAAGTATGTGCCCCCCACATCCACCTCCGGGGGCTTCTCTGTCCTCATCTACATCTATAGACAGTTATATGGAGGAAAGTATGTGCCCCCACATCCTCCTCCAGGGGCTTCTCTGTCCTCATCTACATCCATAGACAGTAATATGGGGAAAGTATGTGCCCTTCACATCCACCTCCGGGGGCTTCACTGTCCTCATCTACATCCATAGACATTAATATGGAGAAAGTATGTGCCCCCCTCATCCACCTCCTGGGGCTTCACTATCCTCATCTACATCCATAGACATTAATATGGAGAAAGTATGTGCCCCCCACATCCACCTCCGGGGGCTTCACTGTCCTCATCTACATCCATAGACATTAATATGGAGAAAGTATGTGCCCCCCACATCCACCTCCGGGGGCTTCTCTGTCCTCATCTACATCCATAGACATTAATATGGAGAAAGTATGTGCCCCCCACATCCACCTCCGGGGGCTTCACTGTCCTCATCTACATCCATAGACATTAATATGGAGAAAGTATGTGCCCCCCACATCCACCTCCGGGGGCTTCACTGTCCTCATCTACATCCATAGACATTAATATGGAGAAAGTATGTGCCCCCCACATCCACCTCCAGGGGCTTCTCTGTCCTCATCTACATCCATAGACATTAATATGGAGAAAGTATGTGCCCCCCACATCCACCTCCGGGGGCTTCACTGTCCTCATCTACATCCATAGACATTAATATGGAGAAAGTATGTGCCCCCCACATCCACCTCCGGGGGCTTCTCTGTCCTCATCTACATCTATAGACAGTTATATGGAGGAAAGTATGTGCCCCCACATCCTCCTCCGGGGGCTTCTCTGTCCTCATCTACATCCATAGACAGTAATATGGGGAAAGTATGTGCCCTTCACATCCACCTCCGGGGGCTTCACTGTCCTCATCTACATCCATAGACATTAATATGGAGAAAGTATGTGCCCCCCTCATCCACCTCCTGGGGCTTCACTATCCACATCTACATCCATAGACATTAATATGGAGAAAGTATGTGCCCCCCACATCCACCTCCGGGGGCTTCTTTGTCCTCATCTACATCCATAGACATTAATATGGAGAAAGTATGTGCCCCCCACATCCACCTCAGGGGGCTTCTCTGTCCTCATCTACACCCATAGATATTAATATGGAGGAAAGTATGTTCCCCCCACATCCACCTCCGGGGGCTTCTCTGTCCTCATCTACATCCATAGACATTAATATGGAGGAAAGTATGTGCCCCCCACATCCAACTCCGGGGGCTTCTCCTCATCTACACCCATAGACATTAATATGGAGGAAAGTATGTGCCCCCCACATCCACCTCCAAGGGCTTCACTGCCCTCATCTATTTTCACAGACATTAATATGGAGGAAAGTATGTGCCCCCCCACACCCACCTCCGGGGGCTTCACTGTCCCCATCTATTTTCATAGACATTAATATGGAGGAAAGTATGTGCCCCCCACATCCACCTCCGGGGGCTTCACTGTCCTCATCTACATCCATAGACATTAATATGGAGAAAGTATGTGCCCCCCACATCCACCTCCGGGGCTTCTCTGTCCTCATCTACATCCATAGACATTAATATGGAGAAAGTATGTGCCCCCCACATCCACCTCCGGGGGCTTCACTGTCCTCATCTACATCCATAGACATTAATATGGAGAAAGTATGTGTCCCCCACATCCACCTCCGGGGCTTCTCTGTCCTCATCTACATCCATAGACATTAATATGGAGAAAGTATGTGCCCCCCACATCCACCTCCGGGGGCTTCACTGTCCTCATCTACATCCATAGACATTAATATGGAGAAAGTATGTGCCCCCCACATCCACCTCCAGGGGCTTCTCTGTCCTCATCTACATCCATAGACATTAATGTGGAGAAAGTATGTGCCCCCCACATCCACCTCCGGGGGCTTCTCTGTCCTCATCTACATCCATAGACATTAATATGGAGAAAGTATGTGCCCCCCACATCCACCTCCGGGGGCTTCACTGTCCTCATCTACATCCATAGACATTAATATGGAGGAAAGTATGTGCCCCCCACATCCACCTCCGGGGGCTTCACTGTCCTCATCTACATCCATAGACATTAATATGGAGAAAGTATGTGCCCCCCACATCCACCTACGGGGGCTTCTCTGTCCTCATCTACATCCATAGGCATTAATATGGAGAAAGTATGTGCCCCCCACATCCACCTCCGGGGTCTTCTCTGTCCTCATCTACATCCATAGACATTAATATGGAGAAAGTATGTGCCCCCCACATCCACCTCCGGGGGCTTCTCTGTCCTCATCTACATCTATAGACAGTTATATGGAGGAAAGTATGTGCCCCCACATCCTCCTCCAGGGGCTTCTCTGTCCTCATCTACATCCATAGACAGTAATATGGGGAAAGTATGTGCCCTTCACATCCACCTCCGGGGGCTTCACTGTCCTCATCTACATCCATAGACATTAATATGGAGAAAGTATGTGCCCCCCTCATCCACCTCCTGGGGCTTCACTATCCACATCTACATCCATAGACATTAATATGGAGAAAGTATGTGCCCCCCACATCCACCTCCGGGGGCTTCTTTGTCCTCATCTACATCCATAGACATTAATATGGAGAAAGTATGTGCCCCCCACATCCACCTCAGGGGGCTTCTCTGTCCTCATCTACACCCATAGATATTAATATGGAGGAAAGTATGTTCCCCCCACATCCACCTCCGGGGGCTTCTCTGTCCTCATCTACATCCATAGACATTAATATGGAGGAAAGTATGTGCCCCCCACATCCAACTCCGGGGGCTTCTCCTCATCTACACCCATAGACATTAATATGGAGGAAAGTATGTGCCCCCCACATCCACCTCCAAGGGCTTCACTGCCCTCATCTATTTTCACAGACATTAATATGGAGGAAAGTATGTGCCCCCCACATCCACCTCCGGGGGCTTCAATGTCCTCATCTACATCCATAGACATTAATATGGAGAAAGTATGTGCCCCCCACATCCACCTCCGGGGCTTCTCTGTCCTCATCTACATCCATAGACATTAATATGGAGAAAGTATGTGCCCCCCACATCCACCTCCGGGGGCTTCACTGTCCTCATCTACATCCATAGACATTAATATGGAGAAAGTATGTGCCCCCCACACCCACCTCCGGGGGCTTCTCCTCATCTACACCCATAGACATTAATATGGAGGAAAGTATGTGCCCCCCACACCCACCTCCGGGGGCTTCACTGTCCCCATCTATTTTCATAGACATTAATATGGAGGAAAGTATGTGCCCCCCACATCCACCTCCGGGGGCTTCAATGTCCTCATCTACATCCATAGACATTAATATGGAGAAAGTATGTGCCCCCCACATCCACCTCCGGGGCTTCTCTGTCCTCATCTACATCCATAGACATTAATATGGAGAAAGTATGTGCCCCCCACATCCACCTCCGGGGGCTTCACTGTCCTCATCTACATCCATAGACATTAATATGGAGAAAGTATGTGTCCCCCACATCCACCTCCGGGGCTTCTCTGTCCTCATCTACATCCATAGACATTAATATGGAGAAAGTATGTGCCCCCCACATCCACCTCCGGGGGCTTCACTGTCCTCATCTACATCCATAGACATTAATATGGAGAAAGTATGTGCCCCCCACATCCACCTCCAGGGGCTTCTCTGTCCTCATCTACATCCATAGACATTAATGTGGAGAAAGTATGTGCCCCCCACATCCTCCTCCGGTGGCTTCTCTGTCCTCATCTACATCCATAGACATTAATATGGAGAAAGTATGTGCCCCCCACATCCACCTCCGGGGGCTTCACTGTCCTCATCTACATCCATAGACATTAATATGGAGGAAAGTATGTGCCCCCCACATCCACCTCCGGGGGCTTCACTGTCCTCATCTACATCCATAGACATTAATATGGAGAAAGTATGTGCCCCCCACATCCACCTCCGGGGGCTTCTCTGTCCTCATCTACATCCATAGGCATTAAAATGGAGAAAGTATGTGCCCCCCACATCCACCTCCGGGGTCTTCTCTGTCCTCATCTACATCCATAGACATTAATATGGAGAAAGTATGTGCCCCCCACATCCACCTCCGGGGGCTTCTCTGTCCTCATCTACATCTATAGACAGTTATATGGAGGAAAGTATGTGCCCCCACATCCTCCTCCAGGGGCTTCTCTGTCCTCATCTACATCCATAGACAGTAATATGGGGAAAGTATGTGCCCTTCACATCCACCTCCGGGGGCTTCACTGTCCTCATCTACATCCATAGACATTAATATGGAGAAAGTATGTGCCCCCCTCATCCACCTCCTGGGGCTTCACTATCCTCATCTACATCCATAGACATTAATATAGAGAAAGTATGTGCCCCCCACATCCACCTCCGGGGGCTTCACTGTCCTCATCTACATCCATAGACATTAATATGGAGAAAGTATGTGCCCCCCACATCCACCTCCAGGGGCTTCTCTGTCCTCATCTACATCCATAGACATTAATATGGAGAAAGTATGTGCCCCCCACATCCACCTCCGGGGCTTCTCTGTCCTCATCTACATCCATAGACAGTAATATGGAGAAAGTATGTGCCCCCCACATCCACCTCCGGGGGCTTCACTGTCCTCATCTACATCCATAGACATTAATATGGAGAAAGTATGTGCCCCCCACATCCACCTCCGGGGGCTTCTCTGTCCTCATCTACATCCATAGACATTAATATGGAGAAAGTATGTGCCCCCCACATCCACCTCCGGGGGCTTCACTGTCCTCATCTACATCCATAGACATTAATATGGAGAAAGTATGTGCCCCCCACATCCACCTCCGGGGGCTTCACTGTCCTCATCTACATCCATAGACATTAATATGGAGAAAGTATGTGCCCCCCACATCCACCTCCAGGGGCTTCTCTGTCCTCATCTACATCCATAGACATTAATATGGAGAAAGTATGTGCCCCCCACATCCACCTCCGGGGGCTTCACTGTCCTCATCTACATCCATAGACATTAATATGGAGAAAGTATGTGCCCCCCACATCCACCTCCGGGGGCTTCTCTGTCCTCATCTACATCTATAGACAGTTATATGGAGGAAAGTATGTGCCCCCACATCCTCCTCCGGGGGCTTCTCTGTCCTCATCTACATCCATAGACAGTAATATGGGGAAAGTATGTGCCCTTCACATCCACCTCCGGGGGCTTCACTGTCCTCATCTACATCCATAGACATTGATATGGAGAAAGTATGTGCCCCCCTCATCCACCTCCTGGGGCTTCACTATCCTCATCTACATCCATAGACATTAATATGGAGAAAGTATGTGCCCCCCACATCCACCTCCGGGGGCTTCTCTGTCCTCATCTACACCCATAGACATTAATATGGAGAAAGTATGTGCCCCCCACATCCACCTCCGGGGGCTTCTCTGTCCTCATCTACATCCATAGACATTAATATGGAGAAAGTATGTGCCCCCCACATCCACCTCCGGGGGCTTCACTGTCCTCATCTACATCCATAGACATTAATATGGAGAAAGTATGTGCCCCCCTCATCCACCTCCTGGGGCTTCACTTTCCTCATCTACACCCATAGACATTAATATGGAGAAAGTATGTGCCCCCCACATCCACCTCCGGGGACTTCACTGTCCTCATCTACATCCATAGACATTAATATGGAGAAAGTATGTGCCCCCCACATCCACCTCCGGGGGCTTCACTGTCCTCATCTACACCCATAGACATTAATATGGAGAAAGTATGTGCCCCCCACATCCACCTCCGGGGGCTTCTCTGTCCTCATCTACATCCATAGACATTAATATGGAGAAAGTATGTGCCCCCCACATCCACCTCCGGGAGCTTCACTGTCCTCATCTACATCCATAGACATTAATATGGAGAAAGTATGTGCCCCCCTCATCCACATCCTGCGGCTTCACTGTCCTCATCTACACCCTTAGACATTAATATGGAGAAAGTATGTGCCCCCCACATCCACCTCCGGGGACTTCACTGTCCTCATCTACATCCATAGACATTAATATGGAGAAAGTATGTGCCCCTCACATCCACCTCCGGGGGCTTTTCTGTCCTCATCTACATCCATAAACATTAATATGGAGGAAAGTATGTGCCCCCCACATCCACCTCCGGGGGCTTCACTGTCCTCATCTACATCCATAGGCATTAATATGGAGAAAGTATGTGCCCCCCACATCCACCTCCGGGGGCTTCACTGTCCTCCTCTACATCCATAGACATTAATATGGAGGAAAGTATGTGCCCCCCACATCCACCTCCGGGGGCTTCTCTGTCCTCATCTACATCCATAGACATTAATATGGAGGAAAGTATGTGCCCCCCACATCCACCTCCGGGGGCTTCTCTGTCCTCATCTACATCCATAGACATTAATATGGAGGAAAGTATGTGCCCCCCACATCCACCTCCGGGGGCTTCACTGTCCTCATCTACATCCATAGGCATTAATATGGAGAAAGTATGTGCCCCCCACATCCACCTCCGGGGGCTTCACTGTCCTCCTCTACATCCATAGACATTAATATGGAGAAAGTATGTGTCCCCCACATCCACCTCCGGGGGCTTCTCTGTCCTCATCTACACCCATAGACATTAATATGGAGAAAGTATGTGCCCCCACATCCACCTCCGGGGGCTTCTCTGTCCTCATCTACATCCATAGACATTAATATGGAGAAAGTATGTGCCCCCCACATCCACCTCCGGGGGCTTCACTGTCCTCATCTACATCCATAGACATTAATATGGAGAAAGTATGTGCCCCCCTCATCCACCTCCTGGGGCTTCACTGTCCTCATCTACACCCATAGACATTAATATGGAGAAAGTATGTGCCCCCCACATCCACCTCCGGGGACTTCACTGTCCTCATCTACATCCATAGACATTAATATGGAGAAAGTATGTGCCCCCCACATCCACCTCCAGGGGCTTCTCTGTCCTCATCTACATCCATAGACATTAATATGGAGAAAGTATGTGCCCCCCACATCCACCTCCGGGGGCTTCTCTGTCCTCATCTACATCCATAGACATTAATATGGAGAAAGTATGTCCCCCCCACATCCACCTCCGGGGGCTTCACTGTTCTCATCTACATCCATAGGCATTAATATGGAGAAAGTATGTGCCCCCCACATCCACCTCCGGGGGATTCACTGTCCTCATCTACATCCATAGACATTAATATGGAGAAAGTATGTGCCCCCCACATCCACCTCCGGGGGCTTCTCTGTCCTCATCTACACCCATAGACATTAATATGGAGTAAGTATGTGCCCCCCACATCCACCTCCGGGGGCTTCTCTGTCCTCATCTACATCCATAGACATTAATATGGAGAAAGTATGTGCCCCCCACATCCACCTCCGAGGGCTTCACTGTCCTCATCTACATCCATAGACATTAATATGGAGAAAGTATGTGCCCCCTCATCCACCTCCTGGGGCTTCACTGTCCTCATCTACACCCATAGACATTAATATGGAGAAAGTATGTGCCCCCCACATCCACCTCCAGGGACTTCACTGTCCTCATGTACATCCATAGACATTAATATGGAGAAAGTATGTGCCCCCCACATCCACCTCCGGGGGCTTCTATGTCCATAGACATTAATATGGAGAAAGTATGTGCCCCCCACATCCACCTCCGGGGGCTTCTCTGTCCTCATATACATCCATAGACATTAATATGGAGAAAGTATGTGCCCCCCACATCCACCTCCGTGGGCTTCACTGTCCTCATCTACATCCATAGACATTAATATGGAGAAAGTATGTGCCCCCCTCATCCACCTCCTGGGGCTTCACTGTCCTCATCTACACCCATAGACATTAATATGGAGAAAGTATGTGCCCCCCACATCCACCTCCGGGGACTTCACTGTCCTCATCTACATCCATAGACATTAATATGGAGAAAGTATGTGCCCCCCTCATCCACCTCCGTGGGCTTCACTGTCCTCATCTACATCCATAGACATTAATATGGAGAAAGTATGTGCCCCCCTCATCCACCTCCTGGGGCTTCACTGTCCTCATCTACACCCATAGACATTAATATGGAGAAAGTATGTGCCCCTCACATCCACCTCCGGGGGCTTCACTGTCCTCATCTACATCCATAAACATTAATATGGAGAAAGTATGTGCCCCCCACATCCACCTCCGGGGGCTTCTCTGTCCTCATCTACATCCATAGACATTAATATGGAGAAAGTATGTCCCCCCCACATCCACCTCCGGGGGCTTCACTGTTCTCATCTACATCCATAGGCATTAATATGGAGAAAGTATGTGCCCCCCACATCCACCTCCGGGGGATTCACTGTCCTCATCTACATCCATAGACATTAATATGGAGAAAGTATGTGCCCCCCACATCCACCTCCGGGGGCTTCTCTGTCCTCATCTACACCCATAGACATTAATATGGAGTAAGTATGTGCCCCCCACATCCACCTCCGGGGGCTTCTCTGTCCTCATCTACATCCATAGACATTAATATGGAGAAAGTATGTGCCCCCCACATCCACCTCCGAGGGCTTCACTGTCCTCATCTACATCCATAGACATTAATATGGAGAAAGTATGTGCCCCCTCATCCACCTCCTGGGGCTTCACTGTCCTCATCTACACCCATAGACATTAATATGGAGAAAGTATGTGCCCCCCACATCCACCTCCAGGGACTTCACTGTCCTCATGTACATCCATAGACATTAATATGGAGAAAGTATGTGCCCCCCACATCCACCTCCGGGGGCTTCTATGTCCATAGACATTAATATGGAGAAAGTATGTGCCCCCCACATCCACCTCCGGGGGCTTCTCTGTCCTCATATACATCCATAGACATTAATATGGAGAAAGTATGTGCCCCCCACATCCACCTCCGTGGGCTTCACTGTCCTCATCTACATCCATAGACATTAATATGGAGAAAGTATGTGCCCCCCTCATCCACCTCCTGGGGCTTCACTGTCCTCATCTACACCCATAGACATTAATATGGAGAAAGTATGTGCCCCCCACATCCACCTCCGGGGACTTCACTGTCCTCATCTACATCCATAGACATTAATATGGAGAAAGTATGTGCCCCCCTCATCCACCTCCGTGGGCTTCACTGTCCTCATCTACATCCATAGACATTAATATGGAGAAAGTATGTGCCCCCCTCATCCACCTCCTGGGGCTTCACTGTCCTCATCTACACCCATAGACATTAATATGGAGAAAGTATGTGCCCCTCACATCCACCTCCGGGGGCTTCACTGTCCTCATCTACATCCATAAACATTAATATGGAGAAAGTATGTGCCCCCCTCATCCACCTCCGTGGGCTTCACTGTCCTCATCTACATCCATAGACATTAATATGGAGAAAGTATGTGCCCCTCACATCCACCTCCGGGGGCTTCACTGTCCTCATCTACATCCATAGACATTAATATGGAGAAAGTATGTGCCCCCTCATCCACCTCCTGGGGCTTCACTGTCCTCATCTACACCCATAGACATTAATATGGAGAAAGTATGTGCCCCCCACATCCACCTCCGGGGACTTCACTGTCCTCATGTACATCCATAGACATTAATATGGAGAAAGTATGTGCCCCCCACATCCACCTCCGGGGGCTTCTATGTCCATAGACATTAATATGGAGAAAGTATGTGCCCCCCACATCCACCTCCGGGGGCTTCTCTGTCCTCATATACATCCATAGACATTAATATGGAGAAAGTATGTGCCCCCCACATCCACCTCCGTGGGCTTCACTGTCCTCATCTACATCCATAGACATTAATATGGAGAAAGTATGTGCCCCCCTCATCCACCTCCTGGGGCTTCACTGTCCTCATCTACACCCATAGACATTAATATGGAGAAAGTATGTGCCCCCCACATCCACCTCCGGGGGCTTCACTGTCCTCATCTACATCCATAGACATTAATATGGAGAAAGTATGTGCCCCCCTCATCCACCTCCGTGGGCTTCACTGTCCTCATCTACATCCATAGACATTAATATGGAGAAAGTATGTGCCCCCCTCATCCACCTCCTGGGGCTTCACTGTCCTCATCTACACCCATAGACATTAATATGGAGAAAGTATGTGCCCCTCACATCCACCTCCGGGGGCTTCACTGTCCTCATCTACATCCATAAACATTAATATGGAGAAAGTATGTGCCCCCCTCATCCACCTCCGTGGGCTTCACTGTCCTCATCTACATCCATAGACATTAATATGGAGAAAGTATGTGCCCCTCACATCCACCTCCGGGGGCTTCAGTGTCCTCATCTACATCCATAGACATTAATATGGAGAAAGTATGTGCCCCCCTCATCCACCTCCGTGGGCTTCACTGTCCTCATCTACATCCATAGACATTAATATGGAGAAAGTATGTGCCCCCCTCATCCACCTCCTGGGGCTTCACTGTCCTCATCTACATCCATAGACATTAATATGGAGAAAGTATGTGCCCCCCACATCCACCTCCGTGGGCTTCACTGTCCTCATCTACATCCATAGACATTAATATGGAGAAAGTATGTGCCCCCCTCATCCACCTCCTGGGGCTTCACTGTCCTCATCTACACCCATAGACATTAATATGGAGAAAGTATGTGCCCCCCACATCCACCTCCGGGGACTTCACTGTCCTCATCTACATCCATAGACATTAATATGGAGAAAGTATGTGCCCCCCACATCCACCTCCGGGGGCTTCTCTGTCCTCATCTACATCCATAAACATTAATATGGAGGAAAGTATGTGCCCCCCACATCCACCTCCGGGGGCTTCTCTGTCCTCATCTACATCCATAGACATTAATGTGGAGGAAAGTATGTGCCCCCCACATCCACCTCCGGGGGCTTCACTGTCCTCATCTACATCCATAGACATTAATATGGAGAAAGTATGTGCCCCCCACATCCACCTCCGGAGGCTTCTCTGTCCTCATCTACATCCGTAGACATTAATATGGAGGAAAGTATGTGACCCCCACATCCTCCTCCGGGGTCTTCTCTGTCCTCATCTACATCCATAGACATTAATATGGAGAAAGTATGTGCCCCCCACATCCACCTCCGGGGGCTTCACTGTCCTCATCTACACCCATAGACATTAATATGGAGAAAGTATGTTCCCCCCACATCCACCTCCGGGGGCTTCTCTGTCCTCATCTACATCCATATACATTAATATGGAGAAAGTATGTGCCCCCCACATCCACCTCAGGGGGCTTCTCTGTCCTCATCTACACCCATAGATATTAATATGGAGGAAAGTATGTTCCCCCCACATCCACCTCCGGGGGCTTCTCTGTCCTCATCTACATCCATAGACATTAATATGGAGGAAAGTATGTGCCCCCCACATCCAACTCCGGGGGCTTCTCCTCATCTACACCCATAGACATTAATATGGAGGAAAGTATGTGCCCCCCACATCCACCTCCAAGGGCTTCACTGCCCTCATCTATTTTCACAGACATTAATATGGAGGAAAGTATGTGCCCCCCCACACCCACCTCCGGGGGCTTCACTGTCCCCATCTATTTTCATAGACATTAATATGGAGGAAAGTATGTGCCCCCCACATCCACCTCCGGGGGCTTCACTGTCCTCATCTACATCCATAGACATTAATATGGAGAAAGTATGTGTCCCCCACATCCACCTCCGGGGCTTCTCTGTCCTCATCTACATCCATAGACATTAATATGGAGAAAGTATGTGCCCCCCACATCCACCTCCGGGGGCTTCACTGTCCTCATCTACATCCATAGACATTAATATGGAGGAAAGTATGTGCCCCCCACATCCAACTCCGGGGGCTTCTCCTCATCTACACCCATAGACATTAATATGGAGGAAAGTATGTGCCCCCCACATCCACCTCCAAGGGCTTCACTGCCCTCATCTATTTTCACAGACATTAATATGGAGGAAAGTATGTGCCCCCCCACACCCACCTCCGGGGGCTTCACTGTCCCCATCTATTTTCATAGACATTAATATGGAGGAAAGTATGTGCCCCCCACATCCACCTCCGGGGGCTTCACTGTCCTCATCTACATCCATAGACATTAATATGGAGAAAGTATGTGTCCCCCACATCCACCTCCGGGGCTTCTCTGTCCTCATCTACATCCATAGACATTAATATGGAGAAAGTATGTGCCCCCCACATCCACCTCCGGGGCTTCTCTGTCCTCATCTACATCCATAGACATTAATATGGAGAAAGTATGTGCCCCCCACATCCACCTCCGGGGGCTTCACTGTCCTCATCTACATCCATAGACATTAATATGGAGAAAGTATGTGTCCCCCACATCCACCTCCGGGGCTTCTCTGTCCTCATCTACATCCATAGACATTAATATGGAGAAAGTATGTGCCCCCCACATCCACCTCCGGGGGCTTCACTGTCCTCATCTACATCCATAGACATTAATATGGAGAAAGTATGTGCCCCCCACATCCACCTCCAGGGGCTTCTCTGTCCTCATCTACATCCATAGACATTAATATGGAGAAAGTATGTGCCCCCCACATCCACCTCCGGGGGCTTCTCTGTCCTCATCTACATCCATAGACATTAATATGGAGAAAGTATGTGCCCCCCACATCCACCTCCGGGGGCTTCACTGTCCTCATCTACATCCATAGACATTAATATGGAGGAAAGTATGTGCCCCCCACATCCACCTCCGGGGGCTTCACTGTCCTCATCTACATCCATAGACATTAATATGGAGAAAGTATGTGCCCCCCACATCCACCTCCGGGGGCTTCTCTGTCCTCATCTACATCCATAGGCATTAATATGGAGAAAGTATGTGCCCCCCACATCCACCTCCGGGGTCTTCTCTGTCCTCATCTACATCCATAGACATTAATATGGAGAAAGTATGTGCCCCCCACATCCACCTCCGGGGGCTTCTCTGTCCTCATCTACATCTATAGACAGTTATATGGAGGAAAGTATGTGCCCCCACATCCTCCTCCAGGGGCTTCTCTGTCCTCATCTACATCCATAGACAGTAATATGGGGAAAGTATGTGCCCTTCACATCCACCTCCGGGGGCTTCACTGTCCTCATCTACATCCATAGACATTAATATGGAGAAAGTATGTGCCCCCCTCATCCACCTCCTGGGGCTTCACTATCCTCATCTACATCCATAGACATTAATATGGAGAAAGTATGTGCCCCCAACATCCACCTCCGGGGGCTTCACTGTCCTCATCTACATCCATAGACATTAATATGGAGAAAGTATGTGCCCCCCACATCCACCTCCGGGGGCTTCTCTGTCCTCATCTACATCCATAGACATTAATATGGAGAAAGTATGTGCCCCCCACATCCACCTCCGGGGGCTTCACTGTCCTCATCTACATCCATAGACATTAATATGGAGAAAGTATGTGCCCCCCACATCCACCTCCGGGGGCTTCACTGTCCTCATCTACATCCATAGACATTAATATGGAGAAAGTATGTGCCCCCCTCATCCACCTCCTGGGGCTTCACTATCCACATCTACATCCATAGACATTAATATGGAGAAAGTATGTGCCCCCCACATCCACCTCCGGGGGCTTCTTTGTCCTCATCTACATCCATAGACATTAATATGGAGAAAGTATGTGCCCCCCACATCCACCTCAGGGGGCTTCTCTGTCCTCATCTACACCCATAGATATTAATATGGAGGAAAGTATGTTCCCCCCACATCCACCTCCGGGGGCTTCTCTGTCCTCATCTACATCCATAGACATTAATATGGAGGAAAGTATGTGCCCCCCACATCCAACTCCGGGGGCTTCTCCTCATCTACACCCATAGACATTAATATGGAGGAAAGTATGTGCCCCCCACATCCACCTCCAAGGGCTTCACTGCCCTCATCTATTTTCACAGACATTAATATGGAGGAAAGTATGTGCCCCCCCACACCCACCTCCGGGGGCTTCACTGTCCCCATCTATTTTCATAGACATTAATATGGAGGAAAGTATGTGCCCCCCACATCCACCTCCGGGGGCTTCACTGTCCTCATCTACATCCATAGACATTAATATGGAGAAAGTATGTGCCCCCCACATCCACCTCCGGGGCTTCTCTGTCCTCATCTACATCCATAGACATTAATATGGAGAAAGTATGTGCCCCCCACATCCACCTCCGGGGGCTTCACTGTCCTCATCTACATCCATAGACATTAATATGGAGAAAGTATGTGTCCCCCACATCCACCTCCGGGGCTTCTCTGTCCTCATCTACATCCATAGACATTAATATGGAGAAAGTATGTGCCCCCCACATCCACCTCCGGGGGCTTCACTGTCCTCATCTACATCCATAGACATTAATATGGAGAAAGTATGTGCCCCCCACATCCACCTCCAGGGGCTTCTCTGTCCTCATCTACATCCATAGACATTAATGTGGAGAAAGTATGTGCCCCCCACATCCACCTCCGGGGGCTTCTCTGTCCTCATCTACATCCATAGACATTAATATGGAGAAAGTATGTGCCCCCCACATCCACCTCCGGGGGCTTCACTGTCCTCATCTACATCCATAGACATTAATATGGAGGAAAGTATGTGCCCCCCACATCCACCTCCGGGGGCTTCACTGTCCTCATCTACATCCATAGACATTAATATGGAGAAAGTATGTGCCCCCCACATCCACCTCCGGGGGCTTCTCTGTCCTCATCTACATCCATAGGCATTAATATGGAGAAAGTATGTGCCCCCCACATCCACCTCCGGGGTCTTCTCTGTCCTCATCTACATCCATAGACATTAATATGGAGAAAGTATGTGCCCCCCACATCCACCTCCGGGGGCTTCTCTGTCCTCATCTACATCTATAGACAGTTATATGGAGGAAAGTATGTGCCCCCACATCCTCCTCCAGGGGCTTCTCTGTCCTCATCTACATCCATAGACAGTAATATGGGGAAAGTATGTGCCCTTCACATCCACCTCCGGGGGCTTCACTGTCCTCATCTACATCCATAGACATTAATATGGAGAAAGTATGTGCCCCCCTCATCCACCTCCTGGGGCTTCACTATCCACATCTACATCCATAGACATTAATATGGAGAAAGTATGTGCCCCCCACATCCACCTCCGGGGGCTTCTTTGTCCTCATCTACATCCATAGACATTAATATGGAGAAAGTATGTGCCCCCCACATCCACCTCAGGGGGCTTCTCTGTCCTCATCTACACCCATAGATATTAATATGGAGGAAAGTATGTTCCCCCCACATCCACCTCCGGGGGCTTCTCTGTCCTCATCTACATCCATAGACATTAATATGGAGGAAAGTATGTGCCCCCCACATCCAACTCCGGGGGCTTCTCCTCATCTACACCCATAGACATTAATATGGAGGAAAGTATGTGCCCCCCACATCCACCTCCAAGGGCTTCACTGCCCTCATCTATTTTCACAGACATTAATATGGAGGAAAGTATGTGCCCCCCCACACCCACCTCCGGGGGCTTCACTGTCCCCATCTATTTTCATAGAAATTAATATGGAGGAAAGTATGTGCCCCCCACATCCACCTCCGGGGGCTTCACTGTCCTCATCTACATCCATAGACATTAATATGGAGAAAGTATGTGCCCCCCACATCCACCTCCGGGGCTTCTCTGTCCTCATCTACATCCATAGACATTAATATGGAGAAAGTATGTGCCCCCCACATCCACCTCCGGGGGCTTCACTGTCCTCATCTACATCCATAGACATTAATATGGAGAAAGTATGTGTCCCCCACATCCACCTCCGGGGCTTCTCTGTCCTCATCTACATCCATAGACATTAATATGGAGAAAGTATGTGCCCCCCACATCCACCTCCGGGGGCTTCACTGTCCTCATCTACATCCATAGACATTAATATGGAGAAAGTATGTGCCCCCCACATCCACCTCCAGGGGCTTCTCTGTCCTCATCTACATCCATAGACATTAATGTGGAGAAAGTATGTGCCCCCCACATCCACCTCCGGGGGCTTCTCTGTCCTCATCTACATCCATAGACATTAATATGGAGAAAGTATGTGCCCCCCACATCCACCTCCGGGGGCTTCACTGTCCTCATCTACATCCATAGACATTAATATGGAGGAAAGTATGTGCCCCCCACATCCACCTCCGGGGGCTTCACTGTCCTCATCTACATCCATAGACATTAATATGGAGAAAGTATGTGCCCCCCACATCCACCTCCGGGGGCTTCTCTGTCCTCATCTACATCCATAGGCATTAATATGGAGAAAGTATGTGCCCCCCACATCCACCTCCGGGGTCTTCTCTGTCCTCATCTACATCCATAGACATTAATATGGAGAAAGTATGTGCCCCCCACATCCACCTCCGGGGGCTTCTCTGTCCTCATCTACATCTATAGACAGTTATATGGAGGAAAGTATGTGCCCCCACATCCTCCTCCAGGGGCTTCTCTGTCCTCATCTACATCCATAGACAGTAATATGGGGAAAGTATGTGCCCTTCACATCCACCTCCGGGGGCTTCACTGTCCTCATCTACATCCATAGACATTAATATGGAGAAAGTATGTGCCCCCCTCATCCACCTCCTGGGGCTTCACTATCCTCATCTACATCCATAGACATTAATATAGAGAAAGTATGTGCCCCCCACATCCACCTCCGGGGGCTTCACTGTCCTCATCTACATCCATAGACATTAATATGGAGAAAGTATGTGCCCCCCACATCCACCTCCAGGGGCTTCTCTGTCCTCATCTACATCCATAGACATTAATATGGAGAAAGTATGTGCCCCCCACATCCACCTCCGGGGCTTCTCTGTCCTCATCTACATCCATAGACAGTAATATGGAGAAAGTATGTGCCCCCCACATCCACCTCCGGGGGCTTCACTGTCCTCATCTACATCCATAGACATTAATATGGAGAAAGTATGTGCCCCCCACATCCACCTCCGGGGGCTTCTCTGTCCTCATCTACATCCATAGACATTAATATGGAGAAAGTATGTGCCCCCCACATCCACCTCCGGGGGCTTCACTGTCCTCATCTACATCCATAGACATTAATATGGAGAAAGTATGTGCCCCCCACATCCACCTCCGGGTGCTTCACTGTCCTCATCTACATCCATAGACATTAATATGGAGAAAGTATGTGCCCCCCACATCCACCTCCAGGGGCTTCTCTGTCCTCATCTACATCCATAGACATTAATATGGAGAAAGTATGTGCCCCCCACATCCACCTCCGGGGGCTTCACTGTCCTCATCTACATCCATAGACATTAATATGGAGAAAGTATGTGCCCCCCACATCCACCTCCGGGGGCTTCTCTGTCCTCATCTACATCTATAGACAGTTATATGGAGGAAAGTATGTGCCCCCACATCCTCCTCCGGGGGCTTCTCTGTCCTCATCTACATCCATAGACAGTAATATGGGGAAAGTATGTGCCCTTCACATCCACCTCCGGGGGCTTCACTGTCCTCATCTACATCCATAGACATTGATATGGAGAAAGTATGTGCCCCCCTCATCCACCTCCTGGGGCTTCACTATCCTCATCTACATCCATAGACATTAATATGGAGAAAGTATGTGCCCCCCACATCCACCTCCGGGGGCTTCTCTGTCCTCATCTACACCCATAGACATTAATATGGAGAAAGTATGTGCCCCCCACATCCACCTCCGGGGGCTTCTCTGTCCTCATCTACATCCATAGACATTAATATGGAGAAAGTATGTGCCCCCCACATCCACCTCCGGGGGCTTCACTGTCCTCATCTACATCCATAGACATTAATATGGAGAAAGTATGTGCCCCCCTCATCCACCTCCTGGGGCTTCACTTTCCTCATCTACACCCATAGACATTAATATGGAGAAAGTATGTGCCCCCCACATCCACCTCCGGGGACTTCACTGTCCTCATCTACATCCATAGACATTAATATGGAGAAAGTATGTGCCCCCCACATCCACCTCCGGGGGCTTCACTGTCCTCATCTACACCCATAGACATTAATATGGAGAAAGTATGTGCCCCCCACATCCACCTCCGGGGGCTTCTCTGTCCTCATCTACATCCATAGACATTAATATGGAGAAAGTATGTGCCCCCCACATCCACCTCCGGGAGCTTCACTGTCCTCATCTACATCCATAGACATTAATATGGAGAAAGTATGTGCCCCCCTCATCCACATCCTGCGGCTTCACTGTCCTCATCTACACCCATAGACATTAATATGGAGAAAGTATGTGCCCCCCACATCCACCTCCGGAGGCTTCTCTGTCCTCATCTACATCTGTAGACATTAATATGGAGGAAAGTATGTGCCCCCCACATCCTCCTCCGGGGTCTTCTCTGTCCTCATCTACATCCATAGACATTAATATGGAGAAAGTATGTGCCCCCCACATCCACCTCCGGGGGCTTCACTGTCCTCATCTACACCCATAGACATTAATATGGAGAAAGTATGTGCCCCCCACATCCACCTCCGGGGGCTTCTCTGTCCTCATCTACATCCATAGACATTAATATGGAGAAAGTATGTGCCCCCCACATCCACCTCCGGGGGCTTCTCTGTCCTCATCTACACCCATAGATATTAATATGGAGGAAAGTATGTTCCCCCCACATCCACCTCCGGGGGCTTCTCTGTCCTCATCTACATCCATAGACATTAATATGGAGGAAAGTATGTGCCCCCCACATCCAACTCCGGGGGCTTCTCCTCATCTACACCCATAGACATTAATATGGAGGAAAGTATGTGCCCCCCACATCCACCTCCAAAGGCTTCACTGCCCTCATCTATTTTCACAGACATTAATATGGAGGAAAGTATGTGCCCCCCCACACCCACCTCCGGGGGCTTCACTGTCCCCATCTATTTTCATAGACATTAATATGGAGGAAAGTATGTGCCCCCCACATCCACCTCCGGGGGCTTCACTGTCCTCATCTACATCCATAGACATTAATATGGAGAAAGTATGTGCCCCCCACATCCACCTCCGGGGGCTTCTCTGTCCTCATCTACATCCATAGACATTAATATGGAGAAAGTATGTGCCCCCCACATCCACCTCCGGGGGCTTCTCTGTCCTCATCTACACCCATAGATATTAATATGGAGGAAAGTATGTTCCCCCCACATCCACCTCCGGGGGCTTCTCTGTCCTCATCTACATCCATAGACATTAATATGGAGGAAAGTATGTGCCCCCCACATCCAACTCCGGGGGCTTCTCCTCATCTACACCCATAGACATTAATATGGAGGAAAGTATGTGCCCCCCACATCCACCTCCAAAGGCTTCACTGCCCTCATCTATTTTCACAGACATTAATATGGAGGAAAGTATGTGCCCCCCCACACCCACCTCCGGGGGCTTCACTGTCCCCATCTATTTTCATAGACATTAATATGGAGGAAAGTATGTGCCCCCCACATCCACCTCCGGGGGCTTCACTGTCCTCATCTACATCCATAGACATTAATATGGAGAAAGTATGTGCCCCCCACATCCACCTCCGGGGCTTCTCTGTCCTCATCTACATCCATAGACATTAATATGGAGAAAGTATGTGCCCCCCTCATCCACCTCCGGGGGCTTCACTGTCCTCATCTACATCCATAGACATTAATATGGAGAAAGTATGTGTCCCCCACATCCACCTCCGGAGCTTCTCTGTCCTCATCTACATCCATAGACATTAATATGGAGAAAGTATGTGCCCCCCACATCCACCTCCGGGGGCTTCACTGTCCTCATCTACATCCATAGACATTAATATGGAGAAAGTATGTGCCCCCCACATCCACCTCCGGGGGCTTCACTGTCCTCATCTACATCCATAGACATTAATATGGAGAAAGTATGTGCCCCCCACATCCACCTCCAGGGGCTTCTCTGTCCTCATCTACATCCATAGACATTAATATGGAGAAAGTATGTGCCCCCCACATCCACCTCCGGGGCTTCTCTGTCCTCATCTACATCCATAGACAGTAATATGGAGAAAGTATGTGCCCCCCACATCCACCTCCGGGGGCTTCACTGTCCTCATCTACATCCATAGACATTAATATGGAGAAAGTATGTGCCCCCCACATCCACCTCCGGGGGCTTCTCTGTCCTCATCTACATCCATAGACATTAATATGGAGAAAGTATGTGCCCCCCACATCCACCTCCGGGGGCTTCACTGTCCTCATCTACATCCATAGACATTAATATGGAGAAAGTATGTGCCCCCCACATCCACCTCCGGGGGCTTCTCTGTCCTCATCTACACCCATAGATATTAATATGGAGAAAGTATGTGCCCCCCACATCCACCTCCGGGGGCTTCTCTGTCCTCATCTACATCTATAGACAGTTATATGGAGGAAAGTATGTGCCCCCACATCCTCCTCCGGGGTCTTCTCTGTCCTCATCTACATCCATAGACAGTAATATGGGGAAAGTATGTGCCCTTCACATCCACCTCCGGGGGCTTCACTGTCCTCATCTACATCCATAGACATTGATATGGAGAAAGTATGTGCCCCCCTCATCCACCTCCTGGGGCTTCACTATCCTCATCTACATCCATAGACATTAATATGGAGAAAGTATGTGCCCCCCACATCCACCTCCGGGGGCTTCTCTGTCCTCATCTACACCCATAGACATTAATATGGAGAAAGTATGTGCCCCCCACATCCACCTCCGGGGGCTTCTCTGTCCTCATCTACATCCATAGACATTAATATGGAGAAAGTATGTGCCCCCCACATCCACCTCCGGGGGCTTCACTGTCCTCATCTACATCCATAGACATTAATATGGAGAAAGTATGTGCCCCCCTCATCCACCTCCTGGGGCTTCACTTTCCTCATCTACACCCATAGACATTAATATGGAGAAAGTATGTGCCCCCCACATCCACCTCCGGGGACTTCACTGTCCTCATCTACATCCATAGACATTAATATGGAGAAAGTATGTGCCCCCCACATCCACCTCCGGGGGCTTCACTGTCCTCATCTACACCCATAGACATTAATATGGAGAAAGTATGTGCCCCCCACATCCACCTCCGGGGGCTTCTCTGTCCTCATCTACATCCATAGACATTAATATGGAGAAAGTATGTGCCCCCCACATCCACCTCCGGGAGCTTCACTGTCCTCATCTACATCCATAGACATTAATATGGAGAAAGTATGTGCCCCCCTCATCCACATCCTGCGGCTTCACTGTCCTCATCTACACCCATAGACATTAATATGGAGAAAGTATGTGCCCCCCACATCCACCTCCGGAGGCTTCTCTGTCCTCATCTACATCTGTAGACATTAATATGGAGGAAAGTATGTGCCCCCCACATCCTCCTCCGGGGTCTTCTCTGTCCTCATCTACATCCATAGACATTAATATGGAGAAAGTATGTGCCCCCCACATCCACCTCCGGGGGCTTCACTGTCCTCATCTACACCCATAGACATTAATATGGAGAAAGTATGTGCCCCCCACATCCACCTCCGGGGGCTTCTCTGTCCTCATCTACATCCATAGACATTAATATGGAGAAAGTATGTGCCCCCCACATCCACCTCCGGGGGCTTCTCTGTCCTCATCTACACCCATAGATATTAATATGGAGGAAAGTATGTTCCCCCCACATCCACCTCCGGGGGCTTCTCTGTCCTCATCTACATCCATAGACATTAATATGGAGGAAAGTATGTGCCCCCCACATCCAACTCCGGGGGCTTCTCCTCATCTACACCCATAGACATTAATATGGAGGAAAGTATGTGCCCCCCACATCCACCTCCAAAGGCTTCACTGCCCTCATCTATTTTCACAGACATTAATATGGAGGAAAGTATGTGCCCCCCCACACCCACCTCCGGGGGCTTCACTGTCCCCATCTATTTTCATAGACATTAATATGGAGGAAAGTATGTGCCCCCCACATCCACCTCCGGGGGCTTCACTGTCCTCATCTACATCCATAGACATTAATATGGAGAAAGTATGTGCCCCCCACATCCACCTCCGGGGGCTTCTCTGTCCTCATCTACATCCATAGACATTAATATGGAGAAAGTATGTGCCCCCCACATCCACCTCCGGGGGCTTCTCTGTCCTCATCTACACCCATAGATATTAATATGGAGGAAAGTATGTTCCCCCCACATCCACCTCCGGGGGCTTCTCTGTCCTCATCTACATCCATAGACATTAATATGGAGGAAAGTATGTGCCCCCCACATCCAACTCCGGGGGCTTCTCCTCATCTACACCCATAGACATTAATATGGAGGAAAGTATGTGCCCCCCACATCCACCTCCAAAGGCTTCACTGCCCTCATCTATTTTCACAGACATTAATATGGAGGAAAGTATGTGCCCCCCCACACCCACCTCCGGGGGCTTCACTGTCCCCATCTATTTTCATAGACATTAATATGGAGGAAAGTATGTGCCCCCCACATCCACCTCCGGGGGCTTCACTGTCCTCATCTACATCCATAGACATTAATATGGAGAAAGTATGTGCCCCCCACATCCACCTCCGGGGCTTCTCTGTCCTCATCTACATCCATAGACATTAATATGGAGAAAGTATGTGCCCCCCTCATCCACCTCCGGGGGCTTCACTGTCCTCATCTACATCCATAGACATTAATATGGAGAAAGTATGTGTCCCCCACATCCACCTCCGGAGCTTCTCTGTCCTCATCTACATCCATAGACATTAATATGGAGAAAGTATGTGCCCCCCACATCCACCTCCGGGGGCTTCACTGTCCTCATCTACATCCATAGACATTAATATGGAGAAAGTATGTGCCCCCCACATCCACCTCCGGGGGCTTCACTGTCCTCATCTACATCCATAGACATTAATATGGAGAAAGTATGTGCCCCCCACATCCACCTCCGGGGGCTTCTCTGTCCTCATCTACACCCATAGATATTAATATGGAGGAAAGTATGTTCCCCCCACATCCACCTCCGGGGGCTTCTCTGTCCTCATCTACATCCATAGACATTAATATGGAGGAAAGTATGTGCCCCCCACATCCAACTCCGGGGGCTTCTCCTCATGTACACCCATAGACATTAATATGGAGGAAAGTATGTGCCCCCCACATCCACCTCCAAAGGCTTCACTGCCCTCATCTATTTTCACAGACATTAATATGGAGGAAAGTATGTGCCCCCCCACACCCACCTCCGGGGGCTTCACTGTCCTCATCTACATCCATAGACATTAATATGGAAAAAGTATGTGCCCCCCACATCCACCTCCGGGGCTTCTCTGTCCTCATCTACATCCATAGACATTAATATGGAGAAAGTATGTGCCCCCCACATCCACCTCCGGGGGGCTTCACTGTCCTCATCTACATCCATAGACATTAATATGGAGAAAGTATGTGTCCCCCACATCCACCTCCGGGGCTTCTCTGTCCTCATCTACATCCATAGACATTAATATGGAGAAAGTATGTGCCCCCCACATCCACCTCCGGGGGCTTCACTGTAATCATCTACATCCATAGACATTAATATGGAGAAAGTATGTGCCCCCACATCCACCTCCGGGGGCTTAGAATCATAGAATCGTAGAGTTGGAAGGGACCTCCTGGGCCATCTGATCCAACCCCCTGTTCAAAGCAGGATTCGCTAAATCATCCCAGTCAGATGTCTGTCCAGCCTCTGCTTGAAGACTTCCATTGAAGTAGAACTCACCACTTCTCGTGGCAGCTTGTTCCACTCTTTGATCACTCTAACTGTCAAAAAGTTTTTTCTAATATCCAATCTGTGTCTCCTCCCATTCAATTTCATCCCATTGCTTCTAGTCTTTCCTTGTGCAAATGAGAATAAAGTTGATCCTTCTACAATGTGACAGCCCTTTAGATATTTGTAGACAGCTATTAAGTCTCCTCTCAGTCTTCTCTTTTGCAAACTAAACATTCCCAAATCCTGTAACCTTTCCTCATAAGACAGGGTTTGCAGACCGGTCACCATTCTGGTCGCTCTTTTCTGAACTTGCTCCAGTTTGTTGATGACTTTTTTAAAATGTGGTGCCCAAAACTGGACACAATATTCCAGATGAGGTCTGACCAAAGAGGAGTAGAGGGAAATAATGACTTCACGTGATCTAGACTGTATGCTTCTGTTAATACATCCTAGAATTGCATTTGCCTTTTTTGCTGCTGCATCACACTGTTGACTCATATTCAGTCTGTGATCTATTAGTATACCCAAGTCTTTTTCACATGTGCTGTTGCTTAGCCCTATTCCTCCCATTCTGTATATGTTTTTTTAATTTTTATTGCCCAGATGTAGTACTTTGCATTTCTCCCTGTTAAAAACCATTCTGTTAGTTGCTGCCCACTTCTCCAGTTTATTTATATCTTTTTGAATCCTCTCTCTCTTCTCTAGTATTAGCTATCCCTCCTAGCTTTGTGTCATCAACAAATTTAATCAGTTTACCCTCAATTCCTTCATCTAAATCGTTGATAAAGATGTTGAACAATACAGGGCCCAGGACAGAGCTCGGTGGTACCCCACTTGAGACATTCTTCCAACTGGATGTGCAGCCATTTACGACCACTCTTTGCAAATGAAGGAACCAATTGAATACAAACACATGAGCCATGCACACAGTGAACAAGTCTGTAGGACAGTGTTCACACCACCAGAAGGCTGAAACACAGAAAAACATAGTAATTCAATTGGTTTCTTGTTTTGCAGGATTAGGGAGGTCTCCACCCCTCCCTTGTGGTCCATGCACATAAAAGCCGTCTTCTGCAGCGTGTCCACATCGGACATTACCTGTGTGAATCCTGCTAATATAGGTACCATACACATGAATAGTTTTTTAAATACATCGGTTAGGGACTGCTCTGATGGGGTTACCTTGACGTTAGGTGGAGCGGCATAGTATACATTTTTTGAAAAAAAACGTACCAACTAAAAACCCTGTTTTGTTATCTTTTTACTAGCACTTGCTGTTTACTGTTTCTTTTTTACAGCAGAGTATACATTTGATGTGCTGTATTTTTCCGTGTTTCAGGCTTCTGTTGGTGTGAACCCTGTCCTACAGATTTGTTCACTGTGTGCATGGCCCATGTGTTTGTATTCAAGATTTTGGAGGTGTCTGAGGATTTCTGCTCCATCATTGTGCTCGGCCATGGAGCTCCAGGGGCGCAGTGTTTGTGCTGATACCAGAGGAGGCCTCCACTCTGCAGGTATGGGCAGGGGCGTATCTGGGGGGGGCAACCGGGGCAGTTGCCCCGGGCGCAGCCAGCAGGGGGGCGCAGTCGGGCCGCCGAATGCAGCGGTCCGCAGTGTGCTCCCTGGCGGCTGCGTTCTGCCGCCCCCCGCCTGAGAGTCGGCGGTTCTCTGTGTCAGCTGTCAAGCTGACAGCTGGCGCAGAGAAGGTGCGCGTGCCGGCTCCCAGGGAACAATTGTACTGACGTCTGTATAGACGCCAGTACAATTGCAGCTCTGACCGCCGGGCCAGAGCGACGTCAGCAGCGTGACATGTCATGTGATCACGCTGCTGACGTCACTCCCTGGCGCCCAGAGTGAACGCTCAGTGCTGGTGGTAAGTGTGCTCCAATGTGGAGCTGAAGAAACCACCGAAGATGGGGGGTGTTAATGTGTGGCGATGGGGTTAATGTGTAGTGGCATTAATGAGTGGGGATGGGGTTAATGTGTGGGGGGTTAATGAGTGGGGATGGGGGTTAATGAGTGTGGATGGGGTTAATGTGTGGGGGGGTTAATGTGTGGGGGGTTAATTTGTGGGGATGGGGGTTAATGTGGGGGGTTAATGAGTGGGGATGGGGTTAATGTGTGGGGGGGTTAATGAGTGGGGATGGGGTTAATGTGTGGGGGGGGTTAATGAGTGGGGATGGGGGTTAATGTGTGGGGGGTTAATGAGTGGGGATGGGGGTTAATGTGTGTGGGGGTTAATGAGTGGGGATGGGGGTTAATGTGTGGGGGGTTAATGAGTGGAGATGTGGTTAATGTGGGGATGGGGGTTAATGTGTGGGGGGTTAATGAGTGGAGATGAGGTTAATGTGGGGATGGGGATTAATGTGTGGGGGGGTTAAAGAGTGGGGATGGGGTTAATGGATGGGGGTTAATGAGTGGGGGTTAATGAGTGGAGATGGGGGTTACTGTGTGGGGGGTAAAGAGTGGGGATGGGGTTAATGTGTGGGGGGTTAATGAGGGGATGGGGTTAATGTGTGGGGATGGGGGTTATTGAGTGGGGATGGAATTAATTTGTGGAGGGTTAATGAGTGGGGATGGAATTAATGTCTGGGGGGTTAATGAGTGGGGATGGGGGTTAATGTGTGGGGGATTTGGAGTGGGGGGTACATAATGTGTTGGGGGATTTGGGAGTATGGACGGGGGGTTAATGAGTGGGGATGGAATTAATGAGTGGGGATGGGGGTTATTGTTTGGGGGGTTAATGAGTAGGGATGGGGTTAATATGTGGGGGATTTGGAGTGGGGGGTACATAATGTGTGGGGGGGATTTGGGAGTGGGGATGGGGGTTATTTAATGTGTGGGGGATTTGGAGTGGGGATGGGGGTTAATGAGTGGGGATGGGATTAATGTGTGGGGGATTTGGAGTGGGGGGGGCGCCGAACCAAATTCTTGCCCCGGGTGCCAGGAAGCCTAGATACGCCTCTGGATGGGGTTAATGTGTGGGGGGGTTAATGAGTGGGGATGGGGGTTAATGTGTGGGGGGTTAATTTGTGGGGATGGGGGTTAATGTGGGGGTTAATGAGTGGGGATGGGGTTAATGTGTGGGGGGGTTAATGAATGGGGATGGGGGTTAATGTGTGGGGGGTTAATGTGTGGGGATGGGGGTTAATGTGTGGGGGGTTAATGTGTGGGGATGGGGGTTAAAGTGTGGGGGGTTAATGAGTGGGGATGGGGGTTAATGTGTGTGGGGGGTTAATGAGTGGGGATGGGGGTTAATGTGTGGGGGGTTAATGTGGGGATGGGGATTAATGTGTGGGGGGGTTAAAGAGTGGGGATGGGGTTAATGGATGGGGGTTAATGAGTGGGGGGTTAATGAGTGGAGATGGGGGTTACTGTGTGGGGGTAAAGAGTGGGGATGGGGTTAATGTGTGGGGGGTTAAAGAGTGGGGATGGGGTTAATGGATGGGGGTTAATGAGTGGGGGGTTAATGAGTGGAGATGGGGGTTACTGTGTGGGGTATTAAAGAGTGGGGATGGGGTTAATGTGTGGGCGGTTAATGAGGGGATGGGGTTAATGTGTGGGGATGGGGGTTATTGAGTGGGGATGGAATTAATTTGTGGAGGGTTAATGAGTGGGGATGGAATTAATGTCTGGGGGGTTAATGAGTGGGGATGGGGGTTAATGTGTGGGGGATTTGGAGTGGGGGGGTACATAATGTGTTGGGCGATTTGGGAGTATGGACGGGGGGTTAATGAGTGGGGATGGAATTAATGAGTGGGGGATTTGGAGTGGGGGGTACATAATGTGTGGGGGGGATTTGGGAGTGGGGATGGGGGTTATTTAATGTGTGGGGGATTTGGAGTGGGGATGGGGGTTAATGAGTGGGGATGGGATTAATGTGTGGGGGATTTGGAGTGGGGGGGGCGCCGAACCAAATTCTTGCCCCGGGTGCCAGGAAGCCTAGATACGCCTCTGGGTATGGGGTCAGCAGAGCCACGGTGACCTTTCTGCCCTCTGCTCCTCAGCACTCGGCCCCCCGCTCTGTAACATTACGGGGTCTCCACTTTGTGGCTGAGTTGCTGCGGTTCCTTCCTCATCTCAATAATATCAGTGACAAGTGATGGGGAAGATACAGGATGGAGAAATGCTATGGGCAGACTTGTTACCCCGGTGGCTCCTATTACAGGACCGGGCTGGTATCAGGAGCTCTGCCCCACCAGCCGCTCTGTCACATGGTAGGAAAGACAGACGGTGGGGCTGGAGGTGACACACCGGGGCAGACACACAGATATACAGTATATACCTGCCCGCACACTATGTATAGAAGCTGTAGGATGTATGTATGTAGGACGGTCTGTAAATCTCCCGGTTTCCATGGTGAGAATGATTTGCAGCTGTAGAGATAGAAGAATGAGCCAAGAACAACAGGCGATCATCAGCCGCAGCGAGAAATCAACACAAATTACATGTCAGACTTCAAAGGGTCACAACCATCTGCAGCGAAGCAGACCGCACCCCAACATGACTGCACGCACCCCAGACCGGGGCAACCTACCATCATCTCATGTGTATCTAATCCCATCATATGTGATACTGACTGCTGAACAGTGTATCTAATCCTATCCTGTGCAATACTGACTGCTGAGCTGTGTATCTAATCCTATCCTGTGCAATACTGACTGCTGAGCCGTGTATCTAATCCTCTCCTGTGTGATACTGACTGCTGAACAGTGTATCTAATCCTATCCTGTGCAATACTGACTGCTGAGCTGTGTATCTAATCCTATCCTGTGCAATACTGACTGCTGAGCCGTGTATCTAATCCTATCCTGTGTGATACTGACTGCTGAACAGTGTATCTAATCCTATCCTGTGCAATACTGACTGCTGAGCCGTGTATCTAATACCATCATATGTGATACTGACTGCTGAGCCGTGTATCTAATCCTATCCTGTGCAATACTGACTGCTGAGCCGTGTATCTAATCCTATCCTGTGTGATACTGACTGCTGAGCCGTGTATCTAATCCTATCCTGTGCAATACTGACTGCTGAGCCGTGTATCTAATACCATCATATGTGATACTGACTGCTGAACAGTGTATCTAATCCTATCCTGTGCAATACTGATTGCTGAGCCGTGTATCTAATACCATCATATGTGATACTGACTGCTGAACAGTGTATCTAATCCTATCCTGTGCAATACTGACTGCTGAGCCGTGTATCTAATACCATCATATGTGATACTGACTGCTGAACAGTGTATCTAATCCTATCCTGTGCAATACTGACTGCTGAGCCGTGTATCTAATACCATCATATGTGATACTGACTGCTGAGCCGTGTATCTAATCCTCTCCTGTGTGATACTGACTGCTGAGCCGTGTATCTAATACCATCATATGTGATACTGACTGCTGAGCCGTGTATCTAATCCTCTCCAGTGTGATACTGACTGCTGAGCCGTGTATCTAATCCTATCCTGTGTGATACTGACTGCTGAGCTGTGTATCTAATCCTCTCCAGTGTGATACTGACTGCTGAGCCGTGTATCTAATCCTCTCCTGTGTGATGCTGAGCTGTGTATCTATTCCTTTCCAGTGTGATACTGACTGCTGAGCTGTGTATCTATTCCTATCCTGTGTGATACTGACTGCTGAGCTGTGTATCTATTCCTATCCTGTGTGATACTGACTGCTGAGCCGTGTATCTAATCTCATCATATGTGATACTGACTGCTGAGCCATATATCTAATCCTCTCCTGTGTGATACTGTCTACTGAGCCATGTATCTAATCCCATCATATGTGATACTGACTGCTGAGCTGTGTATCTAATCCTATAATTTACGCTGACCTAATTTATCCAGTCTAATCATGTGTGATACTGTCTGATGAGCTGTGTATCTAAGCCAGTGATACATGATACTGTTTCCTGACTTGGGTATCTAAGCTTCCTTGTTATTGGGTGGCTCTCATTCCCGTCCTGCTGGCAGTAGAGGGTTAAATAGCCCCCCATCAATCACAGTGGGGGAATCTTTGGCGATCCGGGGGGGTTTCTCCAAGATTGATGCCAGATTGCGGTGACCACAGGGAATCGGCAGCCTCTCCGTGCTCCTCGCCGTGGTTTGGCCGCTGATGTGCCGAGGTTTCCAGGGCATTTCTGAGAGCGAGATGAAACCACAGAGCTCAGTGTGACCCCCTGTACAAAATCCAAAATACTGTGTACAGGCCTCTAATAGAGGGGTACTGAGGGGGAGATCCTCCTCAATAAAGTGCTTTGGCTTCATAGGGCCCAAGGACAGCACTGATAACCCTAAATAGGAAGCTGACCCCAAACCTCTGTCTGTGAACCCATAAAGAGACACATAGGCCCCCAAGACTGGCCCCATCATTCTATAAAGAATATAGGGGCGAAAAACTCCATGGTGGGGGCACCAGCCCTCAGTTACCTCCCAAATCCTGCAGCTCCCTTCTATAAAGCCCAGGTGACACATTGTAACCTGTAGGATCTACACTGAGCAGCAGTCACACGCTGCTGCACTGACCGCACTGACCACCAGGGGGCGCTGCTCCATGCTCTCCTGGAGTCACCTGATCGCCTCCTCTCATTCAGCAATGTGGCTTTGTGCTGTGCAGTAAATTAGCATTTATGAGCTCGCCTGCCCGGTTTCATGGCGCCTTGATTGGCATTGGTTTGGTTAAATCCTATTTTACAAGTCGACCTTGACAATTCTGCCGCAATCTGAAATGTTCTGATCAGAACCGCCTGCAGCGAGATCCTCAACATCAGTGATAACCAGACAGGAAATTCTATATACCTCCCTGCATGACATCAGGGATAATACTACATGGTCTGGTGAGTGGGGCCAGAGGTCTATGCTGATCTCACTGTCGCAATGTGGCCCACCTACATGAGGCTACATTACCATTACCCTCCCATTCTCAATAGACCCAATAAATCTCCATATTTATCAGTGTGACAGTGTAGGAAAGCAAACTGGAGGGGGACAGGTTAGTATTTGTTACAGTACAGCCACCACTAGGGGGAGCTCCCTGTATACAGAGATACATGAAAAGATTCTGTGTGCAGCCACCACTAGGGGGAGCTCCCTGTATACAGAGATACATGAAAAGATTCTGTGTGCTGCCACCACTAGGGGGAGCTCCCTGTATACAGAGATGCATGATAAGATCCTGTCTGCAGCCACCACTAGAGAGAGCTCCCTGTATATAGAGAAACATTAGATTCTGTCTGCAGCCACCACTAGGGGGAGCTCCCTGTATACAGAGATAAATAATAAGAATCTGTCTGCAACCACCACTAGGGGGAGCTCCCTGAATTCCCTGTATACATTGATACATGATAAGATCCTGTCTGCAGTCACCACTAGGGGGAGCTCCCTGTATACAGAGATACATGATAAGATCCTGTCTGCAGTCAGTACTAGAGGGAGCTCCCTATATACAGAGATACATAATAAGATCCTGTGTGCAGTCACCACTAGGGGGAAGCTCCCTGTATACAGAGATAGATGATAAGATCCTGTTTGTAGTCACCACTAGGGGGAGCTCCCTGTATATAGAGATACATGATAAGATCCTGTCTACAGCCACCACTAGGGGGAGCTCCCTGTATATAGAGATACATGATAAGATCCTGTCTGCAGCCACCACTAGCGGGAGCTCCCTATATACAGAATACATGATAAGATCATGTCTGCAGTCACCACTAGAGGGAGCTCCCTGTATACAGAGATACATGATAAGATTCTGTCTGCAGCCACCACTAGGGGGAGCTCCCTGTATACAGATGCATGATAAGATCCTGTCTGCAGCCACCACTAGGGGGAGCTCCCTGTATACAGAGATACATAAGATTCTGTCTGCAGCCTCCACTAGGGGGAGCTCCCTGTATACAGAGATACATGATAAGATTCTGTCTGTAGCCACCACTAGGGGGAGCTCCCTGTATACAGAGATACATAAGATTCTGTCTGCAGCCTCCACTAGGGGGAGCTCCCTGTATACAGAGATACATGATAAGATTCTGTCTGTAGCCACCACTAGGGGGAGCTCCCTGTATAGAGAGATATATGATAAGATTCTGTCTGTAGCCACCACTATGGACCTCTGTATTCGTATAAAAATGAGTTCTGATCCCAAGAAAATGAAATTAGCCCGCACAGAAGTTTGGACCTATTTAGATATAAAAAAATATAGTGACATTTTGACCTTAGATTAGAGAATTTTATCTAAAGCACAGATGAAAATTCCATTAGCTTGCAGCCTCACAAACACTGGAAGGGTCATCAAATGACATCATTGCTTTAGTGATGATGTCATGGTCTCGGGGGGAGTCTCTGGCACGGCAGCAGAGACATCTGTTTAGCATCAAACCAGCACAATTAGTGATGTAATTAGAGTGTAGAAAATAGCGAGGGACGTAATCACAGAGAATACGCAGCCGCTCATTGGGTCGTCAGATGAGGGTTTTTTTTCCCCAGGAAGTTTTATTCATTGCAGTTTTAATATGACAAAAGTGAGAAAAATCAAAGTGATCCAAGAGTAAAGTGTAAAAGACATAATATGAAGCCGTCCTGTGCAAACATAGGTGACGCGGGTCAGAGACATGATAACAATCATTACAAATGTCATTCCATTGGTCTGCAACTGTTAGATCTTCAGTTGTTGTACAACTACAACTCCCAGCATGTCCCAATAACAGCTTTTTACATTTTTATTGCCCAGATGTAGTACTTTGCATTTTTCCCTGTTTAAAACCATTCTGTTAGTTGCTGCCCACTGCTCCAGTTTATATATTTTTTAAATCCACTCTCTCTTCTCTAGTATTAGCTATCCCTCCTAGCTTTGTGTCGTCAGAAAATGTAATCAGTTTACCTTTAATTCCTTCATCTAAATCATTGATAAAGATGTCGAACAATACAGGGCCCAGGACAGAGCCCTGTGGTACCCCACTTGAGAAATTCTTCCAACTGGATGTGCAGCCATTTTCGACCACTCTTTGGGTCCGATCACTAAGCCAGTTATGAGCCCACCGAACAGTTGCCTTGTCCATCCCATACCTAGTCATTTTTTCAATAAGGATGGTGTGAAATACTTTGTCAAATGCTTTGCTGTCAAGATATACTATATCTACAGCATTTCACTGATCCACCCAGTCAGTGATTCTGTCATAGAAGGAAATTACGTTAGTCTGACATGACTTATTAGTTACAAACCCATTCTGACTCTGTTTAATCACTTCATTCTTATCCAAGTACTTACATACATGTTGTGTAATAATTTGTTCAAAGATGTTTCCTGGTATAGAAGTCAGACTCGCCAGCCTATAGTTCCCTGGATCCACCTTCTTCCCCTTTTGAAGATAGGGACAACATTTGCTCTTCTCCAGTCTTCTGGGACTTCTCCTGATCTCCAAGAATTTTCAAAGATTATGGAGAGGGGTTCAAAAATTTCTTCTGCTATCTCCTTCAGTACTCTGGGGTGTAATTCATCTGGACCTGCAGACTTGAATTCATTTAGGCTAACTAAGTGTTTCCTCACTATCTTTCTGTTTATAGATATCCTGGATTCTTCTATTCCTTTAATAGGACAGTGAAGATCAGTTGATGTTACATTTCCTTTCTGAGAGAAAACAGATGCAAAATAGGAATATAAAAGTTCAGCCTTCTCAACATCCTTTCTTACCATTTCATCATTTTCATCCTGTAAAAATCCTATAGCATCTTTGACTTTTCTTTTACTTTTGACATATCCCCAAAAGTGGCGTAACTACCGGGGTAGCAGCCGAAGCGGTTGCTTTGGGGCCCGGGTCCTCGGCTCCAATTGGCGCTACCCGGGTAGTTCAATTAAATACAACTCCCCTAGCAATGCATGTCTCTTGCACTTGCTGCCCCCAGGCAGTGCTTATTCCATCTTCAGTTCTATGGTGTTCTTCCTGCTTTCAGCGTCCGCTCATTACCTATGCGCATAAGTAATGAGTGGCTCATTACATATGCGCATATGTAATGAGCGGCACCACGTGGATGCTGAAAGCAGGAAGAACACTGCTGAGATGAGAAGATGGAACAAGCACCGGCCGGGGGCTGCAAGAGACAGAGAGAGAGGAGACTGAGTATAACGGAGGGAGGGGCAGGCTCTGTCTGGCCTGGCGTGCTACCGGGTAAATATACACCATGTGGTGCTGGGTGCTATATACCATGTGGTGCTGGGCGCTATATACCATGTGGTGCTGGGTGCTATATACCATGTGGTGCTGGGTGCTATATACCAGGTGGTGCTGGGCGCTATATACCAGGTGGTGCTGGGCGCTATATACCAGGTGGTGCTGGGCGCTATATACCATGTCTTGTTGGGCGCTGGGTGCTGTATACCATGTGGTGTTGGGTCAGCAACTTAAAATATAAAATTATCAATGCTTAACTAATTTGATTGTATTGACTGAGTTACAGGATTAGGAATAATTGTGATACATTATTTCTACTTCTGTTACTTAATATGACTCTAGTATGCATTATGAGTAAGAGGGTGTGTCTTGAAGGGGGTGTGGTTTTAAGGGGGGTCTTTAAGGGGGCCCCATTTAAAAGTTTGCTATGGGGCCCAATCAGTTCTAGTTACGCCCATGCTTGCAAGCCTTAATTTATTGTCAGCTTTAGATAATCTGATTCGTGCCCTGCAGGTTCTGCAGACAGCATTATATTCTTCTTTAGATATGTCTCCCTCTTTCCATTTTATAAACATTTCTTTCTTCCTTTTTAGCATGTGCTTAACTTCTGTGTTCATCCATCCTGGTTTCCTTAAATGCTTCCTATTCTTCCCTCTTTTTCGAATTGTTAATGATTGTGCTTTGAGAATCTCATTTTTCAAGATTTCCTTCCTGGACATTTTTGTCTTTAAGGATATCTAGCCATTGGATCCCTCCAATTCTCTTTCTGAATCCCTTAAAATCTGCCTTTCTGAAATCTAACCTTAACGTCTGAGTCTTCACAGGTCTTCCTCCTCTAGTTATAAATTCTAAAATAGCATGGTCGCTACCTCCTAGGGTCCCAGCCACTTTTACCTCCTCAACCATTTCCTCCCTGTTTATAAGGATTAGATCCAAGGTAGCAGATCCCCTTGTTTTCTCCCCTACCTTTTGGAAGATAAAGTTGTCAGCAAGAGAGGATAAGAATTTCCTTGACCTGTTAGTTTTGCCTGAGAGAGATTCCCAACAAATGTCTGGATAGTTGAAATCTCCCATGACAACTATGTCATATTTTTTGGAGAACTTGGCCATTTGATGCATAAAGAGTTCATCCCTATCTTCAGCTTGCACAGGCGGCCTGTAGTAAATGCCTACAATGGTGTCCTTTCCATTGTTCTGTCCTTGTATTCTTACCCAAACAGTTTCCACAGAACTCCCAGTCTCTGAAGCTTCAATCTCTGTGCAGATATACGCGTTTCTAACATACAATGCGACACCCCCTCCTCGTTTATCAAGTCTGTTTCTTGCAAATAAGTTGTATCCTTCTAGCCTTGTATTCCAATCATGTGTATCGTCCCACCAAGTCTCAGTGATTCCAATGACATCATATTTCTTTTCCTGTGTTAGTAGTTCCAATTCTCCTTGTTTGTTGCCCATGCTTTGTCCATTAGTATAGAAACATTTTAGTTTGTGATTGGTTTCTCTTTCTCCAATATTTTTATTAATTAGATTCTTTCGTCTTTGTTCTTCCTTTCCACTTCTAATAGCAGAGCTCTCAATAGCATTTGTCAGGTGTATGGCTTTTTTTGGCCTTTTGCTTCTCTTCCCATGTTGTTCTAGTTTAACCCCTTCCTGACATCAGACGTCCTATCCCGTCCATGGGACCCGGGCCCCTATGCCCATGGACGGGATAGTACGTCTACCGCGATCAGCGGCGCCCACGTGGTGAGCGCCGCTGATCACGGCCGGGTGTCAGCTGATTATCACAGCTGACACCCGGCACAATGTGTCAGGGGCGGTCACGGACCGCCCCCGACACGTTAACCCCTTGCACACCGCGATCAAACATGATCGCGGTGTACCGGGGGTTAAAGGGAAGCATCGGCAGGGAGGGGGCTCCCTCCGTGCTTCCCTGAGCCCCCCACGGCAGCGCAATGTGCAGCGCTGCTGCGGGGGGGCTCCTTTCCTGCAGGCCCCCGAATCCAAGATGGCGACGGGGGCCTTCGGGGGCCTGCAGGAAGCTGGCTTCCTCAGTGCCTGCAAAGCGCAGGCATGAGGAAGCCTTCGGTGATCTGTCACAGTGATCTGTGATGTGACAGATCAGCGATCTGTCACAGGACAGTGATGTCCCACCTGGGACTATTTAATAAAGTTAAAAAAATAAAAAAAAGTGTTTAAAATAATTTTAAAAAAATCGCCAAATAAATTGGAAAAAAAAAAAATATTCCCCCAAATAAATCCATTTTTTGGAAATAAAAAATAAATAAATAAATAAATATAAGTACACATATTAGGTATCGCCGCGTCCATAACGACCCGCCCTATAAAACTGTCCCATTAGTTAACCCCTTTAGCGAACCCCTTAAAAAATAAAAATAAAAAACGAAGCAAAAAATAATGATTTATTATCATACCGCCAAACAAAAAGTGTAATAACGCGCGATCAAAAAGACGCATATAAATATCCATGGTACCGCTGAAAACGTCATCTTGTCCCGCAAAAAAAGAGCCGCCACACAGCATCATCAGCGAAAAAATAAAAAAGTTATAGCTCGCAGAATAAAGCAATGCAAAAATAATTATTTTTTATATAAAATAGTTTTCATTGCATAAAACCGACAAAACATAAAAAAACCGACCTAAATAAGGTATCGCTGTAAGCGTACTGACCCGAAGAATAAAACCGCTTTATCAATTTTACCGCACGCGGAACGGTGTAAACGCACTCCCCCAAAAGAATTTCATGAAACGCTGGTTTTTGTTCATTCTGCGTCCCAAAAATCGGAATAAAAAGCGATCAAAAAATGTCACGTGCCCGAAAATGGAACCAATAAAAACGTCAACTCGTCCCGCAAAAAATAAGACCTCACATGACTCGGTGGGTCAAAATATGGAAAAATTATAGCTCTCAATATGTGGTGATGCAAAAACTATTTTTACAATAAAAAGCGTCTTTTAGCGTGAGACAGCTGCCAAGCATAAAAACCGCCATAAATAGTAAATCAAACCCCCCGTTATCACCCCCTTAGGGAAAAATAATAAAATAAAAAAAAAGTATTTATTTCCATTTTTCCATTAGGGTTAGGGTTAGGTAGGGTTAGGGCTAGGGTTAGGGTTAGGGCTAGGGCTGAGATTAGGGTTAGGGGTGTGTTGGGGTTCGGGTTGGAGTTAGAATTGGGGGGTTTCCACTGTTTGGGCACATCAGGTGCTCTCCAAATGCAACATGGCGTCTGATCTCAATTCCAGCCAATTCTGAGTTGAAAAAGTCAAATGGTGCTCCTTCCCTTCCAAGCTCTGCCATGCGCCCAAACAGTGTTTTACCCCCACATGTAGGGTATCAGCCTACTCAGGACAAAACCATTTTTGGGGTCCAATTTCTCCTGTTACCCTTAAGAAAATAAAGAATTGGGGGCAAAAATATCATTTTTGTGGAAAAAATACGATTTTTTTATTTTCATGCCCGGGCATTATAAACTTCTGTGAAGCCCTTGGGGGTTCAAAGTGCTCACCACACATCTAGATAAGTTCCTTAGGGGGTCTCGTTTCCACTGTTTAGGTACATTAGGGGCTCTCCAAAGGCAACATGACACCCGTAGACCATTCCATCAAAGTCTGCATTCCAAAACGTCACTACTTCCCTTCCGATCCCTGACGTGTGTCCATACAGTAGTTTTCTCCCACATATGGGGTGTCAGCGTACTCAGGACAAATTGGACAACAACTTTTGGGGTCCAATTTCTCCTGTTACCCTTGGGAAAATAAAAAAATGGTGACTGAAAGATCATGTTTGTGGAAAAAATACAAATTTTTTATTTTCACGCCCGGGCGTTATAAACTTCTGTGACGCCCTTGGGGGTTCAAAGTTCTCACCACACATCTAGATAAGTTCCTTAGGGGGTCTATTTTCCAAAACGGTGTCATTTGTGGGGGGTTTCCACTGTTTTGGTACATCAGGGGTTTTCCAATCGCGACATGGTGTCCGATCTCAATTCCAGCCAAAAACGTCAAATGGCGCTGCTTCCCTTCCGAGCTCTGCCATGCGCCCAAATAGTGGTTTACCCCCACATGTGGGGTATGAGCGTACTCAGGACAAATTGCACAATAACTTTTAGGGTCCTGTTACCCTTGGGGAAATAAAAATTGGGGTGAAAAGATCATTTTTGTGGAAAAAATATGATTTTTTTAATTGTACCGCTGTACGTTATAAACTTCTGTAAAGCCCTTGTGGGTTCAAAGTTCTCACCACATATCTAGATAAGTTCCTTGGGGGTCTAGTTTCCAAAATGGGGTCACTTGTAGGGGGTTTCCACTGTTTAGGTACATCAGGGACTCTCCAAACATGACATGGCGTCCGATCTGAATTCGAGCCAATTTTGCATTGAAAAAGTCAAATGGCGCTCCTTCCATTCTGAGCTCTGCCATGCGCCGAAACAGTCGTTCCCCCCACAGATCAGGTATCAGCGTACTCAGGACAAATTGCACAATAACTTTTGCAGTCCAATTTCTCCTGTTACCCTTGGTAAAATAAAAAAAATTGAACCTGAAGTATTTTTTTTGTGAATATTAAATATTCAAAAAAATTCCTGTGACGCACCTAAAGGGTTAATAAACTTCTTGAATGTGGTTTTGAGCAACTTAAGGGGTGCAGTTTTTAGAATGGTGTCACTTTTGGGTATTTTCTATCATATAGACCCCTCAAAGTGGCTTCAAATGTGATGTGGTCCTAAAAATAAAATGGTGTTGTAAAAATGAGAAATCGCTGGTCAACTTTTAACCCTTATAACTTCCTAACAAAAAAAATTTTGGTTCCAAAATTGTGCTGATGTAAAGTAAACATGTGGGAAATGTTAGTTATCAAGTTTTTTGTGTGCCGTATCTCTGTGATTTATGGGCATAAAAATTCAAAGTTGGAAAATTGCGAAATTTTCAAAATTTTCGCCAAATTTCCATTTTTCTCACAAATAAACGCAAGTTATTTGAATGAAATTTTACCACTAACATGAAGTACAATATGTCACGAGAAAACAATGTCAGAATCACCGGGATCCATGGAAGCGTTCCAGAGTTATGACCTCATAAAGGTACAGTGGTCAGAATTGTAAAAATTGACCCGGTCATGAACGTGCAACCACCCTTGGGGGTGAAGGGGTTAAAGCTCTCCTTACAAGTGTAGCAAGGCGACTTCCAAATACATGTTTTCCAGTCTTAAGGTGCACCCCATCTCTAGCAAGTAGTCCATCATATAGGTAATTCACTACGTGATCCAGAAATCCAAATCATTGCTGACGGCACCATCGACGTAGCCATTTGTTCACCTGAGGACCAGTAGTTCATGGAGGACCAGGCTCCTGGCTCCTAGTTCCTCCATTATACCTGTGCATTTGGGTCTCAGCACAGCAGGTCGTTGACTTTACTAGATAACACCTGCTGGACAGAGCCTCAGTCTACAGACACAGAGCGAAGCAGCGGAGGAGCGCGGATAGGTGTTTTCTTACAGTTTTCGGTCAATACTTGTGTGGGTAAATGTAGATCCCATAATGCCGTGTGAGCAACTGGGACCATTATATTGTGTGCAGAGGACTGTGAGGTCCATTATACGGTGTGGGATCTATGGGGGCATTGTATGTCGTGTTGGGACTATAAGGTCCATCAAACTGTCTAGGGGCTATGGGGGCATTGTATGGTATATAGGGGCTGTGAAGTCCATTATACTGTGTGGGGGGCTATGGGGGCATTGTATGGTTTGTAGAGACTGTGAGGTCTATTATACTGTATGTCAAAGGTTGTGGTGTATTATACTGTTAGAGGGGCTATGGAGGCATTTTATAATGTGTTGAGGGCTATGGGGGCATTGTATGGTGTGTCGGGGCTGTGAGGTCCATTATACTGTGTGGGGGGCTATACTGATATTGTATGGTGTGTTGGGTCGGTTATGTCCATTATACTCTGTGGGGAGTTATGGGGGCATTATATGTACTGTTGTGGCATTGAGGTCCATTATACTGTGTGGGGTCTATGAAGACATTGTATGGTGTGTAGGGGCTGTGAGATCCATTATACTTTGTGGGGGGCTATGGGGGCATTGTATGGTGTTTAGGGGCTGTGAGGTCCATTATACTTTGTGGGGGGCTATGGGGGCATTGTATGGTGTTTAGGGGCTGTGAGGTCTATTATACTGTGTGTCAAAGGCTGTGAGGTGTATTATACTGTAAGTGAGTTTATGGGGGCATTTTATGTTGTGTTGGGGCTGTGAGGTCCATTATACTGTGCGGGGGGGCTATGGGGGCATTCTATTGTGTGTTGGGTCTATGGGGGCATTGTATGTTGTGTTGGGGCTGTGAGGTCCATTCTGTGTGGGGGCTACGGGGGTGTTGTATGGTGTGTTGGGGTTGTGAGGTTCATTATACTGTGTGGGGGGTTATGGGGTGCATTGTATATAGTGTTGCAGCATTGAGGTCCATTATACTTTGTGAGGGGCTATAGGGGCATTGTATGTTGTGTTGGGGCTGTGAGGTCCATTATACTGTGTGTCAAAGGCTGTGAGGTCTATTATACTGTGAAGGGGGCTATGGGGGCATTCTATTGTGTGTTGGGTCTGTGAGGTCCATTCTGTGTGGTGGCTATGGGGGCATTCTATTATGTGTTAGGTTTGTGAGGTCCATTCTGTGTGGTGGCTATGGGGGCATTCTATTGTGTGTTGGGTCTGTGAGGTCCATTCTGTGTGGTGGCTATGGGGGCATTCTATTATGTGTTAGGTTTGTGAGGTCCATTCTGTGTGGTGGCTATGGGGGCATTCTATTGTGTGTTAGGTTTGTGAGGTCCATTCTGTGTGGTGGCTATGGGGGCACTGTATGTTGTGATGGGGCTGTGAGAGCATTATACTATGTGTCAAAGGCTGTGAGGTCTATTATACTGTGAAGGGGGCTATGGGGGCATTCTATTGTGTGTTGGGTCTGTGAGGTCCATTCTGTGTGGTGGCTATGGGGGCATTCTATTATGTGTTAGGTTTGTGAGGTCCATTCTGTGTGGTGGCTATGGGGGCATTCTATTGTGTGTTAGGTTTGTGAGGTCCATTCTGTATGGTGGCTATGGGGGCACTGTATGTTGTGATGGGGCTGTGAGAGCATTATACTATGTGTCAAAGGCTGTGAGGTGTATTATACTGTAAGGTGTGCTATGGGGGCTTTGTATGTTGAGTTGGGGCTGTGAGGTCCGTTATATTGTGTGGGGGGCAATGGGGACATTCTATGGTGTGTAGGGGCTCAGAGGTCCATTATACTGTGTGGGGGGCTATGGGGACATTGTATGGTGTATAGGGGCTGTGAGGTCCATTATAATGTGTGGGGCGCTATGGGGGGCATTGTATGTTGTGTAGGGGCTGTAAGTGAATTATACTCTACATGGAGGCTATGGGGTCCGCTATTGGGTCTCCATTATACTGTTAGCAGGGAGGCTGTAAATTCTATCATACTTTGTGGGGGACGCTGTTGATCACAGTACACCAATACTTATTAAATACAGGAACTGTATGATTTATGAACATTATAAAAAGCCATAAATGCTATGATTTTGATTCACTGCTACAAGTAAGAATAAAGGTTACTATAAACTTTATTATCACTGCTATTAGCAGCGAGTCACTGGACTTAATTCTGCCCAATATTAAAGGGGTTGTCCACGGCTAACTAAACGAAATGGTCGGCCCCTATAAAACAGTAAACCCTATACTTCCCTCCCGTGCCGGCTCCATTCCTGTGGTGTCGGCACTCGTGCTCCCGAGGCTGTGATGCGGTTGAATGACACGTGATACCCGGCACCCAATCAGCGCTGGCATCACTGTCCCCGCCTTTGGACAACCCCTTTAAGTAATAAAAAATAATAAGCAAAATTCGGTTTGGCCTCCACAATAGTCACGGTCTCTCATGTGGTCCATTTGGAAGATTACTTGCCCACCCTAAGTTCAGCCAGTCCTCTGTTAGCTGCACAGCCTGGACTCCTGACTGATATATTTTAGCTGGGCTGATACATTGTAGCAAACCATCAGGCAGGAGAGATACACACTTGCTTTCTTGTGTTTGGAGGTTTGGTCAGGTTTGTGCTGCTGATTTGCTTGTCTGCACTTTGTCCACCACAAACTAATACGATCTACAGAAAGTCGCTGTAATGTTGATTAAATCCAAACCTTTGCTGTAGAAATCTTTGTTTCCTTTTTTTTGTAAATAAGCCCCAAGCACAGCGGGTGGACCCAGCACTTCCAGCCCTTGGACCTCTCGCCCTATCTCCACGACACCGCTGGCCTCCTGTCAGTGACTGTCGGGTCAATCTTGTCTTTCCCACATGAGATCTCCATCATCAGGCTCGGACTGGCCCATAGGGTAACAGGGCAATCCCCCGGTGGGCCCCCAACCCCACTGTATGGGCAGTACTTTGCATAATTCACATGAATTACTCTGTACAGAAAAAAAGCAGCGTCTCATCATTCATTAACCCAGTTTATTATTATATAGAGAAAGAGGTAAATTTGTGAATGAGGGTAGTGTAATATTTGTATACAGGTGAAAAGTGGGGCCCCAAAGTCAATGTTACTGGTGGGCCCTTGGCACCCCAGTCCGACACTGGCCGTCATGATGTATAGAACGGAGAAATAACGTATATTATCTAGCAGTTCTGCATATGAAACAATAGAACTGTTCCCGTGCAGACCTATATGGGATCATCCAATCCCTGTGTCATCCCCCCCCCCAGAAATCTGCCGCCTGCGTCCTGGAAGCGGCTTGTCTGGCGGTAATGACATCATGCCATTTATCTGTACATTGTGGAGAGGAGAAATAGGAGGCAGATTTCAATAGGAAACATATGTTGTTGTAGTTTGTTTCCATGACAACCAGATGTAGCAACACAGTAAAAGCAGAAGGATACAATGTAACAAGATTAGAGCCCCACCCCAGAGCGGCGCTCCCCCAAACTACGACTGTAGAGGAACTACAGCTCCAAGCACGACAGAGATCTACCGGGAAACTGGTATCTTCATAGGATCCAAAAAAAAATCCCAGGGATTGAGAAATCCGTAACAACTGGACCGAATTCTAACAACTTGTCTCAGCGCCATTGTGCAGGCGTCAGAGCGACGTTCTTCTGATACATAGTTACACATCTCCTGCACCGTCACGGGGACATTTCTCGTTATATTCGTGCCCCAAGTTTTTGTGAAAGTTGCTATTTTTCATTCTTGTAAGGGCTTAAAGCCAAATTTTAGCAAATTTCACACCGGATCCACTATATTTTTTTTCATTGCAACCATGTTTAAAAGGAGACATTTGGCCCTTTAGTCTCCTGCTCTTCTCTCACAATTGGACGTTCTACCATGCTTGAAAAGTTGTGCTGGTGAAAACTCCACTAAATGCATCATCCATAAATCCAGAGTGTTGTAGTGAGCGCACTAAAGTTTGGTCACAAATGACGCCAGATTCCTACTAAATTTTAGACAAACTGAATCCACCACTAGGAGGAGCTCCAGAGCCTGCTGTATATAATCTATATAGGGGGAGATTTTGGTAATACTCGCCCACCTTCCTTCAATCCTTTGCTATTACTTCCCAAGTCCTAGATGGTTTTTTTTTTTTCCTTTTTGCTCAGTCTGGATTGATATGTGACAGCTGCAGCCAATCACTAGCTGCACAGGTGACCAATGCGTTACTAGTTCACACAGTGATCGTCTAAAGTGATTTGTGCAATGATGAAAAGCAAAAACAAAGTTTTGCGCACATAGATATATTGGAATTTGTCATAAAGAGCCACCAGGATAACAATCAGCAGGTGCTGAACCAGCAGGAGATGCAGGGAGATCTGAGCTCAGGCAGCTGAAATATTGTGGATGCAGCTCTGGATGTGTCTGGAGCCATTGTGATAGAATCCAGAATACAACCAGAGGAGGTAAAAGCTGGAAGATTTCTATATATACAAAACTTTTTTTTTTTGCTTTCAGACTAGTTCATGTTTCATTTCAGAAGTTTCTGGTGAAAAGTTCAACAGAAACTTTAAACGCTTTTTTTTTGCATATTTTGAGGAGTGACGCTCAGTTATTCCTCCAAGTACAATGGCGGAGCCGTCATCCATGATCTACCCCAGAAATAGGTATGTTGGCTGAGATTTAAAGGCATACTAACCCTGATATCTGCAGCAGCTATTAAACATATGCATAGAATTATGGGGTCGGGAGATAATATTCTGGCCTTTATGGCTTTCATCCAAGTGAAAGACAATATACTCAGCCTGAAATGACTGATAACAGAAAACAATAGAGTTCATCCAGCTGCAAAGTTATTGGAGATGGCAAAGGAATTTGAGTCCTGTCCTTTTAAATTAAACCACCTGATATCATCACTGCACAGATTTAATGGAGCGACAGTTATCCCTGGAGCCGGCAGATATTGGCAGAAGTGACGTCACCAGTGCTGCTCATTTATAGGGATGAGTCCGGTTAACCCCTTTAAACCTCGTTTGCTGTGCTTTCTTACGGTCTGGACTGACTAACCACAGTCTGGATGGACCATGATGGAGAGGAGCAGCTATAGGTGTTACTTTTATGTTGGGGTCATAGCGGCGGTGCCATTGTGCCATATGGCCGTGGTGCCGCTTATCTCATGGCACAATAGTATCAGTTTTGGGTCTAATGAAGGCGCCGGCTCCGCACCCCGTTTAACGATCCAGAGCTGATACATTGATTCCCTCCTCAGGATCACAGTGTATTTTCCTGATCTTCTGATAACTTTGTAGCTGTGCTGAGAACAATGTGGACTTCACGACTCAAGGTGACCTCAGAGCCTGGCATTCAGCTGTGCCAAGGTCTGCCTGGAGAACCGCACTGTGAGCCTCTCAAACCAGTCACTTTATGTTTTCCATTCCACCCCCCAGGATGAAAAAAGGGACAAGGAGGTCGTCAACGTCTAGAAATGCCTCCAAAATCACATGCGATTACTCTTGCAATTGGTCCAATAAGGCAGACTGTAGAATACAGGGGGCGACCAGCACCCACCGACACCCAACCTACCCACAATCATCCCCCAAACCGCTGACCGACACAGACAGAACAGGACCCCCTGTGCAAGAACAATACAGGGGCCCTGTGCTAGAACAATACAGGGGCACTGTGCTAGAACAATACAGGGACCCCTGTGCTAGAACAATACAGGGACCCCTGTGCTAGAACAATACAGGGACCCCTGTGCTAGAACAATACAGGGACCCCTGTGCTAGAACAATACAGGGACCCCTGTGCTAGAACAATACAGGGACCCCTGTGCTAGAACAATACAGGGACCCCTGTGCTAGAACAATACAGGGACCCCTGTGCAAGATCAATACAGGGACCCCTGTGCTAGAACAATACAGGGACCCCTGTGCTAGAACAATACAGGGACCCCTGTGCTAGAACAATACAGGGACCCCTGTGCTAGAACATTACAGGGGCCCTGTGCTAGAACAATATGGGGGCCCCGTGCAAGAACAATATGGGGGCCCCGTGCAAAAACAACACAGGGGCCCTGTGCAGTCCAATAGCTCCTCATAATGCACATTGACAGCTAACTTGGAGGTTGTAGTGGCCCCCTGATCTCCGGGACCCATGTGCGGCTGCCCAGGTTACACCAATGATATGTCCATCCCTGCTCCGAGCGTACCCTGCGACCCACCGGGAACATACAGGCAGCTCTCCACATAGCAGAGGCCCCTCCATACATATCCTTACAGCAGTCAGAGCTTCTCTGATACACAGCTCCAAATCCTCAGCTTAGCCAAATTTGGCATTTTTTGAGCTCACCATTGTGAAGACCTGTTTGCTAACAGTGATTGGAAATGTTGTTGACAGACTGTATTTATACTTATCGCAGATGAGACTTTGCTACAGTTGTATTGAATCTACACCATATAAACACATCAGCACAAATCTCCTGATAGTTTGTTACAATGTATCGGTTTGCAGTCTAGAATGTTTTGTCCAGCTCAGAATGTTGAGATTGGATACATTTGTTACACGGCCTCAGTTGTGGGTATTAGGGTCCCCGTACACGTGAGACGGGTCCATCCAACAGTCTAATATCGACGGGCGTCCCAGACAACAGACGGTCGCGAGAGCTGCCCGATTCCGGACGGCCAATCGCATTGTTCTCTCGGAGATGATCCATCAGCCTCGGCTGAGCAAACACTCGTGTATGGGGGAGATGGCGAATGGACGAGCGGCCGAAGTATTGAGCTGACAGCCATCTAGTGTGTGCGAGCAGCCTGAGTCTACCGACGCAGCAATAAATGAGAGCAGAGATTTTGAAAATTATAAGGAAATTAAAGATGACTGCAAAATCTCTTTTTATAGTTCAAGATTCCCTTTGGAGCAAAAGTAAAAGAATGGCCCTAAACTGATAATCCCTGTAATTATAAAGGAAGTGACCCACCCTAAACGTCTGATGGGTCAGAAGACCGTGAAAGCATTATACGGGTTCTGCGGGCGTGACCCAGGTGGGGTTTGTACCCCGGACCCCGTGGAGTGGGGGCTCTGCTGCGCTCAGCACACCTGTGGCTCTAGTTTGGTGTCTACAGTCTGAACGTTGTATTTTTCCAGCGCTAATTAACCTTCGTTTATGTCACATGACCGCGCCTGCAGAAACGAATAACTCTCACGGGCGACGGCGCTAAGTGCAGGTAATTGGCAGAGCGTAGCATGTGTTCGTAATTTGGGATCGAGCTGCCTTCGCTCAGCCCTTCCCTGCTCAACTTGCACTTTCCAAGGTCACAACGGGGTCAGGAATTGTTTTCACTGAGTTGAGGCACAGCCCGAAAAATAATCCAGATTACATTCTAGTTCCGTATTCTCAGCTATGCAAAGTACCGAGAGAAATGCCAAAGATCTGAACTAAAAGTGCAGATACCAAGAAAGTGTCACTATTAGGCCATGTTCACACATTCAGTATTTTACATCAGTATTTCCAAGCCAAAATCAGGAGTGGGTGATAAATGCAGAAGTGGTGACGAGTTTCTATTATACTTTCCTCTGACTGTTCCTCTCCTGGTTTTGGCTACAAATACTGAATGTGTGAATATGGCCTTAGGAGGAACCCAAGTCACTGACCTCTAACTACAGGTAGCAGTATTATAGTAGTTATATTCCTGTACATAGGGGCAGTATTATAGTAGTTATATTCTTGTACATAGGGGCAGTATTATAGTAGTTATATTCTTGTACATAGGAGGCAGTATTATAGTAGTTATATTCTTGTACATAGGGGGCAGTATTATAGTAGATATATTCTTGTACATAGGGAATAGTATTATAGTAGTTATATTCTTGTACATAGGGGCAGTATTATAGTAGTTATATTCTTGTACATAGGAGCAGTATTATAGTAGATATATTCTTGTACATAGGAGCAGTATTATAGTAGTGATATTCTTGTACATAGGGGCAGTATTATAGAAGTTATATTCTTGTACATAGGGGCAGTATTATAGTAGTTATATTCTTGTACATAGGGGCAGTATTATAGTAGTTATATTCTTGTACATAGGGGGCAGTATTATAGTAGTGATATTCTTGTACATAGGAGCAGTATTATATTAGTTATATTCTTGTACATAGGGGGCAGTATTATAGTAGTTATATTCTTGTACATTGGGGAGCACTAATTTTGTCTTTTCTTACATAGGTGGGGATGTTTTAATGGGTGCTTGATTATTAATCAATGATTGTCTGTCTGATAAATGGTTGTGATTGGCTGCTATCACTATTATGAGATATGTCAGTACCATGCATTATTGTTCAGCAGGGTTTCACCGTTTAGGCAGGGGTCACACTAACCAACGCAAAATACGGTCCGTAGTTTACAGGCGTAATACGGATGAATGACCCCTAAACAGTGCTCCGTATATCATCCGTAAGCAAGATGTGGTCGCGTATTTTGCGCATGTCAGCATCCGTATGTAATCCGTATGGCGAGATTTTCTCGCCGGCTTGCAAAATGGACATATAATGGAGCCCAATGACAGGGTTTCTAACAGAAACCAAAGAATAGATATAGACACATAGAATACACATATATACTGTATATATACACTCACTGGCCACTTTATTAGGTACACCATGCTAGTAAGGGGTTGGACCCCCTTTTGCCTTCAGAACTGCCTCAATTCTTCGTGGCAGAGATTCAACAAGGTGCTGGAAGCATTCCTCAGAGATTTTGGACCATATTGACATGATGGCATCACACAGTTGGCGCAGATTTGTCGGCTGCACATCCCTGATGCGAATCTCCCGTTCCACCACATCCCAAAGATGCTCTATTGGATTGAGATCTGGTGACTGAGGAGGCCATTTGAGTACAGTAAACTCATTGTCATGTTCAAGAAACCAATCTGAGATGATTCGAGCTTTAGGACATGGCGCATTATCCTGCTGAAAGTAGCCATCAGATGTTGGGTACATTGTGGTCATAAAGGGATGGACATGGTCAGCAACAATACTCAGGTAGGCTGTGGCGTTGCAACGATGCTCAATTGGTACCAAGGGGCCCAAAGAGTGCCCAGAAAAAATTCCCCACACCATGACACCACCACCACCAGCCTGAACCGTTGATACAAGGCAGGATGGATCCATGCTTTCATGTTGTTTACGCCAAATTCTGACCCTACCATCCGAATGTCGCAGCAGAAATCGAGACTCATCAGACCAGGCAACGTTTTTCCAATCTTCTACTGTCCAATTTCGATGAGCTTGTGCAAATTGTAGCCTCAGTTTCCTGTTCTTAGCTGAGAGGAGTGGTACCCAGTGTGGTCTTCTGCTGCTGTAGCCCATCTGCCTCAAAGTTCGACGCACTGTGCGTTCAGAGATGCTCTTCTGCCTACCTTGGTTGTAACGGGTGGCAATTTGAGTCACTGTTGCCTTTCTATCAGCTCGAACCAGTCTGCCCATTCTCCTCTGACCTCTGGCATCAACATGGCATTTCCGGCCACAGAACTGCCGCTCACTGGATTTTTTTTCTTTTTCGGACCATTCTCTGTAAACCCTAGAGATGGTTGTGCGTGAAAATCCCAGTAGATCAGCAGTTTCTGAAATACTCAGACCAGCCCTTCTGGCACCAACAATCATGCCACGTTCAAAGGCACTCAAATCACCTTTCTTCCCCATACTGATGCTCGGTTTGAACTGCAGGAGATTGTCTTGACCATGTCTACATGCCTAAATGCACTGAGTTGCCGCCATGTGATTGGCTGATTAGAAATTAAGTCTTAACACACAGTTGGACAGGTGTACCTAATAAAGTGGCCAGTGAGTGTATATATATTCTATGTGTCTATATCTATTCTTTCGTTTCTTTATTAAACCTGTCAGTGTGAGTTTACTGTATAGCGCACTGAATTGCCGGCTTTGCTAAAAGACACCTGGTGCGTATTTCTCGCAAGTCACACTTGTGGTCCGTGTGTAATCCGTATTTTTTGCGCACCCATAGACTTGCATTGGCGTACTACAGGCGTAGTACGCTGACAGTCCCAGCATGCTGCGATTGGCACGGACCATAGAATACGGATGAGAAATATACGGCTGTTGGGAGCTGCCCCATAGAGAATCATTGGTCCGTGTGTAATGCGGGCTTTTAGCGCCTCTCACTCGTCCGTATTCCTCGCCAGTGTGACCCCGGCCTTTAATGAAGAACCAGCTTAAAATTATTTACATTTTTGCTTTTTAGGAAAAGATAAGTCCTGAGGTTGGGGGGTTTCTTATTTCGTCAGTCTTGTATGTGGTACAACCTCTTATTTGTGTCCCATTTTTGAAAATGATGAAATATTCCATCCAACAGAACTCTTCACCCATCTATAACCCGATGACACAGGACTTTCCGTCTGTGGATATGTCTCTTTCTGGGGTTTATCCAATGCTTTTCTAATCCAGTTCTAAGCAAACATTCAGAAAAACATCGTACAGCCTGAATATTTCACTAGAGGCTTGTGCACGGTTTTATCTCAGCAGGTAATATTTGGACAGGTTGAGCTGCGTTTGCTCAGCTGCTGCGGTTGCGCTCGTCGGCCACGGCGCAGTGAACCTGCCCAGGTTATAAAGTCATTAGGCAGGTGACACCTGTCACGGCTTCGTTAGGAGAAGTCAGGGATGGTCGATTGTGTATTTAAAGATATTTAACAGATTGTATCAAGAAGCACAATCACGGCTCTTAAAGGGCTCCTGTCACCTTTACCCAGTTCAATTTAAAGGGCTTATACAGAATAATTGTATTACCAAAAGTTTTGTAACTTTCATTGCACATTGTGCTTGTGTTTCGCCACTATTTTCCAGAACTTTTCTTGCTGTTATTGAATGAGAACACTTTTTCTAAATCTAATGGTCACTTCTCCATGCTGATTCTCCTGGAACTCTCTCCTTCTATCTGAAACTAAACCTGTCAAAGACTGAACTCTTTGTGTTTCCTCCCTCTACTAATGCACCTATACCCAACATTGCCATTTCCGTGTGTGGTTCCACTATTACTCCCCAGCCACATGCCCGCTGTCTTGGGGTCATACTTGACTCCGAGCTTTCCTTTGCCCCCCACATTCGATCACTGGCTCGCTCTTGTTATCTGCACCTCAAAAACATTTCTAGAATTCAACTTTTTCTTACTTTCGACTCTGCAAAATCTCTTAGTTTCTCTTATTCATTCTCGTCTCGACTATTGTAACTCTCTTCTAATCGGTCTCCCTCTTACCAAATTCTCCCCTCTCCAATCTGTCTTGAATGCTGCAGCCAGGATCATATTCCTCACCAATCGTTACACCGATGCCTCTACCTTGTGCCAGTCATTACACTGGCTACCCATCCACTCCAGAATTCAGTACAAACTTATTACCCTCACACACAAAGCCCTCCATGGCTCAGCACCACCCTACATCTCCTCCCTTGTTTCAGTATACCATCCTACCCGCGCCCTCCGTTCTGCTGATGACCTGAGGTTAGCATCCTCAATAGTCAGAACCTCCCACTCCCGTCTCCAAGACTTCTCACGTGCTGCGCCAATTCTCTGGAATGCTCTACCCAGGTTACCCAAGTCTTAAGTGTGCCCTAACACATTTCTTCAGACTGGCCTATCGCCTCAACATTAAATATGCTAATTATTCTTGTGTTGCCCAATCAAAATTTTCTTCACAACCAGGACCCTTGTATTATCTGTTCTCATGCGTTTTATGCATTTAATACCCCTCTGTGTCTGAACTTTTACATATTCAGGCTGATAACCGGTTCATGCAGCGTTACATGAACACCCGATTTATTACATTATGGCTGGTCCGAACAATGAAAGCAATTGTTACCATCCTCCTCTCCTTCTTCCTCAGACTGTAAGCTTGCGAGCAGGGCCCTCATTCCTCTTGGTATTTGTTATGATCTATGTGATTATTGTTATGCTGTAATGTCTATTGTCTGTACAAGTCCCCTCTGAAATGTAAAGTGCTGTGGAATATGTCGGCGCTATAAAAATAAAATTATTATTATTATACATTGTAACAATCTGACGCCATCTGTTGCTGAAACTTGTGTAGACTGGATATGATTGAGTGAGAAGGTCACAATGGATTCTCACAGATCTAACCAGGGATGATTCCGTTCACTGCCAGTAAGCAGAGATCTAGATAATAATAATGTTTTTTTTAAGTAGAACTTTTCATTATATCCCATTTACAGACCCTATAAGTGCGATCTGAGATATTAGGTCCCCAATACAACGTCTCCTCCTTTATATAAGGGTATGTGCGCACGTTGAGTATTTGCAGCAGAAATTTCTACACTAAAAACGCGTCTCTATGCAGGAAAAACGCTACTTAAAATCTGAGCGTTTTATGACATGTTTTTCCTGAGTCAATATTGAGTGAAAACTGCTGAAATAAGCGACAGATAGGAAACTGCTTCAAATATGCATGGAAATAATAAGCAGCGTGTGCATGAGACTTTGGAAATCTTATTCACTATGCTGGTGTTGTAAAATGCAATGTGTGAACAAGCCCTAAACCAGACTGTTATTACAGCTTAGAATGGGACTGAGCTGCAATACCAGGCACAGCCACTATCACATGTAAGGCGCTGTGCTTCACAAAGAGTGGAGGCAAATAACAAGCCCTGTAATACAGGGGTAATCTCACACCAGGGCCCTGTAATATAGGGGTAATCTCACACAGGGGCCCTGTAATACAGGGGTAATCTCACACCGGGGCCCTGTAATACAGGGGTAATCTCACACCGGGGCCCTGTAATACAGGGGTAATCTCACACCGGGGCCCTGTAATACAGGGGTAATCTCACACCGGGGTCCTGTAATATAGGGGTAATATCACAATGGGGCCCTGAAATACAGGGGTAATCTCACACCGGGGCCCTGAAATACAGGGGTAATCTCACACCGGGGCCCTGAAATACAGGGGTAATCTCACACCGGGGCCCTGAAATACAGGGGTAATCTCACACCGGGGCCCTGAAATACAGGGGTAATCTCACACAGGGGCCCTGTAATACAGGGGTAATCTCACACAGGGGCCCTGTAATACAGGGGTAATCTCACACCGGGGCCCTGTAATACAGGGGTAATCTCACACCGGGGCCCTGTAATACAGGGGTAATCTCACACCGGGGCCCTGTAATACAGGGGTAATCTCACACCGGGGTCCTGTAATATAGGGGTAATCTCACAATGGGGCCCTGAAATACAGGGGTAATCTCACACCGGGGCCCTGAAATACAGGGGTAATCTCACACCGGGGCCCTGAAATACAGGGGTAATCTCACACCGGGGCCCTGAAATACAGGGGTAATCTCACACCGGGGCCCTGAAATACAGGGGTAATCTCACACCGGGGCCCTGAAATACAGGGGTAATCTCACACTGGGGCCCTGTAATACAGGGGTAATCTCACACTGGGGCCCTGTAATACAGGGGTAATCTCACACCGGGGCCCTGTAATGTAGGGGTAATCTCACACCGGGGCCCTGTAATACAGGGGAATCTGACACCGGGGCCCTGTAATATCGGAGTAATCTCACAATGGGGCTCTGTTATTGAGGGCATTTTGGCTTTAGCGTCACAGAGAAGTAAAAAATCTCATGAAATTTGAGAGCGCATGCGCAGCTTCTTTTGCGGTTCCATGTACGGCTCCATGTGCGGTTACATGCACAGCTCCATGTAGGGCTCCATGTTTGTCTCTGTTATGGACGACGGAACGCACCAAATATAAATAATAGGAGGTGCATTCGCCGCCCGGGGTCCACCGTGCGGTAGGTGACAAGACCGCTGCTGGACAATGGCAGACTAGCTAGGAGGCGGAGCACTACACTCGGGTTAGCGTCACCCGAGGTGCTAGGCGCGGCTCTGTTACAGGCTCAGAGATGCCCTAGAGGAAATAAGGCGTAAACGCCGGACCTGTTAACCTCACAGGCTGCCGACGTGTGGCGTCGCAGCCGCGGACGCCAAGAGATGCTGACTGCAGCGCGGCGTAAACTGAGGCCGCCTAACGTCAGTGCCGGGGAAGCGATCACTGACGGACGCTAGTGTATGGTATGGTAGCTCAGTGGCGCATAGCTAGCCACTACCTGGCACTGACTAAACAAACACTCTGTCACCATTCGTAATATCCGAGGGTAGGGGTTTCAAATAAGTCAGTCACCAGACACATGCATCCATCACCATTCACACATAGCATAATAAGTCTACACTAGCGCATGGCCTAGCCGTCATGCGGGCTTTTTATAGCCATGCGCTTCCGGGACCTTCCAACACTCTAGGAAGGGCCAATCAGATCCGACACAGGACCTGAGCATGTGACCCCTGCTCTCCATTGAGAGGTCATCTTGTGGGCATACTCAGCAGCACGGCGAGAGGACTTAGCCTCTGGAACGTTTCCCTGCAGAGCAGGTTGCGCTACCATTGCTGCACCAGAGGTGGCAGCAACATCCAGGCTCACAGAGCGAGTCTGAGCAGTACGCCTGGATCGCCGGGATTGCTGAGCAGGCCCCTGAGCGGTCGGAGGGAAATGGGAGACCGCTGGATGGACGGCTCTGGATTCCTGTTGTGCAGTCCCAGAAATCTGACGCCTAACATTACCCCTCCTCCTAGGGCCCCCCCTCTGAGCCTCGCTACGCTCAAAGGCTGCGATCAGGAGTGGAGCATGGATATTCTCCACTGGCTCCCAGGTCCGAGCCTCCGGTCCATGGCCCTTCCAATCCACCAAATAAAATTTTTTGCCACAGACAATCCTGCGTCCCACGATGGCGTTAACCTCGAACTCGTCAGATGACAAGTCTGACGACCTGGCAGATGACTCGGTGAACCGGACCATATGAACTGGTTTGAGGAGGGACACATGGAAAACGTCTGAAATGGCTAAGTGTGGAGGAAGAGCCAGGTGATAGACCACCGAGCTGATACGCTCGAGAACCTTAAAAGGCCCAATGTATCGCGGCGTGAACTTAGGGGACTCGACTCGCAGTTTGATGTTTCGATTAGAGAGCCACACCATGTCGCCGGGGGAGAAACGAGCGGGTCGCCGACGTGTGTCGGCAGTCGCCCTCATCCTTTCTTTAGAGGCCCGGAGAGCATCCTGAGTGCGATCCCAAATGTCGCGAGCCTCCACTGCCCAGTCTGCCACCCTGGAATCGGCGGAGGACTCTGGCATCGGGACAGGGACGCGTGGATGTTGGCCGTAGTTTAAAAGAAAGGGCGTCTGACCAGTGGAATCGGCCACTGCATTATTCAGGGCAAACTCAGCCCATGGTAGCAAGGATGCCCAGTCATCCTGCAAGGCAGAGACAAAATGCTGCAGGTACGTGACCAAGGTTTGGTTGGCTCTCTCAACCTAGCCATTCGTCTCGGGCTGGTAAGCGGAGGACAGGTTTAGCTCGATGCTGAGTAGACTGCAGAGCTCCCTCCAAAACCGAGACGCGAACTGGGGACCTCGATCACTAACGATTTTGTCCGGCATGCCATGTAAACAGAATACGTGCTTTATGAACAGAGTGGCAAGACCATGAGCGGAAGGCAACCGTGCGATTGTACCAGATGCACCATTTTGGAAAAATGGTCTGTGACCACCCAGATGACCGTACTGCCGCCAGACTTGGGCAGGCCAACCACGAAGTCCATGCCAACCATCTCCCAAGGTCTATCTGCCACTGGCAGAGGATACAAAAGCCCTGCCGGCCTCTGTCTAGAGGGTCTGTTCTGTGCACACGAGACGCATGCTTGTACGTATTCCTTAACATCTCGAGTCATATGTGGCCACCAATATGACCTTGCCAGGAGTTCAGTGGTCCGCTTATTGCCAAAGTGACCACCTACCCTGGAGGCATGTGCCCAAGCAAGAACCTCCGGCCGTAGCTGGGGAGGCACCAAGGTCTTGCCCGGTGGCACTGACTCGAGAGCAACTGGAGCCACGGTCGTAAAACTCTCCGACGGGAGAATTAGCCAAGGCTCAGCCTCTCCTTCTTCCGCAGAAACTACTGAGCGTGAGAGAGCATCCACACGGACGTTCTTTTCCCCTGAGAGATAATGCAGGGTGAAGCGGAAGTGGGAAAAGAAGAATGATCACCTAGCCTGACGAGAATTCAGGCGCTGGGCCGTCTGTAAATAGACCAGATTTTTATGGTCCATATATACCTGGAAGGGAAACCGAGCTCCCTCCAGGAGATGTCTCCACTCGGAAAAGGCCAACTTCATGGCTAGCAACTCCGTGTCCCCGATGGAGTAATTCTTCTCTCCGCCGGTGAGAAGGTCTTTGAGAAAAAGAAGCAGGGATGCTTCCAACCTGGAAAAGGACTGCTCCTGCACCGACGGAAGAGGCATCAACCTCCAGAAAAAATGTTTAATCAGAATTAGAAAAGCCTAGATATAGGAAAGCTTCAAAAAATGATTAATCAAAATAGCAAAAGGAAGCCAAATCCAAACAATAAATAAAATATAGTCTTTATTGGAATATAATTAAAATAGTCACATGAAGATCAATGATAATGTTAAAATATGGGTACTGCAAAAAGACACCACAGCAAGAGGTAAATATATAAATACTGCTAATGTTGCCAAAATAATTCAGTTAAATGCAGAAAATAGTAAGGTGCGAGCTCATTTGAACCATTATTACTACTTACTTAAATGGAGGTAGTTATGACCATGCAAATTAGCATAAACAAAGAATGTCAATGAGCCAGTATGGGCCTGTGCAAAAAGTGGCAATGTGACACCTTTGAAAGCAAAGAAAGTACACTCACTGGCCACTTTATTAGGTACACCATGCTAGTAAGGGGTTGGACCCCCTTTTGCCTTCAGAACTGCCTCAATTCTTCGTGGCAGAGATTCAACAAGGTGCTGGAAGCATTCCTCAGAGATTTTGGACCATATTGACATGATGGCATCACACAGTTGGCGCAGATTTGTCGGCTGCACATCCCTGATGCGAATCTCCCGTTCCACCACATCCCAAAGATGCTCTATTGGATTGAGATCTGGTGACTGAGGAGGCCATTTGAGTACAGTAAACTCATTGTCATGTTCAAGAAACCAATCTGAGATGATTCGAGCTTTATGACATGGCGCATTATCCTGCTGAAAGTAGCCATCAGATGTTGGGTACATTGTGGTCATAAAGGGATGGACATGGTCAGCAACAATACTCAGGTAGGCTGTGGCGTTGCAACGATGCTCAATTGGTACCAAGGGGCCCAAAGAGTGCCCAGAAAAAATTCCCCACACCATGACACCACCACCACCAGCCTGAACCGTTGATACAAGGCAGGATGGATCCATGCTTTCATGTTGTTTACGCCAAATTCTGACCCTACCATCCGAATGTCGCAGCAGAAATCGAGACTCATCAGACCAGGCAACGTTTTTCCAATCTTCTACTGTCCAATTTCGATGAGCTTGTGCAAATTGTAGCCTCAGTTTCCTGTTCTTAGCTGAGAGGAGTGGTACCCAGTGTGGTCTTCTGCTGCTGTAGCCCATCTGCCTCAAAGTTCGACGCACTGTGCGTTCAGAGATGCTCTTCTGCCTACCTTGGTTGTAACGGGTGGCAATTTGAGTCACTGTTGCCTTTCTATCAGCTCGAACCAGTCTGCCCATTCTCCTCTGACCTCTGGCATCAACATGGCATTTCCGGCCACAGAACTGCCGCTCCTTGTTTTTTTTTTCTTTTTCGGACCATTCTCTGTAAACCCTAGAGATGGTTGTGCGTGAAAATCCCAGTAGATCAGCAGTTTCTGAAATTCTCAGACCAGCCCTTCTGGCACCAACAATCATGCCACGTTCAAAGGCACTCAAATCACCTTTCTTCCCCATACTGATGCTCAGTTTGAACTGCAGGAGATTGTCTTGACCATGTCTACATGCCTAAATGCACTGAGTTGCCGCCATGTGATTGGCTGATTAGAAATTAAGTCTTAACACACAGTTGGACAGGTGTACCTAATAAAGTGGCCAGTGAGTGTATATGGGAGGAAGAAATGAGCCGGCTTAGATTACCTCAGGCGGTGGGCAGGAGGTCCCCGACGCGCGTTTCGCCGCTGCTTTCTCATATATTTACCTCTATATTTTATTTATTATTTGGATTTGGCTTCCTTTTGCTATTTTGATGCTCCAGAAAAAATGGCTTATCCACATCGGGACGATGTAAGATGGGAGCGCCAGCAAAATGAGATTTTATAGACGTGAAGGCCTTGGAGACCTGTTCTGACCAAGCGTTGGTGTTAGCTCCTTTTTTAGTGAGAACAACCAAAGGAGACACCAGTGTGAAAAAGTGCGGTATAAACTGGCGGTAATAATTCACGAACCCTAAAAAGCGCTGCACTGCTTTGAGTGAGTGGGGTTCCTGCCAATCCAACACCGCCTGCAGTTTGGCAGGATCCATAGCCAACCCCTGGGCCGAGATGATATAGCCCAGGAACTGCAAGGACTCCTGCTCAAACTGGCACTTCTCCAGCTTGGCAAAGAGAGAGTTCGCCCGCAGACGGTCGAAGACCTTGCAGACGTCTCCGGTGGGTGGTCAAATCTGGCAAGAAGATGAGTATGTCATCCAGATAAACCACCACCGAGGTAGAGAGCATGTCGCGGAAGACGTCGTTAATGAAATCCTGGAAGACAGCAGGCGCATTACAAAGGCCAAAGGGCATGACCAAATATTCGTAATGGCCATCCCTAGTATTAAAAGCTGTATTCCACTCGTCTCCTTCACGAATGCGGATCAGGTTGTACGCCCCCCCGTAGATCTAATTTTGTAAAGATCCGGGCCCCTCGCAACCTGTCAAATAACTCAGAGATCAACGGGAGAGGGTATTTGTTTTTGACCGTGATAGCGTTGAGACCTCTGTAGTCAATGCAGGGACGTAACTCTCCATTCTTCTTCTGTACGAAGAAGAACCCTGCACCAGCCGGCGACACCGATTTTCTGATAAAACCTCTAGCCAGGTTCTCCCGGATATACTGCGACATAGCCTCTGTCTCAAGGAGTGATAGCGGATACACAGCCTCTAGGAGGTTCTGTGCCTGGCAGGAGATCTATCGGGCAATCGTATGGACGGTGCGGCGGGAGTGTCTCCGCAGACTTCTTAGAAAAGACGTCAGCGTATTGGCGGTAGGGCTTCGGAAGCGCGGAAAGATCCGCAGGCACTTCAGTGGAAGCTACCTGAACACTACCCCCCCCAGACACCTTCCCTCACAGTCCTTGCTCCAACCCAGTATACTCCCCCAAGCCCAATCAATATGAGGGGAGTGGCAACGGAGCCAGGGAACCCCGAGAAGCACCTGGTCGATGTCATCAGGCAAGATGAGCAGGGACAGGACCTCAAGATGAGAGGGTGAGATAGAGAGCCCGAGTGGAGCTGTCTGGTGGGTCACCTGAGATGGTAAAGGTGCACCGTTAACCACCCTAATGGTCAGAGGTTGAGGCAGTAACACCAGTGGAATAGCATGTTTCTGAGTGAAGGTCGAGGACATAAAGTTCCCTTCGGACCCGGAATCCACGGTAACCTCTTCCTCCCAGGTGGATGCCCCACTATCTAAAGTGCCCCGGAATACCGGTTTAGGGGAAAAGGGTTGCCTCTTGGACTGGCCACCACCTACGGCCACTGGACATGGTCGTTTTTCCGAGCGCTGTGGACACGTGCTAGCCGAATGACCAAACTGTCGGCATTGATAGCAACGTACGGAGCTTCGCATCGGATGTGACTTGGAGCCGGTGCGAGACACCTCCATAAGTTCGGAGGATGAGAGCTCCTGTGCGGGATCTCTTAGCGGCTCGGTGAAGGTGGGAGCCAAATTAACCCTACGTCTGGATTGTGCACGTTCCAGCCCGCGCTCCATAAACCGGAGGTCAATGTGAGTGGAGACGGCAATCAGTTCCTCCAGACTTGCGGGAACCTCTCAGGTAGCTAGAACATCTTTGACGTGCTCAGCCAACCCACTCCAAAACACCGGGACTAATGCTTTGTCCGGCCACTCTAGTTCGGAAGCCAATGTCCGGAACCGGACGGCATAATGGCTAACCGAGAGCAACCCCTGTGTTAGGGATAATAATTGGAGTGAGGTATCGTGCGTGATCCGTGGTCCCAAAAAAACCTGCTTCAGGGCCGTGAAGAACTGAGCAGCACCCTGAACCACGGGATCATCACATTCCCACAATGGTGTAGCCCACTGTAATGCCCTGCCAGACAGCAATGAATCGACAAACCCCACCTTAGCCCGCTCTGTAGGGAACCGCGCAGCCAGTAACTCAAGCTGAATAGAGCACTGGCTCACGAATCCCCTACAGGTGGCGCTGTCACCCAAAAACTTGTCGGGAAGCGGGAGGCGAGAGATTGTCGGCGTGGGCAAAAGTGTGGGCACACGTGAGACAGCCTCAGCGACTGTCTGGGCAGCAGCTAGCGCAGCATTCGCAGCTGAGTTGGCGCTCTCAATAGCCGCCAACCTGATCTCCAGCTGTCGAATGTAGTGCTGCAGCTGCTGCAGGTCTGCCATTACCAGCCAGACCCTGGCACTAGTGTAATGTTATGGTCAGCGGAACGCACCAGATATAAATAATAGAAGGTGCGTTCGCCGCCCGGGGTCCACCGTGCGGTAGGTGACAAGACCGCTGCTGGACAATGGCAGACTAGCTAGGAGGCGGAGCACTACACTCGGGTTAGCATCACCCGAGGTGCTAGGCGCGGCTCTGTTACAGGCACAGAGACGCCCTAGAGGAAATAAGGCATAAACGCCGGACCTGTTAACCTCACAGGCTGCCGGCGTGTGGCGCCGCAGCCGCGGAAGCCAAGAGATGCTGCTGACTGCAGCGCGGCGTAAACTGAGGCCGCTTAACGTCAGTGCAAGGGAAGCGGTCACTGACGGACGCTAGTGTATGGTATGGTAGCTCAGTGACGCATAGCTAGCCACTACCTGGCGCTGACTAAACCAACACTCTTTCACCATTCGTAATATCCGAGGGTAGGGGTTTCATATAAGTCAGTCACCAGACACATGCATCCATCACCATTCACACATAGCATAATAAGTCTACACTAGCGCATGGCCTAGCCGTCATGCGGGCTTTTTATAGCCATGCGCTTCCGGGACCTTCCAACACTCTGGGAAGGGCCAATCAGATCCAACACAGGACCTGAGCATGTGACCCCTGCTCTCCATTGAGAGGTCATCTTGTGGGCATGCCCAGCAGCATGGCGAGAGGACTTACTCTCTGGAGCGTTTCCCTGCAGAGCAGGTTGCGCTACCATTGCTGCACCAGAGGTGGCAGCAACATCCAGGCTCACAGAGCGAGTCTGAGCAAGACAACTTGATCGCCGGGATTGCTGAGCAGGCCCCTGAGTGGTTGGAGGGAAATGGGAGACCGCTGGATCGATGGCTCTGGATTCCTGTTGTGCAGTCCCAGAAATCTGACGCCTAACATGTCTCTATGTGCAGTTCCATGTGCGGCTGTATGTGCGGCTCCATGCACAGTTCTATGTGCGGCTGTATGTGCAGCTCCATGCTCGGTTCCACGTGTGTCTCCATGCTTGGTTCCATGTGTAGTCCACCTGCGGCTCCACCCACAGTTCCATGTGCAATTCCACATGCGGCTCCATGCGTGGTGCCATGTGTGGCTCCATTCACAGTTCCATGTGCGGTTCCATGTGCAGTCCACGTGTGGCTCCTTGCGCTCGTTCACATTGCACACTTCGCCTGCATCGTTGTACCCCATAACGCAGACCACACTCACACATGCTGAGATGCTTCCACATAACGGAGCAGACTAGCGCGTGCTGCGGCCATTTGCGCTGCATCCTGGCTGTACTGTGTCTGTATGCGGTCGTCTATGTTGCACCGATGTGACCCTTCACACACTGATGAGATCGCTGATTTTGTGACGCGCCAGCGAGATCGCGGTGTGTGACGGGGATCAGCGACCAACCCCCCCCGCCGGGTATCTCTGATCGTCCTGGGCCGTTTTTTGTTCGCTGGTCTCCCGCTGGCCAGCGCACATCTGTGGCAGCGAGAGACCAGTGATCAGCGACGCTGGTTTCCAGTGTAAACATCGGGTATCCAGGAGCCGCGCAGCGCTTAGATACCCGCTGTTTACATTGGATACCAGCTTGATCGCTTGTCCAGATCGCTGGAGGGGCTGTCTATGTGACAGCTCACCAGCGATCCCATCCATGTCGGATCGTTGGTGGGATCGCTTGGACATCGTTATGTGTAACCGGGCCTTTAGATACGCTGTACTGTTTTATTACGGATCCGTGATAAGAGTTTGGATACTTGAAGCTGGTATCATGGCCCGAGCCCGGGTGACAGTGGGTGACGATACAGGGTGGGCCTTTTATACCCCCAGGGGCGGACAAATCACTGGTGCAACCTCTGCATCCGCACAGGGGCCCAAGTATTGTTCTTGCACAGGGGCCCCTCCTGTGTCCGGCAGATTTTCAACCTTTGTGCATATTTGTATAGCAAACGCTGCAGCCACTCACATTACAGACACATTAACTTTGTGCCTTCAGCTCCGGACATGTGGAGGTTAATGACATTGGCAGACGGTGATGCCGGTTGCCACGTTATGTGAAGTGGGGTCCGCTGCTTCCCATAAAAGCTTTATATTAACCAGTTGTAAAGTGGATGGAATTCTCCTGCAGGACAAAAAAATGTGCCGTCCCTTTAAATGAACCGGTCCCAATTTCCTGGGGACTATAACTCTGGAGTCATTATATATGATCTGTCTCCAGAGACGCCGTGTGACAACTATGCTGGTGGCCATTATTGCAGAGGGGCCCAATAAGTAAGGGGGCCACGTCACCGCCAAATCAGCTTCTGTCAGACACAGAGGGGCCACATACTGCCCTCGCCCAGGGGCCTCTTCCATCTGTGTCCGCCACTGCGTAAAGCTACGGCCTAGACCAGTAGGACATGGCGGTTTGTGTGCCGGTGTGTGAGATGTCTGGTGCCTACACCCCTGCGGGGCACAGAGGCTATTGATTCAGCTCTTGGTCCCATCTGTTACTTTTTCCCCAAAATTTTTAGTGCCATCAGTGTCAGGGAGAAACTCCAAGTATAACATGGGTAACACTTATGTTCATCCATATAACCTAGAGTCCAGAATTACAGAGCAAAAGTCACAAATCTGCTGGTTGGAACTGGAAACAGTCAGTATGAATGGAGACAGACAAGAAAGGGTAAATTCATTCCCTCTGCTGAGATTAAAGTATCATACAATCCGTGCAGAATTCAGAGCTGCTTAATGTGCAGCATAAGAAGAGATCCGCAGCGAAATCTGCATCTAAACCTCGGATGTAAAAGGACAGAATGTGGAGAGCAAAGCTGAGAGTCTGTGATGCAGGAGCGTGGTGGTCGAATAGTTCTACCTACAGCCAATAACTACAGAGTGCAGCTCTGGAGTATAATACAGGATGTAACTCAGGATCAGTAATGTAATGTATGTACTCAGTGACTGCACCAGCAGAATAGTGAGTGCAGCTCTGGAGTATAATACAGGATGTAACTCAGGATCAGTAATGTAATGTATGTACACAGTGACTGCACCAGCAGAATAGTGAGTGCAGCTCTGGAGTATAATACAGGAGGTAACTCAGGATCAGTAATGTAATGTATGTACACAGTGACTTCACCAGCAGAATAGTGAGTGCAGCTCTGGAGTATAATACAGGATGTAACTCAGGATCAGTAATGTATGTACACAGTGACTGCACCAGCAGAATAGTGAGTGCAGCTCTGGAGTATAATACAGAATGTAACTCAGGATCAGTAATGTAATGTATGTACCCAGTGACTGCACCAGCAGAATAGTGAGTGCAGCTCTGGAGTATAATACAGAATGTAACTCAGGATCAGTAATGTAATGTATGTACACAGTGACTGCACCAGCAGAATAGTGAGTGCAGCTCTGGCGTATAATACAGGATGTAACTCAGGATCAGTAATGTATGTACACAGTGACTGCACCAGCAGAATAGTGAGTGCAGCTCTGGAGTACAATACAGGATGTAACTCAGGATCAGTAATGTAATGTATGTACACAGTGACTGCACCAGCAGAATAGTGAGCGCAGCTCTGGAGTATAATACAGGATGTAACTCAGGATCAGTAATGTAATGTATGTACACAGTGACTGCACCAGCAGAATAGTGAGTGCAGCTCTGGAGTATAATACAGGAGGTAACTCAGGATCAGTAATGTAATGTATGTACACAGTGACTTCACCAGCAGAATAGTGAGTGCAGCTCTGGAGTATAATACAGGATGTAACTCAGGATCAGTAATGTATGTACACAGTGACTGCACCAGCAGAATAGTGAGTGCAGCTCTGGAGTATAATACAGAATGTAACTCAGGATCAGTAATGTAATGTATGTACCCAGTGACTGCACCAGCAGAATAGTGAGTGCAGCTCTGGAGTATAATACAGAATGTAACTCAGGATCAGTAATGTAATGTATGTACACAGTGACTGCACCAGCAGAATAGTGAGTGCAGCTCTGGCGTATAATACAGGATGTAACTCAGGATCAGTAATGTATGTACACAGTGACTGCACCAGCAGAATAGTGAGTGCAGCTCTGGAGTACAATACAGGATGTAACTCAGGATCAGTAATGTAATGTATGTATACAGTGACTGCACCAGCAGAATAGTGAGCGCAGCTCTGGAGTATAATATAGGATGCAACTCAGGATCAGTAATGTAATGTATGTACACAGTGACTGCACCAGCAGAATAGTGAGTGCAGCTCTGGAGTGTAATACAGGATGTAACTCAGGATCAGTAATGTAATGTATGTACACAGTGACTGCACCAGCAGAATAGTGAGTGCAGCTCTAGAGTATAATCCAGGATGTAACTCAGGATCAGTAATGTATGTACACAGTGACTGCACCAGCAGAATAGTGAGTGCAGCTCTGGAGTATAATCCAGGATTTAACTCAGGATCAGTAATGTATGTACACAGTGACTGCACCAGCAGAATAGTGAGTGCAGCTCTGAGGTATAATACAGGATGTAACTCAGGATCAGTAATGTAATGTATGTACACAGTGACTGCACCAGCAGAATAGTGAGCGCAGCTCTGGAGTATAATACAGGATGTAACTCAGGATCAGTAATGTATGTACACAGTGACTGCACCAGCAGAATAGTGAGTGCAGCTCTGGAGTATAATACAGGATGTAACTCAGGATCAGTAATGTAATGTATGTACACAGTGACTACACCAGCAGAATAGTGAGTGCAGCTCTGGGGTATAATACAGGATGTAACTCAGGATCAGTAATGTAATGTATGTACACAGTGACTGCACCAGCAGAATAGTGAGTGCAGCTCTAGGGTACAATACAGGATGTAACTCAGGATCAGTAATGTAATGTATGTACACAGTGAGTGCACCAGCAAAATAGTGAGTGCAGCTCTGTTCAGCTGCTGCTCATTGTGGTGATTGTGGGTGTGTTCGCTGCTGATCCTGTTGTGTGTTCCTGAGCTCCAGAAAATCAACACCTCTCCACTCAGGGACCGGCTCTCTCTCTTACCCAGGGAGGGAGTGGGTTTCCTGGGATGAGTGAAGTAGTCAAGTCCCAGGCTTCTGTTTCCCGGACCAGGCCGGTGGGGAGCAGAAGAAACCATCAACCGGCCTGCACATCAGAGGACTCGGGGGTGAGACGCTCCACCAGGAGTCGCAGCAATGTGGCTCCTACTCCCCCCTGGCCTGCAGAGACCCAGAGAAGCCGCAAGGCTTCCAACATGGAGGAGACGCCTGCCAGCAGCGTGCAAGATGGTGGTCCTTCCGGAGGAAAGCTGAGTGCTCACGGAGGTAAGGCAGACCTCACGGAGGAGGGTTGGGGGCTGCAGAAACCAAAGGAGTCTGTGTCCACTGTCCACCTATGCCTCCCGGGTCATGAGCCACCTCCGTGAGTATGGAGAGGCGAGTAAGATCAGGAGGCTCCGGGAGGAGATGCGCTGCACAAGCGCCAAAGGTGCAGGTTCCTCCAGACCCAGGAAAACCCAACTCCAGGCGGAGGTAAAGCAACTGAAGCTTGAAATTAATGAGCTGGAGGTGAGGAAAGCTCATTAACTAATAAATGAGGACAGATTTAGAGAAATGGCTGATAACAGAGAGCAAAGGCAGATGGGGCTGCAGCCTGAGAGCCAGGTGGATGATGATGATGATGACCAGCAGAAAGCCCCACCTGGCAGCCTGCAAAGTCACCTGCAGGCCATGAGCAGCGAGCTCCCTGCTGGACAGGCGACATTGGCATCTGGTCACAGATCTGCTGGCTCTGGGGAGGACAGTGACAACAGCGGCCAGGGAGGGGCTCTAATGGCGGAGATCAAGCTCCTGGGTCCCCAGTGTGCCTTCAGAACTTCCATCTTGGTGATGATTTACCAGAGGAGGCACCTGGGGACCAGAAGACTAAGGCAAAGAACAAGCCAAAGCTCCAGGAAGCGGTGAGTTTTGTATATTCCCCCCTCCCTGTACCCCCTGAGTCAGCTGCAGGGTCAGCTCGCTACATAAGCCCTGTTGCCCAGCCCAGCCCGGGTTCTGCTGTGGATCCGCTGCAAAGGCGCGGGGAGAGTACAGAGCATGGTAGTGAGGCGCAGAGCTCCGTCTCTGCTTGTAGTAGCGGGGACGTAGCAGCAGGTGCATCAGCCGAGAGGCTGGACAGTGAGGGCGGCCCGGCGGCGGGTATACGGTTAGGCCATGAAACTGTGTTGCGCTCCTCAGTGGGAGGGGGGAGCGGCCCAGTGTCGGGGGCAGCTCCGGTAGCCTTGGTGCCCCTGAATGCTCTTGCCGCTGATCACTTAGTTGAGAAGCGGCTGCAGTGTGAGGGGGCTGTTGGGGCTGGGCGTTCCTATCCTCCCAAAATCCTGTTCTGCATTGGTGCTGCTGGTCAGCAAGATCCTGATGTAAAGGATTAGCGGCGCCTCACAGCGGCAAAGGATCAGCGGCGCCTAATGAAGCAAAGAAACTTACCAACTGATGATGCGGAGGGCACCTGTAAGTCCAGGGGTGAGGTCACCTCCTGTTCTGTGGAGGAGACTGAGCCCTTTGTGCCTGATGATGCGGAGGTCAAAATGTCACCCCCTGTTGTCACTGGTCCAGCAGGAGAGTGGTTTGAACTGGGTTCTTGCCCTGCACTCACAGGGTTCAGTGTTTGTGGCCTCTTTCTGGATCTGGGAGGAGTATTTATACTCACTCTTTACCAGGGTTCTCTGTCAGCTATACTGTTATTCTGGCTGTGACTGACCCCCCTGGTGTGCGTGTATTCTGCGTTGCTTGTTTGCTTCCCGTGTATGACCCGGTCTGTTCCCTCACTCTGTACTCCGTCTCTCATTTTGGTACTATTGTCTTTTCTGGTTCTGACCTCCTGGCTTGGCTATCGTTACTCCGTTACAGTTTGTCCCTATTGTACCATCTATTGTCCGTTCTGGTTTTCTGATCTATTGCTACGTCCTGACTATTCGATCTGTCTAACCCTTTGATATTGCTATCTCGTGCTTTGACCCCGGCTTCATCTGGTTTCTGTCTCTGTCTATGCCCCTTGGTAACATTATCCTGTAGTTACCTTTCTAGGAGTTTCCCTGCAGCTCCTAGCTCTGTGGAGCTTAGGCCACCCCCCAGCAGTCACGTGATTCAGGTCCTGTGAGCCTGGAGCATGCATCGTCACAGCTGCTGCCCTGCTCCACAGGTATCTTTGAGCACTGTTTTTTGAACTCAGGACACACGCACTGGCTCAGTAAGCAAGTGCAGTGCGGGGTTCCTGGCAGAATGTGGTGGGAGGTGTGGATGAGGAAATTTCTTTGTCTAGTGGTGTGGTTGCTGGTTTGGTGGAGAGTGAGGGTGTTATGGAGGTGGATAATAGTGATACTGTTGGTGTTGATGTGGTCACTGGTCCGGTTGCCCCCCCGGTGGTGGCAGTTCCCGTTAGTAGTTATGCCGCTGTCACCTCGGGGGAAATAGGGTGTACTCCTCGTCTCCGGGCTCTGGGGACGGCATGTTGCAGCGGCGTCTCCTGGAGGCTCTAAAGAAGGGGGCCTTCCGAGAGCAAAATGGGTGAAACACAGCGTGGTCCTTTCCGACAGCCGGGGCAGGTAGTGTGTGTAGGAATGTGGTCCGTCTTCGGTGGATTGGCAGTGATGCGTGTCCTCCAAGGTCTAAGGTTGTGGAGCTCCTGCTGAAGATGGGCTTCAAGTCTATTGACATCTACGCCTTGATACATCCCTATTCCACACCTAAGTTTGATGTCAGCTTTGTTCGGCCAGAGGGGCTTGAGCTCATCTGGTTGAATTATGAGTTGGCAAAAAGTGAGCCCGGCTGGCGAGACTTTGCCATCCAGGCGGTGTGTCGCCAAAATCAAGTCAAGAAAGTGACTGTGATGACTTGTAACGAGTCGCTTTCTTGTTATGACATCATGACGTGGCTTGGCAGATATGGAGAAGTGGTGGAAATGCCAAAGAAAAACCGCGATGAGTATGGTATCTGGTCAGGGGCCTGGACGTTTATGGTAAAACTTAAGCGTTCAGGTGGTACGGTTGCCCACATTCCATCATCTGCCTTCCTGGGTAGGGATCGTATCCAGGTCTTCTACCAGGGGCAACCGAAGCTCTGTCACAGGTGCGGCGACCCCACACCCTTCAGTGCAAACTGCACTGAGCAGAAATGTGCATTGTGTGGGGATATCGGCCATCTTGCTGCATCTTGTGTGGAGATTAGGTGCCACCTGTGTGGTGACTTAGGTCACCCATTCAGCCGTTGTCCTCGCTCCTTCGCTAATGCAGTCGTGACCCCGGTGGGAGAAAGCCGTGAGGCTGATTCTGCTGGAGAAAGGACTAGCAGGGGTGAGGGAGCTGAGGGGCCAAGGAGAAGCAATGAAAAGACGCCTGCCCAGCTGAGGCATCTAGACAAGCGCAGACAGGAGAGGGAGCTGGACGAGCCCCAGGCTACTGCGGTGACCCCTGTCCTGGATGCCAGTCTTGCTGCTGAGGCCCTGAGGGATGATGAGTTGGATGAGGTCAGGAGAATCCACAGGGAGGAAACTGCCACTGCCTCCGAATCCTCCCATTATGAAAGTATGGATGAGGATAATAAGCAGTGGCTAGAGAACAAGCGTAAGCTCGGCACCAAAAAGAAGAGAGAGAAGGGAGATAAAACATCTTCTCCCGCTCTGACCAAGGTACCTAAGGAAGGAAAAACTGACTCCCCTCTGGTTGGTCTTTCTAACCGGTTCCAAGCCCTTGAGAACATCTCTTCCTCTGAGGAGGAAGCTGAGGGTGAGGTTCCGGCTTTGGCGGAGCTTACAGGGGGTGCCGAGTCTCCTTCTTCTGGGAATGTAAGGTCCTTGGAGGGAGGGACTGGCCCAGAGTCTGGCGACGAGGACGACAATAAGAAAAATAACGTGGGAATGGACGCCTCTGTGTCATTAAAGAGGGGGAAGAATTCCTCCTCTGAGGCAGAGTATAAGGGGAGTGGGAAGAAGAAAGCGATCTAACTCAATCACCAATGATGGCGGCTCCCACTCCATTGATGCTGGCGTCCATTATTGTCACCAGCATAAAGTCAAATACAGCCAGATTTGCAGCCTTTGATTTTCTCAGCCGTGTTGAAGCTGACATTTTTCTTTTTGCAAGAGACCAGACTGCCAAACATGGCAGATGTGTTCAAAGCCAAAAGGGAGTGGAGACTCGGGCCCTCCTATTTGTCTTGCGGCCGAGATGTATAGCGGAGTGGCGGTCCTTTTTACCGCACCGGTAGAATGCCGACGGGTTGTTGAGTTAGAAATGTGGAGGTGCCTGGTCTTAGATGTCCTCATGAAGGGACAAGAGCTCCGGCTTATTAACATCTATGGTCCTGTGATAAAACACTCCGGGATCGCCTTTGCTGGGGTCAAAGGTCACGTGCGTTCAGCGTGAAACTCAGGCGCAGAGCTGGGATTCGTGTATAACTGACCCTGGGTCAGGTTTATTAACGGTGAAAGCAATGCAAAAGGAAATAAAACATAAAACAAATCCTTGCCTGTCCGGCACTAACTAAACAATGGACAACCTAACTACCAACTGGCGGGCTTCTCCCGTCCAGCCAAACCACAGTTGCAGTGGGCACTGCTTCCACTCACGTGTGTCTCTCACACAGACAGGCTCTCTGTGTTCCCAGGCTGAGACACTCACACAAGCACCTTGCATCCTTTTATATCCACCTCCCATTATCCATTAGTAAGCAGGTGTGATACTGACCAGACTAGGCCACATAGGAAAGGAATCTGGGCGAGATATACCTGCCCTCATCCACTATTCCCACATGATTCTCACATATCCCCCCCCCTCTGCTCAGACCACTCCGGTCGAGCAATGACACCCGCCAAACAGTGCACTCGGGACAGGGCATCTGCATTCCCCATCTGTACCCCTGGGCGGTGCTCCACCGTAAAAGTGTAGGCCTGCAGGGCAAGGAACCACCGGGTCACCCGGCTATTCCGTTCCTTGTTCAAGTGCATCCACTTGAGAGGGGCATGGTCAGTGATCAGCCTGAACTTTCGGCCCACCAGGTAATATTTGAGGGCCTCTAGAGCCCACTTAATGGCGAGGCACTCTTTTTCTACGACTGCATACCTTTGCTCGTGTTTATTCAGCTTCCTGCTGAGATAGAGGACTGGGTGTTCCACTCCGTCCCTCACTTGTGAGAGTACAGCCCCGATACCGGTATCAGAGGCATCCGTTTGTACCACAAACTCGCTGCGGAAGTCCGGAGTCACCAGTACGGGCTGAGAGCAAAGTGCCCGTTTTAGGCCATGGAAGGCTTCTTCAGCCGCTAAACTCCATTTAATCATGACGGAGTCTTTCCCTTTTGTAAGATCCGTCAGGGGGGTAGCGATAGCTGCAAAATTGGGTATGAACCGGCGATAATAGCCGGCGATCCCCAGGAAGGCTTGCACCTGCTTCTTGTTGACAGGTTGTGGCCAGTCCTGAACCGCCTGAATCTTATCAACCTGGGGTTTAACAACACCCCTCCCAATTACATACCCCAAATACCGGGCTTCTTCTAGCCCGATGTGACATTTCTTGGGGTTTGCGGTTAGACCTGCCTCCCGCAGGTCGTCAATCACAGCTTGTACTTTCTGGAGATGAGTGAAGTAAAAGAACAGAATAATCCAGCTCACCGCACTGCCTTGCTGGTAGGATCCAAATCCTGCGCACGGATTTGACTAGGCAGTCAATCAATAGTAGAAAAAAGGGAAGAAAGTTCCAGCGCCAGGAATGGAAAATTAAAAATCCATTTTATTGTGCCAATGCATATTAAAATTCCAGCAGGTACAGCATATCAGTCGGATGACTGCAGAACAACGCGTTTCGACGCCTCAGGTCTTAATCATGATTAAGACCTGAGGCGTCGAAACGCGTTGTTCTGCAGTCATCCGACTGATATGCTGTACCTGCTGGAATTTTAATATGCATTGGCACAATAAAATGGATTTTTAATTTTCCATTCCTGGCGCTGGAACTTTCTTCCCTTTTTTCTGGAGATGAGTCTCCCAGTCCAAGCTGTAAATGACAATGTCGTCCAAATAGGCCGAAGCGTACTGCCTATGTGGCCTCAGGACTCGATCCATCAGTCTCTGGAAGGTCGCTGGTGCTCCGTGCAGTCCAAACGGCATATACACATACTGAAATAGACCTTCTGGGGTAGCAAATGCCGTCTTTTCTCTGGCAGCCTCCGCCAGAGGGATCTGCCAATACCCCTTTGTTAGATCTAGGGTCGTAATATACCGGGCTTTTCCTAACCGATCTATTAACTCGTCGACCCGGGGCATAGGATAGGCATCAAATTTTGAGACCGCATTCAGTTTCCTGAAGTCATTGCAGAACCGGATGGTGCCATCCGGTTTAGGAATTAGCACAATCGGGCTGGACCACGCAGTGTGCGATTCCTCAATGACTCCTAACTCTAACATTGCCTTCACTTCTCGGGAAACGGCTTCACGGCGCGCTTCCGGGATTCGGTAGGGCTTTACGTGAACCGTGACACCAGGTTCCGTTACAATGTCATGTTTCATTAGTGTAGTCTGCCCGGGTTTTTCTGAGAAAAACTTTTGGTTGTGAAGTAAAAACTGCCTGACCTCAGTCTTTTGCCGCTCCGAGAGAGTCTCTGCAACCCGTACCTCCGGTACGGTATGTGAGCAGACGGGACGGGCCAGCTCCGCTGACAAGGCAGACCGATCCTTCCAGGGCTTTATCAGATTTACATGATAAATCTGTTCAGGTTTCCGTTTACCTGCCTGGTATACTTTGTAATTTACTTCACCAACTCTTTCCTTGATCTCAAAGGGACCCTGCCACTTTGCCAGGAACTTACTGTCCACCGTGGGGACCAGGATCAACACCCTATCTCCGGGTGCAAACGTACGGACCTTGGCGCCCCTATCATAGATTCTTTTTTGGGCTCCTTGAGCCTGTATCATGTGTTCTTTGACGATAGGCATAACAGCCGCAATACGGTCCTGCATTTGTGTGACGTGATCTATCACTGTTTTAAACGGAGTGACCTGACCCTCACAGGTTTCTTTTGCAACGTCTAACAGTCCGCGAGGACGTCGGGCGTACAATAACTCGAAAGGCGAGAATCCCGTGGAAGACTGGGGTACTTCCCTGATGGAAAAAAGCAAATACGGAAGTAAATAGTCCCAGTTCTTCCCATCCTTGTCTATCACCTTTCTCAGCATCTGCTTCAGAGTTTTATTGAACCGTTCAACCAACCCGTCTGTTTGAGGGTGATACACGGATGTGCGTAACGGTTCGATTTGTAACAATCGGCAGAGCTCCTTCATTATCCTGGACATAAAGGGGGTCCCCTGGTCGGTGAGTATCTGTTTTGGTATACCGACCCGGCTAAACACATGCACCAGTTCCTTGGCAATCGTCTTGGTGGCCGTGTTACGCAAAGGGATGGCCTCCGGGTAACGGGTGGCATAATCCAAGATGACCAGGATATGTTGGTGTCCACGTGCAGACCGTGGAAGGGGCCCAACTAAATCCATCCCAATCCTCTCAAACGGGACTTCAATAATAGGTAGGGGTACCAAAGGGCTACAGAACCGGGGCTTAGGTGCAGAGGCTTGGCAGTCAGGACAAGACTCGCAATATACACGAATATCGTGATGCATGCCTGGCCAAACAAAACAGTGTAATATCCTTTCGGTGGTTTTCTGGACTCCCAGGTGACCTCCCATCACATGTCCGTGGGCCAGGTCCAGCACCTGCCGCCGGTAGGGTTTTGGCACGACTAATAGTTGCACCGTATCTTCCCCCTTTTTCTCTATGTGATAGAGTAAATCATTCTCCAGAACCATGTAAGGATATGCCAGCCTAGAGCCAGGTTCTACGGGTACCCCATTTATCACTTTCACATTTGTCCTAGCCTGAGAAAGGGTAGGATCCTTTATTTGCTCACTTTGGAAGTCATCTTTCTGAACTTCTAAATCCGGCAAACGGGGAGGTGGACGGCTGTCGGCCTCCTCCTCTTCCCCGGTCTCCTCCGTATCACCCGCCATGACTGAAAATGGGATCTGCAGGTCATTTCCCGCAGACTCTTCCCCCGAGTCTTCCGGGGAGACCTCTTCCAGGTGTTCGGGACCCACACGCTCCCTGGGAGAAGAATCATGTACACTATTACCCGAGGGCATCAACTGATTCTCCCACAATTGCCAGAAGTGGGGAAAATCCCGGCCCAGGATAACATCATGCAATAACGCCGGGACGAGTCCCACTTTATGTTGCACAGACCCATAGGAAGTTGTAATGCATATGACCGTGGTGAGGTACGAACAGGTGTCTCCATGCACACACGTTACAGAAAATTTGTCTGATGGTCCAGTCGGGGCTGACACCAGACTGGCTTTCACCAGAGTCACCACACTTCCCGAGTCTAACAATGCCACCACATTTTTGCCATCAACAGTTAAATCACACAAGTGTTTTTCCGCATCCTTTTGACCGGCATTCACACTCACTACCCGTGCAACCATAGACATGCGGTTTTTAGAGTCTGTGACGTCGCACTGCATGGGTTCAGTAGTGACCGGACAGTTCGCAGCAATATGTCCCATCTCTTGGCAGCGGAAACACCTAACGGGCCCCTTGCTTAGACCATAGTTCGTTACTCTTGGCCTCGCAGTGCGGGCAGTCCCATTTTCCTCCCCCACTGTCTTAGGGATTTTTCCATCTCCCCTACTCCCTGGAACAGTCTTACCGGTTCCACGTGGAGATGATGAAGAACGAGGTGGGGTAACGTCGTCTCGGAGTCCTTCCGCCACGGAGTAACGTTCAACCAGATCCACCAGTTGATCTGCCGTCGTAGGATTTCCATGGCTTACCCACTTCCTCAGGGCTGGCGGTAGAGCTCTCAGGTACTTGTCCATGACGACTCTCTGGATTATCTCTGGCGCTGTCAACACCTCGGGTTGTAGCCACTTCTTCGTCACGTGGATCAGGTCGAACATCTGTGACCGCGGTGGTTTATCCGGCTGATAAGTCCATTGATGCACTCTCTGTGCACGGACAGCGGTCGTCACTCCCAGCCGGGCCAAGATCTCGGCTTTCAATTTGTCAAAGTCCTGCGCGGCTTCAGGCTCTAAGTCATAATAAGCCTTTTGGGCCTCACCGGAAAGAAACGGGGCAATCAGGCCGGCCCATCGTGCCTTCGGCCATTTTTCTCGCACCGCCGTCCGTTCAAACGTGGTCAGGTATGCCTCGACGTCATCTTCGGTCGTCATCTTCTGCCAGTACCGACTCACGTGAATCACTCTTGACTCGGCTTCCAGGTTAACCTCAGGTAAGCTTGCCAAGCGCTGCGCCACCTGCTGGAGAAGCGAACGATCGGTAACTGTCATATCCACCAACTCCTTCAGCTGGGCCATCATCACCCGATTAGCTTCTTGCTGGACGGCGGTGGACTGTACCAGCGCTTTCACCACGTCCTCCATGCTCATGCTTGCAACGTGATGCCCGCGTTCTCCACCACAATGTGATAAAACACTCCGGGATCGCCTTTGCTGGGGTCAAAGGTCACGTGCGTTCAGCGTGAAACTCAGGCGCAGAGCTGGGATTCGGGTGTAACTGACCCTGGGTCAGGTTTATTAACGGTGAAAGCAATGCAAAAGGAAATAAAACATAAAACAAATCCTTGCCTGTCCGGCACTAACTAAACAATGGACAACCTAACTACCAACTGGCGGGCTTCTCCCGTCCAGCCAAACCACAGTTGCAGTGGGCACTGCTTCCACTCACGTGTGTCTCTCACACAGACAGGCTCTCTGTGTTCCCAGGCTGAGACACTCACACAAGCACCTGGCATCCTTTTATATCCACCTCCCATTATCCATTAGTAAGCAGGTGCGATACTGACCAGACTAGGCCACATAGGAAAGGCATCTGGGCGAGATATACCTGCCCTCATCCACTATTCCCACATGATTCTCACAGTCCCCAATCTAAGTGAGACCGGGAGTGTCTCTTGATGAGGATCAAGCCCTACCTTTTTACAAGTCGGCAAGTTGTCTTTGGAGGGGACTTTAATACTCTCACGAGGCCCCGAGATAGAGGAGGTTCCAGAGCAGGGGTGGATTAAGGGTAGCCAGGGCCCTGGGCAGTTCAGACTCTGTGGGCCCCCCTCGTCACGTGACGGGGGTCACGAATCGTAGAGCCACACTCTACATAGAGAATAATGGGGCCTCCAGCACCGACCTCCACCCGCAGAGCCACACTCTACATAGAGAATAATGGGGCCTCCAGCACCGACCTCCACCCGCAGAGCCACACTCCACATAGAGAATAATGGGGCCTCCAGCACCGACCTCCACCCGCAGAGCCACACTCCACATAGAGAATAATGGGGCCTCCAGCACCGACCTCCACCCGCAGAGCCGCACTCCACATAGAGAATAATGGAGCCTCCAGCACCGACCTCCACCCGCAGAGCCACACTCTACATAGAGAATAATGGGGCCTCCAGCACCGACCTCCACCCGCAGAGCCACACTCCACATAGAGAATAATGGGGCCTCCAGCACCGACCTCCACCCGCAGAGCCACACTCCACATAGAGAATAATGGAGCCTCCAGCACCGACCTCCACCCGCAGAGCCACACTCTACATAGAGAATAATGGGGCCTCCAGCACCGACCTCCACCCGCAGAGCCACACTCCACATAGAGAATAATGGGGCCTCCAGCACCGACCTCCACCCGCAGAGCCGCACTCTACATAGAGAATAACGGGGCCTCCAGCACCGACCTCCACCCGCAGAGCCCCACTCCACATAGAGAGTAATGGAGCCTCCAGCACCGACCTCCACCCGCAGAGCCGCACTCCACATAGAGAATAATGGAGCCTCCAGCACCGACCTCCACCCGCAGAGCCGCACTCCACATAGAGAATAATGGGGCCTCCAGCACCGACCTCCACCCGCAGAGCCACACTCCACATAGAGAATAATGGAGCCTCCAGCACCGACCTCCACCCGCAGAGCCACACTCTACATAGAGAATAATGGGGCCTCCAGCACCGACCTCCACCCGCAGAGCCACACTCCACATAGAGAATAATGGGGCCTCCAGCACCGACCTCCACCCGCAGAGCCGCACTCCACATAGAGAATAATGGAGCCTCCAGCACCTACCTCCACCGGCAGAGCCGCACTCCACATAGAGAATAATGGGGCCTCCACACCGACCTCCACCCGCTGAGCCGCACTCCACATAGAGAATAATGGAGCCTCCAGCACTGACCTCCACCCGCAGAGCCCCACTCCACATAGAGAATAATGGAGCCTCCGGCACCGACCTCCACCCACAGAGCCGCACTCCACATAGAGAATAATGGAGCCTCCGGCACCGACCTCCACCCACAGAGCCGCACTCCACATAGAGAATAATGGAGCCTCCGGCACCGACCTCCACCCGCAGAGCCGCACTCCACATAAAGAATAATGGAGCCTCCGGCACCGACCTCCACCCGCAGAGCCCCACTCCACATAGAGAATAATGGAGCCTCCGGCACTGACCTCCACCCGCAGAGCCGCACTCCACATAGAGAATAATGGAGCCTCCAGCACCGACCTCCACCCGCAGAGCCGCACTCCACATAGAGAATAATGGAGCCTCCAGCACCGACCTCCACCCGCAGAGCCGCACTCCACATAGAGAATAATGGAGCCTCCAGCACCGACCTCCACCCGCAGAGCCGCACTCCACATAGAGAATAATGGAGCCTCCAGCACCGACCTCCACCCGCAGAGCCGCACTCCACATAGAGAATAATGGAGCCTCCAGCACCGACCTCCACCCGCAGAGCCGCACTCCACATAGAGAATAATGGAGCCTCCAGCACCGACCTCCACCCGCAGAGCCGCACTCCACATAGAGAATAATGGAGCCTCCAGCACCGACCTCCACCCGCAGAGCCGCACTCCACATAGAGAATAATGGAGCCTCCAGCACCGACCTCCACCCGCAGAGCCGCACTCCACATAGAGAATAATGGAGCCTCCAGCACCGACCTCCACCCGCAGAGCCACACTCCACATAGAGAATAATGGAGCCTCCAGCACCGACCTCCACCCGCAGAGCCGCACTCCACATAGAGAATAATGGAGCCTCCAGCACCGACCTCCACCCGCAGAGCCGCACTCCACATAGAGAATAATGGAACCTCCAGCACCGACCTCCACCCGCAGAGCCGCACTCCACATAGAGAATAATGGCGCCTCCAGCACCGACCTCCACCCGCAGAGCCGCACTCCACATAGAGAATAATGGGGCCTCCAGCACCGACCTCCACCCACAGAGCCGCACTCCACATACATGGCTGCTCTCTGTGCTGTGCGCACAGGACCTGTGATGAGGTCACAGGAGGGGAGGAGACAGGGGTCACATGATCGGGGGTCCTGACACCTTACCTCCTGTGATCTCATCACAAGCCTTTGCACGCTACCAGCAGCATCAGCGTTCACGCTACTTGTAGATGCTGCTGGTAGCAGAGCACATAATGCCGCCCCCACGGTCACTCACTTTTAGGTGGGGAGAAGATGGAGTGCCATTGCAGCAGCCAGCAGGAATGTGGTGGGGGCCCCCTTAGAAGCTCTTGTGGTGGGGGCCCCGGGGCTGAAGCCCCGCCTGCCCTGCCTATAATCCGGCCCTGCGCGGTGGCGGATTATAATGGGGCAATTTACTGGCCTGGGCTGTGGGCCCCTTAACCCCACTGGGCCCGGGGCAACTGCCCAAATTGACCTCATTATAATCCGCCACTGTTCTAGAGACAAGCTGACTTATGATGGCGTCGCCCTTGATTGTAAAGCTAGTGAGGCTCGCCTGGTGGATGTCCACATTCGGCACACCCCAGGCCACGAGGGGTTCACCTATCATAGAGATAACTGTAGGTCCTGAATAGTTAGGTTTTATTTAAAGGAGGAAGCTGTCTCTTCAGCAGTGTCTGCTGTTGAGGTGGAGTTCTCCGACCACTGTTTAATATTGTTTTCTCTGAATGTTACAGAGACCCTCCGGATGGGAAGAGGTTTTTGGAGGCTCAATTCATCTCTCTTGGAAGAAGCGGATATAAGACAGTCCTTTGAGGATTTTCTTCAGAGCCAGGTACCCTTACTGGATCTTTGTAGTAGTAAGTCAGTGTGGTGGGAGATGTTCAAGAAAAGGGTGGCGAGATTCTTCCGCCAGCCCTCGAGCCTCAGGAGTCTGAACAGGTACCGCCTGTATCAGGGACTGAGGAGGAAACTCGAGCATCTTGTCTCAACTGGAGGTAGCCGCGAGATCTCCAGAGTGAAATCTTTGCTCATGAGGTGTCAGTACGATAGACACGCATCTTTGGCTTTTGAGAGGGATTACGGGAAGTACCGCTCGCCCGACCCTTACAGAAACTGCAAGATGTCAGTGAATAGTAAAGTGGTTACAGGACTGGTCGACACTATGGGGTCCCTGAGGCGATCCAGATCAGGAATCCAGGAGGTTGTCAGATCCTTCTACTCGCACCTCTTGGGGAAGAGGGATCTTGATTGGGATTAGATGTCGGCTTTTCTGGCTGAAGCCGTTCCCGAACCAGGGGTAGACCCCTCTCTTGACGTTTTGACAGAGATGATCAGGGAAGAGGAAGTTAAGTTGGCGATTGAAGGGCTTGCCCCCAAAAAAATCGCCTGGTCCAGATGGCTTAACATCTGAGTTTTATAAGACCTTTAAGGGCGCTTTAGTTCCCCTCTTGACTGAGGTATTCAATGAGTGTCTTTCCTTGGGCACTCTGCCAAAGTCAGAGGAGGTCTGCCCTGAGCATCTTGTCAAAGGGGTAAGGACCCATCGTACATTGAGAATTGGCATCCCAAAGCGCTTCTCAATGCAGACAGGAAGGTTCTGGCAAAGGTGCTATTAAATCGGCTGGTGAAATTTGCACCCCGACTCCTTTCGGAGACACAGCATTGCTCTGTTCCAGGTCGCAGCACATTTAGTGCTGTGCTTGGTGTCCGGGAGGCGGTGGAGCAGGGTAGGGCTGGTCACTGGAAGGGGTACATGCTGTCACTGGACCAGGCAAAAGCGTTTGATCGGGTTAATCATGAGTACCTCTGGTCTGTCCTTCTGAGATATGGCCTGCCGGGGGGTTTGTTAATTGGCTTAAAACCTAGTACGGTGGGGCAGAGAGTTTCCCGCTTGTGAACGGTTGAATTGGTAGCTCTTTTGAGGTTGGATCTGGTGTTCGCCAGGGTTGTCCCTTGAGCCCGCTGCTGTACATGTTCGCGATTGACCCACTTCTTAGGAGGGTGGAGCGTGGACCGTTGGCCGGGATCGGGATGGACCGGGCACCACCGGAAGCCACTCTGAGGGTGGTGGCTTATGCCGATGATGTCACTGTTTTTGTTTCCTCTCACGAGGAGGCAGGGTGACTGATTTCAGAGGTAGATCGCTACTCGGAGGCATCCGGGTCCAAGATCAACCGGGATAAGTGTGAGAGTCTCTGGCTGAGAGGAGCAGATCCTGGTTTTGATCTCCCGGACACCCTTCCGGGACCCAAAGTCTCTGGAAAAGTCTTTGGCATCAAATTTGGCCAGGGTGATTACCCCAAACAAAATTGGGACAGCAGGCTCGGGTCTACAGTTTGTTCTTCCAACTGTTATGGGGGACTAGACTGAACCTGGTCAAGAGGGAGGTTACTTACCGTATGAGGAGACTAGGAGGGTTGGGTATGGTCAACCCTGTGGTATTCCTTGTGGATACGTTCATTAAGATCAATCTTGCAAACCTCTGGAAAGAGAGGGCTTCTCCGTGGGTATACTCCTGTAGGGGATGGTTTCAGCCTTTCTTCCAGGAATGGGAGACAGGAGGGCAAGTGAAGGATCTTCGCACACCACATGGACATCTTCCCGCTTACGCTACCTTGGTTCTGAAGGTAATTCGCCGGTGGGGTCTGGAAATGTGGGAGATCAGAACTCTGCCAAGCAAACTCCTTGACAATAGGGTTCTGTTGACCCATTTCCAGAGGCCTCTGGTGCTCAGGGATTGCCTAAGTCGGGATCTTGGGGTGGGTTTGCATCAATTCTATCAGGATCCCCTCAAAGTTTTGGGACTTGGCTTGGCGCTGCTTCCATGGGAAACTGCGTGAGGGACAATCTGAAGTGTAGGAGCTCTGAGGACAAGAACTGTCCTCGGGAGCATTGTGGTACCGTGCTGGAAAGCATGGACCATTTCCTGCTTCATTATCCCTTCAACACAGAGGTGTACAACAGGGTCGGTGCCTCCATTGGTTGGTCTCGGCTGGCCAGTCTCTCCTATGCGGATTGGGCCTATGGAGCATTCAGAGACCTTGGTGTCCGGGACCGCTGCACCTTATTTCTAGTTAGCGCAGTGGTTAGGTATCACACGTGGAACGCACAGTGCTTAGTATCGACGCAACGGAAAATCCAACCCAGTGGACGATGTGTTTAGGACCATACTCGGTGACCTGGTGAAGGTGCGCTCTCTGGAGTATGGGAGACTGGGCACACGTAGGGCCGCTCTCCTCGGGAGGGGCTTTTCTTTTAGTGTGTCCTAGTCTGGTCATCTCCTTTCTTGGTGGTGGGCTGCTGCTGACACTGTAGATTTTTGTTTTGTGATCAGTATACAGTGATGTAGGGCTGCAGGCGCCGAACTTGGGCTTTGTGATTTGTGGGTATTGTAGTGTTTGTTTCTGTATATATTGTGTATAGGAATATATATTTGTGTGTAGGTGTTAGGTTGGGAGGTGGGAAAAGGGGGGAGGTGGGTTTATCTTGTGGGACTATGGGACGCTGGGGTGTTTGGGGAAACACTGGCACTGCCTGATCTGACCTATGGACATTGGACATGGACTGAGGCATGAGACGCAGGACCAGCTCTCAGGTCAGTGCGGGTGTTGGGAATGGTGGGCTTCAGTGTGGGGTGTTTAGTTTAGTCCTGTATATATTTGTATAGTTTGGTTAATAATATATATATATATATATATATATATATATATATATATATATATATATATATATATATATAATATATATATATAAAAGAAAAAAAAAGTATGTATATAGTTTTTGTTTGCTAATGTTTGTTTTATTTTGTTTGTTATTAGTTTGTTGGTGACCGGACCAGAAGCTGTAAGTTATTATTCTGTATATATGTATAATATGTGTGAGAGGAGAGAATGAGCGGCGGGACCAGTGTTCAGTATACGGATTATTGTCTGGCTGATATTCCTGTTATGTTTGTTATTATTATTGTTATGTTTTTCATTTTTATAATAAAAGATCTACAGGATGTAACTCAGGATCAGTAATGTATGTACACAGTGACTGCACCAGCAGAATAGTGAGTGCAGCTCTGGAGTATAATACAGGATGCAACTCAGGATCAGTAATGTAATGTATGTACACAGTGACTGCACCAGCAGAATAGTGAGTGCAGCTCAGGAGTATAATACAGGATGCAACTCAGGATCAGTAATGTAATGTATGTACACAGTGACTGCACCAGCAGAATAGTGAGAGCAGCTCTGGAGTATAATACAGGATGCAACTCAGGATCAGTAATGTAATGTATGTACACAGTGACTGCACCAGCAGAATAGTGAGTGCAGCTCTGGAGTGTAATACAGGATGTAACTCAGGATCAGTAATGTAATGTATGTACACAGTGACTGCACCAGCAGAATAGTGAGTGCAGCTCTAGAGTATAATCCAGGATGTAACTCAGGATCAGTAATGTATGTACACAGTGACTGCACCAGCAGAATAGTGAGTGCAGCTCTGGAGTATAATCCAGGATTTAACTCAGGATCAGTAATGTATGTACACAGTGACTGCACCAGCAGAATAGTGAGTGCAGCTCTGAGGTATAATACAGGATGTAACTCAGGATCAGTAATGTAATGTATGTACACAGTGACTGCACCAGCAGAATAGTGAGCGCAGCTCTGGAGTATAATACAGGATGTAACTCAGGATCAGTAATGTATGTACACAGTGACTGCACCAGCAGAATAGTGAGTGCAGCTCTGGAGTATAATACAGGATGTAACTCAGGATCAGTAATGTAATGTATGTACACAGTGACTGCACCAGCAGAATAGTGAGTGCAGCTCTAGGGTACAATACAGGATGTAACTCAGGATCAGTAATGTAATGTATGTACACAGTGACTGCACCAGCAGAATAGTGAGTGCAGCTCTGGGGTATAATACAGGATGTAACTCAGGATCAGTAATGTAATGTATGAACACAGTGACTGCACCAGCAGAATAGTGAGTGCAGCTCTGGAGTACAATACAGGAGGTAACTCAGGATCAGTAATGTAATGTATGTACACAGTGACTGCACCAGCAGAATAGTGAGTGCAGCTCTGGGGTATAATGAATGATATACCACAGGATCAGTAATGTAATGTATGTACACAGTGACTGCACCAGCAGAATAGTGAGTGCAGCTCTGGAGTACAATACAGGATGTAACTCAGGATCAGTAATGTAATGTATGTACACAGTGACCGCACCAGTAGAATAGTGAGTGCAGCTCTGGGGTATAATACAGGATGTAACTCAGGATCAGTAATGTAATGTATGTACACAGTGACTACACCAGCAGAATAGTGAGTGCAGCTCTGGGGTATAACTCAGGATCAGTAATGTATGAACATAGTGACTGCACCAGCAGAATAGAGCGTGCAGCTCTGGAGTATAATACAGGATGTAAATCAGGATCAGTAATGTAATATATGTACACAGTGACTGCACCAGCAGAATAGTGAGTGCAGCTCTGGAGTTTAATACAGGATGTAACTCAGGATCAGTAATGTAATGTATGTACACAGTGACTGCACCAGCAGAATAGTGAGAGCAGCTCTGGAGTATAATACAGGATGTAACTCCGGATCAGTAATATAATGTACAGTTTAATACAGGATGTAACTCAGGATCAGTAATGTAATGTATGTACACAGTGACCGCACCAGTAGAATAGTGAGTGCAGCTCTGGGGTATAATACAGGATGTAACTCAGGATCAGTAATGTAATGTATGTACACAGTAACTGCACCAACAGAATAGTGAGTGCAGCTCTGGTGTATAATACAGGATGTAACTCAGGATCAGTAATGTAATGTATGTACACAGTGACTACACCAGCAGAATAGTGAGTGCAGCTCTGGGGTGTAACTCAGGATCAGTAATGTATGAACATAGTGACTGCACCAGCAGAATAGAGCGTGCAGCTCTGGAGTATAATACAGGATGTAAATCAGGATCAGTAATGTAATGTATGTACACAGTGACTGCACCAGCAGAATAGTGAGTGCAGCTCTGGAGTTTAATACAGGATGTAACTCAGGATCAGTAATGTAATGTATGTACACAGTGACTGCACCAGCAGAATAGTGAGTGCAGCTCTGGAGTATAATACAGGATGTAACTCCGGATCAGTAATATAATGTATGTACACAGTGACCGCACCAGTAGAATAGTGAGTGCAGCTCTGGGGTATAATACAGGATGTAACTCAGGATCAGTAATGTAATGTATGTACACAGTGACTGCACCAGCAGAATAGTGAGTGCAGCTCTGGTGTATAATACAGGATGTAACTCAGGATCAGTAATGTAATGTATGTACACAGTGACTACACCAGCAGAATAGTGAGTGCAGCTCTGGGGTGTAACTCAGGATCAGTAATGTATGAACATAGTGACTGCACCAGCAGAATAGAGCGTGCAGCTCTGGAGTATAATACAGGATGTAAATCAGGATCAGTAATGTAATGTATGTACACAGTGACTGCACCAGCAGAATAGTGAGTGCAGCTCTGGAGTATAATACAGGATATAATTCAGGATCAGTAATTAGAAATATAAAAGGGGTGCTCACTGCATGTGACACTATTTCCTGTTTTTCCTGTGTCTGTGTATGAGAGAAGCAGCTTGCTGTAGATGATGCACAGATAGAGACACACAAATGATTTATTCCTGATCTATTAAGCATATCATATATTGATTCTGTTTGTTCCTGAACAAAGAAGCTCTGTTGTCACATGCTTGAAGAGTAGCCTGAATAATCTGCTGCCAACAGGTTATGGGCCCAGAGTGACACAGAACCCCAGAGTAACACAGCAACAGAAGCCCAGAGCAAAAACAGCACAGAGCAAGAGAGAAGATGTCCACTAGCAGCAATCCTGCCAAGTTCTCAGTGCCAAGCCTCACTAACCAGAATTACCAGTCCTGGAAATTCAAGGTGAAGATGCTGCTCATAAGAGAAGGTACGTGGAAATATAGTTAGGAACAAGTGCCTCATCCATTACCAGATGACTAGCTAGAGAAGGATCAGAAAGCAATAAGCACAATGTCCCTCATTGTAGATGATCAGATATATATGCAAGTGTGCATCTGCAAAGGAGATGTGGGATGAGTTACAGAAAGTGCATGAAAGATCAAATCTCAGCAATAAGCTTTATCTCATGAGAAAGCTGTTTCAGTCTAAGCTAAGTGATGGACAGAATATGCAGGACTACAGTTGTGGCCAAAAGTATTGACACCCCTGCAATTCTGTCAGATAATACTCACTTTCTTCCTGAAAATGATTGCAAACACAAATTCTTTGGTATTATTATCTTCATTTAATTTGTCTTAAATGAAAAAACACAAAAGAGAATGAAGCAAAAAGCAAAACATTGATCATTTCACACACAACTCCAAAAATGGGCCAGACAAAAGTATTGGCACCCTCAGCCTAATACTTGGTTGCACAACCTTTAGCCAAAATAACTGCGACCAAAAGCTTCCGGTAACCATCAATGAGTTTCTTACAATGCTCTGCTGGAATTTTAGACCATTCTTCTTTGGCAAACTGCTCAAGGTCCCTGATATTTGAAGGGTGCCTTCTCCAAACTGCCATTTTTAGATCTCTCCACAGGTGTTCTATGGGATTCAGGTCTGGACTCATTGCTGGCCACCTTAGAAGTCTCCAGTGCTTTCTCTCAAACCATTTTCTAGTGCTTTTTGAAGTGTGTTTTGGGTCATTGTCCTGCTGGAAGACCCATGACCTCTGAGGGAGACCCAGCTTTCTCACACTGGGCCCTACATTATGTTGCAAAATTTGTTGTTAGTCTTCAGACTTCATAATGCCATGGACACGGTCAAGCAGTCCAGTGCCAAAGGCAGCAAAGCAACCCCAAAACATCAGGGAACCTCCGCCATGTTTGACTGTAGGGACCGTGTTCTTTTCTTTGAATGCCTCTTTTTTTCTCCTGTAAACTCTATGTTGATGCCTTTGCCCAAAAAGCTCTACTTTTGTCTCATCTGACCAGACAACATTCTTCCAAAACGTTTTAGGATTTTTCAGGTAAGTTTTGGCAAACTCCAGCCTGGCTTTTTTATGTCTCGGGGTAAGAAGTGGGGTCTTCCTGGGTCTCCTACCATACAGTCCCTTTTCATTCAGACGCCGATGGATAGTACGGGTTGACACTGTTGTACCCTCGGACTGCAGGGCAGCTTGAACTTGATTGGATGTTAGTCGAGGTTCTTTATCCAACATCCGCACAATCTTGCGTTGAAATCTCGTCAATTTTTCTTTTCTGTCCACATCTAGGGAGGTTAGCCACAGTGCCATGGGCTTTAAACTTCTTGATGACACTGCGCACGGTAGACACAGGAACATTCAGGTCTTTGGAGATGGACTTGTAGCCTTGAGATTGCTCATGCTTCCTCACAATTTGGTTTCTCAAGTCCTCAGACAGTTCTTTGGTCTTCTTTCTTTTCTCCATGCTCAATGTGGTACCCACAAGGACACAGGACAGAGGTTGAGTCAACTTTAATCCATGTCACCTGGCTGCAAGTGTGATTTAGTTATTGCCAACACCTGTTAGGTGCCACAGGTAAGTTACAGGTGCTGTTAGTTATACAAATTAGAGAAGCATCACATGATTTTTCGAACAGTGCCAATACTTTTGTCCACCCTCTTTTTTATGTTTGGTGTGGAATTATATCCAATTTGGCTTTAGGACAATTCTTTTTGTGTTTTTTCATTTAAGACAAATTAAATGAAGATAATAATACCAAAGAATTTGTGTTTGCAATCATTTTCAGGAAGAAACTGAGTATCTGACAGAATTGCAGGGGTGTCTATACTTTTGGCTACAACTGTATGTTTTTAACTAATTTGCAGGACGGGGTTGAACAGGCCTTAATGATGTTGTGTGGGGGTCGGAGTCCTGTGTAGGTCATACACATGATCCTCCGTGACGGTAGTGTAGAGGGGGGTAAAGTTCGTAACCTCTCATCAGCCGACGTGCCCAGCGGTCGCGGGCCTACAGCTTTGAGTCTGTTGCGAATTGTACTTGCCTCTCTCTGCTTATTAATAAATTGTGACCGACCTGTTCAACCCATCCATGCTTGTCGGTGTTTTGTTATTATGAGATTGGTGGGAAGCGGGAAGGCACTGCTTACGACAGACGGGTCTCTGCAGTCAGGGTTAAAACAGCTGTAAAGGAAGATTCTGCATGTGATGAAGCTGCATTTATTGCCAGTACAGGTCCATCTGCAAAGCATATATGGTGTATAGATTCTGGTGCAAGCAGCCATATAACAAATTCACCGACTTTAATGAAAGCAAGTCAGAAAAGGTCATCTTTGCTAATGGTCGCTATATGACTTCAGAAGGAGTAGGAGATTGCTACGTCCACTGTTCAGTTTCCTCAGAAAAATGCAGAAAGATCCCAATAAAGGATGTTCTCTATGTTCCCAGCCTTGAAAGCAATCTACTGCCAGGTAAAGCCACAAATAAAACTCCATATGAGCTATGGAACTGCGAGAAGTCTAATCTGAAACACCTCAGGATATTTGGAAGCAAAACGTTTATGTATGTTCCCAAAGAAAAACGTTCCAAGTGGGAATCACATGCAAAGCAAGGAGTCCTGATGGGCTATAGCGAAACTCCAAAGGGATACAGAATCCTGCACCCAACACAGTAACAATCAGAAGAGATGTAATGATTGATGAAAACTCTGTATCGCTCAAATTCCATGAAGTTACACCAGTTATTCAACCTAAGAAGCAAGAACAAGAATCTCAATCACCAAACCCAGATGCCGAAAAGGAAAACACTGAAGTGTGGATAAGCTCTGAAGCCACCAAGGAAGACACAGAAGAACCAAGTCAATCTCCGGTCAGGAGATCAGAAAGGCCAAACAAAGGGACCCCAGCTAGACGCCTTTCTTATATGGCCAGAACACTTCCTGAACCAGAGCCACAGTCTGACAAGATGATAGCTGGTGGTATGACAAAGCCATTATCTAGAGCCAAGTTTGTGGACTTCAGAACCACAATGGGACTAACAGGATACTTAGTTGTTGAGTGGGGGTGTTGGAATATGTTTGGTGCAACAACTATATACCTGTCTATGAGTGTTTAGTTGCTAGATTTGTATGCTGTTTATAAAGTTAAAAAAAAAATCCCAGCGGCTCACACAGGGAGAGCATGTGCCTGTATTTCCTGTGTCTGTGTATGAGAGAAGCAGCCTGCTGCAGATGCTGCACAGATGGAGACACACAAATGATTTATTCCTCATCTATTAAGCTTATCAAATATTGTTCCTGGATAAAGGTCTGTTGTCAACACGCTTGGAGAGTTTCCTGAATAATCCGCTGCCAACACTATGTTCTGCAGGCTGCCAGAAGAGAGTAACATGGGTGTTATTTGCACTGCATTCCTCCTACCTTTGTGGGCGCTATATGTAAGTCAACATGGTAATTTTCACGGGTAAACAATGCAAGAATATAAATGAGTTTGCTATGTTGGAGAAGACTTCAGTTTGCAGTCACACCCTGCCCTGTGCCTGAAGATAGTATTTACATATTAAGCCAGAAAGTTGCTACAATGTTGCACTCACTATTTTGAACTGTTCTTAAAGGGACACAACACACTTAGGATCCCTTTTCATTAGAAACGTTTTACATACTAATAACATGAGAGTTGTGGATTTTTATTTCTATAGTTCTCTTAGTAATGAAGACATTTTCTCCAGAATGGAACATTTTTTTCTTTTTCTGGCTCCGGAAGATATTATATAATACTCCGAGTCCCAGTAAGTTCTGAAAACTTTGCAATGTTTCCCAGTTGGGGCCGAGCTTGGCTCTGGTGACTGCACCAGTCATTGTGTTCGGAGGGGAAAGCACAGGCGTGTGATCTGCGATGTCGCAATCGCCATTAGTTGCTTACAACAGAAAGAGCCTGCGCCCAAACAGGTGACATCGGGCAACGGATCTCCCACAGAAAGGGAAACGGGTGTTTTCACAACAACCGGTCAAGAAGAACCTGAGATCTCGTCGTTAGTCCAAATCAGGTAATCTAGGAAAGCTGGGTGACAACTAGTATCGTCCTTGTAACAGCTACCCAGCTTTCCCTTTACCCTGCATGAAAAATCTGCCCTGATATGATAGGGTGGCAGGAATATATCACTTCATAACAGCAGGGCAGATGCCATTCAGGATTCTAGAAGAGATGGGTGACTACAACAGATGAGCTAACCCCAAATGTAAAGTTTGGGGTTCATTCCAGACACGCACTACAAAGGTGGTCTCTACACTTCACATTCACACATTAGAATTATTTCCCGGCTTTCTTTGGTTGAGTATTTCTACCCACGAGCTACGACATTACAGGATATCAAATATTTTATATTGTATTAATTTCATGAGTTTGGACTTTCTATCCCACAAGTCACTTTTGTTTTTTTTTTGACTGCCTCAAAACACTGTGTGCACGAGGCCTAAGACGGCGGGTGTGACGGATCGGATGCCTGTGTCATGCTCAGCCCAGTGAGGGGCCACATCAGGTAGGACACAATGGATCACTTTTACCCAGAATGTCCCTTTAAAGTTCTTGACATAAAAAGTCCATACTGTAATAAAATCCAGTTGTATCTGTGTGACAACCGACAACCACGACAAATGCCACTGGGTTATCGCCCAACTTTCCACAAACTAAGATGGTGATATGGGATCTGGACGAAATTCCTTCCATTGCTTTAGCGAGCCGGGGAACAGCGGCTCTTATGGCGGCCATATTATTTGAATCCAGCTTTCCTGAATAGAGATCTAACCAAGAACCGCCCGAGGGCTGGCCACAACCAGGGGGAGAGGCGCTCATCATTTCGGGAGGACATCATGCACTGTTATCTGTCCTGCCACATTCCCAGCATATTTCCCCCTTCAGCAGCGGCAGGGAAGGGGTTAACCCTGAATGCGACCTGAGATTTCAGCATTTTTTTTCTCTGCAGCGGGTTTCACTACAAACCAGGAAAGTTTTACCCTACAAGAGGTCAAACGTGGAACCACCAGAGCGGCGACTTTCAGCCACATTTTTAGTTTTTTTGTCTGTGTGTCGGTGCAGAAAGTGAGCGCAGCTACGAGCCGAGTGCGCAGCGGTGTCACAATATCCGACACGTGGCGGTGGCACAATGACCGCGCTGAGGCATCACAGGAAGATTTCACCAGCTGTGAATTACAAGGAAGCTCTAGAATAGAGATATCTTAATGTACACACAATGCAGAGCCAAAAGGATGTATCTCACAGCAGAAGGTTTGTTACAATTGTATTCTGTGTGGACAATCCTCCAGGAGCTGAACATCTACAGCACATGGCCCCCGTCCTGACGGTTCGTTGCAATGTACAGTTGTGGCCAAAAGTATTGACACCCCTGCAATTCTGTCAGATAATACTCCGTTTCTTCCTGAAAATGATTGCAAACACAAATTCTTTGTTATTATTATCTTCATTTAATTTGTCTTAAATGAAAAAACACAAAAAGAATTGTCCTAAAGCCAAATTGGATATAATTCCACACCAAATATAAAAAAGAGGGTGGACAAAAGTATTGGCACTGTTCGAAAAATCGTGATGCTTCTCTAATTTGTGTAATTAACAGCACCTGTAACTTACCTGTGGCACCTAACAGGTGTTGGCCATAACTAAATCACACTTGCAGCCAGTTGACATGGATTAAAGTTGACTCAACCTCTGTCCTGTGTCCTTGTGTGTACCACATTGAGCATGGAGAAAAGAAAGAAGACCAAAGAACTGTCTGAGGACTTGAGAAACCAAATTGTGAGGAAGCATGAGCAATCTCAAGGATACAAGTCCATCTCCAAAGACCTGAATGTTCCTGTGTCTACCGTGCGCAGTGTCATCAAGAAGTGTAAAGCCCATGGCACTGTGGCTAACCTCCCTAGATGTGGACGGAAAAGAAAAATTGACAAGAGATTTCAACGCAAGATTGTGCGGATGTTGGATAAAGAACCTCGACTAACATCCAAACAAGTTCAAGCTGCCCTGCAGTCCGAGGGTACAACAGTGTCAACCCGTACTATCCGTCGGCGTCTCAATGAAAAGGGACTGTATGGTAGGAGACCCAGGAAGACCCCACTTCTTACACCGAGACATAAAAAAGCCAGGCTGGAGTTTGCCAAAACTTACCTGAAAAAGCCTAAAACGTTTTGGAAGAATGTTCTCTGGTCAGATGAGACAAAAGTAGAGCTTTTTGTGCAAAGGCATCAACATAGAGTTTACAGGAGAAAAAAAGAGGCATTCAAAGAAAAGAACACGGTCCTTACAGTCAAACATGGCGGAGGTTCCCTGATGTTTTGGGGTTGCTTTGCTGCCTCTGGCACTGGACTGCTTGACCGTGTGCATGGCATTATGAAGTCTGAAGACTACCAACAAATTTTGCATCATAATGTAGGGACCAGTGTGAGAAAGCTGGGTCTCCCTCAGAGGTCATGGGTCTTCCAGCAGGACAATGACCCAAAACACACTTCAAAAAGCACTAGAAAATGGTTTGAGAGAAAGCACTGGAGACTTCTAAGGTGGCCAGCAATGAGTCCAGACCTGAATCCCATAGAACACCCGTGGAGAGATCTAAAAATGGCAGTTTGGAGAAGGCACCCTTCTAATATCAGGGACCTGGAGCAGTTTGCCAAAGAAGAATGGTCTAAAATTCCAGCAGAGCATTGTAAGAAACTCATTGATGGTTACCGGAAGTGGTTGGTCGCAGTTATTTTGGCTAAAGGTTGTGGAACCAAGTATTAGGCTGAGGGTGCCAATACTTTTGTGTGGCCCATTTTTGGAGCTTTGTGTGAAATGATCAATGTTTTGCTTTTTGCTTCATTCTCTTTTGTGTTTTTTCATTTAAGACAAATTAAATGAAGATAATAATACCAAAGAATTTGTGTTTGCAATCATTTTCAGGAAGAAACTGAGTATTATCTGACAGAATTGCAGGGGTGTCAATTACCCCCTATTGAAGAAACTCACGCGAAACGCGCGTCGGGGAACGGCTGCCACCTACAGGTCAGGTATTCACATTGAGCTGCTATGCATATTTAATTATTTCAGCTGTGCAGTTGCACTTTTCCACATAGCGATATGTTCTTCCCATGGTAGGAGGCTTTCTGACTTTGTGATTCGTTTTCCATGCATTTCCACTAGGCTATATAATACCTTTACCTTATTGCAGTTTGCACTTAGCACTTTTTGGATCAAGATGGACATACAATTCTCTTACATATTGTCAGCCTTCTTTAGTTCTGCTATGCACTAGCTAGTCTGGGAGGATTTAGCTGGTGGCTTATTATCTACATATGCTACCTGACAGCTCATCCTTTTATAATTATCTCATATCACATGATAAATTTTGTTATTGGGGATTTTGTTCAGTATTTACATATTTAAGAAGGGTGCATTTATGTAACTATACATTTTATACTGTCAGTATTGTTTTTCAAATAATCATTCAGTGCACCAAAATAAAATCATACAATAGTAACACTTTCCCTATACTTTTGTCTATGTGATACATCTGCTGGTGGTTCCATTGTGCACATTGTATCTATGTATACCTTTTGTGATCCATACAATGAGTATGTATTTTATATGACTTAATAAATGCTGTTTTTAGCTTACTGCATGTTTTTCATACTTCCTCTTTCTCTTGGATTGTAGTATATTATAGGAAGCTTTATATAGGCCTTGTTATTTGAGAAATCCTCTAAAGCTAAGTTTGCTGCTCGGCTTTTTGCATTGGTGCTTTGACTTTGTTTTGCTTTGTTTTTCTGGATTTCTGCCATTCCCTGCTGGGGTGTGCTGAATTCCTTTAGCTCTGTCTTCTGAAAATACCTGAGTGCTGATTTAGTTTTTGAAGCCTAGCTGCTTCAGGGCCTTTTTCATATCAGCTTGTTGGCTTATGTCTTTGATAGGGTTTTGGCAGATTGCAGACAGCAGCCTTCCTGTCCTTTCCTATCTAGGTAGTTTTGGGCCCCATCTTTGCTCAGTCTGTCTTTCTGTCTGTGTTAGTATTTTCATCTTGCTTCACCATCATTATATGTTGGGGGCTGCCTATTGCTTTGGGGTCTGCTCTGGGGCAGTTTAGATTTCCCCTTTCCTTCTTTAGGCCTATTAAATTCTCCGGCTGTGATCGAGGGGTCTAAGGCATCGTAGGAACCCCCCACGGCTACTGCTAGTTGTGTTGATAGGTTCAGGGGTCTGCAATCTGATAGATGCCAACTTCTCTGGTTTTCTGGACTTAGCTTGTATTTCTGTTTTTGCCTCCTACGGTGACTCATTCATAACAGAATCACCTGCCATACCGCAGATCCTAGGGTACTCAATAGCAGGAAAGAATTGAGAAGAGAAAAAAAAAAAAAAAAAGTGTATATTTTTTCCTCTAAAACCAGGGGAAGAGTCTTGAGGAGATCATTTGCATATTCCCAGTGCCTTCTGGGATAAGTGAAGAGTCTCCGCGAGCTCAACGATCACTGGGTTTTGGCCGTTGCAGCTGAAAAGAGGAAATCGGAAAACCAGGGGAAGAGTCTTGAGGAGATCATTTGCATATTCCCAGTGCCTTCTGGGATAAGTGAAGAGTCTCCGCGAGCTCAACGATCACTGGGTTTTGGCCGTTGCAGCTGAAAAGAGGAAATCGGAAAACCAGGGGAAGAGTCTTGAGGAGATCATTTGCATATTCCCAGTGCCTTCTGGGATAAGTGAAGAGTCTCCGCGAGCTCAACGATCACTGGGTTTTGGCCGTTGCAGCTGAAAAGAGGAAATCGGAAAACCAGGGGAAGAGTCTTGAGGAGATCATTTGCATATTCCCAGTGCCTTCTGGGATAAGTGAAGAGTCTCCGCGAGCTCAACGATCACTGGGTTTTGGCCGTTGCAGCTGAAATCGGAAAAACCGCGTGCCTTTCGGCGCGCGAATTTGGGCTCATCTTTCATCGTTTTTAAGAAATCTTAAGATGGAAGAGGCCAGGAGCCATTTGGTGAGCTGCATTTCTTGCTACATGTTCACAGACTTACCAGTGGAAAAGCCAAACTTCACATGCCACAAATGCAAGCTTGTGTCCCTGTTGGAGGAAAAGTTGCAAAATCTCGAAGAGAGGTTAGCTACGTTGAAGATCATTAAGGAAGGTGAAGAGTTCTTGGACAGAGCAGAATTATCTCTTCATGTTACAGAAAGAGAAGAAATTCGAAGTGCACCTGAAGAAACAGAGAAATGGAGACATGTGACCCAGAGAAGCAGGAGGATCAGGAGGCAGTCAGCACCCATACTGCTTAGAAACCAGTACCAGGCTCTCACGCAGGAAAACAATGAAGAAATACATCAGGATAAGACTTTGCTAACAAGCAGCAACCTTGTACGCCTTCAGAGTCCTCCTGGATGGAGAAAGAAAAATGTTGTGAAGAAGAAACGGAGAGTGGTGGTCATGGGGGATTCCCTGTTGAGAGGAACTGAGGCCGCTATCTGCAGACCGGATATAACTTCAAGAGAAATGTGCTGTCTTCCAGGTGCAAAAATTAAAGATGTGTCTGACCGGATATCAGGACTCTTCAGACCTACAGATGACTACCCATTCCTGCTACTACATGTGGGGACAAATGACACTGCAAGAAACGACCTGGAAACCATCTGCAGAGACTTTGAAGACTTAGGCAAGAAAGTGAAAGAACTGGGAGCGCAGGTGGTCTTCTCTTCCATCCTCCCAGTGGATGGCCATGGAACAAGGAGGTGGAATAAGATTCTGCAGGTGAACAACTGGCTACGTCGATGGTGCCGTCAGCAACGATTTGGATTTCTGGATCACGGAGTGAACTACTTATACGATGGACTACTTGCTAGAGATGGGGTGCACCTTACGAAGACTGGAAAGCATGTATTTGGAAGTCGCCTTGCTACACTTGTAAGGAGAGCTTTAAACTAGAACAACATGGGAAGGGAAGCAAAAGACCAGAAAAAGCCATACACCTGACAAATGCTATTGAGAACTCTGCTATTAGAAGTGGAAAGGAAGAACAAAGACGAAAGAATCTAATTAATACAAATTTTGGAGAAAGAGAAACCAATCACAAACTAAAATGTTTCTATACTAATGCACAAAGCATGGGCAACAAACAAGGAGAATTGGAACTACTAACACAGGAAAAGAAATATGATGTCATTGGAATCACTGAAACTTGGTGGGACAATACACATGATTGGAATACAAGACTAGAAGGATACAACTTATTTGCAAGAAACAGACTTGATAAACGAGGAGGGGGTGTCGCATTGTATGTTAGAAACGCGTATATCTGCACAGAGATTGAAGCTTCAGAGACTGGGAGTTCTGTGGAAACTGTTTGGGTAAGAATACAAGGACAGAACAACGGAAAGGACACCATTGTAGGCATTTACTACAGGCCGCCTGTGCAAGCTGAAGCTATGGATGAACTCTTTATGCATCAAATGGCCAAGTTCTCCAAAAAATATGACATAGTTGTCATGGGAGATTTCAACTATCCAGACATTTGTTGGGAATCTCTCTCAGGCAAAACTAACAGGTCAAGGAAATTCTTATCCTCTCTTGCTGACAACTTTATCTTCCAAAAGGTAAGGGAGAAAACAAGGGGAACTGCTACCTTGGATCTAATCCTTATAAACAGGGAGGAAATGGTTGAGGAGGTAAAAGTGGCTGGAACCCTAGGAGGTAGCGACCATGCTATTTTAGAATTTTGGATAACTAGAGGCGGAAGACCTGTGAAGACTCAGACGTCAAGGTTAGATTTCAGAAAGGCAGATTTTAAGGGATTCAGAAAGAGAATTGGAGGGATCCAATGGCTGGATATCCTTAAAGACAAAAATGTCCAGGAAGGATGGGAAATCTTGAAAAATGAAATTCTCAAAGCACAGTTGTTAATTCCGAAAAGAGGGAAGAATAGGAAGCATTTAAGGAAACCAGGATGGATGAACACAGAACTTAAGCACATGCTAAAAAGGAAGAAAAAAATGTTTATAAAATGGAAAGAGGGAGGCATATCTAAAGAAGAATATAATGCTGTCTGCAGAACCTGCAGGACACAAATCAGATTATCTAAAGCTGAAAATGAATTGAGGCTTGCAAGAGATGTCAAAAGCAATAATAAAGGATTTTGGGGATATGTCAAAAGTAAAAGAAAAGTCAAAGATGCTATAGGATTTTTACAGGATGAAAATGATGAAATGGTAAGACAGGATGTTGAGAAGGCTGAACTTTTAAATTCCTATTTTGCATCTGTTTTCTCTCAGAAAGGAAATGTAACATCAACTGTTATTCACTGTCCTATTAAGGGAATAGAAGAATCCAGGATATCTATAAACAGAAAGATAGTGAGGAAACACTTAGCTAACCTAAATGAATTCAAGTCTCCAGGTCCAGATGAATTACACCCCAGAGTACTGAAGGAGATAGCAGAAGAAATTTTTGAACCCCTCTCTATAATCTTTGAAAATTCTTGGAGAACAGGAGAAGTGCCAGAAGACTGGAGAAGAGCAAATGTTGTTCCTATCTTCAAAAAGGGGAAGAAGGTGGACCCAGGTAACTATAGGCCGGTGAGTCTGACTTCTATACCAGGAAAGATCTTTGAACAAATTATTAAACAACATGTATGTCAATACCTGGATAAGAATGAAGTGATCAAACAGAGTCAGCATGGGTTTGTAACTAATAAGTCATGTCAGACTAACTTAATTTCCTTCTATGACGGTATCACTGATTGGGTAGATCAAGGAAATGCTGTAGATATAGTATATCTTGACTTCAGCAAAGCATTTGACAAAGTCTCTCATACAATCCTTATTGAAAAAATGATTAAGTATGGAATGGACAAGGCAACTGTTAGGTGGATTCATAACTGGCTTAGTGATCGGACCCAAAGAGTGGTCGTAAATGGCTGCACATCCAGTTGGAAGAATGTCTCAAGTGGGGTACCACAGGGCTCTGTCCTGGGCCCTGTATTGTTCAACATCTTTATCAACGATTTAGATGAAGGAATTGAGGGTAAACTGATTAAATTTGCTGATGACACAAAGCTAGGAGGGATAGCTAATACTAGAGAAGAGAGAGAGAGGATTCAAAAAGATTTAAATAAACTGGAGAAGTGGGCAGCAACTAACAGAATGGTTTTTAACAGGGAGAAATGCAAAGTGCTACATCTGGGCAATAAAAATGGAAAAAGCATATATAGAATGGGAGGAATAGGGCTAAGTGACAGCACATGTGAAAAAGACTTGGGTATACTAATAGATCACAGACTGAATATGAGTCAACAGTGTGATGCAGCAGCAAAAAAGGCAAATGCAATTCTAGGATGTATTAACAGAAGCATACAGTCTAGATCACGTGAAGTCATTATTTCCCTCTACTCCTCTTTGGTCAGACCTCATCTGGAATATTGTGTCCAGTTTTGGGCACCACATTTTAAAAAAGACATCAACAAACTGGAGCAAGTTCAGAAAAGAGCGACCAGAATGGTGACCGGTCTGCAAACCCTGTCTTATGAGGAAAGGTTGCAGGATTTGGGAATGTTTAGTTTGCAAAAGAGAAGACTGAGAGGAGACTTAATAGCTGTCTACAAATATCTAAAGGGCTGTCACATTGTAGAAGGATCAACTTTATTCTCATTTGCACAAGGAAAGACTAGAAGCAATGGGATGAAACTGAATGGGAGGAAACACAGATTAGATATTAGAAAAAACTTTTTGACAGTTAGAGTGATCAATGAGTGGAACAGGCTGCCACGAGAAGTGGTGAGTTCTCCTTCAATGGAAGTCTTCAAACAGAGGCTGGACAGACATCTGACTGGGATGATTTAGCGAATCCTGCTTTGAGCAGGGGGTTGGACCAGATGGCCCAGGAGGTCCCTTCCAACTCTACGATTCTATGATTCTATGATTCTATGATTCTCTACATCTCTGAGGCCGTAGGGGGAATTTTTTTTTCTGTCAACGGAGATAAAGCAATTGTCTGATCGTGTGGAGCAGCTCGCTGCGGAAGTGCGGGGAATTTCCGCCTACCTTGCTCATTCACATGCTGCTGAACCAAAGATTCCTACACCTGATGTATTTTTTGGGGATCGGTCTAAATTTTTGAATTTCAAAAATAATTGTAAATTATTTTTTGCCTTGAAGCCTAACTCGTCAGGGAGCTCCGCGCAGCAGGTTAAAATTGTCATCTCTTTGCTGCGTGGCCATCCCCAGGATTGGGCGTTTTCTTTGAAACCAGATGATCCTATTCTGACTAATGTGAACGCATTTTTTCAGGCCTTGGGGTTGTTGTATGACGAACCTAATGCCATTGATCAGGCTGAAAAGACCCTGCTGGCATTGAGCCAGGGTCGTGATTCTGCAGAATTGTACTGTCAAAAATTCCGAAAGTGGGCAGTACTTACTACCTGGAATGATAATGCCTTGGCTGCTCTCTTTCGGAAGGGGTTGTCAGAAGCCGTAAAAGATACTATGGTGGGATTTCCTGTTCCCTCTGGTCTTGACGATTCCATGTCATTAGCCATTCAGGTTGATCGGCGTTTGCGCGAACGCAAAGCTGCATGAGAGGTGTTGCCACCTGTTGAACAAATGTCTGAACCTATGCAATGTGATAGAGTTTTTTCCAGAGAGCAGCGTCAGGAGTTCAGAAGGCGTAATAAGTTGTGTTTTTTCTGTGGAGATGCCTCGCATATTATTTCTGTCTGTCCTAAACGAGAGAAACGTTTTGCACACACGTTTTCTGTTGGTGGTGTTCAACCTAAGTTTCTTCTGGTTATTACTCTGATCTGCTCCCTGTCCACATTTTCCGCCAAGGCTTTTGTGGATTCGAGAGCAGCCCTAAACCTAATGGACTTGGATTTTGCTAAACGTTGTGGATTTCCGATGACACCTCTGCAGACGCCTATCCCTTTGAGGGGGATTGATGCTACTCCTTTGGCTAAAAATAAACCTCAGTTTTGGACCCAGGTGGTAATGCGGGTCGCCCCAGACCATCAAGAAAATTGCAGATTTTTGGTGTTGCATAATCTGCATGATACTATTGTTCTAGGGTTTCCCTGGTTACAAATTCATAATCCAGTTTTGGATTGGAAATCTGTGTCTGTGGTGAGTTGGGGTTGTCGGTGTGCCTTTAGTGAGGCTCCGGTGTTTTCCACCTCTCCTCAGTCGCATGATGTTCCTGATTATTTGGCGGACTTTTATGATGTATTTAGTGAGAATGAGTCTGCGTCTCTGCCTCCTCATAGGAGTTATGACTGTGCAATTGAACTGAGCCCGGGGTGTAAATTCCCCAAAGGTCGGCTCTTCAATTTATCTGTACCCGAGCACGAGGCTATGCGATCCTATATTAAGGAGGCGTTGGAGAAGGGTCATATTAGACCATCCTCGTCACCCATAGGTGCCGGTTTTTTTTTTGTAGCCAAAAAGGATGGATCATTAAGACCTTGTATTGATTATCGTGCCCTCAACAAAATTACTGTTAAATATCAGTATCCGTTACCCCTGATTTCTGCTCTATTCTCCAGAGTTAAAGGTGCTTGCTGGTTTACCAAGCTTGACCTCAGGGGGGCGTATAATTTTATTCGCATTAAGCATGGAGATGAATGGAAGACGGCGTTTAATACTCCGGAGGGACATTTTGAGTACCTGGTGATGCCTTTTGGGCTCACTAATGCCCCTTCTGTCTTCCAATGCTTCATGAACGATATTTTCCGAGATTTTGTCGATAAATTTTTGATTATCTATCTGGATGATATTTTGATCTTCTCCAAGGATTGGGATTCTCATGTGGAACATATTCGGACTGTGTTCCGGATCTTGAGGGAGAATTCCCTGTATGTCAAAGGATCTAAATGCCTTTTTGGAGTACAGAGGATTTCTTTTTTGGGATTTATTTTGTCCCCGTCAACTATTGAAATGGACCCGGCCAAGGTACAGGCCATTTACGATTGGGTTCAGCCCACTTCTTTGAAGGCCCTCCAGAAGTTTTTGGGTTTTGCTAATTTTTATCGGAAATTTATAGCAAAATTTTCTAGTATTGCCAAGCCATTGACTGATTTGACTAAGAAGGGTGCTGATGTGTTAAATTGGTCTCCGGAGGCTGTTTCTTCCTTTCAGGAGCTGAAGCGAAGATTCACCTCCGCCCCGGTTTTGCGGCAACCTGATGTCTCACTTCCATTCCAGGTAGAGGTGGATGCTTCTGAGATTGGTGCAGGAGCGGTGTTGTCCCAAACATCTAAAATTAATCCCTGTGCTTTCTTTTCCCGAAAGTTCTCTCCACCTGAACGTAACTATGATGTGGGGAATAGGGAACTGTTGGCCATGAAATGGGCATTTGAGGAGTGGAGACATTGGTTGGAGGGAGCTAAGCATCAAGTCGTGGTCCTCACTGACCACAAGAATTTGATTTACCTAGAGTCGACTAAGCGTTGAACCCTAGACAGGCTAGGTTGGCCTTGTTTTTTTACACGTTTTGATTTTGTGGTTTCTTTTCTTCCTGGAACGAAGAATGTCAAGGCAGACGCCCTCTCTAGGAGCTTCTTTGCTGATTCTCCTGTGGTGACCAAGCCTGCTACCATCTTAGGCGAAGGGGTAGTTCTTTCTGCCATCTCGCCCGATTTGAGACGTGCTCTGGAAGAGTTCCAGGAGGACAAACCTGAGCATTGTCCCAGTGGAAAGTTGTATATTCCTGACCAGTGGAAGAAGAGAGTGATGTCTGAAGTTCATTGCTCTTCTTTGGCTGGTCATCCAGGTATTTTTGGTACTAGAGATCTGGTGAGTCGGTTTTTTTGGTGGCCCTCCTTGTCTCGTGATGTCAGGAATTTTGTGCAGTCCTGTGGGACGTGCTCCCGGTCTAAATCGTGTTCTCGCTCTAGTGGGTTGTTGATGCCTTTGCCTGTCCCCAAGAGGCCATGGACCCATATTTCAATGGATTTCATCTCTGATATGCCTGTCTCTCAAAGAATGACTGTTATTTGTGATAGGTTCTCTAAGATGGTTCATCTTGTACCACTCCCTAAGTTGCCATCTTCCTCTGAGTTGGTGCCCCTGTTTTTACAACAGGTGGTTCGTTTGCACGGGAATCCCGAGAACATTGTATCTGACAGAGGAGTCCAGTTTGTGTCTAGATTTTGGAGAATTTTCTGTTCCAGGCTGGGAATTCAGTTGTCCTTCTCCTCTGCTTTTCACCCTCAGACCAATGGGCAGACAGAGAGAACAAACCAGACCTTGGAGTCATATTTGAGATGTTTTATTTCTGCTGATCAGGATGATTGGGTTTCATTTTTGCCCTTGGCCGAATTTGCTTTAAATAATAGAGCTAGTTCTGCCACTTTGATGTCACCTTTTTTTTTGTAACTTTGGGTTTCATCCTCGATTTTCTTCAGGGCAGGTGGAGCCCTCTGCCTGCCCATGTGTTGACACTGTGGTGGAGAGAATGCACCAGATCTGGGACCAAGTGGTGGATAAGTTATCTCTCTCCCAGGAAAAGGCCCAGCGGTTTTCCAACCGACATAGGACCATTGGTCCCCAGTTTAAGGCTGGTGATATGGTGTGGTTATCATCAAAAAATATTGCTATGAAGGTGGCTTCTCCTAAGTTTAAGCCTAGATTTATTGGACCTTACAAGATTGTGGAGATTATTAATCCGGTCTCTTTTCGTTTGGCTCTTCCTGTCACATTTAAAATCCATAATGTGTTCCATAAATCTTTGTTGAAGAGGTTTGTTGAACCTGTTGTTCCGGGGGTGGCACCTCCAGACCCTGTATTGGTTGAAGGTAACATGGAATATGAGGTAGAGAAAGTACTGGATTCCCGTCTGGCTAGACGGAGACTCCAGTATTTGGTTAAGTGGAAGGGTTATGGTCAGGAGGATAATTCCTGGGTCTCTGCCGCTGATATTCATGCCAAAAGATTGGTGCGTGCCTTTCATCGGGCTCACCCTGATCGCCCTGGTGGCGTAGTTGAGGGTTCGGTGACCCCTCCTCAAGGGGGAGGTACTGTTGTGAGTTCATTTTCCCCTTCACTACTGAGGCCCGAGGAACTCCCTCTTCTGGTAAAGAAAGGTAGTGAGCCTGATTATCAAACACCTGAGGCTGATGATGATGACTGGCTGAGTGGAGTTACTAACTGGATATAAGGCTGCCGACGCCCTCCTGCACTGCGGGTGATTTCTCTGTGGGATCCTTGGAGACCAGTCTGAATTCCTGCTCCTCTAAAGCTAAGTTTGCTGCTCGGCTTTTTGCATTGGTGCTTTGACTTTGTTTTGCTTTTCTGGATTTCTGCCATTCCCTGCTGGGGTGTGCTGAATTCCTTTAGCTCTGTCTTCTGAAAATACCTGAGTGCTGATTTAGTTTTTGAAGCCTAGCTGCTTCAGGGCCTTTTTCATATCAGCTTGTTGGCTTATGTCTTTGATAGGGTTTTGGCAGATTGCAGACAGCAGCCTTCCCGTCCTTTCCTATCTAGGTGGTTTTGGGCCCCGTCTTTGCTCAGTCTGTCTTTCTGTCTGTGTTAGTATTTTCATCTTGCTTCACCATCATTATATGTTGGGGGCTGCCTATTGCTTTGGGGTCTGCTCTGGGGCAGTTTAGATTTCCCCTTTCCTTCTTTAGGCCTATTTAATTCTCCGGCTGTGATCGAGGGGTCTAGGGCATCGTAGGAACCCCCCACGGCTACTGCTAGTTGTGTTGATAGGTTCAGGGGTCTGCAATCTGATAGATGCCAACTTCTCTGGTTTTCTGGACTTAGCTTGTATTTCTGTTTTTGCCTCCTATGGTGACTCATTCATAACACTCTATGTTGATGCCTTTGCCCAAAAAGCTCTACTTTTATCTCATCTGACCAGAGAACATTCTTCCAAAACGTTTTAGGCTTTTTCAGGTAAGTTTTGGCAAACTCCAGCCTGGCTTTTTTATGTCTCGGGGTAAGAAGTGGGGTCTTCCTGGGTCTCCTACCATACAGTCCCTTTTCATTCAGACGCTGACGGATAGTACGGGTTGACACTGTTGTACCCTCGGACTGCAGGGCAGCTTGAACTTGTTTGGATGTTAGTCGAGGTTCTTTATCCAACATCCGCACAATCTTGCGTTGAAATCTCTTGTCAATTTTTCTTTTCCGTCCACATCTAGGGAGGTTAGCCACAGTGCCATGGGCTTTAAACTTCTTGATGACACTGTGCACGGTAGACACAGGAACATTCAGGTCTTTGGAGATGGACTTGTAGCCTTGAGATTGCTCATGCTTCCTCATAATTTGGTTTCTCAAGTCCTCAGACAGTTCTTTGGTCTTCTTTCTTTTCTCCATGCTCAAAGTGGTACACACAAGGACACAGGACAGAGGTTGAGTCAACGTTAATCCATGTCAACTGGCTGCAAGTGTGATTTAGTTATTGCCAACACCTGTTAGGTGCCACAGGTAAGTTACAGGTGTTGTTAATTACACAAATTAGAGAAGCATCACATGATTTTTCGAACAGTGCCAATAATAATAATAATAATCTTTATTTATATAGCGCCAACATATTCCGCAGCGCTTTACAGTTTAACAGTTTCAAAACACAAGTCATAAGTAACAACGCTAACAATACAATAACTAAAGCAAAATAAGATGAAATAAGACGACCCTGCTCGTGAGAGCTTACAATCTACAATGAGGTGAGGGAGATACAGAGTACAGGTGTGTATTTACAATGGTGTATTTACAATGAAGGTCCAGCCATCTTGAGGGAGTGAAGGATGGATGGAGATAGTGAATGGGCTACACACGCACACTTACACAGAGAATGACTTTGATTAGTGAATGTGATAGGCCGCTCTGAACAGGTGTGTTTTGAGGGAGCGCCTAAAACTATGCAAATATGTGGATAGTCCTGATTTCTTGGGGTAGAGCATTCCAGAGGATAGGAGCAGCACGGGAGAAGTCTTGGAGTCGGGAGTGGGAGGTACGGATTAGTGCAGAGGTTAGTCGAAAGTCGTTTGCAGAGCGCAGCGATCGGCTAGGCCGATAGACAGAAATGAGAGAAGAGATGTAAGGGGGTGCCGCACTGTGGAGAGCTTTGTGGGTGAGAACAAGTACTTAGAATTGGATCCTATAATGAATGGGCAGCCAATGTAAGAACTGGCGAAGAGCGGACGCGTCCGAGTACCGATTACCCAGATGGACGATCCTGGCCGCTGCATTAAGTATGGACTGAGAGGGGATAGTCGAGTGACGGGGAGGCCAATTAATAGAGCATTGCAGTAATCCAGGCGAGAGTGGATCAATGCAACAGTGAGGGTTTTTGTTGTTTCCATAGTAAGAAAGTAAGAAAAGGGCGGATTCTAGAGATGTTCTTTAGGTGTAAGCGGCAAGAGCGGGCAAGGGATTGTATATGGGATGTGAAGGAGAGATTGGTATCAAACATAACACCCAGACAAGCGCGCCTGCTGCCGGGGTGTTATTGTGGTACCACCCACGGAGAGGGAAATGTCAGATTTATATATTTATTATTTATTTATATATTTCAATACTTTTGTCCACCCTCTTTTTTATGTTTGGTGTGGAATTATATCCAATTTGGCTTTAGGACAATTCTTTTTGTGTTTTTTCGTTTAAGACAAATTAAATGAAGTTAATACCAAAGAATGTGTTTGCAATCATTTTCAGGAAGAAACGGAGTATTATCTGACAAAATTGCAGGGGTGTCAATACTTTTGGCCACAACTGTACACACAGATCAGCCAAGACACTAAAACCACCTAATAATGTGTAGCTTCAACTGTCTGATTCATCGAGGTCAGGAATCGTCATACCCCTGAAGACGCCCTGTGGGGTGAAACGTCCCGCAAGTCCCACTGTGTACCAGTAACACCCCAAAAGACCCTCTATATACGGGGAACACCCCACAAGACCCGCCGTATACCGGGAACACCCCACGAGACCCGCCGTATACCGGGAACACCCCACGAGACCCGCCGTATACCGGGAACACCCCACGAGACCCGCCGTATACCGGGAACACCCCACGAGACCCGCCGTATACCGGGAACACCCCACGAGACCCACCGTATACAGGGTGCACCCCACGAGACCCGCCATACACCGGGAGCACCCCACGAGACCCACCGTATACCGGGAACACCCCACGAGACCCTCCGTATACTGGGAACACCCCACAAGACCAGCCGTATACCGGGAACACCCCACGAGACCCTCCGTATACCGGGAACACCCCACAAGACCAGCCATACACTGGGAGCACCCCACAAGACCCACCGTATACCGGGAACACCCCACGAGACCCTCCGTATACTGGGAACACCCCACAAGACCCGCCGTATACCGGGAACACCCCACGAGACCCTCCGTATACCGGGAGCACCCCACAAGACCCACCGTATACCGGGAACACCCCACGAGACCCTCCGTATACAGGGTGCACCCCACGAGACCCGCCATACACCGGGAGCACCCCACAAGACCCACCGTATACCGGGAACAGCCCACGAGACCCTCCGTATACTGGGAACACCCCACAAGACCAGCCATACACTGGGAGCACCCCACAAGACCCACCGTATACCGGGAACACCCCACGAGACCCTCCGTATACTGGGAACACCCCACAAGACCCGCCGTACACCGGGAGCACCCCACGAGACCCACCGTATACTGAGAACACCCCACAAGACCCTCCGTATACTGGGAACACCCCACAAGACCCTCTATATACAGGGAATACCCCACAAGATCTGCCATATACCAGGAACACCCCACAAGTCCCTCTATATAAAGGCAACACCCCACAAGAGCCGCTGTATACCAGGAACACCCCACAAGACCCACCGTATACCGGGAAGACCCGCCGTATACAGGGTGCACCCTACGAGACCCGCCGTACACCGGGAACACCCCACAAGACCTGCCGTATACCGGGAACACCCCACAAGTCCCTCTATATAAGGGCAACACCCCACAAGAGCCGCTGTATACCAGGAACACCCCACGAGACCCGCCGTACAGCGGGAACACCCCACGAGACCCTCCGTACACCGGGAACACCCCACGAGAACCGCCGTATATGATTCCTCTGTGAGGTGACATTTCGCTGCTCGATTCCTTCCCGATGGTTCGTTACAATGCGTCAGTGCAGGCTTTAAGCTCTCGGGATGATCCGGCACGGAGAGGGTTACAGGACGGCCCGGTACTTTTCGGTCACCGCGACCTCTTCATCCTTCGCGCAGGTTTCTGGGTAGTGTAGTCCCGATATTCCGGGCTCGGGATTGGTCAGGACGTGGCCAATGGTTGGCGGGCTGTCCAGGTCCCGGCACTCCCCGCGGTGTGACGTTAGAGGGGGCGTGTGTCGTTGGCTCAGTGAGAGCAGTGCGGCTGTGGAGAGCGGAGCTCCGGACCCTCCATGGTAAGTGCAGCCCGGGAGAGCGGGGACAGGACGAGGGCTGCACCGGGGGCCGAGCGGTGTCTGCAGCCCCAACACTGAGGGAGCTGAGGCGGGAGGATGCGCTGCCCGGCATGTGAGGGAAGCGCGCGGTGTCCGGAGCTGCCGCAGAGCCCGGGAGTGGGGGGAGCAGGAGAGTGGCGGGGCCGGCAGGAGCCGAGTGCTCCCCGAACACTGCAGCTCCGGGGCACCGGGAGAGGGGACTGCGGAGCCGGGGGCTGACAGAGGTGACTGGGGGGGAGTGCAGGGGGCTGACAGAGGTGACTGGGGGGGAGTGCAGGGGGCTGACAGAGGTGACGGGGGGGGGAGTGCAGGGGGCTGACAGAGGTGACTGGGGGGGAGTGCAGGGGGCTGACAGAGGTGACTGGGGGGGAGTGCAGGGGGCTGACAGAGGTGACTGGGGGGGAGTGCAGGGGGCTGACAGAGGTGACTGGGGGGGGAGTGCAGGGGGCTGACAGAGGTGACGGGGGGGGGAGTGCAGGGGGCTGACAGAGGTGACTGGGGGGGAGTGCAGGGGGCTGACAGAGGTGACTGGGGGGGAGTGCAGGGGGCTGACAGAGGTGACTGGGGGGGGAGTGCAGGGGGCTGACAGAGGTGACTGGGGGGGAGTGCAGGGGGCTGACAGGTGACTGGGGGGGGAGTGCAGGGGGCTGACAGAGGTGACTGGGGGGGAGTGCAGGGGGCTGACAGAGGTGACTGGGGGGGAGTGCAGGGGGCTGACAGAGGTGACTGGGGGGGAGTGCAGGGGGCTGACAGAGGTGACTGGGGGGGAGTGCAGGGGGCTGACAGAGGTGACTGGGGGGGGAGTGCAGGGGGCTGACAGAGGTGACTGGGGGGGGAGTGCAGGGGGCTGACAGAGGTGACTGGGGGGGGAGTGCAGGGGGCTGACAGAGGTGACTGGGGGGGAGTGCAGGGGGCTGACAGAGGTGACTGGGGGGGAGTGCAGGGGGCTGACAGAGGTGACTGGGGGGGGAGTGCAGGGGGCTGACAGAGGTGACTGGGGGGGGGAGTGCAGGGGGCTGACAGAGGTGACTGGGGGGGAGTGCAGGGGGCTGACAGAGGTGACTGGGGGGGAGTGCAGGGGGCTGACAGAGGTGACTGGGGGGGAGTGCAGGGGGCTGACAGAGGTGACTGGGGGGAGTGCAGGGGGCTGACAGAGGTGACTGGGGGGGAGTGCAGGAGGCTGACAGAGGTGACTGGGGGGGAGTGCAGGGGGCTGACAGAGGTGACTGGGGGGGGAGTGCAGGGGGCTGACAGAGGTGACTGGGGGGAGTGCAGGGGGCTGACAGGTGACGGGGGGGAGTGCAGGGGGCTGACAGAGGTGACTGGGGGGGGAGTGCAGGGGGCTGACAGAGGTGACTGGGGGGGAGTGCAGGGGGCTGACAGAGGTGACTGGGGGGGAGTGCAGGAGGCTGACAGAGGTGACTGGGGGGGAGTGCAGGGGGCTGACAGAGGTGACTGGGGGGGGAGTGCAGGGGGCTGACAGAGGTGACTGGGGGGGGAGTGCAGGGGGCTGACAGGTGACTGGGGGGAGTGCAGGGGGCTGACAGAGGTGACGGGGGGGAGTGCAGGGGGCTGACAGAGGTGACGGGGGGGGAGTGCAGGGGGCTGACAGAGGTGACGGGGGGGGAGTGCAGGGGGCTGACAGAGGTGACTGGGGGGGAGTGCAGGGGGCTGACAGAGGTGACTGGGGGGGGGAGTGCAGGGGGCTGACAGAGGTGACTGGGGGGGGAGTGCAGGGGGCTGACAGAGGTGACTGGGGGGGGAGTGCAGGGGGCTGACAGAGGTGACTGGGGGGGAGTGCAGGGGGCTGACAGAGGTGACTGGGGGGGAGTGCAGGGGGCTGACAGAGGTGACTGGGGGGGAGTGCAGGGGGCTGACAGAGGTGACTGGGGGGGAGTGCAGGAGGCTGACAGAGGTGACTGGGGGGGAGTGCAGGAGGCTGACAGAGGTGACTGGGGGGGTGTGCAGGGGGCTGACAGAGGTGACTGGGGGGGGAGTGCAGGGGGCTGACAGAGGTGACTGGGGGGGAGTGCAGGGGGCTGACAGAGGTGACTGGGGGGGTGTGCAGGAGGCTGACAGAGGTGACTGGGGGGGGAGTGCAGGGGGCTGACAGAGGTGACTGGGGGGGGAGTGCAGGGGGCTGACAGAGGTGACTGGGGGGGGAGTGCAGGGGGCTGACAGAGGTGACTGGGGGGGTGTGCAGGGGGCTGACAGAGGTGACTGGGGGGGGTGTGCAGGGGGCTGACAGAGGTGACTGGGGGGAGTGCAGGGGGGCTGAAAGAGGTGACTGGGGGGTGGGGGGGATTGCAAGGGCTGAAGCAGGAGATCAGGGGCTCATACAGCTGCCATGGGGTATCTGGATGTCTGCTGATGACAGTGACCTCAGAAGGGTGAAGGGGCTACATGGAGAGGGGAGATGTCCTGATCCGAGAGTTGCTAAGCACTAGTTATGTGGGACTCATGCAGTTGGTCTGTGCGATGGACGCTGCAGGGTCCGACTCCTGTGTGGCGGCTGATGGGCGGGACGCTGCAGGGTCCGGCTCCCGTGTGGCAGCTGATGGGCGGACGCTGCAGGCTCCGGCTCCCGTGTGGCGGCTGATGGGGGGACGCTGCAGGCTCCGGCTCCCGTGTGGCGGCTGATGGGCGGACGCTGCAGGCTCCGGCTCCCGTGTGGCGGCTGATGGGGGGACGCTGCAGGGTCCGGCTCCCGTGTGGCGGCTGATGGGGGGACGCTGCAGGCTCCGGCTCCCGTGTGGCGGCTGATGGGGGGACGCTGCAGGGTCCGGCTCCCGTGTGGCGGCTGATGGGGGGGACGCTGCAGGGTCCGGCTCCCGTGTGGCGGCTGATGGGGGGGGATGCTGCAGTGACACCGCTGTATTCTTTAGGCGTTTCAGTGATGGGTGCACTGCTGGTAGTGTTTTGGGTTGAGGAAGTGCCCTCATGTGTCGGGTATTCATGATCAGTGCTCCTGCCCCTGGCATGCAGTGTTGTACCCATGTGTACCCTGGATCTGCATCAGTCACATGTTTATCAAAGCCACACTGGCCTATGTAATGTTAAATAATAATAAATTTTATTTTTATAGCGCCGACATATTCCGCAGCACTTTACATTTCAGAGGGGATTTGTACAGACAATAGACATTACAGCATAACAATAATCACATAGATCATAACAGATACCAAGAGGAATGAGGGCCCTGCTCGCAAGCTTACAATCTATGAGGAAAGAGGTAGACACGAAAGGTGGGTGGTAACAATTTCCCTGATTGTATGGACCAGCCATAATGTTAAGTGTGTAACAGTACAGACACAGAGGGCTAATGGATGCATAAAGCATGTGGGAACATGATGCGGGGAACCTGGTTATGGTAAAACTTTTGGCTGTGCCACACAGGGATAGATTAGGTTAATGTGTTGAGGCGGTAGGCCAGTCTGAATAAATGTGTTTTCAGGGCATGCTTAAAATTGTGGGGATTGGGGACTAATCATATTGACCTGGGAAGTGCATTCCAAAGAATTGGCGCAGCACGTGTATATTCTTGGAGACGGGAGTGGGAGGTTCTGATTATTGAGGATGCTAACCTCAGGTCATCAGCAGAACGGAGGGTGCGGGTAGGGTGGTATACTGAAACAAGGGAGGAGATGTAGGGTGGTGCTGAGCCATGGAGGGCTTTGTGGGTGAGGGTAATAAGTTTATACTGAATTCTGGAGTGGATGGGTAGCCAGTGTAAGGACTGGCACAAGGTAGAGGCATCGGTGTAACGATTGGTGAGGAATATGATCCTGGCTGCAGCATTCAAGACAGATTGGAGAGGGGAGAGTTTGGTAAGAGGGAGACCGATTAGAAGAGTTACAATAGTCAAGACGAGAATGAATAAGAGAAACAGTAAGAGTTTTTGCGGAGTCAAAAGTAAGAAAAGGTCGAATTCTAGTAATGTTTTTAAGGTGCAGATGACAAGAGCCGAGCCAGTGATCGAATGTGGGGTGCAAAGGAAAGCTCGGAATCAAGTATGACCCCAAGACAGCGGGCCTGTTGCTGGGGAGTAATAGTGGAACCACACACAGAAATTGCAAATGAAATGCTCTGTGATACTGACACATCAGGACTCTGGGCATGTACCGGTACCCGGGAAATTTGGCAAAGGCATGCACTGTGTGGGCAGGGGGTCTGTGGCTGGGCATTCTCTGTTTGGCTGTGGTAGAGCGGGTGTGTTGCCAGATGTGCACTGTGTAGTAAACACGTTGTGGACAGCATTAAATTTGCCGTTTGATCACTTTAAGTTGAGTGCCGACTTTCCTGTTGTATATCAACGGTGTGGGAACCTACTCTGGCACCCTTTAATAGTTGTGCACACGCCACCTTATTCCAGATGGGCACTGTGTGGCTTGGGGAGATGGGGACACTTGGATCGGACATGCACTGGATGGCCAGGAGTCTGACATTAGGCTTGTGCTCTATGGCTGGGGTCTGATGTTGTGCTGTGTGGCCAGGTGCCTGCTACTGGACATGTGCTGTATTGCGGGGGTCTGACGTTGGGCTTGTCCTGTATGGCTGGGGGTCTGACGTTGGGCTTGTGCTGTGTGGCCTGGTGCCAGCCGCTGGGCATGTGCTGTATGGCTGGGGGTCTGACGTTGGGCTTGTGCTGTATGGCTGGGGGTCTGACGTTGGGCTTGTCCTGTATGGCTGTCATTGGGCTTGTGCTGTGTGGCCGGGGGTCTGACGTTGGGCTTGTGCTGTGTGGCCGGGGGTTTGACGTTGGGCTTGTGCTGTGTGGCCGGGGGTCTGACGTTGGGCTTGTGCTGTGTGGCCGGGGGTCTGACGTTGGGCTTGTGCTGTGTGGCCGGGGGTCTGACGTTGGGCTTGAGCTGTGTGGCCGGGGGTCTGACGTTGGGCTTGCGCTGTGTGGCCGGGGGTCTGACGTTGGGCTTGCGCTGTGTGGCCGGGGGTCTGACGTTGGGCTTGCGCTGTGTGGCCGGGGGTCTGACGTTGGGCTTGCGCTGTGTGGCCGGGGGTCTGACGTTGGGCTTGCGCTGTGTGGCCGGGGGTCTGACGTTGGGCTTGCGCTGTGTGGCCGGGGGTCTGACGTTGGGCATGCGCTGTGTGGCCGGGGGTCTGACGTTGGGCTTGCGCTGTGTGGCCGGGGGTCTGACGTTGGGCTTGCGCTGTGTGGCCGGGGGTCTGACGTTGGGCTTGCGCTGTGTGGCCGGGGGTCTGACGTTGGGCTTGCGCTGTGTGGCCGGGGGTCTGACGTTGGGCTTGCGCTGTGTGGCCGGGGGTCTGACGTTGGGCTTGCGCTGTGTGGCCGGGGGTCTGACGTTGGGCTTGCGCTGTGTGGCCGGGGGTCTGACGTTGGGCTTGCGCTGTGTGGCCGGGGGTCTGACGTTGGGCTTGCGCTGTGTGGCCGGGGGTCTGACGTTGGGCTTGCGCTGTGTGGCCGGGGGTCTGACGTTGGGCTTGCGCTGTGTGGCCGGGGGTCTGACGTTGGGCTTGCGCTGTGTGGCCGGGGGTCTGACGTTGGGCTTGCGCTGTGTGGCCGGGGGTCTGACGTTGGGCTTGCGCTGTGTGGCCGGGGGTCTGACGTTGGGCTTGCGCTGTGTGGCCGGGGGTCTGACGTTGGGCTTGCGCTGTGTGGCCGGGGGTCTGACGTTGGGCTTGCGCTGTGTGGCCGGGGGTCTGACGTTGGGCTTGCGCTGTGTGGCCGGGGGTCTGACGTTGGGCTTGCGCTGTGTGGCCGGGGGTCTGACGTTGGGCTTGCGCTGTGTGGCCGGGGGTCTGACGTTGGGCTTGCGCTGTGTGGCCGGGGGTCTGACGTTGGGCTTGCGCTGTGTGGCCGGGGGTCTGACGTTGGGCTTGCGCTGTGTGGCCGGGGGTCTGACGTTGGGCTTGCGCTGTGTGGCCGGGGGTCTGACGTTGGGCTTGCGCTGTGTGGCCGGGGGTCTGACGTTGGGCTTGCGCTGTGTGGCCGGGGGTCTGACGTTGGGCTTGCGCTGTGTGGCCGGGGGTCTGACGTTGGGCTTGCGCTGTGTGGCCGGGGGTCTGACGTTGGGCTTGCGCTGTGTGGCCGGGGGTCTGACGTTGGACGTGCGCTGTGTGGCCGGGGGTCTGACGTTGGACGTGCGCTGTGTGGCCGGGGGTCTGACTTTGGACGTGCGCTGTGTGGCCGGGGGTCTGACGTTGGGCTTGCGCTGTGTGGCCGGGGGTCTGACGTTGGGCTTGCGCTGTGTGGCCGGGGGTCTGACGTTGGGCTTGCGCTGTGTGGCCGGGGGTCTGACGTTGGGCTTGCGCTGTGTGGCCGGGGGTCTGACGTTGGGCTTGCGCTGTGTGGCCGGGGGTCTGACGTTGGGCTTGCGCTGTGTGGCCGGGGGTCTGACGTTGGGCTTGCGCTGTGTGGCCGGGGGTCTGACGTTGGGCTTGCGCTGTGTGGCCGGGGGTCTGACTTTGGACGTGCGCTGTGTGGCCGGGGGTCTGACTTTGGACGTGCGCTGTGTGGCCGGGGGTCTGGCGCTGGGCTTGCGCTGTGTGGCCGGGGGTCTGACGCTGGGCTTGCGCTGTGTGGCCGGGGGTCTGACGTTGGGCTTGCGCTGTGTGGCCGGGGGTCTGACGTTGGGCTTGCGCTGTGTGGCCGGGGGTCTGACGTTGGGCTTGCGCTGTGTGGCCGGGGGTCTGACGTTGGGCTTGCGCTGTGTGGCCGGGGGTCTGACGTTGGGCTTGCGCTGTGTGGCCGGGGGTCTGACGTTGGGCTTGCGCTGTGTGGCCGGGGGTCTGACGTTGGGCTTGCGCTGTGTGGCCGGGGGTCTGACGTTGGGCTTGCGCTGTGTGGCCGGGGGTCTGACTTTGGACGTGCGCTGTGTGGCCGGGGGTCTGACGTTGGGCTTGCGCTGTGTGGCCGGGGGTCTGACGTTGGGCTTGCGCTGTGTGGCCGGGGGTCTGACGTTGGGCTTGCGCTGTGTGGCCGGGGGTCTGACGTTGGGCTTGCGCTGTGTGGCCGGGGGTCTGACGTTGGGCTTGCGCTGTGTGGCCGGGGGTCTGACGCTGGGCTTGCGCTGTGTGGCCGGGGGTCTGGTTTTGGACGTGCGCTGTGTTGGTGTGTGGAGACCATAGTCAGGGCACTGTTGGTGATCTCGCTGGTACCGTGGCACACAATGTTTTGGGCGTTTCATACAGGTGGTTGTGTGATATCTGCAGTACGGGACGTGGAGCTTCTCAGGAAGGGTGGAGGGGCTTCCTGCTCTCACTGTTATGTATGTGTCAGTTTATGTTCCCATCTGTCACTACATACAGATGTAGCAGCACAGCGGAGTATCACTGAGGTTGTATCGTCAGTATTTGTTGCCTGCAGTCCTATGTGCCATCTAGCAGGGTGGACTCTGCTACATCTGCACCTGTCGGGTTTGTCACATTCCTGCACTGTTTGGAGTCCAGCGTTCTCTGTGTAACCTGAGTGCAGCGGGCTCTGTGGGTATCTGTTACCTTCCCTCACACAGGGCGGGTTATCTCCAAACCCATCACCCTCTGCTGCACCTCCTCTCATGCTAGGGGGGAGTCTGTGACCCATCCAGGCTGATGTCATTGTTTGGACCTGTCATCTTCAGTCTGTGGGGGATCGGGGTAATTCTTAGATGGAAAGTCTCCGGGAGGGGTCAGTTCACGGGACGGGGAAGTGTTTTCAATTATTCCAATAACCGAGTGAGCCAGGAATGCGCAAATGACGACAGCCCGTGGTTCTGATGTCTGCGCAGAGGTTCCTGGGCCCCTGAGAGCCCATTGGGTTTACAGTTTTTACCCAGAACTTAACCTAAGTCCGGTAGTATTCATGTTGTTCATAAAGCAAAGAAATGTTCCATGCAGGTGGCAGAGAAAAAAATGGCTGAATATGTTACTGGCACCCAATTTATGGATTTGTTTTCTGGTGTAGTATTGACCTGGCACAGAGAGTGCTGGCTCCTATGGTCAACCAGTTTAGACACGTTGCCCCTGTCTGGTGCCGAAGATTTGGATCTGCAATGCCCCTGGTGCTGGATATGTGGGTATATAATGCCCCTGGTGCCTAAGGTCGGTGTGCCTATTACCCCCTGCCCCTAAGATCTGGGTAAGCAATGCCCCTGGTGCCTAAAGTCCGTGGGCCTGTTACAATTACCGCTGGTGCTGACCCTCCTAGTATATAATGCCCCTTCCCCTGGTGCCTAATCACTGTGTGCTTGTTACATCTACTCCTGGTGCTGAAGATCTTGGTACATAAACCACTACCCCTTAAGCTAGTGGGCACTCGCTGCTCCTGTCCCTGGTTCCTAATGTCCGTGTACCCAGTAATCATTCCTGACTTCTTGGATTATTCTCTTTTACTGCCTTTGAATGTTCCCATTTATGGGGCCTTGGAATCGTCCTATTGACCTCTGTTGTGTACGTTCACTTTGGTGACATTTCTTGGGCGGTCTCGTTAATGCTGGACGCCGTCTCTTGATGTCGGTAGATCATGGAGTATTATGTTCTAGGTTCTCGGCGAATTATCATGACAGCCCCGGGGGTCTGGTAATTTCATGAATAGTCCCACCCTCCCTCTCCCTAAAGGTTCTACTGAACTAGAAAGTGATGACTATAGTCTGGGAAACTTGTAATAATGAATTATAACATCATTTTCATGTAGTTTTATGATTTTATATCCTTTTTATTGTGTTATAGTTACTTGGCTTTACTCGGGTTCTTTTTTTTTTTTTTCTTTTTTTTTCTTTTTGAAGTTGCAGAAAAGTTGAGGGATAAATCAAGTGTTGCTTTTTTCCCCCTCCTCTGTCCGGCTGCGGCGCCTCTTGCTGCTGCTTCGCTTTTTTCTAAGTCAACAAGGATGACCAGTTTTTAATGCAGAGTCCTGCCGTCCTCTGTCCTCAGGCCTCTCCACCCCCAGGTGTCTCAACACTTTTCCTCCAAGTAGATATTTGTATGCAGAACGGGTGAAAGTAACGGAATTGTTTGTGAGAAAGAGTGCAGATTCTTATAAACAAATGACTGAAGTATTTCAAAGCAAGTGAAAAAATAATAGATACTATCGATAGACCATAGATATTTATAGATCCTAGAAATAATACACTAAATATCATTTACACATTCTTTTTGTTTGTTTGTTTTTTTGTTGCATCAAGGACTTATTAGCTCGAACAAAGGAAACTTCTCTGAGCGACTGCCAGGTCACTATATGGTTGGAAGTTTGTTACCCATTTATAATGGAAAGAGGGGAAACAAAGTGTTCATTTTCCAGTGTTGATCATGGTCGCTGGTGGGTGGTGAGTCTATTGACAGTCTCAGCTGGGGACCTTTTGATGTCTACAATGTCTGATAACAGATTATAGTCCTCAGAAAATGAGGCAAATAAGTTCTGTAACCAAGTGGAAAGTTAAGGGGGTTTTACACATAGCGATATCGCTAACAATATCACTAAAGCATCACCGATTTGGTGACGCAGCAGCGATATCGCTATGTGTGATACTTGCCTCCGACCGGCTCTCCCACTGTCCATCGCTGATCGCGCAGCTCCATTTCTCGTTGGGCGCGGATGGGAGTTGATTGGGAGCATGCCAGGGAGAATTGCTGAGGTCCTGAAGAAGAAGGGTCAACACTGCAAATATTGACTTGCTGCATTAACTCATTCTAACTGTCAATATAACCTTTTGTTACTCATAATATGATTGCAATTATATTTCTGTATGTGATAAAACCATCTGACAAACACACATAAAAACCAGAGGCCAGCAGATCATGTGAAAATATAATATTTGTGTCATTCTCTAAACTTTTGGCCATGACTGTATATAAGTGCTTTGATAAGTTTGTAAGGGCTACTTAATTTTTTTATTTACCTTATTTATTTTTTTACATAGTCTCCTTAAATATAATTTCTATGCATGTTCTTAACGCAATTAATCAACTCATGATTGTTGATCGCCAAACTGCTCTTGGACAGTTGGGAGAAGTTGCTCTTGGAGGACATTCTGGTACCATTCTTTATTCATGGCTGTGTTTTTAGGCAAGACTGAGAGAGAGCCCATTTCCTTGGCTGAGAAGCAACCCCACACACGAATGGTTTCAGGATGCTTGACAGTTGGCATGAGACAAGACTGGTGGTAGCGCTCACCTGGTCTTCTCCGAATAAGCCGTTTTCCGGATGTCCCAAACAATCGAAAAGGGGATTCATCAGAGAAAATGACTTTACCCCAGTCCTCAGCAGTCCACTCCCTGTACCTCTTGCAGAATATCAGTCTGTCCATGATGTTTTTTCTGGAGAGAAGTGGCTTCTTTGCTGCCCTCCTTGAGACCAGACCTTGCTCCAAGAGTCTCCGCCTCACAGTGCGTGCAGATACTCACACCTGCCTGCTGCCATTCCTGAGCAAACTCTGCACTGCTGGTAGCCCGATCCCGCAGCTGAAACACTTTTAAGAGACGGTCCTGGCGCTTGCTGGTCTTTCTTGGGCTCCCTGGAGCCTTTTTGGCAACAAGGGAACCTCTCTCCTTGAAGTTCTTGATGATGCGATAGATTGTTGACTGAGGTGCAATCTTTCTAGCTGCGATACTCTTCCCTGTTAGGCCATTTTTGTGCAGTGCAATGATGACTGCACTTGTTTCTTTAGAGATAACCATGGTTAACAGAAGAGAAACAATGATGCCAAGCACCAGCCTCCTTTTAAAGTGTCCAGTGGTGTCATTCTTACTTAATCATGACAGATTGATCTCCAGCCCTGTCCTCATCAACACCCACACCTGTGTTAATGGAGCAATCACTGAAACGATGTTAGCTGGTCCTTTTAAGGCAGGGCTGTAATGATGTTGAAATGTGTTTTGGGGGATAAAGTTAATTTTCTAGGCAAATATTGACTTTGCAAGTAATTGCTGTTAAGCTGATCACTCTTTATAACATTCTGGAGTATATGCAAATTGCCATTAGAAAAAATGAAGCAGTAGACTTTGTAAAAATTAATATTTGTGTCATTCTCTAAACTTTTGGCCATGACTGTAGTCTTTATTGTTAAGGTTGCTAAAGATGCTGAAATAAAATTTTTATGCAATAATTAAACTACTATAATACTGCCCCCTATGTACAAGAATATAACTACTATAATACTGCCCCTATGTACAAGAATATAACTACTATAATACTGCCCCTATGTACAAGAATATAACTACTATAATACTGCCCCCTATGTACAACAATATAACTACTATAATACTGCCCCTATGTACAAGAGTATAACTACTATAATACTGCTCCTATGTACAAGAATATAACTACTATAATACTGCCCCCTATGTGCAAGCATATAACTACTATAATACTGCCCCCTATGTGCAAGCATATAACTACTATAATACTGCCCCCTATGTGCAAGCATATAACTACTATAATACTGCCCCCTATGTGCAAGCATATAACTACTATAATACTGCCCCCTATGTGCAAGCATATAACTACTATAATACTGCCCCCTATGTGCAAGCATATAACTACTATAATACTGCCCCCTATGTGCAAGCATATAACTACTATAATACTGCCCCCTATGTGCAAGAATATAACTACTATAATACTGCCCCCTATGTGCAAGAATATAACTACTATAATACTGCCCCCTATGTGCAAGAATATAACTACTATAATACTGCCCCCTATGCGCAAGAATATAACTACTATAATACTGCCCCTATGCACAAGAATATAACTACTATAATACTGCCCCTATATACAAGAATATAACTACTATAATACTGCCCCTATGTACAGGAATATAACTACTATAATACTGCCCCTATATACAAGAATATAACTACTATAATACTGCCCCCTATGTGCAAGCATATAACTACTATAATACTGCCCCCTATGTGCAAGCATATAACTACTATAATACTGCCCCCTATGTGCAAGCATATAACTACTATAATACTGCCCCCTATGTGCAAGAATATAACTACTATAATACTGCCCCCTATGTGCAAGAATATAACTACTATAATACTGCCCCCTATGTGCAAGAATATAACTACTATAATACTGCCCCCTATGCGCAAGAATATAACTACTATAATACTGCCCCTATGTACAAGAATATAACTACTATAATACTGCCCCTATGTACAGGAATATAACTACTATAATACTGCCCCTATGTACAAGAATATAACTACTATAATACTGCCCCCTATGTGCAAGAATATAACTACTATAATACTGCCCCCTATGTGCAAGAACATAACTACTATAATACTGTCCCCTATGTACAGAAATAGAATATTACAATACTGCCCCTTAGGTGTATATACTACTGCCCGTTATGTGGCATTATACACACTATAATATGTATGGAATGTGTAGAATGAACCACTTTATTGAAGGATCAGTTCATATAATTTTATGTTTCAGGATTTTTCTTCCTTTTTTGAGTTCCCTTCTCATTCAGAAGTCGGGCGCTTAATTGTAGATTTGTCCAGCAGTGAAGGGGTGTGCCGTATACATTATAACTTGCAGGCGCAGTTTGTAGGTAATTGGGGTGTAAGGTTCATCATCCTGGATTAGGAAGAGTCTTCAATTTAATAAAATATAATTGAGTTTGATGGCTTCACTTTGCTCCGTGGCCCCCAGAGCTTGCAATTATCCTAATTGTTGTAATAACGAATGGGGGCTGCACATTCCTTTTGGTATTGAACGCCGCTCCCTCTGGTTGGCATTGTAGCAGTGAGGGTGCGCCCCGGACCCCGATGAGAGCAGTATTCCACAATGCGCCTGTCATTGGCCTCTCTGGTGTATAACAAGCCCCGTTCTGTCATTGTCCCTTCTTTCATCTGCAGATTTGGCAGGAGTCTCGGTCTCACAAATGATGGAGATTATGTAATTCTCTGTGTCACCGAGTGCTGACACTCGCCCCAAGCCACCCTCTTCTGACATATTTCTTGCGCAGATTTTCTTTTTTTATTTTGAGGCTTATTAAAGGTTAAACAGAATTAACATATTGTTAACAAACTCCCAATCCCATGCCTGCAGCATTTACTGGGCTTAAGACGGTGCTCATCCTGAGCCTCCTGGTTCGTATGTGCAACGCTAGAAAACGGTGACGACTGACACTCAAAACTATAGGACTTCTGGTGATGGAGGGTTTGAAGCTTTAGTGCCATTCAGGTGTTATGGAAAGCTGGGTGGCAACTGTGCCGTATATACTGTGCTATATTACTGAGTAAAATAAATATGGCCGCCCTTCTCAGTAACGATCATAAGCTCCATCCTATGGGGTCCGTCAGTTTTTTAATCAGATGTCCATCAACTTTTTGGGGTAGCACTAACGACCGCCCCAGACACTGTGCAGTCAGGCGACTGTTCTCCTTTACCGTAAATCTATGTGTAAGAAGGGCCACAAGTTCTCATTGAGATGTAGGTTCGGTGAGGATGGGGCCGGGTCATTATTCTCCATCTTTAAGGCCTTTCCTGGCCCCGAACAGTTGAGACGTCGATGGAGCCTTGTCCTGCAAAACAATCCTGGTTTTCTGGCGAGATGCAGACTCTCTCACCCATGACAGCACCACGGAGAGAGGGTGGGTCCGCCCATCGAGGACAGGAACCTACAGATAAAAAGGCGGCACCTCTCCTCCGCCCCCAGTTGGGTTCCTGTCTTTGACGGGTGACCCGTGGAACCAGCAGCAGCAGCAGCTTACCCGGGAGAAGAGGAGTCCAGGGCGTCCCGTTCGCAGTCCTGGCAGCCGGGAGGCCCCTGTCGCGGCGGGGTCGGTACCTGAAGCCGCCACCGCTGTAGCTGAGGGGCTGTACAGGGTGAGCGGGCGGGAGAGGACCGAGCCCCGCTCCGGAAAGGAGAATGGGGCTGGGGGACGCCGGCAAACGCACGGGCAGCGCCGTGGTACAGAGGTGTACCAAGATGGCGCTGCCCCAGAAATGAAGGTACTTAGAGGCCACCAAGGGATGTATGAAGGAAGGGTCTCTCTTTGTGTGTTTCCAGAGACCTCGGAAGGGACTCAAGGCATCCAAGAGTACCCTAGCAAGGTGGATAAGGGATGCGATTACCCTGGCGTATTCATCCAGTGGGAATACCATCCCGGAGGGTTTAAAAGCTCACTCTACAAGAGCAATGGCGACCTCATGGGCAGAAAGATCAGAGGTATCGATAGAGCAGATCTGTAAGGCGGCCACCTGGTCAACACCTTCTACCTTTTTTAGGCACTATCGTTTAGATCTAGCCTCTACGTCTGACCTTCGGGAGAAGGGTCCTTCAGGCGGTGGTCCCTCACTAAGCTACCAATCTCTGAAATTCTCTCCGTGGTGCTGTCATGGGTGAGAGAGAATAGCTTAGTTACTCACCGATAACGGTGTTTCTCGGAACCCATGACAGCACCCACTTATTCCCCCCCTCCCCCTTCACGTGTGCGGTGAGCACGAGTTAATGTGTGCAAAGTGTTTTTGTTAGACACGGTGCTTCTCTATAATATGCAATATTATAATGTTATGTATATACTTTTGTTAACCAACCGGGAGACTCTCTGATGCTCTGTTACCAACTGGGGGTGGAGGAGAGGTGCCGCCTTTTTATCTGTAGGTTCCTGTCCTTGATGGGCAGACCCCCTCTCTCCGTGGTGCTGTCATGGGTTCCGAGAAACACCGTTATCGGTGAGTAACTAAGCTATTCCTGCTCCACTACTGGAAGAACGTGTCCTCTAATCAATGGCAAGAGGTTTAGGAGGTGGTTCTGATCCGTCTTTAACCCTAAAAGGTCCAACGAGCTCCTGTGTAATGATCCCACCTATAGCAGTGCCCTCCTCCACCTTGCCGGAGATCTGTGCCTGGTACTGGTCAGCCACAGCCCGTCCATCTGCTCCCTGTTCATCAGTCTATAAAACCTGGGAATAATCTATCGGATAATTCTAGGTCCAGTACTGATGTTTCTCTACGTCTTGCTCAGTGGTGGTCGGGCTCGACCTCCTCACCTCAGCCGTGTTTCTGTAGTGCTATTGTGACTCATCTAGGAATAGTCTGGGATGAATCACAGTCTGGAAATCTCTTTTTTGGCCCATTTTGCCAAGCTGCTAATTATTCAGTACACCCTGATAAAGGGCGGGGGGGTATCCTGAGGCCACATCCCCTACTTACACAGATACACATCACCTGATCTGTTTCATCCAATCAGCATTTAAGGTTGTACAGGTGGAGGTGGGAAATCTGCATAAAAATGATCTGACGTCCTGCGCACTGCTGAGAATTCTGCACAGTGTGTACAGGGAGAACATGTAGTAGTGATACACACAGCGTAGCACCCAGAATGATCATTTTACCAGCGCTTTGGGTCATGTGACCGAGGAGGGCCTGATAGTGGCTCCTCTGCATACAGCCCCTTTCCCTCCCCCCCCCCCCCCCAATGAATGTGTGGGATTCCTGTCTGCCCTGGATTAGGTCCTGTCATTGCTCCCTGTCACCCTGCAGTGGTGAGCTCCCCGCAGCCATCACGGCATCTGTCATATGGTGTCATGTAAATCTCTACAGAAATGCCAGTCATTCCCCTCCCCTAATAAACTGATCCTGGCCACCTCGCCGGGCCGTCCCTGCTCTGCATGCTGTTGCTTGTAGTTCTACCGCTGCTTCTAATCCCAAACTGCACGGAAATGTTTATAGAAAATCCCATGAGATTGAAGTTTCAGCATTTGTGACTTTCTTCTTTACTTTGTTTCATATGTTGCGTGAGCAGTCAGGGATCGGTGACAACCCAGGGATCGGTGCGAGGTGTCGCTGTGCTCCGGAGCCATCGGTTTCCCCATACTAGAGTTGCCATTTATTATATTGATACATTGTGTCGTGTTTGTTTTTGTTCAGGTGAAACTGTAAAGAAAGTTTATCTGAAAGATGAAATTATTCCAGATTTAATCGTGAAGAACAATGTGATTGCTCCGCCATTGTTACACAGGGGGTTTTGTGTGAGCAGGATTCCGTCTTGTTAGTGATTAGGGCTCTGCAAACTTTTCTAGACCCCTGAATGGCCAATGATGTGGCTGCTTTTGTAGCAATATAGGAATTGTGAATGTATAGTTTATAAGGGAATCTGGGAATGCTGGGTGACTCGATTGGTGATGTGAGGGTTAAGTCGAGCTGTTCTGTGCGAGGAGCAGGAGGTTTATCAGGAATACTTGCTTATCTCCATCCCACCCTTTGTATGAGACAGAGCAGATCCTGGTGTGAGGTGGATGTATGGTGACAGTGGGATATATGCACTGTGCTCATTCTTTAGGCATGTGCGTTTCTTTGATTTTGCTTGATTTTCATATGCTTTCATTTTAGGTTTTTCTTTACAGACCTTTTGCATACTTATTTTACAGCACCATTAATTCCACGGCTTTAGACAACCTCTTTGTCACTGTCCCCATTGGGCTCACGATCTGTATTCCCTATCAGTGTGTCTTTGGACATAGTAATCCCTGTTGACTGAAGAATTTACAATCTCATGTCTTCACCAGTGTTTGTATAGATGAATGATTAGATAAGGAGATGTACTGCAGCTGTAGATCTTCGGATGTTCACCATGTTGATGTCTAAGCGGACGTGGGTGGCCTGATGGCCACATTGTATTGTTCTGTGTAAGATTTGGTCCTGGGTTCCACTTACATCTTGGATAAGGTCTCGTCTCCAGTTTCTCTTCTGCACCTTGGTGCCCTGTAGATCAGGGTTCCCCATCTCAAGGCCCACCAACAGATCATGTTTTCAGGATTTCCTTTGTATTGCACAGGTGAAGCAATTATCGCCTGAGCAGTACTAAGGAAATCCTGAAAACATGATCTGTTGGTGGGCTTTGAGGACTGGAGTTAGGGAACCCTGCTGTAGATGATCTTGCCCCCATGGTTCTCCCTCAGTGTTGTCCTATGTATGTTTTTTTTTTCTCCCAGGATCCTCTGTTCTGTCGTTCGTGATCTTGGCTCCAGGTTAATCTCAGCATTTTATACCCTGTAGATCCTCTTGCCCTCTTTACACTTTTTTTGTCCAGTATATAATCTTAGGTCTCTCACACATCCTTGTGTTTTAAATTGCCCCTTGTTCTGTAGATGTTTTACCCCTATTACATTCAACAGTTTGTTTTTTGGGTTTATGATTCGGCCTCAAGTTCTCCAGTGCACCCATGTCCTGTATTTAATTTTGTCCTGTTCCCTTCCATATATTCTTGTGTCCTGTATTGTTCTTGGCCTGTCTTTTCCATCTAAATTCATGAGTCTTGTATATAATCTTTGTCGCTAGTTATCCTGTACAACCCTCTGTCTGCCCTCTAAATGATTTAGGCTTTGTTCCCCGTTTGTTTTGTATTGATGATCTGGTCCCTGGATTCCCCAGCTGCCTGTTTTGTGTTTGGTTAGGCCCTTGGTTCTCCCCTGCACTCTTGTCCTGTCCTGTATATAATTTAGCCCTTGGTTCCCCTTTACAGCATTGTATCCTGTAGATGATTCGGACCCTGGTTACCCTCGGCGGTCTGTTTTCTGTGTTTTAGGCCGTTGGTTCTCTCCTGCACTCTCGTCCTGTATATAATTTAGCCCTTGGTTCCCCTTTACAGCATTGTATCCTGTAGATGATTCGGACCCTGGTTACCCTCGGCGGTCTGTTTTCTGTGTTTTAGGCCGTTGGTTCTCTCCTGCACTCTCGTCCTGTATATAATTTAGCCCTTGGTTCCCCTTTACAGCATTGTATCCTGTAGATGATTCGGACCCTGGTTACCCTCGGCGGTCTGTTTTCTGTATTTTAGGCCGTTGGTTCTCTCCTGCACTCTCGTCCTGTATATAATTTAGCCCTTGGTTCCCCTTTACAGCATTGTATCCTGTAGATGATTCGGACCCTGGTTACCCTCGGCGGTCTGTTTTCTGTGTTTTAGGCCCTTGGTTCTCCCCTGCACTCTCGTCCTGTATATAATTTAGCCCTTGGTTCCCCTTTACAGCATTGTATCCTGTAGATGATTCGGACCCTGGTTACCCTCGGCGGTCTGTTTTCTGTGTTTTAGGCCCTTGGTTCTCCCCTGCACTCTCGTCCTGTATATAATTTAGCCCTTGGTTCCCCTTTACAGCATTGTATCCTGTAGATGATTCGGACCCTGGTTACCCTCGGCGGTCTGTTTTCTGTATTTTAGGCCCTTGGTTCTCCCCTGCACTCTCGTCCTGTATATAATTTAGCCCTTGGTTCCCCTTTACAGCATTGTATCCTGTAGATGATTCGGACCCTGGTTACCCTCGGCAGTCTGTTTTGTATATTTTTAGGCCCCTGGATCCTCACCTACATTTTCAAGGTGTCCTGCATATAATGTTGTCCCGTGTTCTTTTTTGCGACCTTGTCTCCTGTAGAATGATGATTCGAACCCTGGTTACCCTCGGCGGTCTGTTTTCTATATTTTAGGCCGCTGGTTCTCCCCCGCACTCTTGTCCTGTATATAATTTTGACCGCCGGTTCTCCTTTGCAACCTGTGGATGATTTGTTCCCTGGTTTCCCATAGCAGTGTTTTGTTAGGTCCCGAGTTCTTCCCTGTTTTCTCTCGTGTCTGATATCAGCCGCTGGTTTTCTGCTGCACCTTTTCGTCCTGTATGTGTCTTCGCCACTGGTTCCCCTGTGACCTGGTGTCTGCTTTTCCTCTTGCAGTTAATCTGATGGAAACATGAATGGGTCGAAGCAGTTTGCAGACCACGACATTCCTTATCGCAGGGACCGTCACCGCACGTGCCCTCCGCAAGCCGTGCCAGAGCCCGCCATTCCAGCAGCGTTGTACTGGGTATTGGCAGGTGACACCATCCTGCTCCGGTTCCTGCTTCCTGCAGATTTGTCTCCTTCTTATGTGTCAGATTTACACTGAGACTGTAGCGCTGTTTGTAGCAATGTGTGGATGCTCAGAGGGGTCCATGCAGACTATCAGGAATTGGCAGCGCATGTCCATTGCGTCCAAAGTGCTGCCGTCTATTGATCCGCATGTATTGACCGAACCGTGCGGATTCACCGCGTCCAATACATGGTACGGGTGAAAATTCTATTGTGGAAACTAGCGACTCCGCATGATAACTAGTCATGCTGTGGTCCGTGGCCGCATATCCGTCTCCGGGTGATCCGTGGGCATGGGATTTCTTAAAATCTGTCTGATGCATAAGTACGCCGCATCCAACCCACGTTTACTGATCGTCTGCACGTACCCTAATGCAGCTTCAGTTTGCACGTTACAGCCTGTCTTTTATGCTCTTTGATGCAGCAACTACTAAGAATATCTGCTAAATACAGGACCGCAAACTGCGCTCCCTGGAAGCAATCCTCCGGTATTGCACGGTTGCACTTCGAATATATAGTGCAGTTAAAACAAATATCATCCTCCAATATGGGGGTCTTTATGACTTGTCCGAACCCCAGGTTCCTAGTGCCTCCAACCTCCTCAATATCAGTGGCTAGTAGCGATTTCTAAATTTGCATCAGTTTGTTGATTTTCGCCCCATTTTTCCTCCGGCTTTACTGCCGCCTCCTGCCTGGCGATGTTTACCCAGGCTTCGCCCGCTCTTTTGATCGCAGTGGGTCTGTTTCGTGTTTTGTACTTGGTAACCAGATAGTACAAACATTCAGAGAGCGATTGTTTCCCATCACGGAGAATACCTTATTTGTAAATAGAAACCAAGCACTGAGCCTCGCGCTCCGCCTGGCCTGTGAAAGCTGCAGGATCTGAAACGCGTGGGTAGTTGGGGGGGGGGGGGGGGGGATTGCCTCTTGACTTGATTGAGGCATCAGATTTTTGCCTCTTTGTGTAGGTAGTTGACTATTTTACAACGAGACGTGACCTGCCTTACTTTATAGCTTATTTTATTCTTGGGCCCCAATAACACTTTGGTGCCCGTGAATGATCTCCACTTTCAGGACTGGAGAGCGGCCGCAGAGTCATTTGATTCGGAGTACCCAGAATATCTGTACATTATACAGACAGCATGTCAGCTGTAATGGAACACTGTGTAGTCCTTTATTTCCCCTCTAGGGGTGCTGCAAGGAAATGGAGCACTTGCTGTAAGGCTCCTTCACTGATGACGGCCAATCTGCTATGTAATGAGCCAGCTCCCTGGGGGTTTGCTGTTCTGTGGAATCTGAAATCTAAAGTCCCTCAGGGAATCTTCATGATCGGACAATTTCAGTATCAGTTTGTTACTCCAAATTTAAATGTCTTTCACTTTAACCTGTATTTGTGTGAAGGTGTCTATTGTGTCTTTCTTTTCTCAGTCTTTTACAGACAAAATAATACTCACAGCTGAGAGTTTGTCTCTTGCTGTGACTGAAGGGGAAAGGGTGGGTTCTGCTGTGGCTACTGGGCTGTGGGGGTAGAGATTCTGCTGTGACTGTATGGGGTAGAGACTGCTGTGAGGACTCTGGGGGGGGCCGGAGGCTCTGCTGTGATGACTGTGGGGGGGGGCGGAGGCTCTGCTGTGAGGACTCTGGGGGGGGGGCGCGGAGGCTCTGCTGTGAGGACTCTGGGGGGGGGCGGAGGCTCTGCTGTGAGGACTCTGGGGGGGGGCCGGAGGCTCTGCTGTGAGGACTCTGAGGGGGGGGGCGGAGGCCCTGCTGTGAGGACTCTGAGGGGGGGGCGGAGGATCTGCTGTGAGGACTCTGGGGGGGTGGAGGCTCTGCTGTGAGGACTCTGGGGGGGGCGGAGGCTCTGCTGTGAGGACTCTGGGGGGGCGGGCGGAGGCTCTGCTGTGAGGACTGTGGGGGGGCGGAGACTCTGCTGTGAGGACTGTGGGGGGGGGCGGAGGCTCTGCTGTGAGGACTGTGGGGGGGGGGGCGGAGGCTCTGCTGTGAGGACTGTGGGGGGGGGGGCGGAGGCTCTGCTGTGAGGACTGTGGGGGGGGGGCGGAGGCTCTGCTGTGAGGACTGTGGGGGGGGGGGGCGGAGGCTCTGCTGTGAGGACTGTGGGGGGGGGGCGGAGGCTCTGCTGTGAGGACTGTGGGGGGGGGGCGGAGGCTCTGCTGTGAGGACTGTGGGGGGGGGGCGGAGGCTCTGCTGTGAGGACTGTGGGGGGGGGGCGGAGGCTCTGCTGTGAGGACTCTGGGGGGGCCGGAGGTTCTGCTGTGGGGGGCCGGAGGCTCTGCTGTGATGACTGGGGGGGACGGGTGGTGACTACTGTGCCCAGCGCTCCTCACCCTGTGTCTTTAGTATTGCAGGGGGGTCTTTTTCCTTCCTGTTCTCTTTGACTTCATCTCTGCCCGTTTTTCATAACTCTTTTCTGTATGAGAAGTGATTGTTGGGGGGAGGGTATAGACAGCTGTGTGTGGAGCGCACTTGTGATGGGTACACGTCCTCTCCTGTCATGGCTGCGGGCCCCTGTGATCGGTGTGGGGTGCATGGAGGATATTTTAGCTGTTTACTTTGTGTGCTATCTTATTTGCCTTGGGATTGAGAGCGCGGTGAGACTAGATGCCGGATGGTAACAGACAAGTTACCTGACAGGTGTCGCCGGCTGAGCGATGCCTCCGGACCTCCATTACATGAGGACGATCCGCGGAGCTTTTTCCAGGATGGCAGCCTGTTTACCATCATCCTGCAGTCCTAGGCCTCGCAGGTATCTAGCAGATACTGATCGCAGGTCCCTACTGTTTGGATGTGTTCGGCTTCACACATCTCTCTGACACTCTTTTTTCCCCCAGTAGTCAAACTAAAGCTCCCCCTTGTAATTGCAGCAGAGCCCACCTTCCACTGTAGTCTCAGGGAGCCCTCCTCTTTTTCAGCTGTTACTTACAGCTGCCCGTTCATTTTGTCGTCATACTGCCCATTCTCCTTAAAGGGAACCCGTCAGCAGGATTGTACACCGTAACCTACAGTCAGTGTCAGGTCGGCTCCGTTATACAGTCATAATGCTATCGGGTCACTGATCCCTCACTGATCGGCCCCCTGGAGGCAGGTGCCGGCCGTGGCCCCTGAGCTGCAGTATAATCGCATGGTTACTGTGCACTTAATCCCTTTTGTAGATTTACTTGATCGAGGGGGGGGGGGGGGAATATCATTTTGAAAATGGCGCCCGGGGCGCCTGCGCGACACCAGCTATCGGATCTCTATACAAACCGAAAGCTGCTACTGCGCAGGCGCCCCGGGCGCCGTTTCCAAAATGACTTTTTCTGTTGTGGTCTTACTTGGTTCTTCATCCCTTTAGTTTGCAGAGCTTGCAATCAAAGAAATGTTAAAGGAACCAAGGCTGGAACCAGTCCGTCCTGTTCCTGGAGTGGCGGCTGTCAGTACGTCACATGTGCCCGAGGCTCAGAACTGGTTTCCCGGCTTCAAAAAGTCAAACTTTTCTGTTCCTGTGGCCCCTCGGGTCACCTTGTCCCTGAGTTTCACTTGTGTTTTTGCAATTAACTGTTTGGTGCCTGAGGCTAGTCTGCGCTGTGATTTGCACCCTTCGCACCTGGATTTGAGCAGATGTGAGCACAGATTTTGGGTCTGCTGCCATGAATGGTCATGGGGAGAGCGGCCTCTTGCTAAACTTTGCTAATACAGATCCTTATTGCGCACAGGGGATGTTTAACACTGTACATACTGATCCTCCTGGTTCATGACTGACACTGAACAGAGGGAGCAGCAGGAGGGAACAGAACGTGGCACAGAAGGCGGATTTCTTGATGCTTTTGGATACTGTCATGGTGCCCATTTGTAGTATTTGTTGGTTATTTAGGGGTTTGAGATGATTCAAAAGGCGGAGTAGGAACTGAAGTGTCAACTCGAGGTCATCCTTCTCCCCGTGACTTATTTTACAAAACAAAGAAAAAATTATACTTCCATTAAAGAAGGAAAAAGAGAGAGCTTGAGGCTCAGCAATGGCCGTAGTATAGAGTTCAGCTGATCCGCGGCGTTCACCAGGCCGCGGCGTTCACCAAGCCGCGGCCTCTCCCTTAATGCAGCGCTCCAAGTTCCTGTTTTTAATGTTTCCACTTTACATTCTGCTCACGGAATTCTCGACCCCTTGGAGCACTCCGGCGTCCATTGGATGTGCTTATTGAAGGTCACATGTAAAACAAAGGTCGCAGATTCTTTCTACCATCGTCCCATATAACCCGTATTCGTGCCCCGTACCTCCGGCGCTCTCGCAGGGAGGTCACGCACGTTTAGTGGGATCACGCTGTCGTCTTTGTAGGATTACTCGGTTCTTTTAGTTTTATGCTTTTATAACTTTGTGACCAATGTGGAATTTGTGCTAGTGTTATTTAGGTATTTAGAGGCTGAGGCTGTGATTTTTGTGGCTATAGAACAGAGACAATCATTTTAGGAATTTGGGGTCCTGGGGTGACAGTAAATCTCTGTAACCTTCTTCCTTGTATATACCAGTCCTGAGGGCACGGTACGAGTCTCTCCAGAGTGCATCCACCAGTTCTGACTGTCATCTCTGCTGAATCGCGCTCTCACACATTCACAACAATCATTAGTCTGTATTTGGCCTTTCTAAGAAGTCTCCAGCAGGAAGCAAATCAGGAAGGGTTTAAGAAGGGGAAACCAGGTGTCCATGGGAGAAGCTTCGGCCGTCCCAACAAAATGCCCATTCTACCCCTGCCAGCTGGCTCCCGCAGCGCTTTACTGTCCTCTGCCTCTTTCCCACCAAACCGGGACTCGGAAACATCAATGTCAAATGTCACTTTGAAAAACAAGCCGTTTCCTCTATGGCCTGACATTTGGGACTTTATCACAGTTTAAATGGGAACTCCTGAGCGTTGTATATTGGGCAGAACTTGATATGTTTTCTAGAAATGGTCGATGCCCCCAGTCGATACACAAAAAAGTGAGGATTGGTGGATACGTCCAACCAACTGTTCACCAATATGGAAACTAAATTTGAGGAGATGCTTGTAAATTGCCATGGACCATGAGTCAGACCATGTGCCCAATATTGGGACCAACTGGATCGAAAGGTGACCCTGGACTTGGAGAAAAATCATTAGAACCCTTCAACTTTTGTGCGATCCTGCGACTATCTACTATGTATGGGAAAGTCTCAGATGTCCACTGATGGCAGTAATGCTGGAGATGGAAGGATTGGACATGTTGGATTCCAGTATGACCCATCTTTTGTTTTATGGGAGAATGGCAATCAACAGATGGCAATCAACAGATGTCTCCAACAGCAGTTTCTTCCCCTCTCCCCATTGAGAACATGTGTGTTGTGCTGAGCCCCCTGTGCATGTACAGTATATGGGGACGTGGGGAGAATTCGCTGCTGATCAGCCAGCAGCTATGGAAGGATTTCTCATTTAGAGCTGAAACGTCTCATAGATGATTGAAAGGTTGTTTAATTTGATGTTATATTTGCTGATTTCCTAATTGGTTGCAGAAAGTTCTGTCTGCCATACATGAGACTGTCTCTCCAGGCTGCACAGACTTGGGTTTATCATGGAAAGGTGATGAGGCTGCACAGAGCTGTCCCACACCTTCAGGATATAAAGCCTGCGGAGTATTATGTTCTGAGAGGGAGACATGGGACGCCAAGACATAAAACAAGAGCTTGCTTGGAGCGAGGTGAAGTTCATTGACCCTTGTAGGGTTTTCTTTCCATTGACTTTCATCCTTGCGGGGAGAACAAGCCTCATTTACTTACTGCATAAACACAAGGCGAGGTCCCAGCTGTAGGATCTGTGTATCTGGGCCCGGACCATGTGGAGAAAGCGAGAGGACAGGAAACTCCTGCTCCATCCATCCCCTGAACTGTGCACAGCCCCTCCGCTCATTGTTGTGCCGATCAGCAGGTTACATGTCTGTCTTTGATGGCTTTTATGGTTGACAGGGGCTGGATGTGCCGGAAACTTGGGTTGTAAATCATTCAAGAGACAAACAATGCAGTTCTGGAGGGGAAATCTGACCATAACTGATATATGGGGTTACATTGGGGTAATGGCACCCAAACAGCCAATTACTTTCTGTACTTTCTGCCATTTTTTAAAGGGGGCAGTAATGGGGTTCATTCTCCCTCCAGTGGTTGCATCCAATAAAAGCAGTCAGAGTTGAGCCTTTTGCATCCAGTTTCAGGACATAATGTGGCTCTTGTGTCCCGAGTAATCATTATATCTTATTGTTGGTGCCCTTTGTATTGAGGGTCTTGAGTTTTCATTGCAAGGAATGGATGTGTATCTGGGGTTTACGTGGTACCTAACTAAGCAGGCACTGAAAGTCTGAAACCTATGAATGGGTGGCACCATGTGGTCCTTTCTGTTTGCTGTCCTTGGTTTCTCCTGTGCTGCAGGTTCAGACCTGACTGTTCCTATTTTGTTGGCAAGGTAAAGATTTGAGCACTAAGCCTCTCTTGGCACCAGTGGTTACAATAGTCACTTGGAAGCGCAGAACCAAGAATCATCCAGTTTTGCCAAATTAGAGGGGTGCGCTGATAGACACTACAAACGAGTTCAGTCCTGATCCCTTCCATTGCTTCAGGATTACACGAGGGGGGTCCCAAGCAGTGAACGAGGGGTGTGCCCATGGTGCCATTTTTTCATTAGGTGTGTTGAGTTTCTGCATTGCGTGACCCCAGTACATGGAGTAGATAATTGGCTTTTGGTGCCTTTTTTTTCAAGTTATAGCGGCCACCCGGGAACCAGTCAATGTTATTATTCCTATCCAGTATTGGAGTATTCTATGGGCGCCACCAATTAATGAGGGTCTTGATATCATTGGTTGCTGTTATGTGTCTTACATCTTCGTGGTTGCTGTAGAATTGTATGGGGATTTTGGATTTATTGGGGTCTTGAGAAACCTCTGAAATGAACTGGTGGTGGTCTTTGGGGTGCAGGATTTGATGGGGGTCTTTGGTTTTTTGGGTCCGGGTTATGTAGTTATGCTAATGAGCTGACGGCATCCTGAGTTCTTGCATGTTGGGAGTGTTGCTCTCCACTAACATCAAGCAGTGTCTGTGGCGCGTCCATGGTTTTTGGATGCCTTGTATGTTTGGCACCAATTAATCACGCCCTTAGTGGTAATTACTGTAGTAAATAGAGATTATGGATCCTACACGGGATTCCTCCCGGTGCAGGGCTGGAGAGCGGGTGGCTCTGTAGTCCCTGAATCCTTTGCTCCACATTCCTTATTGAAATGGCAGCTGGAATTCCTGGCATAAGTTGCCCATTTAACCCTGGCATAAATAGGGTGTGAATTCTTATGGTGTCTCTCAGGTATAAGGAGTGTAATGTAATATTCCGCTCGGAATCCCACACTCTATATTTAATGGCCCGCGACCCTCCTGTGGTGTCCTCTGGGCACTGCTCCATGCCCGCGGTCTGTACAGGGTTCACGGGTAATTGGCATAGGCTGGCCCATCTTTTTTTAATTCTTTTTGGATTTGGTTAGCCTTACAGGAACTTCCCTACGATTATTGGTGCAGTGGACCCTGATTGTGGGGGTGGCGGTGCTCCTGTGCCACATCCCCGAAACGTGGCCCCTTCAGTCTGAGCAGTTCTGGTGGTCCGGCTGCTGCTTTGTCCCCAATTAAAGAATTTGTCCTTTTTAAGACTTGTCAAGATCTTTGCTGCCATTCATCAGGAAGCTTTGTTGTTTTCTGCCCTGGTCATATGAGTGTCTCCAATGATGAGTGTAGATGTAAGGCTGTGTGCACACGTAGTTTTAGGTGCTGCGGATTTGTCCCTGCGGATCTGGGAAAATCCGCAGATCAAAAGACCTGCGGATTAGCGTGCGGTTTCACACCTCTACAATGGAGAAGGTGTGAAACCGCTGCGGATTCCACACAAAGAATTGACATGCTGCGGATTTGAACCTGCAGCAAATCCGCACGGAAACATCCGCAGTGTGTGCACAGCGTTTTTCAGTTTACCATTGAAAACAATGGTACTGTACAACACAGCTAAATCTGCTGCAGAGCCTGAAACACTGCGGATCCACAGCAGAATCCGCAACGTGTGCACGTGGCCTTAGGAGACGTGGACCTGTGTGTTCTTCATGTGGACAGGACATATTGGAAGCAAACGATGATGTGTCTTATTGAGAGACAGCAAGTAGAGACCTGAAACCAGGAGGAATTGATGCAGAACTTCTGTAGAACTTTTCATCACAGCATTGATACAACGTTGTATCATTTTATCTTGTGATATTTAGGATTCCGATTCTCTGTCTCATGGAATCTGTCCAGTTCTGGCCTGTATCATACTGGGATCTAATGGTTTCTCCATGTCTGCAAATTGATCATCCTCTACCAGTAAGTTTTTATTGTCCCTGGGGCCCCGTGTCCAGTCCTCAGCACTTCATACCGCCTGTAATAATAACACTTGTGTGGCTCCTCCGGGAGCGGCTTTTACAAAGAGGAAACTCCATTTAAAGGAAAATATTTCCATCTTCCATCCTCGTCCTGACGCCTTCCCGGGAGTCGGGATCGATTTCACAGACTCTGCCTTTGGAATTTTTTTTTTTTTTTTTTGCCTTGCTGGATTTTTTTGAGTTATAGATTTTCCATTTTGTGTTATGATGGGCAAAAAAAGAGCTGAATATGATCCTGTGTCGCGGTGGGTGACAACCAGTAGCGGCAGCCATTGTGGTACTCGGTGGTTGTCATAAACTTTCCATATAGTGTCATCCCATGAAAGAAGGGTTGATTTCCTGTCTTATACTCCAGTCACAGCCAGAGCTGCACTCATAGTTCTGCATGTAAATTTCACACTGAAAACTGAAATTATAATGGCTTTGCGTCTGTCTTGGATGTAGCAGTCTGGTGACCATCAGAGTAGTAAATGCAGCTTTGGCTGCGACTAGAGTAGGATATATTGGGTATGGTAGTTTTTATAATGATTGGCCAGGGGAGCACTGGTTCGCTTTGAGGGTCCCTTGTTTCTCCCTCCTGGTAATCTCCAGCACAAGCGGCCATCACGGTGTTGTAGTGATTTCCACTAATCTGTAAATCCGCGTGTAAGTCCTTAATGATGTGGAGAAATTACGTGAGATCGGCCCACGCTCAGATCTGAAGATTACTATGTAGTAAGCCGGTAACAAATTTGTCAAAACTTGTTCAGCCGCAGCGCAGTAATTGGCGATATGGCGGCAGATACAGAAACATTAACCAGATATTCAATTTATTAGTTTGACATTCTTCAGTCGGGTTAAAAAAGATATTTATCTGAAAAGGAAAAAAAAAAAAAAATATATAAAAAAATGTATGTGTGTATATATATATATGTGTGTGTGTATATGTATGTGTGTGTGTGTGTGTGTGTGTGTGTGTGTGTGTGTGTGTGTATATATATATATATACACACATATACACATATACACACACACATACACTAAAGGCCTGCATATCCTGAAATGTGGGGCAGCAGCTGCACTTGGCCACGTATGCAGAATTTCGTCATCTGTCTGATGGTGGTGACAGGCCGACCTCGCCGCGGTGTGTGCAGCGAATGGGCAGAAGGTAGCCCATAGACCCGTGCAGTCATGACGGACGGAGCCCCTCGACCTGTGGTGATGGAGAGCCGCACAGGCTACATTGTTACTGTGCTGTTATCCAGGCCTCCAGCCATGCAACACAGCAGCCATTAACTCTCCCACCTCCTGATGATGACGAGATGACTCTGCTGATTCTGTCCCAGTCTACACAGCACAGTGATAGAGACGTCAGTATATTGCTTCTCGAGTTAACTGCGATATTTTAGCAATGTTTTATCGATTTGTTGCACCTTTTGTATTACAAGGTGTCGTCCTCAGATAATTGCCGAACGATAGTAAGATTTTTTTATTTTTTTTTCTTGTAGGTGAAGAGGCGCTGAGCGGTTTCCTCCTGGGTTTGGGAACATTTTTGGGTAAGTGGCTGGATGTTATACATTTTGAGGGTTTTTGTTTCTCCCACCGTCCTGATGGTGATGACCCCGCACAGCGGCGTCGGTCCTATGTCTTCCACATGACTGAAGATGTCGTCTGTACTTAAGTACTTGTCGGCAGTGGCGGCTCGTCACGGCCCAGTTATCAGATCTGTGCCTGCGCAGGAGCCGAGACGAGTGGGCGGAGGAGTGTTCAGGTGACATCCCCCCCCCCCCCCCCAGTTGTGCACCTGTGTAAAGCTCTCCACTCAATGACAGCAAGCAGAGATCATGAAAACCGCAAGCCTTGGCCACAGGATGGGTATTGGAAGATTGCTCGGTATCCAGTGTCTTCTCATACTGTATCCTTTAGTCCGGGCATCAGAGGGCGGAGGAGCTCAGCGACTTCTACTCACATCCAAAGCAAATGTGAGCATCATTATATCACCGGTACGCCCAGATGAAATCTATGTAAAGAGATCCAGTGTTCCCGTCCGATCTGATATCTCCCTGCTGGATCAGCATCTGCACCCGAGCAGAAGTGACCTCTTATCTCCTGACATTGCACATTCATCTGATATACACCCTCCCCCTCTGCATTACAAAAGTAGCGATGGAGATGGCAGACATACAGATTGCTGACTGTTTCCAATAACAATCAGTGCTGTTCATGAAGATCAGTTAATATAGTGAGCTTTTTGCAACTTTTTTTTTAGCAGTTTTTAGAGATTTTGTGGAAAGTGGGCCGACTTATCAGGAGGCTCACAACAGCAAGTTCAGGATGATTTTACACCAGAAAATGGCATTTTTCTGCAGCTCACGAGTGGAGTACGCGTTCTGACAAACTCCAGCGTTTGGCCGTTGCAGCAGTCAGCACTGCGTCCGCATGTGGCCAATTCCCACGGATGGCGTCGCCCACTCCACACTGTATGTGATGTCCGTGTTGTGCGCTCCTCGGGCACGTGTGGGGCGTCCCGGGAATGTCGGTCGTCTTGTGCTTTTTGGGTGCAGCATAGCAAGTGTTATTAAACCTCGCGTCATGCTTCCTCTGTGGAGTTCTTCACCCGCAGCCTCCACCCTCGGGATGGACGGGGTTAATTACAGGGTTCGGCATCTGAACTTAATAGGGTGAGAGTTTATATAAAGTAATTGTGGATTACTGTGGTTTATTCCCCCGGGGCCACACAGTTCCCGCTTACAGATGCAGCGATACTTTTACAGCCTTTTCTCTGCTCCACACTCCTCTGGAGTTTACGAACAGTATGCGAGAACTAAAGTGTGTACTGACACATGCAGAGCGGGGGGATAGCAGATTTCCACCATTGACGTGCAGCGGTCACCGGACCTAAAAAGGGAGAACCTCCTCTAGGACAACGCTCGCTCTTCTGGTCATTGATTCGAAAATGCTTTTCACTATTTTCCAACAGACTGTTGTTGTGTTTTATCTGCTTCCTTTCACTGAATAGAGACATTGATGTTTCCATCCAGAGGCTGAATGCCCCAATATGTTTTACAGCTGACTCTTTGTTGTTTTAGCATGTTACATTTTAGCAACCCAGGTGGGAGCTGCTGATGTCTGGACCGGGGTAATAGTGGCGTAAGGGTTAATTTTTTCTGTTTTGATGCTCAGGGCACCGACCTAAATAATTGATATCACTTTTTGCTTTTAATGACCACACAGTGCAGAGTAACTATTCAGAAGCACTAACAATTCCAGGAGGATCAGCGACGGGCTCCGCCCTCGATCACCGCCCTCGATCACCGCCCACCTGCATCCTGCCTGTTATCAGCAGGAGCTGCTGGAGAGTCTGCTCTATATATTATCACTATTGTTTCCTGACTGAACAGGGAACTTTGGCATTCCTGTCAGGGCAGTTCATCCTGATCCCCTTGGTTCATGTATAGAATGCCACACTGCAGTGAGGACTGACACTTCCACAAGAATTACACACTGACGGAGGAGCAGCTGAGAGTACTCATGATGAGGGAGCCATGTCCTCTTACTGACTGATAAGCCTCTGATATTCCAGGATGCCCTGTCCTTCCCTGCCTGTAACCCCCATCATCCTTCCCTGCCTGTAACCCCCATCATCCTTGCCCCGCCTGTAACCCCCATCGTCCTTGCCCCGCCTGTAACCCCTCATCGTCCTTGCCCCGCCTGTAACCCCCCATCATCCTTGCCCCGCCTGTAACCCCCATCGTCCTTGCCCCGCCTGTAACCCCCCATCGTCCTTGCCCCGCCTGTAACCCCCCATCGTCCTTGCCCCGCCTGTAACCCCTCATCGTCCTTGCCCCGCCTGTAACCCCCCCATCGTCCTTGCCCCGCCTGTAACCCCCCCATCGTCCTTGCCCCGCCTGTAACCCCCCCATCGTCCTTGCCCCGCCTGTAACCCCCCCATCGTCCTTGCCCCGCCTGTAACCCCCCCATCGTCCTTGCCCCGCCTGTAACTCCCCCATCGTCCTTGCCCCGCCTGTAACCCCCCCATCGTCCTTGCCCCGCCTGTAACCCCCCCATCGTCCTTGCCCCGCCTGTAACCCCCCCATCGTCCTTGCCCCGCCTGTAACCCCCCCATCGTCCTTGCCCCGCCTGTAACCCCCCATCGTCCTTGCCCCGCCTGTAAACCCCCATCGTCCTCGCCCCGCCTGTAAACCCCCATCGTCCTCGCCCCGCCTGTAAACCCCCATCGTCCTCGCCCCGCCTGTAACCCCCCCCATCGTCCTCGCCCCGCCTGTAACCCCCCCCATCGTCCTCGCCCCGCCTAGTACTGGATAAGCTTCCATATCTCCTTCCCAGTAGATTCCTGGAGGATGAGCTCTGGGCTGAGGGGGGGCTTATCAGAGGGTCTTCCTGATATCTGTCGTGTAATGATGCATTTTACATGGATGCTCCTCGGGACCCCCGGAGCCCCGATCTAATAATCGGCCAGTGTCTCAATTTCTCACTGTTTGCTGTCAGTGAATGGAAACATTCTTTCCCTCCCCCAGTCCTGCCCCCATTTATGGGCTTGTTAGGCTGGTTTCACACTAGCGTTTCTTAGCACAGCGCATCGTACACATACATGCGCAATGCGCCCCTATGTTTAACATGGGTGCACATGGTCTGGCGTTTGTATGCGTTTTTGTGCGCATGTGTTTTTTTGCAGTGTGCGCCTATGAGCGCCGGACGCACACTGTTGCATTTTTTTGTGCGCTCAACCTGTGTCAAACGCATGCGCACGGAATGCGCAAAAAAAAAAATCACATTACAGTCTATGGGAACGCTGGCGTGCGCATGGACATGCACACGTCGGCGTTTTAAGAGTCAAACTGGTTAAAACGCATGCGCATAAAATAAGCAAACGCATGCAAAACGCTTGATGCGTTTGGACTGCGTATGCAGCGCAAAAAAACACTAGTGTGAAAGTAGCCTTATCTCGCTTCAGATTAGTTTCCCTTTAATCGGAAGCCCCCCTCCCCCTCCCTATTGTCTCCAGCTTTCCCAGCTACTAATTAGCCCAGTAATTAGCACATTTAACTCCTTCCTTCTCTGCAGGGCATTCCTCAGGCAGCAGGGAAATGGTTAATTAAGTCTGGGTCGTTATCAGTATTCCATCTATTGTAATCAGAAACATCTGGCCGCCCCAAAACTGGGAGCTGCGGCCCCCTGGCAGCGGTCCAGCCGCCCGCGGAGGGCGTAGTGCTGAGCTGCATGCGATGGATACATCAAATCTTAGCTCTTCCGCCAGCTTGTCATTAGTTCCTGACTCTTGATTGGGTGTTAGGACCCGGTCCTCTGCCAGTGGCGCTGCCCTGGTGGACGTGCTTCAGGTGTCAAGGCAGAGATGCAGCGATTTGTACTTGTAATATATATATTTTATCATTTCACACCTTTCACCTTCCATCCGGTCTGTCAGTCTTCACCGTGGAGCTGGTATTCTATTCATGAATCAGGTGGCTCAGGATGAGCAGTCATGCATCTCTAGGACAGCACTACGAGTCTCTGAAGGATGGAGAGAAATGGTTATGTAATCACAGCTGGGCCGGACACTCGGCGCTTCTATTATCCGTAAATGATCCTCGTCTTGTTCAGTTTCTCCACTTTTTCCACATCGTTCCCAGATGCCGAATGTCAGGATCGGCCGCGTCTCTCGCCCCTCTAACCCCCCAATAATGAAGCTCCTGTAAGAGCTGCTAGCAAGCGGTACACGCCGTGTCTCGGTGGTGGTTTTGGCCTCTTTCCCCGCTGTGATGTAATTTTGGAGCGTTGTGATCCCCAGATGGAACATTTCTCTCCTGTGTCCTCATGAAGCAGGAGGCTCAGGATGAACACGGTCCATTATGTCATCTAGATGCTGCTGATCAGTAAGCGATGCCACGTCTATAGGGGCCTCTTCTGTGTTTTGCTGCCATCCCCACCTCTACTAAAAATGGGAGGTGTGAGCCGGTGTGCACGTGGGATCTGATGTGCGGCGCTGGCTCTCGGCCATGGCTTCTCCCCTGCATCGAGCCATTTTCAATGTGTGCCGCCCTGATACGTTCCTCAGTCCTCGCACACTGCTGCAGGGTCACTTACCTTGTCTTCGGCCTGGATGGGAGCATGCGGGTATAGAGGGGCGTCTGTGATTGCACGCACCCCTCTGATTATAGCTGCCATTCCTGCCTTGTAATGGGGTGAGATCATGACAGATAAGGGTCCGTGTCTCATTACTTTGGGTCAGTCTGCACTGAGGTCCTAGACTTGTAATTGGGTGCTATTATGACACTAGCACTGGTGGGGTTGGGCTATGGGGCTGATTCCTGCATCCAACCCCAGTGCGAAATGTAAATGTACTAATAAGTGCCCTGTCCATATAACCAGCCAGTGGGCGCCATTATCCCTCAGCCCCGTAGGCTATGAACCAAGTACTCCATTGTTTGGCGGCACAGTATCCTCTGGAGCAGATTATTCACCCGGGGTGTTCTTTGGTGCGGCGGCTCTTATTCCCCCGGGGTGTTCTTTGGTGCAGCGGCTCTTATTCCCTCGGGGTGTTCTTTGGTGCGGCGGCTCTTATTCCTCCGGGGTGTTCTTTGGTGCAGCGGTTCTTATTCCCCCTGTGGTGTTCTTTGGTGCAGCGGCTCTTATTCCCCCGGGGTGTTCTTTGGTGCAGCGGCTCTTATTCCCCCCCGGGGTGTTCTTTGGTGTAGTGGCTCTTTTTCCCCCGGGGTGTTCTTTGGTGCAGCGGCTCTTATTCCCCCGCGGTGTTCTTTGGTGCGGCGGCTCTTATTCCCCCGGGGTGTTCTTTGGTGCAGCGGCTCTTATTCCCTCGGGGTGTTCTTTGGTGCGGCGGCTCTTATTCCTCCGGGGTGTTCTTTGGTGCAGCGGCTCTTATTCCTCCAGGGTGTTCTTTGGTGCAGCGGCTCTTATTCCTCCAGGGTGTTCTTTGGTGCAGCGGTTCTTATTCCCCCTGTGGTGTTCTTTGGTGCAGCGGCTCTTATTCCCCCGGGGTGTTCTTTGGTGCAGCGGCTCTTATTCCCCCCCGGGGTGTTCTTTGGTGTAGTGGCTCTTTTTCCCCCGGGGTGTTCTTTGGTGCAGCGGCTCTTATTCCCCCGCGGTGTTCTTTGGTGCAGCGGCTCTTATTCCCCCGGGGTGTTCTTTGGTGCAGCGGCTCTTATTCCCCCCCGGGGTGTTCTTTGGTGCAGCGGCTCTTATTCCCCCGCGGTGTTCTTTGGTGCAGCGGCTCTTATTCCCCCGGGGTGTTCTTTGGTGCAGCGGCTCTTATTCCCCCCCCGGGGTGTTCTTTGGTGCAGCGGCTCTTATTCCCCCCCCGGGGTGTTCTTTGGTGCAGCGGCTCTTATTCCCCCCCGGGGTGTTCTTTAGTGCAGCGGCTCTTATTCCTCCAGGGTGTTCTTTGGTGCAGCGGTTCTTATTCCCCCTGTGGTGTTCTTTGGTGCAGCGGCTCTTATTCCCCCGGGGTGTTCTTTGGTGCAGCGGCTCTTATTCCCCCCCGGGGTGTTCTTTGGTGTAGTGGCTCTTTTTCCCCCGGGGTGTTCTTTGGTGCAGCGGCTCTTATTCCCCCGCGGTGTTCTTTGGTGCAGCGGCTCTTATTCCCCCGCGGTGTTCTTTGGTGCAGCGGCTCTTATTCCCCCGCGGTGTTCTTTGGTGCAGCGGCTCTTATTCCCCCGCGGTGTTCTTTGGTGCAGCGGCTCTTATTCCCCCACGGTGTTCTTTGGTGCAGCGGCTCTTATTCCCCCGCGGTGTTCTTTGGTGCAGCGGCTCTTATTCCTCCGGGGTGTTCTTTGGTGCAGCGGCTCTTATTCCTCCAGGGTGTTCTTTGGTGCAGCGGCTCTTATTCCTCCAGGGTGTTCTTTGGTGCAGCGGCTCTTATTCCTCCAGGGTGTTCTTTGGTGCGGCGGCTCTTATTCCTCCAGGGTGTTCTTTGGTGCGGCGGCTCTTATTCCTCTGGGGTGTTCTTTGGTGTGGCGGCTCTTATTCCTCTGGGGTGTTCTTTGGTGCGGCGGCTCTTATTCCCCCGGGGTGTTCTTTGGTGCAGCGGCTTTTATTCCTCCAGGGTGTTCTTTGGTGCAGCATTCTTAAAGATGATTTCAGGGAAAAATGAGACTCCTGGGAAGAAAAGAATGAATTAGGAGAAGGGTCACTTATCTGACTCCAGGACCAACATTCCTGCACTCGATGCCCGTATAGGGGGGGGAATTATTCTCTCATCAAAGATTTTTGCATCGATAAGGGGCAGCCGAACCATGACCCAGGTCACTCGCATTAATACACATGGATCGTTCCTTGTGAAACCTCTCTTCAGTTTAGACAGGATAATGACGGATCCTGAAATTATGGCATTCCATTCATGAACCAGGAGGCTCAGGATGTGCAGCGCTTTCTCCTCTCCACTTTGTGGCGCACCCGCACTCTCTTTATCTTTTTCGCCGCCCGCTGTGCTGTTTTTTCCGAATGTCTAATCCATTTCCTCTCTTCCATGCTCTTGTTTTTCGTTCTTGCGCCTGGGATGTGACCTGCGACCCTTTACCCTCCAGGCGAATTCACCAGATACGCAGGCAAGTGTGGTTATCATAGTCACTGCAGTCCGGCAGTGTAGGAGATGGCGCTATTAATTGCAGTGGAATATTCCGAATATCGTGACCTTGTGCGGCACTCCTGGCTCCCCCTTCACTTTTATAGGCTGCAGGTTTCTCCAACCCCCCCTTCCTTTTTTTTTTTTTTTTTATGTCCTTGCTACAATGGATATAACTTCCGTGTGTCCGATCATCTTCTTACCAAGTGGAGCTGCAGTGTAAAGCATAAGGGAGTAATGGAGCATGTGAATGAGCTTGTAATAACTGGAGATACATTTCACCCTACAGTTGATAATGCAGCATAGCCGCCATGATTTGTTGTTTTGTATTAGAGCATAGCTGCAGTGTAAAGTATGAAGCATAGGAGTGGATTTCGGTAGACAGTACAGCTGAGCTAAATTTGGCTGATAACAGCGATGACGTGGTGCTGGCAGTCATGTAGACAGTCGATCACCAGCTGACGCTTCAGCATTAGGTTAGAGCTAAAGCGGAGTGTGCAGACTGCCACAAGGGGGCAGCACTGGTCACCGACGTAGAAGAGAAAACAATCTGATTAATACTTAAGAGCTGGATCTACTTGTTCCTCCTCTGGTCACAGAACCAGCCACAGCTGACAACTTGCCACACATGGCCAAACTAGTAGTCTTGTCAGTGGTTGTCGGGCAGCTCGCCCATAACAGACAGTAGAATTGTCACTGAATTGGACCCACAGCTTGTAACCTAGAGATGGCCACTTAATGACCTATTAATCAGATTTTGGTGAGGTTTCTTCTTCTGCCCTGTTTGGCATCCAGCTGGAAAGGACAAAGAAGATGGTTTCTGTAGGAGGGAGATGGGGGAGCTGGACGGAGTCCGGAGAGAAGAGGTGACCTGGGGTCCTGAGGCTAGGGTGGGGAAAGGTGGATGGGGGTCCCGACGAGAGGGGGCGGATGGGGGTCCCGACGAGAGGGGGCATATGGGGGTCCCGACGAGAGGGGGCATATGGGGGTCCCGACGAGAGGGGGCATATGGGGGTCCCGACGAGAGGGGGCGGATGGGGGTCCCGACGAGAGTGAGGGTTTGCTTGTTAAGCCACTGTGTATGCTCAGTCTTCATTTTGGTTGTAGCTTTGTGTGTGTGAAACAGAAGGTTCAGGATGAGCAGCAGTGAAGGGTAGATTAATTATCCTTTGCTACCGCGCTTTGAGTTGCAGGATTTTAGGTCTTTCCTCGTCATCAATGCGCCGGCTCCACGGAGGAATCATTTCCTCCCAGGAAGAAGCTCCATGACTGGGGAAGCCGCAGCCACTTAGAGGGCGACTACCAGGCGTCTGTCACTGAGAGTCCTGCAAGCGCCGATGCTTCAGCTTCCTGCCGGCGGTAGGGGGCCTCTACATCGTGCTGTGCCCCTTATGGAGAAAAGACCCCGCACATTGCTCCACCTTTCTCCCCTGTATATAGTAATTTATGGTTTTCTTGGTTTTGCACCCAGACATTATCCATATTGGAATGTGCATGTTCTGCAGCGATGCAGCAGAGCCCCTCCGCCCCCATAGCCACAAGTCTGCGGGGTCCCCACAAGAACTTGCAGTGATCCTTATTTTTGGGCTGAGCCCCCATATACGAGACACACTGCTGTTTATTACGCTGATGCTCCTGACCACAGATTTTTATACATCGGATTAGTCAGTTATTTTACCACCGCACTCAGAACCGTAATTATTTCCTGATCTCGACGTTCCAAGTGAGCAGCCGAGTGCCGGATCCCCGCTCCGCTGCCAAGATCCCAGACTGCTCGTATGGAGACAGGAGATAGATCCCATAATGTGGATCCCTGCAGAGGACACCATGAGGGCGCAGCGCTGTCATGGACTCCTGTAATCCAGGGTATTGAAGGATCGGGCCAGATTATCAGATCTTCTGGATTATTGGATGCCCCTATCACTGAGTACATACATTACATTACTGATCCTGAGTTACATCCTGTATTATACCCCAGAGCTGCACTCACTATTCTGCTGGTGCGGTCACTGTGTACATACATTACATTACTGATCCTGAGTTACATCCTGTATTATACCCCAGAGCTGCACTCACTGTTCTGCTGGTGCGGTCACTGTGTACATACATTACTGATCCTGAGTTACATCCTGTATTATATTCCAGAGCTGCACTCACTATTCTGCTGGTGCAGTCACTGTGTGCATACATTACATTACTGATCCTGAGTTGCCTACTGTATTATACCCCAGAGCTGCACTCACTATTCTGCTGGTGCCGTCACTGTGTACATACATTACATTACTGATCCTGAGTTACATCCTGTATTATACTCCAGAGCTGCACCCACTATTCTGCTGGTGCCGTCACTGTGTACATACATTACATTACTGATCCTGAGTTACATCCTGTATTATACTCCAGAGCTGCACTCACTATTCTGCTGGTGCAGTCACTGTGTACATACATTACTGATCCTGAGTTACACCCTGTATTATACCCCAGAGCTGCACTTACTATTCTGCTGGTGCAGTCACTGTGTGCATACATTACATTACTGATCCTGAGTTGCATCCTGTATTATACCCCAGAGCTACACTCACTATTCTGCTGGTGCCGTCACTGTGTACATACATTACATTACTGATCCTGAGTTACATCCTGTATTATACTCCAGAGCTGCACTCACTATTCTGCTGGTGCAGTCACTGTGTACATACATTACATTACTGATCCTGAGTTACATCCTGTATTATACCCCAGAGCTGCACTCACTATTCTACTGGTGCAGTCACTGTGTACATACATTACATTACTGATCCTGAGTTACATCCTGTATTATACCCCAGAGCTGCACTCACTATTCTGCTGGTGCAGTCACTGTGTACATACATTACATTACTGATCCTGAGTTACATCCTGTATTATACCCCAGAGCTGCACTCACTATTCTGCTGGTGCAGTCACTGTGTACATACATTACATTACTGATCCTGAGTTACATCCTGTATTATACCCCAGAGCTGCACTCACTATTCTGCTGGTGCAGTCACTGTGTACATACATTACATTACTGATCCTGAGTTACATCCTGTATTATACTCCAGAGCTGCACTCACTATTCTGCTGGTGCAGTCACTGTGTACATACATTACATTACTGATCCTGAGTTACATCCTGTATTATACCCCAGAGCTGCACTCACTATTCTGCTGGTGCAGTCACTGTGTACATACATTACATTACTGATCCTGAGTTACCTCCTGTATTATACCCCAGAGCTGCACTCACTATTCTGCTGGTGCAGTCACTGTGTACATACATTACATTACTGATCCTGAGTTACATCCTGTATTATACCCCAGAGCTGCACTCACTATTCTGCTGGTGCAGTCACTGTGTACATACATTACATTACTGATCCTGAGTTACATCCTGTATTATACCCCAGAGCTGCACTCACTATTCTGCTGGTGCAGTCACTGTGTACATACATTACATTACTGATCCTGAGTTACATCCTGTATTATACTCGAGCTGCACTCACTATTCTGCTGGTGGGGTCACTGTGTACATACAATAGACATTGAACAAGTAGTAAATGCTGGGTGGTTTGGAGTGCTCCTTTAAGCCCGGTGTTGCGTGCCTGCGCTGCCCCCCGCCCCTGGTGATGAGCTGCTTACACAGATCTTTCCTGTTAGAAGACGCATTTTGTGATTCTCCAGCTGCTTGTAATAACGGAAATACATTGCGACCTTCCTCGCAGTCCCCACGACGGACGCCGTCTGCCTGCCAAGTGGATTCTCAGCGTCCTTTCTATAACCCTTCCTTAGTAGCTCCAGCGAACGAGTCTGCGACTGGAAACACAGGGCGGGAGGTGGGAGGCTGATATGTGGCGGACTGCGGATACCCTATCTGTGCGCCATATTGTACCTGGTCATCCTGGGCGGAGAGCTCGGTGAACCCCACTGTCACCATTACAGTGCTTAATAGGGTTGTTATCCTGATCTGCTGATTGCAGGTTTGGATGTTACTAGAGGCAAAAATGTGATGTTAAATAACGCAATGGTGCACAGAGTGGCGCGGGAGATGGTGTGTGTTTTTTTTTATTTTTTCTAAATATGTTAATCCACTGAACCAGCAGGGGGCAGCAGTGAGACATTAACTTGCAGCTTTGGATGTGATCAGAGCAGTAGAGGAATCTGCAGTATCTCGGGTCGTCTGTCTGTGTGACGTGATACATTTAGACCCCACGATCACTGCTCTCGTGTCCCTGACGGATGTTTAGTAGACGTGGCCCCTCCCATTCGAGGGTCGCCCCATGGTGTCACGTAGGGCTGATCGGCGCAGCCTTTCTCCGTCTGACTCCAGGTTATATAATCTTATGAGGATGATGTCAGACTCCCAAATCCCCGTCAGGACTTTGTCATGTTAACCACCGCCAGATGCCGGAGCTGCGATCGCATGTATCTGTTTCACCACACGTTTCCAGCCTGATAACCGCTCGCTAGGGGGCTCGTACAGGGCATTGACCAGCTGGGAGACCCGTTACCAAACATTAGGGTAGCACAGGGACACATCTGTATAATTTTATATGTTGCTCACATTTAACCAGATTTTACAAATATTCAAAAAAGTAAAAGCTTTTGCTACAAATGTAGCGAGTATTAGCCCCGCCCCATTGGAAGACCCTTTAATCGCTCAGGCCGTAAGCGAGGCTCCACCGGCAAGGAATGATTGGGATCATGTGTCGTTTTTTAAAGTGCCTAAATGGCAAAAGAAATTGCGTGTGAGAAGCGCTGCACGAGACCGCCGACGCGTTTCCACTCTTCCCATCCACTGATGTGCCCGGTTTGTCTCCTCTATGGTTCATCTCTCCTCAGATACGAGGTGCCAGTTAATATTAGTTGATGTTACACTTCTAGAAACCACACGGTTAATATGTGACGCCCCTGACGACGCATTTAACAGCTTCTTTACACACACAGGTTGGTCCTTGTCCTCCATGGGATATGGTGGGTGCTGCGTGATAGTAGGTCTCCTGGTGATGCCCTATGCTTGTGTCCATAAAGCACCCCTTTGGGGTTAATGAGGCCGGGCATCGCTGACGCATGACTTCATGGCTCCTCCAGTGACTGGCACGGGTGCCCTTTCCTTTCCCCACAATGAGACGCCTGTGTCTTTAGAATCTGATTCTCTGCAGCTTTCCATAGACGCAGCACCAAGCGCACTACAAGCACCTGTCATCTGCCAAGAAGGTCTCAGCGGCATGTGAACCCGGTTACGTGACGTGTGTGCCTGTCCCAGATAATTGGAGCGCCTTTTATTATTTCTCTCCTTCTAATTAAAATTTGAAAGGCGAGCGAGGTGACCCGGCCGTCCCAGCACGTAGCGAGCACGCGGGCCTGAACCAAGCGCCACTCTCACAATTTACCCTTATCAGCCCGGGCTGGGCAGAGGGTGTCTGCAGCTTCCATCAGTGGTAGGAGCTGATGGCCAAAGATATGTTCTCTTCTGGGATTCATCCTGCCACCAAGTGCATGAGTAAAATTCCGTATTTTAAGTTGAGACTGAGGCAGGCAATGCTAAGAGCCTCTGAAATAAAGCTCTGCAGCACTTTTATCCAGGATCTGGCGTTATGCGCGCCACAGGACAGAACCAGCAGGGGGCACCAGTGAGAAATAAAATTGCAGCGTTTTGAATGCAGCTTTGGCTGTGCTTGGAGGACACTATTGACGCACGGCATCTTGCAACGTCCTTCACGTCAGCATCTTGTGTCCGTTCCTTAGGAGGACGAATAGCGGCACATCAAGTTGCAGTTACACGCTTTGCCATCCTCTGCTGCGATTACTTGGTGCGGTGAGATGTCGCAATAAGTTACCCCTGGTAACATCCAGATTCTGACCACCGCCGGCAGCTCCTCTACCGCCGATGGGAAGTTTTGTTCTCGTGGTGTGATACAATGTATCCATTCTAACTGTTTGTATCACAACTCCGGTTGTCGGGGGCAACAGTCACATCTGTGATTACAAAGCTTTAATCATCATGTGATGCCATTGACCGCCAGATGACCGTCCGTACGTCCCAAAACGGTCTGCGGGCAGAGATCGCAGCACAGGCCATAACTGTACCGCCATGTGATGCCCGTGAGCGCAGTTTTATTTATGTTCTGGCCTGACGACATGTTTATCCGGCGTCAGCGAGGTGCTGCACCGTCACTAAATGGGGACATCGCTGGGGGGCATCATCTGCACATGAAACCTATCGTGACCTAGCTTGTCACAGCTGAGGGTCTGTTACAGCTGTAGCGGGCAGTGCCGTGATCGCATCCTGACCTGGCGGCGGGCAAGTCGCTTCGCGATGTGCATTTCCGTATGGCGGAGTCCTGTCAGCATCTAAAGGGTTAACGGCGAGGACAGGAAAGCCGCTGTCATGTGCAGATGGTGTCCGAACAATGAATAGGAAACGGACTAGAAAAATACACAACCCCCCCCCCGAAATGGGTCCATGGGAATATGGAGGGTCCAGAGGGGGGACGCGGCGATTATAGTGAAAAAGTTACTAAAGTTCAGATGTCAGGAGAAGTTAATGATAGGAGAGCGGAGGTCGTGTGATCTGCACGATGACATCACTGACGCTCGGCCCGCCAGGCTTCTGATGAACTTTTACTTTGGGCTTCGATTTCTCACGTGTCAATAAGTGAATTACTGCTGAGGGTTTGTCACAGTCTCGCCAGTCCTGGTGGTTAGTGCATCAGTCTGGCGTTGGATACTTTTGTGGGATCTCCTCTGGAGGACGTCTCCATTCTTGTGAATACATTTTTATGGCAGCAAATGAAGATGTGTAACCTGCGGTAGATGAGAACGCGGCTGCGCTCCCCCCTGCGCTGCGCTCCCCCCTGCGCTGCGCTCCCGCCTGCGCAGATGTTGTAGGGGATTAGCGGCGGGCTTTCTTCAGAGGGGGTCTGTGCACTCGGGCCGGGGTTTGTGGCGTCGCGGACGTGGGCGCTGTTGTGTTTTCTACGCTTCTACGTCGTCAGATAATCCCTCGTCTTTGATTCCGCCATGTGACCCTCTCAGGTTTCACAACATATCTGGGGCGCAGTCTGGACGCGGGAGGGATGAGGCCATCTGTCTGCTGGGAGCTGGAGCATGTATGTCACAGCCGTGTTCACACCAGGTGACCCTGTGCCACCTAAGACCTCCAATGTCGCCCTATATGGGGGCTCGTTCTCCTAACTTATAAGGTGATGACCTGCTTTCTCTTTCAGGCGAGACCCTGTGACTGCGCCATGAGTTCCGGATCCAGCCAGGGGGTGATCACCTCCCCGCCCCCACCCAGCATGCCCCACAAAGAGCGCTACTTCGACCGCATCAATGAAAATGACCCCAGCTACCTCCGGGAGAGAAACATGTCCCCCGATCTCCGCCAGGACTTCAACATGATGGAGCAGAAGAAGAGAGTCACGCAGATCCTCAAGAGCCCGGTGAGTGGGTCCAGCCCGGCGTCTGTGGGTTCTGTGCGGAAAGTTTCGCCATTGTGTCTGAGAGCAGATAATCTTTGGCCCAGGATGGAATTGTCTCAGTAACATTGGTATAGTGAGGCGCAGGCGAGGGGGTGTGAGGTGCAGCCGGGGCGAGGCGAAGGTGTGAGGCGCGGCAGGGGCATGGGTGTGTGGCGCAGTAGTTGCGAAGGTGTGGAGCCGGGGGGTGGGCGAAGGTGTGAGGCGCAGCCGGGGCAGGGCGAGTGAGTGAGGCGCAGCAGGGGCGGGGCAAGGTGAGGGTGTGAGGCGCAGCAGGGGCAAAGGTGTGAAGCGCAGCAGGGGCAAAGGTGTGAGGCGCAGCTGGAGGGGGTAAAGGTGTGAGGCGCAGCTGGGGGGGGTAAAGGTGTGAGGCGCAGCTGGGGGGGGTAAAGGTGTGAGGCGCAGCTGGGGGGGTAAAGGTGTGAGGCGCAGCTGGGGGGGGCAAAGGTGTGAGGCGCAGCTGGGGGGGGCAAAGGTGTGAGGCGCAGCTGGGGGGGGCAAAGGTGTGAGGCGCAGCTGGGGGGGGTAAAGGTGTGAGGCGCAGCTGGGGGGGGTAAAGGTGTGAGGCGCAGCTGGGGGGGTAAAGGTGTGAGGCGCAGCTGGGGGGGGTAAAGGTGTGAGGCGCAGCTGGGGGGGTAAAGGTGTGAGGCGCAGCTGGGGGGGGCAAAGGTGTGAGGCGCAGCTGGGGGGGGCAAAGGTGTGAGGCGCAGCTGGGGGGGGCAAAGGTGTGAGGCGCAGCTGGGGGGGGTAAAGGTGTGAGGCGCAGCTGGGGGGGGTAAAGGTGTGAGGCGCAGCTGGGGGGGCAAAGGTGTGAGGCGCAGCTGGGGGGGCAAAGGTGTGAGGCGCAGCTGGGGGGGGTAAAGGTGTGAGGCGCAGCTGGGGGGGGTAAAGGTGTGAGGCGCAGCTGGGGGGGGGGTAAAGGTGTGAGGCGCAGCCGGGGGGGGGTAAAGGTGTGAGGTGCAGCCGGGGGGGGCGAAGGTGTGAGGCGCAGCAGGGTGAGTGAGTGAGGCGCAGTTGGGGCGAGGTGAGGGTGTGAGGCGCAGCAGGGGCAAAGGTGTGAGGTGCAGCCGGGGGGGCGGGGGCGTGAGGCACAGCAGGGGTGAGGCGTGAGGGTGTGAGGTGCAGCCGGGGTCAGGGTGTCACCTGCGACAAGTGATGATCCCACCCAGTTATCTGTGATCAATTTTGATTTACTTTCCTAAAAAGTAGGCGACAGACTCTGCTACATCTGCGCTGTGCGGCCACAGCTGGCGGATCCTGGATTTCTAGCTTTGGGCCTCAGATAATCCTGTCTGCTGGCTGCTCTCTATTCAGAGTCGGCACCCCGTGGGGTCCTCTTCCCGACAGACCCCGGTGTTGGCCTCCACTTGCCCGGCCAGGGCTGCAGGGCTTTGGAATTCTTCCCTCGCTCCTCTCGGTGCCCTTCGCTTCATTACACAATCACAAGAGTGTCCGGCTCTCAATGGGGAGCAGCGGGGGCGGAGGACGGGGGGAGCTGGCTCAGGGCTGCAGCCCACGTTAACCTTTTAAGAGGCAGGGAATCTGATTGGGGTGGGGGTTAGAGGTGCAGTCGGGATCAGGGTACACTTCCGCACTTACTGGGATATTGGCCTTGGTGCCCTTGTGCCCCGTTTGTGCCAACTCTGCAATATATCTGATGTAATCTAACACTAATGTTGCTGTCGAGCAGTTGGAGGAGCCTGCATTGCAGCAGCGGAGACCTGGACCCCTCAACCTGTTGAGTTTCCCATCTGATAGCTGTCGATAAGTATGAGAGTGCCCCCTGCTGGAGATGGACTGCATGCACAACCTGTAAACGTATGCATCGTCAATGAGGGATGTCCTAGGAGAGCCCCTCATTCCGAAATCGTATTATTACAGCAGACTTGGATGGGGATTGTCACTGCTGCTTTCATCAGTCGGGTCATTTCCGGATACCTAATAACGACAGCCTTGTGTTGGGTTGTCAGATTTTCTGCGGAACCTCTGAACTTCAGGCAGGTAGAAGCGAGTTCCACAAAATAGGTGCAGCTCGAGAGAAGTTCTAAGATTGTTGAATGGGTTCAAGACGACCCAGGGAACCGTGAGCTGACGGGTGGCCGGGAAGGAGGAGAACGAAGGGCTCTGGATTGGGTGTGATCTGCCTCATTGTCCTGGGATTACGTGTTGATGGCCATTAGTCCCAAGCAGAAGAGAGATCAGCTAACGGGTGCAGCACTGGAAGAGACTTGGGAGGGAAGGATTGTATGCAGATGCGGGAAATGTGAGCAATGGGAGGAACAAACGAGCGGTTTCTACTCTTGATCCAGACAGTCGCACTTAGTGGAAATGTTCTGACACTACAAAATTTATTGATGATTTTGCTTCTAGTTGCAGCGATATTCCGGAGCGTAGGTGCAGCACGAGAGAAGTCCTAAATGAGAGTCTCAGGATAGGGGGGGGATTGTTGGAGCACACCCTACAGATGAGGGGCGGGGGGCACTGTACGGCCAGTGATTAGTTGGCGGTGATTCTGCAGGATTACTTCACGAGGATTCGCTGTTCGGTTTCTTGGTTTTTGGCATAAATGGACGATATAAATCAGATTCCAAACTTTTATCAACTTTTCAAGGAAACTTGTCAGCAGCGTTTTCAGCAGGTAATCAGAGGAAGAAATATGAACGACTATTTAGTTTTGTTGCATTGCTCAATTTGTCTTTTTATCATGCAAATAACCCAGTGTTTCCCGGGGCCGTGTCTGTGCTCCGGGAGTCCCTGGCTCTGCTGTTTGACGCCACCTGCATCTCTGGCCGGCGCATGCGCACTTTGCTAATATGTGTGGGTATACTCAGTCTCTTACTGCGCATGCGCGCGCCAAGAGGAGGTGGTGCATGCGCACGGACCCAGTCGGTCGCAGGGGTGACGTCTTGCAATAGAGACTCTCGTCTCCACGGTCGCTCATGCAGCGTAGGGCCATACCGGATGGGAAAAAGTGAAGAGGAGCCATGGACCAACATTGACCCGTCCATCGCCGCCTTGGAAAACTTGAAGTATAATTTACATACAGATAAGAAGGCAAATTTTGCTGCATCAGATGGTGATGAGCTGAGTATCAGACTGCCCTAGTCTGCCAAAAATGTTGCGGACAGTTTCCCTTTATGTAGAAAACTCCTGTCTGCCCGGTGGATGCATGATCTAGAGGATGGGTGAAGATCTGAGGGTCCTAAAAGACGATGGAAAGGATATTATATTGTTGCTTAGAAGTAACTGGTGTCCACGCGGTTCCTGAAGGAAGCTTTGCTGGTCGTCTGCGACCGCGATTATGGACGGGAGGGATGTTAGTCTCAGTGAGCTTCTGTTGCGTGGAAAGCATCCCAGAGAGTAGGGGCAGCACGTGAGAAGATCTGGATGATTCAGTAGTAGGCCAGTTTCTAAGCTTTACGTTTGGCTTTGGCAGTGAGTTCCAGAGCAGAGGTGCAGCACAAGAGAAGACGGGGAAGGGCATGTGACCAAGAGGTGCATCCGTTCAGCTGAGGCTTCCAGTTTTAGGACTGGTCCCACTTTCTCCTGTTTTTGGACACATTTCTTCAGCTCTCGGAGTTGCTGGTGGGATTTTATTTCCCTGGCGTTTTCACAGATGGATGAGCTGTTGATGGAAGTTTCCCAGACTCTTGTGTAGGAGGAATGGCTGACGTGCTGAGGGTCGTCCTCCTACACGAGCTGACCCATCCTGATAATTAGCGGCTCCTACGCCCCGGCACTAAATTAATTAACGTCAAAAAGTCAATTAACGTCCGTGATGCTTGCCAACACACGTCCTGCCGGCTGTGACGGCAGCTGAATTGTTCTGCTGCAGAACTCGCTGATACACTGAAAAGAGGCGAAGCCAATAATGCAGGGGGTCCATGGACGGGTGCAGCCCCCCAACACCGACCACCAGGGAAGAGCAGATCCAATAGTATGTGTCACTGGTCAGAACCTTGAAGATAAGGGGTGATGCATGTCCTTGTGACGCTGATCCCTCCACTCGCTTCTATCCATCAGTCAGACCAAGGTGTGGAAATCAGAATAACAGCAGTCATTGCACTCATGGCTACATCTCGTCGTATGCTCCACTCACCTCCAGAGCTGCATTCACCATCCGGATGCTTATCTGTCGGCTTCGGAGCTGTGGTACTTTCCCTCAGCAGAATTGTGAATGCAGCTCTGAAGGTGTGAAAGGAGAAAACGACACAATGTAATGCAACAGGAGATGAAGCACAGACCTTTCTCTTTGTAATTGGCTTTTCTGTGTTTTTTTTTTTTTTTTTAGGCTTTTCGCGAAGATTTGGAAAGTCTCATTCAGGATCAGAGGCAGAAAGGAAACAACCCGACGGGGCTGCTGGCGCTGCAGCAAATCGCGGACTACGTCATGGCCAGCTCGTTCGCCGGCTTCTCCTCGTCTCCGCTCAGTAAGTTTTCGGTAACTTTTGTAGAGTTGCCCGAGTTTGAGACCAGATTCCCGGTCCGTACCGTCCATCAACCTTCCCCCCCCCCCCCCCCCCCCCACGTTAAAGGGGTGTAGCATCCGAGCCCATTCTTGTTACAGGTATATATGTCCGGGATGGGGGGGTGCATTTAATTCTGGGTGGTCTAGCCGCTCGATTAACCCTATGTAGTTCCGTTGTCTAATGCAATGTTTTGTTTGAAGACGACAGGCCGTTCAGTCCGACGAGCCCGAAACTTCCGGAAGGGGGTGAATACTTCTTCTTCTTGTCGCTCTGTGTGCGCTTCTGTCTGTAGATATGCAACCAGCTTCAAAAAAAAAAGGGAGACGCCCTGGGGCGTGAATATTTTTGAAATCCCTTTTTTGCATATAGATTTTTCAGCCGAGGACTTTTCACCCTCGAGCGCCGGCCTCGTGTGTTCCGGATTTCTGCTCCATGGATACTTTTGCAGCCGCTCCAATAATAAGTGAAATGATTATGGTTATCGTCAGCGTCGCCCGTGTTTTCTTGGCCGCGTCCCGCACCGGCACGCCCATCCATAAATGTGTCCTGAGGGCGACTGATAGGCAGGTACAAAGGTTTGGCAGCTGTAAACAAGCTGCAGGGCTCGGCTGCACCTTCCTAGTCACCGCGGGGAGAGCGGCGGCTGCGGCGGCTGCCGGGGGATTAAATCCTTCACATCTATAATTACCGGATCTCTGACCCCCTGAACTTCTGATGGTTGCGGTGCCGGTTACTAGGTGTTATTGCGCCCCCTACTGATCACACTGCCATGGGGAAGGGTAGGGCGCTTTGACTTTTTTCAATCATTTGGAAGCTTTTGCTCCTAATCCTTTTTATGTCATTATTGCTGCGGCTTATGTCCGTCCTGCCTTACCGGGGGGCTTTTACTGGAAGTGGGGGAGGCGAGTAATTAACCACCGCTCTTCTCTTCCAGGTCTGGGGATGGTGACTCCGGTGAACGACATCCACCCGGCCGTCGAGAGCTTGTTGGTGAAGGGGGAGAAGCTGACTCGCTGCAAGCTGGCGTCCATGTACCGCCTGGCCGACCTCTTCGGGTGGGCACACCTCTCCAGCGCCTACATCACGGTACGTACAGAACTTCAGGGCGACTTCTGCAGCTTTCCTTCTGACTTTCAATTTTTCACCATTTTGCTGTTAGTTTATTCTGTTTCCTGAGCCGCCTCTCCTCAGTGCTCCCATTGGTACATCGATGTGCAGCAGGGTCGGAAGGGTTTGAGCTTCTGGATGGAAACTGGAATGTTTCCATTCATTTAACAGCCAGCAAAGATTTTGTGTGAAAATATAACACAAAGGTGTGGGGGCCGGTTTGGTTCTGCAGACTCGAAAAGTTGCAATTTATGGGGCAGAAGTTTTACTACTTTTTTTGTGCAAAGTTTAGTGTTGGATGTCGGTGCAGTGACACATGACGGCCATCAGGGGGCACTGCAGAGGATTATAATTCGCTCCCGGGATTCAGCCCCCAAAATTGTAATTTTTACCTTATTTTTCTGCAGGTTCGGGTCAGCAAAGAGCAGGACCACATCCTGATCATTCCCCGAGGCCTCTCCTTCTCTGAAGCTTCGGCCTCTAACCTGGTAGGCGCGGTGCCCCCCCCCCCCCCCCCCCCCCCCACTGCCATTTTCTTACGGTTTCCTAATAAGTATATTAATTGTACAGGTGAAGCTGAACATCATCGGTGAAGTGGTGGATCAGGGCACAACCAACCTGCGCGTCGACCCGTCCGGGTTCAGCCCCCACGCGGCCATTTACTCCACCCGTCCTGACGTGCGATGTGTGATCCATATACACACCCCCGCCACTGCCGCTGTGAGTGACACCCGGCCACAAACGCTCAACTAGCACCAGACGACAAGGATAACTTGCAGGGGTCCTTCTGAAGACCCCTGCTTGCTGTCATCCAGTAAGAACATTCACTGTGTGCTTCCGGTGGAGGATGATCCATCCCGATGATGTGACGGACTAGTGGGAGCGCGGCTCGTTACATGACGGCCACGAGGGCACAATCCCGCGGTCACTGGCCTGGTCGTGCCCCCACGAGCCGTGCCCCCGTGTCCATCACACGACCACCTCATTCTCTACACAATGAATGCTCACATTGGATGTCGGCAAGCAGAGGTATTGATGGCCGCGCTCCCTGTGCACAGAACACACTCAGTCGTCGGCCATATTTCAGCCTCTTCCTCTCCTCGTCAGGTCTCATCCATGAAGTGCGGCATCCTCCCCATCTCCCAGGAGGCCTTGCTGCTCGGTGACGTGGCGTACTACAATTACCAGGGGTCTCTGGACGAGCAGCAGGAGAGGATCCAACTGCAGAAAGTTCTGGGGCCTCGTTCCAAGGTAACACTCATAAGTAATGAAGATCTTACATCCGCTTTGTGTCCAACATCTGCGCTTGCTGTCAGTCCCATCTAATGCTCCTCACAGCTGAGGCTTTGTAACAGTTCCATCAGTGTAGACACCGTGTGGACTCCGGACTGATACAAACTATCGGACAGGAGGGGGACTTGTGCTGCTGATGTGTTTGGCACATAGAGTATTGTCTACGCTGGATACAATTGTAACAAACCCTCATCTGTGAGAAGTTGAAGTTCAGGACTAGGGGTTGATGCTTCCGTTCACTGACAGCAAGCAGTGAAGAACTGAGAATCTGTTATAGAAATGTGTAATCATTAAGCTTCATTTTTTGCCTTGCGCTCGATCTGTACCTGGCACCACTTTAGCCTCGTCTGCGGGGGAGGGCACCGCTTTAGCTTCGCCATCTGCGGGGGGCGCCGCTTTAGCCTCGTCTGCAGGGGGGGCGCCGCTTTAGCTTCGCCATCTGCGGGTGGCGCCGCTTTAGCCTCATCGTCTGCGGGGGTGGCGCCGCTTTAGCCTCGTCTGCGTGGGGGGGTGGCGCCGCTTTAGCCTCGTCTGCGGGGGGTGGCGCCGCTTTAGTCTCGTCTGCGGGGGGTGGCGTCACTTTAGCCTTGCTGTCTGGGGGGGGGGGGGGGTGCCGCTTTAGCCTCGTCTGCGGGGGGTGGTGCCGCTTTAGCCTCGTCGTCTGCGGGGGGAGGGGGGGTGGTACCGCTTTAGCCTCGTCGTCTGCGGTGGGCGCCGCTTTAGCCTCGTCGTCTGCGGGGGGTGGTGCCGCTTTAGCCTCGTCGTCTGCGGGGGGAGGGGGGGCTGCCGCTTTAGCTGCGTCGTCCACTTTTGTTTTACTGAGGATTTTCTCTCCGCAGGTCTTGGTGCTCAGGAATCACGGGGTGATGGCTCTCGGGGAGACTGTGGAGGAAGCCTTTCATTACATCTTCAATGTGCAGCTGGCCTGTGAGGTTCAGGTACGGGCAGGAGACTGATATTACTCCAGTCACAGCCAGAGCTGCGCTCCGCATTCTGCTGACTTCCAGTCGGCTCTCAGGCTGCATCTTGTCCCTTGTTTGCTGCTTCACTGTCTCACACAGCCCCCTTTATGGGATGTGAACACTTTTGCAATCTAATGATACTGTGGTGTGTAACCGTAAAGGGGGTCCTCGGCTAAAATAGTCTTGTATACTCTCTGCTGGAGCGGACGCTTGGTATGTGGGGGTTACAGCCATCTAGTGGGTCTGTGGACTCTGGGGGCCCATTTACGGCTGCACACTGCTCTGCAGGGTAATAGCCAAAGATTCCTGTTCCTTTTCTGCAGCAAATAAAATGCCGGGGTGATTATCTCCCCGCGCCCTGTCCTCCATTAATGCTGTCATTTCTTCGCAGGTCCATGCCTTGGCCGGGTCTGGAGGCATAAACAACCTTCTGCTGTTGGATTTGGAGAAGTACAAGCCCCTCACACACGCCTTGGCTGCAGGAGGCGGGGGAGGGGTGAACATGGAGGGGCAGCACAAGTGGAAAGTCGGGGAACTGGAATTCGAATCTCTGATGCGAATGCTGGACAATCTGGTAAGTGGATGACACAATCTGTACTGCAGCTTTAAGAGGGTGTCCAAGATTAATTGGGCCCCTGAAGAACTTGGAGGAGCTGAGCACACTGCTATAAATTCCTTTTGTAATTCACCGCCATCTAGTGGCTGTTCTACGGTACTGCAACTCTCCCTAAAACCAGAGCTGATGGGTTCAATTTCACATTTTAATTTTTTTGCATTCTTTCTGATTATTTTTAATATTTCCATTTTATTTTAATTTTTCTCGTCTTTAAAAAATAGCTTTTATGAAAACTCCATTTTATTTAATAAGAGAGCCATCTTTGGTACTGAACCTCCTTGTAACCACATGATGGGTCTGTTTTTCTTTTTTTTTCTGTATTTCTGAACATTTGTAATATTTGGGCGGGGTTTTATCCTATTTAGAGTGCAGTGTTGTGTTTTGTTTTTTTTTGTTTGTTTTTTTTCAAATGTACCGTACTTGGTAACATGGCACCATCTAGTGGCTGTTTTTCAGTACTGTTCTAGTCCTACAACTAATAGCGATATTTTATATTCTTTTGCACAGTTTTTGATTATTTTTACATCTCTACTTATTTTTAGTTTGCGGTTTTTACAGTGGACACTATTTTATAATGTAACATGGCACCATCTAGTGGCTATTTATGGGTACTGCACCTTTGAGGTCTTGGGATACTTCTACTTGGCAATATTGCTGTAGTTTCAGAAATAATCCGTCGTCCTCCTCTACCTGCAGGGTTACAGGACGGGGTACGCTTACAGGCAGCCGCTGACACGAGAGAAGCCGCGTCACAAGAGCGATGTTGAAATCCCGGCCACGGTCACAGCCTTCTCCTTCGAGGACGAACAGGGGATGCCGCGCTCTCCTCTTAAGTTCCTGGTTCAGAAGCAGCAGAGGGAAAAGACGCGATGGCTGAACTCTCCAAACACGTACTTAAGAGTCCACGTCCCAGAGGAGTCCATGAATGGGGAGATGAGCCCGAGGACGAAGATCATGGTGAGACGGGGACCCCCTGGTCTTATTTTATCCGGGACCCCCTGTGTCGGTCATTTCTGCCATTTTGGCATTCTGCTGCTGAACCAGTAAGATTAGGATGAGCAGAGCTGCAGAACATGAAAAAAGATGACTCTTGGACTAGTATTTTTGGTGGGGGGGCTTCTTGAATTCATTCCCTCCGTTTCCGCTTTTCCTTGCAGTGGATGAAAGCCGACGAGCTCACAAAGTCTTCCAGCGGGTATCCCATCAAGATCGAAGACCCCAACCAGTTTGTTCCATTAAACACCAACCCGACAGACGTCCTAGAGAAGAGAAACAAGGTGACTGCTGGGCTTGCTGGGAGTTGTTGTTCTGCAACTGCAGGAGGGTCGCAGGTTGGGGGGGGGGGTCACTGATGCTCCTGCAGCTGCGATGACTGAATAGTTGGGGGGGATATCCTCCTTGAGCAATGAAAGGGGCCAGTCTCTGACAACCTCCGGGTCAGTGTTCGGAGCTGGGGGCAATGGATGTCAGAGCAGATGTAAGCCGCGGTGATGTAAGGCTGAAGTAACACGACGATTGGTGACTTACAGATCCGGGAGCAGAATCGCTACGACCTGAAGACGGCCGGGCCGCAGTCACAGGTCCTGGCGGGGATCGTGGTGGAGAAGCCGCCTCCTGTGAGTGTCTGCGCCACGTGGCCGGTATTATTAGAGGACTGCCCCCTTAATGCGGGGTCTCTCGGATCGGGGGCTCGCTCTTCTTGACCTGTCCTGTTCCCCCGACAGATGATGCAGTTTGAAGAAGACGAGAACGCGCCTCCTCCCCCTCCGAATCCGTTCAGCCAGTTCTTAGAGGTGGTGAAAGGCGAGAACGGGACACAAGGTGAGTGGGTCCCAGGGGGATCTGGTCGGGATCCACTGCTCCCTAATTCTGCATGAGTTAACCCTTACACGCGCCGTTTTCCATGGATAACCTGCATGATCTCACAGATGGAGGCGACTCGTACTGACCACCCGCAAAATATTATACTGGGAGGGTAATGCAACATGAGCTGAAGGGGGCGCTCTGCTGTTACTGCAATGATTGCAGAGGTCGGGGTGCCACCGAGCAGTATCGTGGGGGAAACCCTAAAGGGGTCATTCCCTCAATGCAAACTATGTAGAAACTGGAGGGTCCAGCAGCGTCTGGGGGGGCTGCTCGTCACTAGTCCTAATAGGACACTACTTACCCTCCCTACAGTCTCCTCGCCCCAGTAATGGCTGATAAGGGGGAGTAATAGATTGTATGCAGAGGCTCCTCACCGTCCGGTTCTCCTCTTATTAACTTCCCCTCCTCTTTCTCCGCATGTGAATTAACCCCGTGTAACCTGCAGATGCTGAGCATGATCTAATGTCCGAAGACGACTCTTCTGCCCCCGTAACTCAGTCCCCACCCCCGACGCCAGCGAGCACCACAGGTATTTACCGGGCAACAAATCATTGATGTAATGGGTGGGGGATGGGCAGGGAAGTGATCAGATGACTGGGTCACGTCTTGTGGGGTGCTCCTGATACGATGGGGGGGGGGGAATAAGTATTTGATCCCCTGCCGATAGTGCACATTTTTCCACCTACACAGAATGGAGAGGTCTGTAATATTTATCGTAGTTGCACTTCACCTGTGAGAGGCAGAATCTAAAAATAAAATCCAGAAAATCACATTGTAGGTTTGTTACGTAATTTGCATTTTATGGCATGAAATAATTATTTGATCATCGACCAACCAGCGAGAATTCTGCTCTCAAACACCTGATAGTTTTTCTGTAAGAAGCCTACCTGTATTAATTGCTCCTGTTTGACATCATTATTTGTATAAAAGACACCTGTCCACACTCAATCACACTCCAACCTCTCCACCATGGCCAAGACCAAAGAGCTGTTTAAGGACACCAAATTGTAGATTTGCACAAGGCTGGGATGGGCTACAGGACAATGGGCAAGCGGCTTGGTGAGAAGTTGACAACTGTCTGCACGATTATTAGAAAATGGAAGTAACACAAGATGACAGCCAATCTTCCTCGGTCTGGGGCTCCATGAAGGATTCTGCCTCGTGGGGTAAGGATGATTCTGAGAAAGGTCAGGAATCAGCTTAGAAGTACAAGGGAGGACCTGGTCAATGATCTGAAGAGAGCCGGGACCACAGTCTCAAACAATACTGTTAATAACACACTATGCCATCATGGATTATACTCCCACAGGACGCACAAGGTCCCCCTGCTCACGCCAGCACATGTCCAGGTCTGTCTGAGGTTCACCGATGACCATCTTGGTGATCCAAAGTAGACATGGGAGAAGTCATGTGGTCAGATGAGACTAAAATAGAACATTCTGGTATCAACTCCACTCGCCGTGTTTGAAGGAAGAAGGATGAGTTCAACCCCAAGAACACCATCCCAACCATGAAGCATGATGGGGGGAAACTCATACTTTCAGGTGCTTTTCTGCAATTCTGTATTGAAGGGAGGATGGATGGAGTGATGTATCTAGAGATTTTGGCCAGCAACCGCCTTCCCTCGGTAAGAGCAGTGAAGATGGCCCGTGACTGGGTCTTCCACCTTGACAATGACCCAAAACACACAGCTGGGGCAACTAAGGAGCGGCTCCGTAAGAAGCATTAACCCCTTCCTGACATTTGCCGTATATATACGTCATGATTGGGAAGTACTTCCCAACCGATGCAGTAGATGTACGTCATGGCGATTGCCCGCGCACAGAGGGCTTTGTGCCAGCGGTTGCTGCTGGGTGTCAGCTGATTTTAGCGGCTGATACCCGGTTCTCAGTGCCAGGAGGAGCGGTGTGGGCACCACTCCCGGCAGTTTAATGCACACAGCATTTAGAGAGCAGGCAGAGGTAAGAAAAGCCCCTCCACGCTTGGATCAAAGACCCCATGACGTCATCGCGTGGTCCTGATCATTGCTATGGTGACCCAATGTTGTAATGACTACATCCGGGTCACCAGGCACTAGCAAGTTAGATCATGCACTGCGCCTAAACTAACTAACTTGTGTCTGCCGCACTGACGGGTTATAAGGAATAACAATGCGCCTGCATTACTCTGCCATCAGACTGCAGAAAGTGAAAGTCCCGTAGTGGGAAGAAGAAAAAAAAGTGTAAAATTATTATTATTTTTTTTTTTTTTTTTTTAAAAAGCACAAAATTAAAAAAAAAAAATATTGTGAAAAAAAAAATACAAAACAATAAAAGTACACATTTGGTATCGCCGCATCCGGAATGACCCAACCTATAAAACTGTCCCTCCAGTTAACCCCTTTAGTGAACACCGTAAAAAAAGAAAAAAGTGGAATAAAACGCAACCAAAACTAGGAATATAAATAAGTGTAGCGCTGAAAGCGTCATTTTGTCCTGCAAAAATAAAGCCGCCATACAGCTGAAAAATAAGTTACAGCTCTCAGAATAGAGCGATGCAAAAATATATATATATTTTTTTTTATATAATAGTTTGTGTAAAAGCACCACAACGTATAAATGTGGTATCTCTGTAATCGTACTGACCTGCATAATAAAGCTGCATTATCAACTTTACCACACACGGAGCAGTATTAAAATAAGCCCAGAAAACAATTCCTGGTTTGGGTTCTGTCTCCTAAAAATCAGCATAGAAAGTGATTAAATAAAATAAATAAAAATGTCATGAGCCCGAAAATCGTAATAACAAAAATATCAACTTGTCCCACAAAAAATGATCCCTCACATGAGTCTGTGTGGGCCAAAATATGGAAATATTATAGCTCTCAAAATATTGAAGCAAAAACTAGTTTTAGCTATAAAAAAGCATCTTTTAGTGTGACAACAGCCAAACACAAAAACCTGATATAAATCTGGTATCGCTATAATCGCACCACCCCGAAGAATAAAGGCGCCTAATCACTTATACCGCACGAGGAACGGTATAAAAAATAAAATCAATTCTTCACCTGCTGTGGATTTGTTAATTCTGCCTCCCAAAGATCACAGTAAGGCTCGGCGTACATTTATCCTGCACACTGCACTGAGCGCTTACATCGGGGTTTCTGTGTAAATCTCTGAAATGCGTGATTCAGACGGGACCCCGGCGGATAATTCTCTATAGTGAGGCAGATGGAGGTACTGTGGACGCCATAGGACCTGTGATCCAGCGGTGTCCAATTTTTTATTAGTCCATCAAAGTGCTGTCACCATAGGTTTCTGCACCTATGTAAAGGACATCACTAAAGAGAGGCCAGACAGTCCAGACTAACTCTGTTGCCACATTATAGTGAATGGATCTCTTGGGGGTTTCATCTGAATTGCGTCACTCAGAAATTTAAAGGGAAACCCCACTGTAAGTGCTCAAGTGTAGTGCGCAGGATAACTAAATGTTATGTAAAATATTCCCAATAAAAGCTTAAACTCAGTCCACAAAAAGAAAGTCCACAACACAATTTGGGGGGGGGGGGGTCCATTTTCTCCTGCCATCCTTGTGAAAACAAAATAAAAAAATTAGGCTAAAAAAAAAAAAAAATTTTTGTGGGAATGTTTTTATTTCCACATATCAACGTTATAAACTTCTGTGAAGCACCTGGGGACTCAAGGAGCTCACCACATATCTATATAAGTTCCTTAGGGGTCTAGTTTCCAAAATGATGTCACTTGTGGGGGGTTTCCAATGTTTAGGAATATCAGGGGCTCTCGAAACGAGACCTGACACAGACAGACCATTCCATCAAAGTCTGCATTCCAAATCGTCACTCCTTTTCTGAGCCCTGTCGTGTGCCCAAACAGTATGTTACCCCCACATATGGGGTATCTGCGTACTCAGGAGAAATTGCACAAATTGTATGGTGCAATGTCTCCTGTTACCCTTGTGAAAATGCTAAATTTGGGGCTGAAATAACTTTTTGTGGGAATGTGATTTTTTTTTTTTTTTTTTCTTTTTTTCTTCACGTCTCAATGTTCTAAACGTCTGTGAAGCACCTGAGGGGGCAAGATGCTCACTGCACATCTAGTTTAGTTCCCTGAGGGGCATAGTTTCCAAAATGGTGTCACTTGTGGGGGGTTTCCACTGTTCAGGCACATCAGAGGTTCTCCAAACGTGACATGGTGTCTGCTAATTTTCCAGAAAATTTTGCTTTTAAAAAGTCAAACGGTGCTCCATCCCTTCCAAGCCATGTTGTGCGCACAAACAGTAGTTTTCCCCCACATATAGTGTATCTGCGGACTCAGAAGAAATTACACAATCAATTTTGAGGTCTATTTTTTCCTGTTACCCTTGCAAAAATAAAAATTTTGCGGTCTGCGTAAGAAAAATTGACAAAGTTGAATGTTCATTTTTATCATTGCACACGGCTTTCATTTCTGTGAAAGCACCTGAAGGGTTAATAAACTTCTTGATTGTGGTTTTGAACATCTTGAGGGGTGCAGTTTTTAGAATGGTGTCACTTTTGGGTATTTACTGTCATATAGCCCCCCAATGTCACTTCAAATGTGAGATGGTTCCTCAAAAAAAAAAAAATTGGTTTTGTAAATTTTGTTGGCCAACTTTTAACCCTTATAACTTCCTAACATTGTATCAAAAATTGTGCTGATGTAATGTAGACATGTTGAAAATGTTATTAACTATTTTATGTTACATAATTTTTTATGCCCTTAAATCAGGGTTAAGTTTGAAAATTGCTAAATTCTCAAAATTTTTGTCAAATGTCCATTTTTTCCCCACAAATAAACGCAAGTCATAACGAAGAAATTTTACCACATATTTTATCATCAAGAATAATATTTCATGATAAAAATTGTCTTAGAATCAGTGGGATCCAATGAAGGGTTCCAGAGTTACGACCTTATAAAGTGACAGTGGTCAGAATTGTGAAAATTGGCTCAGTCAAGAAGGTGAAAACAGGTTTGGGGGTTAAAGGTCCTGCAGTGGCCTCGCCAGTCTCCAGACCTGAACCCAATAGAAGGTCTTTGTAGGAGCGGAAACTCAATGTTGCCAGCGACAGCCCGAAACCTGAAAGATCTGGAGAAGATCTGTATGGAGGAGGGGGCCAATATCCCTGCTGCAGTTTGTGCAAACCTGGTCAGGAAGTACAGGAAACGTCTGACCTCTGTAACTACAAACAAAGGTTTCTGCACCAAATATTAAGATCTGTTTTGCTGTTGTATCAAATAACTTATTTCATGCAATAAAATGCAATTTAATTATTTAAAAATCCTACAATGTGATATTCTGATTTTTATTTTTAGATTCTGTCTCTCACAGGTGAAGTGTACCTACGATAAAAATTACAGACCTCTCCATTCTCTGCAGGTGGGAAAACTTGCAAAATCGGCAGCGGATCAAATACTTATTCTCCCCCCTGTATACGGCAGGTCTTGTGGGGTGTTCCTGATATATGGATGGCTCTTTGCGGCGCCTGTAGTGGTCCGTTCCCGGGATTATTACAGCGCCTCTAGTGGTCCGTTCCCGGGATTATTACAGCGCCTCTTGTGGTCCGTTCCCAGGATTAATAATAATAATAATAATAATAATCTTTCTTTTTATATAGCACTAACACATTCCACAGCGCTTTACAGTTTGCACACATCATCATCACTGTCCCCGATGGGGCTCACAATCTAAACTCCCTATCAGTATGTCTTTGGAATGTGGGAGGAACCCGGAGGAAACCCACGCAAACAAGGGGAGAACATACAAACTCCTTGCAGATGTTGTCCTTGGTGGGATTTCAACCCAGGACCCCAGCGCTGCAAGGCTGCAGTGCTAACCACTGAGCCACCGTTCATTCCGGCGCCTCTTGTGGTCCGTTCCTGGGATTACTACGGCGCCTCTTGTGGTACATTCCCAGGATTTCGGCGTCTTTCCGGTGCATTCCCGGTACAGTGTGGGTCTTGTAGGGGAACTCACAGGGCATCGCAGCTATGAGTGATAGCATTCAGGATGTGCAGAGCTTTGTTTGTCAGGTTTTCCTCTGACATTGCTTTTTCCTTCCCCCTCAGAGCCTCTCGACGACTCTGTATTCCAGAAAGAATCCCCCATTGTGGTGAATGGCAAAGATGGCGGCAAACATAAGGTGGAGGAGGACCTGACCTTGCTGGTCAGTCAGCTGAACATGGGGGACAACATCGAGATTACGCTCCGGAGCACCGAGAAATTCATCGAAGGCGAGCTGACCCCCGAAGGTTCCCCGTCTAAGTCTCCTAACAAGAAAAAGAAGAAATTCCGCACCCCGTCCTTCCTGAAGAAGAACAAAAAGAAGGAAAAGCTTGAGGCGTAACCCCCGGTCTCTGAGATCTGGGGGGGAAGCCTTTTATGGGGGGGTTTACTAATTGAAACCCATTGTCTTGCTGGAGGGGGCGCTCCTCCGTTCTGGGGTCTCCAGGATGCGCCATTCTGCTTTTTACTCCAGTGTTTGCTGCACAAACCCTCGCCTCCAGCAGCCGCCATGAGCTTTTAAGACCCCCTCAGCCCCCCACCTCGTCCTCCTGGACTATTGCAGAATCCGGGCCGGATTTATGTGCAGTTATTTTAAGAGACAATTTTATTTTCACAAGATTTTAGTTTTTTTGGTTTTTTTTTTACATATTCCCCATCATATAAGCGCACGCTGGAGATATGCACCCGGAGAAGGGGGATTTACTTTTATTCTTTCTTGGGGGGGGGGGGTGAAGAATTTTTATTTTTTTTTTATACACAGCTGGAAAAGTTACAACTGGAATCTAAAATCCCCCCCCCCCCCCCCCCCCCCCCCCCCGCAAATGATTGTATTATCTTATCACAGGCCTGACCCTGGGGGGAGGCGAGCGATAACTCCACAGATTCCCCCCCCCCCCCCACAAATTTACCTCGTTCATCTCCAAGGAGTGACTGTGCCGCACCGTATAATTCTGCAGGGTCCAACCACACGCCGTCAGCTGGAACCTCCCGCCCCGCCCCGCCCCGCGGACCATCGCCCCGTGTCTACATCATTTTGGATGCTACCAGCATAAAACATAGCAGATAGCAAATTTCAGGCAACAAAGGTTCAGTGTAGAAGAGAAATCAACAATGTTTGGTTTCCCCAAAAAAACTTATCTTTTAACTTTAAAATTGCCAAATAAGCATCGTTTCCGATACGCTGCCAAAGGGGCTTCTTCTAAAAAAGAACTATCACACAAGCAGAAAAAGGGGGAAATAGCACCGATATGTGATGGGAGAAAATTCAGGAGTGCTGTGGATTATATATATATATATATGTGTATATATATATATATATATATATATATATATATATATATATATAACCCTTCACTTTTTTTTTTGTGATGGTACAAAAAATAAATTTGGAAATAACCACTCAGGCCTTATATAAAAAAAAAAAATATAAATATGATCTCTGTCCCCCCCCCATAAATTCTATTTTATTAGATCTACAGCTTAAACCACACACTTTAAAAAAGAAAAAAATTATATATATTTTTATAATTCTTTGCACGCGACGTCACAATTCTCGGGGAAAATAACGAATTTTAATTGGTTTTAGAAATGGGGAAAAAAAAAAATATATATATAATTTTTTTTTTTTTTTTTTTGCCATAAATTGTTTTACTTCAAATTTTAAAAAAATTTAAAAGAAAATGGTACTCTATAAAGATAAAAAATGTAATTAAAAATAAAAATATTTTCTGAATAGGCTTGTGGTGGGGGGGTATAAGGAGTCCGGTAAGTGGTCGACACGGAGATGGTTCTGTATGTACAGTGTAGATATGTATGATATTGTAGAAAGTAGAGGAAGACCGTAGGGCACAAAGGCGCCTTTTTGTTTTTCTGGGGTGGGAATAAACTTTTTAAAAACTTTTTGACGTGCAAAAAGTTTCCCTCACTCAACCAAAGAGGCAGAAAAGATCGGCTTCTGCGCGAGCAGAGTGGAAAGGTTTTTTGTTTAGTTTTTTTTTTTGTTGTTAAGTTACACTTAAGAGGGATGATAATTAAGAGCCGTAATAGATAGGACCAGACCCCCCCCCCGACCCATCCCTGGAGGGTCTATTGTTGTGAGCCTAGCACCGGGCTTAAGTTTTGAAATTGCAGCTTTGTGGAATAAAAAAAAGAAAAACCCCCAAAGAGCAGAGAATTCTGAAGAATTGACCCGACCCACTCGGCAAAGCACATCCCAATCACCGACAGGCCCCGCTCCATGTGCCGGCCGGCCTCACTCCCAACAGTCCGAGTACGAACCTCGTTGTCCGGACCGGCCGCCAGCCTCCTGATTCAAACACGTGGGCGTAAACGACACTGATCGGTTTGGATCAGGAAACGTGCGGTCATTGCGGCTCATGGTCACGCCGTGAATGACGGCCATGTGTAACCGGCCTGATAGACACAAAAGAAGAAAAAAATATTTTTGCCAATCTTATACTTGTGTTTAAAAAATTTTTTTAAGAACTGAACTGTTTCCAAGTTTTGCCCCCTGTGACTTATTTTTTTTTATGTTTGTTACATTTCCCTTTTAACAGTCTGTTACTTCCCCAGGTTCTGCAAACTGCACATCGAATACAAAGAACCCAAAATATTGCATCAAATTCCCATGAATGTCCCCCTTTAGAAGTAGCGGACCCCCAACGGAAAACCGGAATGATAGAATGAAAAAAAAATATATATTTTTGAAAAAATAATCCCTCACTACTGATGATAAAACACTTACAGCTCATTGAATTCTGAGGTTTTTTATTTCACTTTTTTTTTTTTCTTTTTACTCAGTCGATACAAATCTCATCTGCCTTATTTTAAAACCTCACCTTCGTTACCACGGTGCTTCTGTTATGGGAGAATTTTAATCTGCATTTTACTTATCGATTTTTTTTTTTTTTTTTTTTTTTTATATAATTTTTAAAATTAAAAATGTGTTTTTTTGTTTTTTTTTGTATAGATCAGCCAAGACGTCCGGTCCGCACTGAGACGTAGGAAAAATTTATTTTAAAACGATATTGAAAAATATTGTGCAAAACAACTTTTTTTTTTTTTTTTTTTTTTTGTTCCTTCATTGTAGTTTCTCGAAGTGATCTGGACGTGTACTGGACAAACCAATATTTCTTGTAAAATTTCAACTTTTTTCATAGTTGCAATTGGTTGTGACTTTTTCCGTCAGTTGCCTTTTTACGTTGCTTTTATCTGGGTTTTTTTTTATTTTTTTGCGCTTTTTTTTTTGTTGTTTTTACAACAGTAGGAACGAGAGTCTGTGAACGATGCTACACATAACGAAGTTTTCTAAATGATAAAAATGTATACAGAAATGTCTATATAAAGTATATCTATATGTATGCAATGTGCGGAAACGTTTTCTAAGAAGCGGTCTCCTGCAACACGCACCTTTACCCCCCGTCCCCTCCTCCTCCACGCCGTCGCCTCTATATACCGTACTTGCTTCAGCATAAACAATGAGCCATTTTGAGAATCTGTCCTGTGGAAATATCTATGCGTCACCCTGGAAATTGCTGATAGTTGTATTGCTAATTCATGTCCGATCACAAATAAAACAGTATTTTAAGTAGATAAATTTTTTGTAATTTCACCTTTTTAATAAAGAGGAGTTAATCTTAGACTTTTCAGAGTTTTCGTTTTCTTAATTAAATGGTAATTATTTTTTTTTCCCATTATTGGTCTATTGGACTCTTGCCCCACCCCTTGTATGTTAAGCCCTGCCCCTTTCCCACCAAGCCACACCCCTTCCCATTAGACCAACCCCATTTTCTAACCTAGCCACACCCCACGTCCAGTAGACCCATCCCCCTTGAGTAAAGACATATTGCAAAAAGTTCTGCACAGGCGCCGACTCCTCCACCCCCCATAATGTCTTCAGATAAAAATCTCTTCAAGGAAAACTCCATCTTGTGTAGGAATGAGAAGTTCTACACATTTCTAATAATTCTCCAACATTTTGAAGATCTCTGCTTGCTGTCAGTGAATCCACTGCTCCCTTCATGACTCCTTGGATCGGTGCTGAAGAGCAGACGCCAATCTCCAGAGGTCCCGTCTGAATATGGCGGTGGTGTTCACCATCGGCCTCCGCTCCATTCACATGCTGCTCTACGGAGACCAAATTCTAGGAATCTGTGAGGTCCCCAGGGGTCAGACCCCCGATCCTCCCGACTATGGGGGGATGAGTAGGAGGGAACCCCCAAACGTGAGAATAACCCATTTAATAAATTTGGAGCAAACTTTGGCGGATAATTTGAGCCGATACATCGTTGTTGCGCCTGAATAGTCGCGACATTATTGCACAATTCCGCAAAGTTTTTATGACTTTTATGCCAAAAAGAGGGCGGAGCAGAGGCGGTATGGGATGTGGCTACACCCGCCCGTCAAATTCATGGAAATTGGCGGCATTTCTTATGCGCCAGAAATGTTTCTTCAGTCCCTAATTACGACTGCGGCAGGAACCACCGGTCCTAATGCATCGAGTCCTGGAACTCAAGGTAATGCGCCAATTTCTGGTAAAGTGACGGTAAACCTCTGGAGGAGCCGGAGGCTACAAAAACGTTATAAAATATGAATCCCGTACGAGCGGCGCCAGTGGCTGCCAACTTGTGGAATAGAAAAGTACAACCAAAGTTTATTGGGAAGTTACAAAACTTCTCACTTTCACCCCGTGCTCCTCTATTATCACCGACGAACAAAACAAACAAAGCAAAGAAGAAAAACTGATGGTTAAATATATCGTATAATATATCGTATAATATATCTGTATCTGACCAGGACTTGTTTATATAAAGTTGTGATCGGTAATGAGCGATTTTTCTATAGACCAGGCAATAAACGCTTCCTGCCACATCCGCGCTCATCGTGGAGACTGGCAGCAAATCTCAAGACCGATTAAAATCCACCATTCATATGCTGTCCCTTTAAGAAAATCAAATATGACCTCACACCCCTATATAGCAGTACAAGCTAGCATTTTAAACTGTATTCATATCTTACCACTAGGTGGCGATGTTGCAATATAACTTTTCCTTGTGTGAACAGATCACTCAGGAAAAAAACTTCTGCAGTTTACATTAAAAAGGTCGTGTTCCCATTCCATGTGCAAGAAGAACTGCAGGTGCGAACCAAAAGGCTCGGTCACAATCTACTCAAATTAATGTGTATATTTTGTGGGATTTTTTTTTTTTTTTTTTTTTACATTTTTAGCTTTTTTTGTGTGTAGTTGGTGCAGATATGAAAAACTGTTTTAAATTTTTTTTTTATTTTTTTTTCAATCAAAAAATATGGGCTTCTGCACTTGAAGTAAATGTCAGCAGAACAAATGTGGCCGTTTTTGCACTTATTTAATTCCGGTTGCATCCAGCGTTATTTTTTTGAACAGGTCTTTCAATTTAGTGATGATTTTGTATGTTTCTCCATATGGCTGCGGCTCACAGAGTAATCACACGGAGTGGACGGAGAACGCACCCCCAAAGAATCCCGGGTGTTTCTGCCTTATTATTTGTATCCATGCAGAAGAAAATGGTTTCCCCCTCACTGACTCTCATCAGCGTAAGACGCACAAGAGTATTAAAACCAAGATCATTTCAGTAGAAATAAAGAACACTGACTTCTGCTTATAACACGGATGGAAAAGTTACTACAATCATCGGCAATACAAAAAATCGTGGCAAAGCGGTGCCAAAACTTTCCCTATTGTGTACAGACTGTGTCTCTGTATCTCATACAATGCTCTATAGGCGCAAACACCGAACATCCATCACAGTAGAAGGTAAACTAACTTTTCCCGTCATAGATGTAAACTGCAAATTTTATTACCCAATCACAATGAGACGATCTGCAAAGTTCAAGGCGAGGTCAGATAGGGATTATTAGATCACTACAGCCAAACAACCTAATGACAGAGCATGATATAACTGATAATTATCTGTAATATCCGCCACATAACTGTCCACAAATAGAAAATAAATAACATGGGAACTATAGTCATAGTACGTAACACAAGAAAGTGATCAAGTTATATCCTAAAGTCTTATATAACATGTATCTATTATAATACTGCCCCTATGTACAAGATTATAACTACTATAATACTGCTCCTATGTACAAGAATATAACTACTATAATACTGCTCCTATGTACAAGAATATAACTACTATAATACTACCCCCTATGTACAAGAATATAACTACTATAATACTGCTCCTATGTACAAGAATATAACTACTATAATACTGCCCCTATGTACAAGAATATAACTACTATAATACTGCTCCTATGTACAAGAATATAACTACTATAATACTGCTCCTATGTACAAGAATATAACTACTATAATACTACCCCCTATGTACAAGAATATAACTACTATAATACTGCCCCTATGTACAAGAATATAACTACTATAATACTGCCCCTATGTACAAGAATATAACTACTATAATACTGTCCCTATGTACAAGAATAGAACTACTATAATACTGCTCCTATGTACAAGAATATAACTAATACTGCGCCCTATGTACAAGAATATAACTACTATAATACTGCCCCTATGTACAAGAATAGAACTACTATAATACTGTCCCTATGTACAAGAATAGAACTACTATAATACTGCTCCTATGTACAAGAATATAACTAATACTGCGCCCTATGTACAAGAATATAACTACTATAATACTGCCCCTATGTACAAGAATATAATTACTATAATACTGCTCCTATGTACTAGAATATAACTACTATAATACTGCCCCTATGTACAAGAATATAACTACTATAATGCTGCCCCCCTATGTACAAGAATATACTATAATACTGTTCCTATGTACAAGAATATAGCTACTATAATACCGCTCCTATGTACAAGAATATAACTACTATAATGCTGCCCCTATGTACAAGAATATAACTACTATAATACTGTTCCTATGTACAAGAATATAGCTACTATAATACCGCTCCTATGTACAAGAATATAACTACTATAATGCTGCCCCTATGTACAAGAATATAGCTACTATAATACCGCTCCTATGTACAAGAATATAACTACTATAATACTGCCCCTATGTACAAGAATATAACTACTATAATGCTGCCCCCCTATGTACAAGAATATAACTACTATAATACTGCTCCTATGTACAAGAATATAGCTACTATAATACCGCTCCTATGTACAAGAATATAACTACTATAATACTTCCCCCTATGTGAAAGAAAACTACTATAATACTGCCCCTATGTACAAGAATATAACTACTATAATACTGCCCCTATGTACAAGAATATAACTACTATAATGCTGCCCCCTATGTACAAGAATATAACTACTATAATACTGCCCCCTATGTACAAGAATATAGCTACTATAATACCGCTCCTATGTACAAGAATATAACTACTATAATACTGCTCCTATGTACAAGAATATAGCTACTATAATACCGCTCCTATGTACAAGAATATAACTACTATAATACTGCCCCCTATGCGCAAGAAAACTACTATAATACTGCCCCTATGTACAAGAATATAACTACTATAATACCGCTCCTATGTACAAGAATATAACTACTATAATACTGCCCCCTATGTACAAGAATAGAACTACTATAATACTGCCCCCTATGTACAAGAATATTACTACTATAATACTGCCCCTATGTACAAGAATAAAACTACTATAATACTGCCCCCCGATGTACAAGAATATAACTACTATAATACTGCCCCTATTTACAAGAATATAACTACTATAATATTATTATTATTATTTATTGTTATAGCGCCCTTTATTCCATGGCGCTTTACATGTGAGGAGGGGTATACATAAAAACAAGTACAATAATCTTAAACAATACAAGTCATAACTGGTACAGGAGGAGAGAGGACCCTGCCCGCGAGGGCTCACAATCTTCAAGGGATGGGTGATAATACAGTAGGCGAGGGTAGAGCTGGTCGTGCAGCGGTTTGGTCGATCGGTGGTTACTGCAGGTTATAGGCTTGTCAGAAGAGGTGGGTCTTCAGGCTCTTTTTGAAGGTTTCGATGGTAGGTGAGAGTCTGATATGTTGTGGTAGAGAGTTCCAGAGTAGGGGTGATGCGCGAGAGAAATCTTGTATGCGATTGTGGGAAGAGGAGATAAGAGGGGAGTAAAGAAGGAGATCTTGTGAGGATCGGAGGTTGCGTGCAGGAAAGTACCGGGAGACGAGGTCACAGATGTATGGAGGAGACAGGTTGTGGATGGCTTTGTATGTCATGTTTAGGGTTTTGTAATGGAGTCTCTGGGCAATTGGGAGCCAGTGAAGGGATTGACAGAGGGGAGAAGCTGGGGAATAGCGGGGGGACAGGTGGATTAGTCGGGCAGCAGAGTTTAGAATAGATTGGAGGGGTGCGAGAGTGTTTGAGGGGAGGCCACAGAGCATGAGGTTGCAGTAGTCAAGGCGAGAGATGATGAGGGCATGGACTAGGGTTTTTGCAGATTCTTGGGTGAGGAATGAACGGATGCGTGAAATATTTTTGAGTTGAAGTCGGCAGGAAGTGGAAAGGGTTTGGATATGTGGTTTGAAGGAGAGATCAGCGTCAAGGATTACTCCGAGGCAGCGAGCTTGTGGGACTGGGGAGAGTGGGCAGTCATTTACTGTAATTGATAGGTTCGTAGGGGGGGTCACGTGAGATGGGGGAAAGATGATGAATTCTGTTTTGTCCATGTTGAGTTTCAGATATCTAGTGGAGAAGAAGGATGAAATAGTGGACAGACATTGAGGGATTCTGGTTAGTAGGGAGGTGATATCTGGTCCAGAGATGTAGATCTGTGTGTCATCAGCATAGAGATGATACTGAAAGCCATGAGATTCTATGAGCTGTCCCAGGCCAAAGGTGTAAATAGAGAACAGCAGGGGCCCAAGGACTGAACCTTGTGGGACTCCGACAGATAGGGGGCGAGGTGAGGAGGTGGTGTGTGAGTGGGAGACGCTGAATGTCCGGTCTGTTAGGTATGATGAGATCCAGGAGAGGGCCAAGTCTGTGATGCCGAGGGATGAGAGGGTCTGTAATAATAGGGAATGGTCCACTGTGTCAAAGGCAGCCGACAGGTCCAGGAGGAGGACAGAGTAGTGTCGCTTGCTCTTGGCAGTTAAGAGGTCATTGGTGACCTTAGTAAGGGCAGTTTCAGTGGAGTGGTGTGACCGGAAGCCAGATTGTAAGCGGTCGAAGAGGGAGCAAGAAGAGAGATGGGAGGACAGTTCAAGGTAGACGTGTTGTTCCAGTAGCTTGGAGGCGTATGGGAGAAGTGATATAGGGCGATAGCTAGATACAGAGGATGGGTCAAGAGAGGGCTTTTTGAGGATAGGTGTGATGGAGGCATGTTTAAAGCTTGAGGGGAAAACACCAGTTGTTAGTGACAGGTTGAAGAGATGGGTTAGGGTTGGGATGAAGACTGTGGTGAGGTTTGGGATGAAGTGGGATGGGATCGGGTCGAGTGCACAGGTGGTGAGATGTGATCTTGAGAGTAGAGTGGAGAGTCGATCTTCTGTAATGGTGGAGAAGTTGGTTTTGAAGGTGGAGGGCTGGGATGTCGGGAGGAAGGGCTCTGGGGGTTGTTGACCAAAACTGTCCCTGATGTTATCAATTTTCTGCTTGAAAAATGAGGCAAAGTCTTCAGCTGAGATGAGTGGGGAGGGAGGAGGTGCTGGGGGGCAGAGGAGAGAATTGAAGGTGTTGAATAACTGTTTAGGGTTGTGAGACAGGGAGGATATGAGAGATGAGAAGTAGGTTTGTTTAGCTGTGGCGAGTGTGGTCTTGAAAGTAGTGAGGGACTGTTTGAATGCGATGAAGTGCTTGTTGGAGTGGGATCTTTTCCATCTGCGCTCAGCAGCCCTGGAAGCTCGCCTCAGCTCTTTGGTCAGGCTGGTGTGCCAGGGCTGTCTGTTGATTTTGCGAGTTTTGGTATGTGTAAGTGGGGCAGCGGATTCCAAAGCTACAGCTATTGTGGTGTTATATAGAGCGGCAGCGTCATCCGCATTGTGTAAGGAACTTATATCTGTAAGAGGGAGGAGGGATTCAGAGAATGAGTGTAGGTCAAGGTGTTTAAGATTCCTGCGAGGGTGTGAAAGTTTGTGGGGTGGGGATTGTAGACATGGAGTGAAGAGGGAAGGGAATGTGAGCAGGTTGTGGTCAGAGAGAGGAAGAGGTGAGTTAGAGAGGTTAGATAGGGAGCAGAGGCGGGTGAAGATGAGGTCCAGTGTGTGGCCATCTTTGTGGGTGGCTGTAGAAGACCATTGAGTGAGGCCGAAGGAGGAAGTGAGAGATAGAAGTTTAGTGGCAGCTGAGAGGGAAGTGTCGATGGGGATGTTGAAGTCGCCCATGATGATAGTAGGGATGTCCGCGGAAAGGAAATGAAGTAACCAGGTGGTGAAGTGGTCAAAGAAGGTGGTGGCTGGCCCTGGGGGGCGGTAGATGACAGCCAGTTGGAGGTTGGAGGGGGAGTAGATGCGCACAGAGTGCACCTCAAAGGAAGGGAGGGTAACAGAGGGTGGCAGTGGGATTGGGGTGAAGGAGCAGGTATCTGACAGGAGAAAACCAACTCCTCCACCATGTTTGCTGCTAGGGCGGGGGGTGTGAGAAAGGTGGAAGCCGCCATACGAAAGTGCAGCAGGAGAGGCTGTGTCAGAAGGGGTGAGCCAGGTTTCGGTGATGGCGAGGAAGGAGAGTTTGGTAGTGACAAAAAGATCATGGATGTAGGAAAGCTTGTTGCAGACAGAGCGAGCGTTCCACAGAGCTCCTGTTAGTGGGACTGGGGAAGCGGGGGCTGGGTGAATGGGTATAAGGTTGGAGAGGTTACGGAAGGTTGTGATAGAGTGTGGATGGGAGGTAGAAATGACTGTGGGAATGTGGTGAGGAGGACCAGGATTTGGAGAGATATCGCCAGCAGTGAGAAGGAGCAGAGAAAGTGTTAGCAGGTGGGAGCAGGAGAGGGCATGAGGGGGCTGTCTGTGTTTGGAGACAGAGGATTGTATGTTAAGGAACAGTTTTGAGGCGGAGGTGAGGTGGATGGGGAGGATTGAAGAAGAGATGAACAGTTCCTTACTAGGAGTAGGGATTAGGGGAATTAGCAGAAAGTGAAGGATTATTGGGGTGAAAGTGAAAACAAACAGAAACATTGTTTACAGTGACTGTGTCCAGTTACCTTCAGTTCCCTTCTGGTTCAATTCTGGTTTTAATTCTTAAATTAATCTTCACACTTCTAGCACACACTTATAGCAATCACAATGCAGACTGAAGTCTATGCAGACTTGTGCTCTGCAATATATGTACAACTAAGTACAACTAATACTGCCCTTATGTACAAGAATAGAACTACTATAATACTGCTTCTATGTACAAGAATATAACTACTATAATACTGCCCCTATGTACAAGAATATAACTACTATAATGCTGCCCCCCTATGTACAAGAATATAACTACTATAATACCGCTCCTATGTACATGAATATAGCTACTATAATACCGCTCCTATGTACAAGAATATAACTACTATAATACTGCCCCCTATGTGCAAGAAAACTACTATAATACTGCCCCTATGTACAAGAATATAACTACTATAATACTGCCCATATGTACAAGAATATAAGTACTATAATGCTGCCCCCTATGTACAAGAATATAACTACTATAATACTGCCCCTATGTACAAGAATATAACTACTATAATGCTGCCCCCTATGTACAAGAATATAACTACTATAATACCGCTCCTATGTACAAGAATATAGCTACTATAATACCGCTCCTATGTACAAGAATATAACTACTATAATACTGCCCCCTATGTACAAGAATATTACTACTATAATATGCCCCTATGTACAAGAATAGAACTACTATAATACTGCCCCTATGTACAAGAATATAACTACTATAATACTGCCCCTATGTACAAGAATATAACTACTATAATACTGCCCCTATGTGCAAGAAAACTACTATAATACTGCTCCTATGTACAAGAATATAACTACTATAATACTGCCCCCTATGTACAAGATTATAACTACTATAATACTGCTCCTATGTACAAGAATATAACTACTATAATACTGCCCCTATGTGCAAGTATATAACTACTATAATACTGCTCCTATGTACAAGAATATAACTACTATAATACTGCCCCCTATGCGCAAGAAAACTACTATCATACTGCCCCTATGTACAAGAATATAACTACTATAATACTGCCCCCTATGCGCAAGAAAACTACTATCATACTGCCCCTAGTACAAGAATATAACTACTATAATACCGCTCCTATGTACAAGAATATAACTACTATAATACTGCCCCCTATGTGCAAGAATAGAACTACTATAATACTGCCCCCTATGTACAAGAATATTACTACTATAATACTGCCCCTATGTACAAGAATATAACTACTATAATACTGCCCCTATGTACAAGAATATAACTACTATAATACTGCCCCTATGTGCAAGAAAACTACTATAATACTGCCCCTATGTACAAGAATATAACTACTATAATACTGCTCCTATGTACAAGAATATAACTACTATAATACTGCCCCTATGTGCAAGAAAACTACTATTATACTGCCCCTATGTACAAGAATATAACTACTATAATACTGCCCCTATGTGCAAGAAAACTACTGTAATACTGCCCCTATGTACAAGAATATAACTACTATAATACCGCTCCTATGTACAAGAATATAGCTACTATAATACCGCTCCTATGTACAAGAATGTAACTACTATAATACTGCCCCTATGTGCAAGAAAACTACTATAATACTGCCCCTATGTACAAGAATATAACTACTATAATACTGCCCCTATGTACAAGAATATAACTACTATAATACTGCCCCTATGTACAAGAATATAACTACTATAATACTGCCCCTATGTACAAGAATATAACTACTATAATACTGCTCCTATGTACAAGAATATAACTACTATAATACTGCCCCTATGAACAAGAATATAACTACTATAATACTGCTCCTATGTACAAGAATATAACTACTATAATACTGCCCCCCGATGTACAAGAATATAACTACTATAATACTGCTCCTATGTACAAGAATATAACTACTATAATGCTGCCCCCTATGTACAAGAATATAACTACTATAATACCGCTCCTATGTACAAGAATATAGCTACTATAATACCGCTCCTATGTACAAGAATATAACTACTATAATACTGCCCCCTATGTACAAGAATATTACTACTATAATACTGCCCCTATGTACAAGAATAGAACTACTATAATACTTCCCCTATGTACAAGAATAGAACTACTATAATACTGCCCCTATGTACAAGAATATAACTACTATAATACTGCCCCTATGTGCAAGAAAACTACTATAATACTGCTCCTATGTACAAGAATATAACTACTATAATACTGCCCCTATGTACAAGATTATAACTACTATAATACTGCTCCTATGTACAAGAATATAACTACTATAATACTGCCCCTATGTACAAGAATATAACTACTATAATACTGCCCCTATGTACAAGAATATAACTACTATAATACTGCCCCTATGTACAAGAATATAACTACTATAATACTGCCCCTATGTACAAGAATATAACTACTATAATACTGCTCCTATGTACAAGAATATAACTACTATAATACTGCCCCTATGTACAAGAATATAACTACTATAATACTGCTCCTATGTACAAGAATATAACTACTATAATACTGCCCCCCGATGTACAAGAATATAACTACTATAATACTGCTCCTATGTACAAGAATATAACTACTATAATGCTGCCCCCTATGTACAAGAATATAACTACTATAATACCGCTCCTATGTACAAGAATATAGCTACTATAATACCGCTCCTATGTACAAGAATATAACTACTATAATACTGCCCCCTATGTACAAGAATATTACTACTATAATACTGCCCCTATGTACAAGAATAGAACTACTATAATACTGCCCCTATGTACAAGAATAGAACTACTATAATACTGCCCCTATGTACAAGAATATAACTACTATAATACTGCCCCTATGTGCAAGAAAACTACTATAATACTGCTCCTATGTACAAGAATATAACTACTATAATACTGCCCCTATGTACAAGATTATAACTACTATAATACTGCTCCTATGTACAAGAATATAACTACTATAATACTGCCCCTATGTGCAAGAATATAACTACTATAATACTGCTCCTATGTACAAGAATATAACTACTATAATACTGCCCCCTATGCGCAAGAAAACTACTATCATACTGCCCCTATGTACAAGAATATAACTACTATAATACCGCTCCTATGTACAAGAATATAACCACTATAATACTGCCCCCTATGTGCAAGAATAGAACTACTATAATACTGCCCCCTATGTACAAGAATATTACTACTATAATACTGCCCCTATGTACAAGAATATAACTACTATAATACTGTCCCTATGTACAAGAATATAACTACTATAATACTGCCCCTATGTGCAAGAAAACTACTATAATACTGCCCCTATGTACAAGAATATAACTACTATAATACTGCTCCTATGTACAAGAATATAACTACTATAATACTGCCCCTATGTGCAAGAAAACTACTATAATACTGCCCCTATGTACAAGAATATAACTACTATAATACTGCCCCTATGTACAAGAATATAACTACTATAATACTGCCCCTATGTGCAAGAAAACTACTATAATACTGCCCCTATGTACAAGAATATAACTACTATAATACTGCCCCTATATACAAGAATATAACTACTATAATACTGCCCCTATGTGCAAGAAAACTACTATAATACTGCCCCTATGTAAAAGAATATAACTACTATAATACTGCCCCTATGTGCAAGAAAACTACTGTAATACTGCCCCTATGTACAAGAATATAACTACTATAATACCACTCCTATGTACAAGAATATAGCTACTATAATACCGCTCCTATGTACAAGAATATAACTACTATAATACTGCCCCTATGTGCAAGAAAACTACTATAATACTGCCCCTATGTACAAGAATATAACTACTATAATACTGCCCCTATATACAAGAATATAACTACTATAATACTGCCCCTATGTGCAAGAAAACTACTATAATACTGCCCCTATGTGCAAGAAAACTACTATAATACTGCCCCTATGTACAAGAATATAACTACTATAATACTGCCCCTATGTACAAGAATATAACTACTATAATACTGCTCCTATGTACAAGAATATAACTACTATAATACTGCCCCCCGATGTACAAGAATATAACTACTATAATACTGCTCCTATGTACAAGAATATAACTACTATAATACGGCTCCCTTTTATCTGTAATATTATGTTATGTTCCTGTTTCTCTCTATTGGGGATTCACCATTGTCCTTGGTGTGTGTGTATGTATATATATATATATACACTTATTATTGTACATTTATTGCAGTTTTCAGCTTTTATCGCTGTTTCGGGAGTTGGGTTGAGGACGGTCCTGTCACGTGTGAGACTTGCCATTGACCAGTCCTTACAATGTCACATGCTTGTACAGAGAGGAGGACGACTCTCATCATCATCAGTACAATTGGTGGGGGAGGGCTATACGTATAGCAGATGGCTCCACCATTCTCTGGGTCCTAACGTTCCGCCTTTGTGCTCAGACAATGCTGGGGTATTAGGACTCCCCCTTTCATTGCTCGCTGCAGGTGAGGGCAGATGTTTGTCCTCTTACTTAGTGAAGGTTGGGAACTTATTAAGCCAAGTGCTGCAGTGGAAAATTAGTCACAATTATAATAATTAACATTTATCCCATCCCCATCCATAGGAACAATCAGGGTTGGGGTGGGTCTGAATGATGAAATGGCCCCTTTACGTCTCTATGGGCCAAGCTCGGGCCATGTGTGGGGTGCGGGGGCTTCATATGAGGGAGAGGAATGTTGGACTCTTATTTTCTGCACTTGACTTTCCAATTCCTAAAGGCATCTCACAGGGACAAAGAACTCCGCCGAGACACCTGATATAATGCACTGGGACAGTGATCAACCTGTAACTCCCTGCAGAGCTGCATTCATCTCACGTCCCATCAGCTCCGTACGCATCGTGATCTGATGTACCGAAAACCACATGTATCGTTTACTAATGGAAACAGCAAATATATAGAAGAGATCATTGCAGAGGGGGTGTAAAGAAATGAAATCACCAAAACAAAGCCCAGTTTACAAGTAGAATACAGGAAGATTTCAGCTCTGAAGCCTGAAAATCACTTTGTGCTACTTTGATTAACAAGACAGAATAAGTAATGTAATGTACACTACCGTTCAAAAGTTTGGGGTCACCCAGACAATTTTTGTGTTTTCCATGAAAACTCATACTTTTATTAATCGAGTTGCCAAATGAATGTAAAATCTCGTCCAGACATTGACAAGGTTCGAAAAAAAGATTTTTATTTGAAATAATAATTTTCTCCTTCACACTTTGCTTTCGGCACAGAATGCTCCTTTGCAGCAATTCCAGCATTGCAGACCTTTGGCATTCTAGCAATTAATTTGCTGCGGTGATATGGAGAAATGTCACCCCATGCTTCCAGAAGCCCCTCCCACTTGTCGGTTTGGCTTGATGGCCACTTTTTGCGTACCATATGGTCAAGCTGCTCCCACAACAGCTCAATGGGGTTGAGATCTGGTGACTGCACTGGCCGCTCCGTTACAGATAGAATACCAGCTGTCTGCTTCTTCCCTGAATAGTTCTTGCATAATTTGGAGGTGTGCTCTGGGTTATTGTCCTGTTGTAGGATGAAATTTTCTCCTATCAAGCGCTGTCCACAGGGTATGGCATGGCGATGCAAAATGGAGTGATAGCCTTCCTTATTCAAAATCCCTTTCACCTTGTAGAAATCTCCCACTTTACCAGCACCAAAGCGACCCCAGACCATCACATTACCTCCACCATGCTTGACAGATGGCATCAGGCACTCTTCCAGAATCTTTTCAGTTGTTCTGCGTTTCACAACTGTTCTTCTGTGTGATCCAAACACCTCACACTTGGATTCGTCTGTCCATAACACCTTTTTCCAATCTTCCTCTGTCCAATGTCTGTGTTCTTTTGCCCATAATAATCTTTTCTTTTTATTTGCCAGTCTCAGATATGGCTTTTTCTTTGCCACTCTGCCCTGAAGGCCAACATCCCGGAGTCGCCTCTTCACTGTAGACGTTGACACTGGCGTTTTGAGTGTACTATTTAATGAAGCTGCCAGTTGAGGACCTGTGAGGCGTCGATTTCTCAAACTACAGACCCTAATGTACTTTTCTTGTTGCTCAGTTGTGCAGCGGGACCTCCAACTTCTCTTTCTACTCTGGTTAGAGCCTGTTTGTGCTCTCCTCTGAAGGGAGTAGTACACACCATTGTAGGAAATCTCCAGTTTCTTGGCAATTTCTCACATGGAATAGCCTTCATTTCTAAGAACAAGAATAGACTGTCGAGTTTCACACAAAAGTTCTTTTTATCTGGCCATGTTGAGAGATTAATGGAACCAACAAATGTAATGCTCCAGATTCTTAACTAGCTCAAAGTACACAGTGACTGCACCAGCAGAATAGTGAGTGCAGCTCTGGGGTATAATACAGGATGTAACTCAGGATCAGTAATGTAATGTATGTACACAGTGACTGCACCAGCAGAATAGTGAGTGCAGCTCTGGGGTATAATACAGGATGTAACTAAGGATCAGTAATGTAATGTATGTACACAGTGACTGCACCAGCAGAATAGTGAGTGCAGCTCTGGAGTATAATACAGGATGTAACTCAGGATCAGTAATGTAATGTATGTACACAGTGACAGCACCAGCAGAATAGTGAGTGCAGCTCTGGGGTATAATACAGGATGTAATTCAGGATCAGTAATGTAATGTATGTACACAGTGACTGCACCAGCAGAATAGTGAGCGCAGCTCTGGGGTATAATACAGGATACATAATGTGATGTATATACTCTGTGATTCCACCATTCTAGTAACTTTTTATTAGCTTTGGTTTTGTTCTTTTGTCGGATAGTGGGAGGGAGAGAGATTTCTGCAGGTGATTTCTACGCTCCGCCGCCCTCCCCTCCCCCCAGTGCTGGAGAGATCTGTCCGGAAATATAAAGCAGGCGTCATACACATCTGTGCCGATGTTTGGTGACCATATTGTGTTCTGTTCTGTAATTGCTCGTGGTAAATGTTAACGTTCTTACAGTCCCAGAGGAGACTGGCGCCGACTCATTATATCTATTTTTCCTCTGCAGTTTTACTTTTTATTTTTTTTTTTGGACAACTTCCATAAAAATCACAGACAATATTTTTACAGACACATTGAAAAGTGATGATAAATGATTGTGATTGTAAGTGATCGCTGCCTGCAGCCATAATTCTGATATGTAGAGATCGGAGAGTTACAGACAAACTCATCCGGAGTTCAGAAAAATCACGGCTGCCTTAATGGTCTTTATGAAAAAAGCAAAATAGAAAGTGCCTTATTTTTAGGGACTGTCCTGGAGATTCTGGAGGTTGGTAAGGCTGTGTGCACACGCTGCAGATTCTGCAGTAATGTAAAATGAACAACGCAGTGCCCACGTTGCGGAATTTTCCGCGCGGATTTGCTGCAGTTTTAAATCCGCAGCATGTCAATTCTTTGTGCGGATTCCGCTGCGGTTCGGCGCCTGCTCCACTGTACAGGTGTCAAACCGCAGGGGAAAACCGCAGCAGAATCCGCAACATGTGCACAGAGCCTGAGGGTCCATTGCTTCCACTAAACGTTCGCTCCGGAGCTGTCGCTCTGAATGGCGCCAGGATCACATGACCGCTCCTGGTTACATTGTGACACTGCTCAGGTCATGTGACTCATTTATCTGAACACGGAGAGAAAAATGTAACCACCCAGAAATCCTCAACCGTCTGCGAGGCGCGTTCGCCCGTTTCTACGGATTACGGCTGGTAAATCCTTTTGACAGGTCGGATTTGTGGAAATCATTTATATCAGAGGACATTTTATGACATTTTAGGTTATTGCCCTTTAAGAGACAGATCCTGGACAAAGAGACAGACGAGACGTCTTGGAATGAGCCGGGTCTGCTAAAAATAGATCCTGACAGTCTATTAATAAAAATACACGTGGTTGCTGTATAATGGGGGATAATCAGGGGCTTGCTGCCAAAGAATAGGGTCAGATAACAATGGTGGACGGTATAAAGAGACCCTCAGCCCCAGCTCCTGAGATCTCCATGACAATGGTCCAGTCTGAGGCTTGAGGTGACATCCATTCTGTAATCCGACCATCTGCAGGGAGTCACCATGCCCCCCATACAATGGAAGAAGCAGCATCCAGGGGGCCGCATTCAGTCTGTTACATCTTTCCCAGAGGCTGTAGATCTAAGGCTTCTCACAGCTGAGGGTTTGTTACAGTTGTCTGTAGGATAAATGCATTGTATATTGTATCAACCTGTCAGAAGTGGGGAGATCTGTGCAGCAGAGGATTCTCTAGCCTGGATGCAACTGTAACAAACCTTCAGCTGTAAGGATCAGGCAGGAGTTCAGTTACCTGGGACCCATCATGTGAAGTTTATCCCTTGTGACCTCACAGTCCCGGGGTCCCTGCCGGCCTCTACTTCGCCATCTTTCGCAGCTGCGGTGAAAGTCTCCATTGCGTCACCCGCAGCTGCATCATCCTGACCAGGGACACCATCATCGCTGCTTCTGATCAGTGTCACCACCTCCCCCAGATGCAATTCATTGTCCACGCACCTTGTCCCTAACCTTAGCCAGTCATGCAGGGGTTAACGACGGAGCTAAAATGCCACCATGGGAGTTGTAGTACTTTGGGGGTCTCTATCAGAACAGGCTTAGATCAGACACATGTCATGATGTCATTGCCAGATATGAGAAACCCTAATCCCCCGATCAATCCCAACAACAGGACTTGGAGACGTCCCCATGAAATGTAGCGGAGATCTTGTGTCGTGCCCCATCATCAGGGCCGCCATCAGGGCATTACTGCCCTGACTGGCGTATGGGGCCAGGTGGGCAGAGGGGGCCCGCATCGGGCCCTGACTCATCTGGGGTGGAGCCTGGGCGGAGTCTCAAGGGGGCCCCGAAAATTTTGCCACTATTGGGCTCTGAAATTCCTAGTGGCATCCCTGCCCATCATCATGGCATCCACTGTCTATGGGACTGCCCACGATGGCCAAGTACAATGCGCAGAGCCCTGTTCCGAGAACAGTGGGGATCCCAGTGTTCGGACCCTCAGAAATCCGCACATTATCGCCTTTCCTGCTAATTACTTGTCCAATTGTTAATAACCCTTTAAAGGATTTTTCCAGTTAGATACAAGTATCTCATATGGATAAGGATAATGCATTTTTGCTGGAGGTCTGAACACTGGGACTGTGATACAGGAACGGGGGTCCCAAAGTCCCCTGTATGAATGGAGCTGTAATGCACACGTGTAAACACCACTCCTGTTAGCGCCGCCTAGGCAAGGTGGAAGTCCCGCAGTGGACCCACTGGACCGCGGCACCGAGGGAACCCGGAAGAGCAACCAGGTGGAACCGACCCCTATACAGGGATCGTTAGGAGCAGGTCCAGGGGTTCGAATGCCACGGTAGCCAGAACCAAGAGGGGCGGCTCGGAGTGCGATATGGAGTTAGGCACGGGTAGGCAGAACAAACACAGGTTGGCAGGACCGGAAATGGAGCAGGCACGGTTATGCTGGACTGGAGTAGGACTGCGGGAACGGACCACGGACAGCAGGACTAAGCAAGGACACGGAGGGCAGGACCGGAGTAGTAAGGCAGGACTGGACCACAGACAGCAGGACGAGGACTGGAGCACGGACAACAGGACGGAGCAGGACCGGAGATGGAAGGCAGGGCTGGACCACAGACAGCAGGACGAGGACTGGAGCACAGACAACAGGATGAAGCAGGACCGGAGGTGGAAGGCAGGGACAGACACGGGTCAGGCAAGGCTGCAAGGAAGCACAAGGCAGAGTGAGGAAAGCCACATACAGGGCAAACCACGGGGACCCGGAGTGCTAATGAAACATTAATGATCAGGTGCCTCCACTAAGGGAGGGCGGCCTGATATAGGTAAGGATCCGCCCCCATTGGTCCGGCGGTGCTACCGGGTTAAGGCACCGCCGGAGTATAAGATCCAGCAGGAAGAGCTGGCCGCGGCCTAGGATGCTTGCGCAGGAGTCGCAGTGACGTCACAGGCCGCAGGCCGGACAGAGAAGGACACCGCTGCCTACGCTGTAGTGAGGGGAGCTGCAGTGCTGGCAGGTGAGTATGAAAGCGTGCGGCCGGGTGGGCGGTGGGAGCCGTGGCAGGGCGTGCGGCGGTGGGGGCCGTTACAACTCCATTCACTTCTATGGGACTGACAGCTGTTCTTTGTCCGTCGCTCCCATAGAAAAGGCGGTCATGCATTATCGCTCCATTCACCAAAGAGACTTTGTAACTCTTCATATTGTCTAGAGTCTCAATTACCTTCCAAAAGTCTGATAATTGAATTAGCTCACTTACTGTCTGCAGCCTGACTATATCTATGCCTCTTGATGAACCCACTGTAGTGCCCTTAATCTCCAAGGCACCTTTGTCAGGTCTGGGAGGCCTGAAAACCACCCCAACCTGTCTGACTACCCCTGGACATAAGGAGGGGGCTGGGGAGGACAGGGGGTGGACAAATCAGACCCTGTGTGGTGATGATCATGTGAAGACTTCATGTCAGAGAGAAGGGGAAGCATATGGACTCATTTTATCCTCTGTCTGCTGGATTATTGGACTCTCATCTCCTTGGACATTCATCCTGTTACTGAACTGCATTTGTGTTCTGGACTATTGTATCCTCAGTGTGGTGGATTGTTTATGGACCTTTTAGTTTTGCCTATAATAAAGGTCTTGGGATTATTCACACTTCCTTCGCTCTGTTGATTGTGTGGTATCGGAGAAGGACCCCTTGACAGACATAATATATATTTAGTGGTTAATACCCTCTAAGTGTCATTGCTGTGTAAAGGTTTCCATTCACTGACAGCAAGCAGAGATCTTCAAAATGGTGAGGGATTTTATAATAAAGCATATTGCATAAATTCTCATTTAATGATTCAAGAGAAACTCCCATCATGAATATTTTCAACGTGTCCATGGGATATGCTATAAAGACCCTCATCTACGTGGAGAATTGGGGTCTCATGACCTTCATTCACCTTATGTCCCCTTCATCTATGGGGAAGGCAGACAACATGAATCAGAGGTCACAGGAGCCCTATTCCGATAGATAGGTAGATGATGGGAGTTCTCCTTCAGTATATGCCGTATATATGGGATCTAACCCTATTCTCAGGACTCAGCAAGATTCTCAGGCACCGGACTGAATTGTCGCGACCCGTGACGTCTCGTTAGCACATGGTCGGCACTGTAAAGGGCAGAAAACCCTCATGAGATGACAGATGCCTGCAAAGAGAAAGCTATCATTAGACTATTGATTGGGGGCTTAGAAATGTACTGTCCCCCCGGCTCCCATCCCTGGGTAAAGTAAGGTCCATGCTCCTCCAACATTACAGACTTGTCACTTAATCCAGTCTGGATGTTCCAAAGCCGCCTGTCATCCTCCATCTCAGAACACGTGGTCCCTTTAAGGGACTTGTGGACAGTCTGGGGTCTTTTCTTGTTTATCGATGATTGAGTCAGGTTGGACTTTATAACATTTTCAATTTTCTTCAATTTTGGTTATAAAAAAGGTAAAGAAAAAAAAAAAAAAAGTTTGGATGCTCTTTAATGTAACAGAGTATGAGGAGGCGCCCACCAGAATGTAGGAGTCGCAGCACTGAAAGGGTTAATGGTTATATAATGTGCTTACGTTCTGTTACATTGTATCGATAGGGATTCTTTACTGCAACAACGAGCATTGAAGAATTATTAGACTGTAAGCTTTTATGGTCAATTATTTGGCTTCACTAAAGGGACGCTCCATCCGAAACTTACTATTGCATTTTCCATGGGGGATGACGGAACCAGCAGAGGGTGACTGGGAAAAGCAGATGGCTGCAGGATTGAACCCTCGCTCTGTGCTCGTCTTATTAGTGATGGGCGACCGCATCATCCATGTAAATTAATTGCAATGCCATCAGAAAGGACAGTAATTGTTTCCACCGCTGCGCCTGGAAACAGTCATAAAGGAGGGCTTAGACTACTGATGAACTAAAGTCGTGTCTGAGGCAAGGAACCGTCACTCAGGATGAGCTTAATGTCAGTAGTGTAACCGAAGCTTGTGGACTCTAATGCAAAATGTTCAATAGGGTCGCCAACTATTGGGGGTCTTTAATAAAAATCATCTCCTTCTATGGTTCAAAAGGAGATATAGACCCCTTAACTTCAGGGCTCGAGTGCGACTGCAACCCCTCCACCCACTGTAGTTATATCTCCGGCTAATGTCATGAACAGATACAGGGGAAGGAGAGCTGTAATTAGAAGTATGCACATTTCAGCCCTGATGCGTCATTTGCGGCTCTTTTTAAGTCCCTTTCCTTTTTGGTCTTGTGGTATCACGGGCTTACGAGATTTATTAATTTGCCATAAAGTCAAAATAAACTTGTTATCTTGAACTGGGACCATAAGTTCCAAATCTTGCAAAAATGCACCAAATTATCAATGTACCAAATATGCATCTTAAGGAGTTTTTTAAAAGTCGCAATTGTCGGATCAGGCAAAAACATCTGGAATCTCTAAATTCTGTTCACAAAACAGAAAACAAAAAAAGCAAGCAAGCACCTATAGAGAGCCACACCAGAGAAGACTGGAGACTGGTGCCTGAGTGTGAGGAGGAGAGCCACACCAGAGAAGTCTGAAGACAGAAGCCTGAGAGTGAGGAGGAGAGCCACACCAGAGAAGACTGGAGACTGGTGCCTCAGTGTGAGGAGGAAAGCCACACCAGAGAAGTCTGGAGACAGAAGCCTGAGTGTGACTGGAGAGCCACACCAGAGAAGACTGGAGACTGGGGCCTGAGTGTGAGGAGGAGAGCCATACCTGAGAAGACTGGAGACTGGGGCCTGAGTGTGAGGAGGAGAGCCACACCAGAGAAGACTGGAGACAGAAGCCTGAGTGTGAGGAAGAGAGCCACATTAGAGAAGACTGAAGACAGAAGCCTGAGTGTAAGGAGGAGAGTCACACCAGAGAAGACTGGAGACAGAAGCCTGAGTGTGAGGAAGAGAGTCACACCAGAGTAGACTGGAGACAGAAGTCTGAGTGTGAGGGGGAGAGCCACACCAGAGAAGACTGGAGACTGGTGCCTCAGTGTGAGGAGGATAGCCACACCAGACAAGACTGGAGACAGAAGCCTGACTGTGAGGAAGAGAGCCATACCAGAAAAGAATGGAGAATGGTGCCTTAGTGTGAGGAGGAGAGCCACACCAGAGAAGACTGGAGACAGAAGCCTGAGTGTGAGGAGGAGAGTCACACCAGAGAAGACTGGAGACTGGTGCCAAAGTGTGAGGAGGAGAGTCACACGAAACAAGACTGGAGACTGGCGCCTGAGTATGAGGAGGAGAGTCACACCAGAGAAGACTGGAGACTGGTGCCTGAGTGTAAGGAGGAGAGTCACACCAGACAAGACTGGAGACAGAAGCCAGAGTGTGAGGAGGAGAGCCACACCAGAGAAGACTGGAGACTGGCGCCTGAGTATGAGGAGGAGAGCCCACCAGAGATGGCTGGATACTGGTGTCTGAGTGTGAGGAGGAGAGCCACACCAGACAAGACTGGAGACAGAAGCCTGAGTGTGAGGAGGAGAGCCACATCAGAGAAGACTGGAGACTGGTGCCTGAGTGTGAGGAGGAGAGTCACACCAGAGAAGGCTGGAGACTGGTGCCTGTGTGTGAGGAGAAGCGCCACACCAGAGAAGACTGGAGACTGGTGCCTGAGTGTGAGGAGGAGAGTCACACCAGATAAGACTGGAGACTGGTGCCTGAGTGTGAGGAGGAGAGTCACTCCAGAGAAGGCTGGAGACTGGTGCCTCAGTGTGAGGAGAAGAGCCACACAATAGAAGGCTGGAGACTGGTACCTGAGTGTGAGGAGGAGAGTCACACCAGAGAAGGCTGGAGACTGGTGACTGAGTGTGAGGAGGAGAGCCACACCAGAGAAGGCTAAAGACTGGTGCCTGAGTGTGAGGAGGAGAGTCACACCAGAGAAGGCTGGAGACAGAAGCCTGAGTGTGAGGAAGAGAGTCACACCAGAGTAGACTGGAGACAGAAGTCTGAGTGTGAGGGGGAGAGCCACACCAGAGAAGACTGGAGACTGGTGCCTCAGTGTGAGGAGGAGAGCCACACCAGACAAGACTGGAGACAGAAGCCAGAGTGTGAGGAGGAGAGCCACATCAGAGAAGACTGGAGACTAGTGCCTGAGTGTGAAGAGGAAAGTCACACCAGAGAAGGCTGGAGACTGGAGCCTGAGTGTGAGGAGAGCCACACCAGAGAAGGCTGGAGACTGGTGCCTGAGTGTGAGGAGGAGAGTCACATCAGAGAAGGCTGGAGACTGGTGCCTGAGTGTGAGGAGGAGAGTCACACCAGAGAAGGCTGGAGACTGGTGCCTGAGTGTGAGGAGGAGAGTCACACAATAGAAGGCTGGAGACTGGTGCCTGAGTGTGAGGAGGAGAGTCACACCAGAGAAGGCTGGAGACTGGTGCCTGAGTGTGAGGAGGAGAGTCACACAATAGAAGGCTGGAGACTGGTGCCTGAGTGTGAGGAGGAGAGCCACATCAGAGAAGACTGGAGACTGGTGCCTGTGTGTGAAGAGGAAAGTCACACCAGAGAAGGCTGGAGACTGGAGCCTGAGTGTGAGGAGAGCCACACCAGAGAAGGCTGGAGACTGGTGCCTGAGTGTGAGGAGGAGAGTCACATCAGAGAAGGCTGGAGACTGGTGCCTGAGTGTGAGGAGGAGAGTCACACCAGAGAAGGCTGGAGACTGGTGCCTGAGTGTGAGGAGGAGAGTCACACAATAGAAGGATGGAGACTGGTGCCTGAGTGTGAGGAGGAGAGCCACACCAGAGAAGGCTGGAGACTGGTGCCTGAGTGTGAGGAGGAGAGTCACACAATAGAAGGCTGGAGACTGGTGCCTGAGTGTGAGGAGGAGAGTCACACCAGAGAAGGCTGGAGACTGGTGCCTGAGTGTGAGGAGGAGAGTCACACCAGAGAAGGCTGGAGACTGGTGCCTGAGTGTGAGGAGGAGAGTCACACCAGAGAAGGCTGGAGACTGGTGCCTGAGTGTGAGGAGGATATTCACACCAGAGAAGGCTGGAGACTGGTGCCTGAGTGTGGGGAGGAGAGTCACACCAGAGAAGGCTGGAGACTGGTGCCTGAGTGTGAGGAGGAGAGTCACACCAGAGAAGGCTGGAGACTGGTGCCTGAGTGTGAGGAGGAGAGTCACACCAGAGAAGGCTGTAGACTGGTGCCTGAGTGTGAGGAGGAGAGTCACACCAGAAAAGGCTGGAGACTGGTGCCTGAGTGTGGGGAGGAGAGTCACACCAGAGAAGGCTGGAGACTGGTGCCTCAGTGTGAGGAGGAGAGCAACACCAGACAAGACTGGAGACAGAAGCCAGAGTGTGAGGAGGAGAGCCACATCAGAGAAGACTGGAGACTAGTGCCTGAGTGTGAAGAGGAAAGTCACACCAGAGAAGGCTGGAGACTGGAGCCTGAGTGTGAGGAGAGCCACACCAGAGAAGGCTGGAGACTGGTGCCTGAGTGTGAGGAGGAGAGTCACACCAGAGAAGGCTGGAGACTGGTGCCTGAGTGTGAGGAGGAGAGTCACACAATAGAAGGCTGGAGACTGGTGCCTGAGTGTGAGGAGGAGAGTCACACCAGAGAAGGCTGGAGACTGGTGCCTGAGTGTGAGGAGGAGAGTCACACAATAGAAGGCTGGAGACTGGTGCCTGAGTGTGAGGAGGAGAGCCACATCAGAGAAGACTGGAGACTGGTGCCTGTGTGTGAAGAGGAAAGTCACACCAGAGAAGGCTGGAGACTGGAGCCTGAGTGTGAGGAGAGCCACACCAGAGAAGGCTGGAGACTGGTGCCTGAGTGTGAGGAGGAGAGTCACATCAGAGAAGGCTGGAGACTGGTGCCTGAGTGTGAGGAGGAGAGTCACACCAGAGAAGGCTGGAGACTGGTGCCTGAGTGTGAGGAGGAGAGTCACACAATAGAAGGATGGAGACTGGTGCCTGAGTGTGAGGAGGAGAGTCACACCAGAGAAGGCTGGAGACTGGTGCCTGAGTGTGAGGAGGAGAGTCACACAATAGAAGGCTGGAGACTGGTGCCTGAGTGTGAGGAGGAGAGTCACACCAGAGAAGGCTGGAGACTGGTGCCTGAGTGTGAGGAGGAGAGTCACACCAGAGAAGGCTGGAGACTGGTGCCTGAGTGTGAGGAGGAGAGTCACACCAGAGAAGGCTGGAGACTGGTGCCTGAGTGTGAGGAGGATAGTCACACCAGAGAAGGCTGGAGACTGGTGCCTGAGTGTGGGGAGGAGAGTCACACCAGAGAAGGCTGGAGACTGGTGCCTGAGTGTGAGGAGGAGAGTCACACCAGAGAAGGCTGTAGACTGGTGCCTGAGTGTGAGGAGGAGAGTCACACCAGAAAAGGCTGGAGACTGGTGCCTGAGTGTGGGGAGGAGAGTCACACCAGAGAAGGCTGGAGACTGGTGCCTGAGTGTGAGGAGGAGAGTCACACCAGAGAAGGCTGGAGACTGGTGCCTGAGTGTGAGGAGGAGAGTCACACCAGAGAAGGCTGGAGACTGGTGCCTGAGTGTGAGGAGGAGAGTCACACCAGAGAAGGCTGGAGACTGGTGCCTGAGTGTGAGGAGGAGAGTCACGCCAGAGAAGGCTGGAGACTGGTGCCTGAGTGTGAGGAGGAGAGTCACGCCAGAGAAGGCTGGAGACTGGTGCCTCAGTGTGGGGAGGAGAGTCACGCCAGAGAAGGCTGGAGACTGGTGCCTGAGTGTGAGGAGGAGAGTCACACCAGAGAAGGCTGGAGACTGGTGCCTGAGTGTGAGGAGGAGAGTCACACCAGAGAAGGCTGGAGACTGGTGCCTGAGTGTGAGGAGGAGAGCCACACCAGAGAAGGCTGGAGACTGGTGCCTGAGTGTGAGGAGGAGAGTCACGCAATAGAAGGCTGGAGACTGGTGCCTGAGTGTGAGGAGGAGAGTCACACCAGAGAAGGCTGGAGACTGGTGCCTGAGTGTGAGGAGGAGAGTCACACCAGAGAAGACTGGTGCCTGAGTGTGAGGAGGAGAGTCACACCAGAGAAGGCTGGAGACTGGTGCCTGAGTGTGGGGAGGAGAGTCACACCAGAGAAGGCTGGAGACTGGTGCCTGAGTGTGAGGAGGAGCGTCACACCAGAGAAGGCTGGAGACTGGTGCCTGAGTGTGAGGAGGAGAGTCACACCAGAGAAGGCTGGAGACTGGTGCCTGAGTGTGAGGAGGAGAGTCACACCAGAGAAGACTGGAGACTGGTGCCTGAGTGTGAGGAGGAGAGTCACACCAGAGAAGGCTGGAGACTGGTGCCTGAGTGTGGGGAGGAGAGTCACACCAGAGAAGGCTGGAGACTGGTGCCTGGGTGTGAGGAGGAGAGTCACACCGGAGAAGGCTAGAGACTGGTGCCTGAGTGTGAGGAGGAGAGTCACACCAGAGAAGGCTGGAGACTGGTGCCTGAGTGTGAGGAGGAGAGTCACACAATAGAAGGCTGGAGACTGGTGCCTGAGTGTGAGGAGGAGAGTCACACCAGAGAAGGCTGGAGACTGGTGCCTGAGTGTGAGGAGGAGAGTCACACAATAGAAGGCTGGAGACTGGTGCCTGAGTGTGAGGAGGAGAGTCACACCAGAGAAGGCTGGAGACTGGTGCCTGAGTGTGAGGAGGAGAGTCACACAATAGAAGGCTGGAGACTGGTGCCTGAGTGTGAGGAGGAGAGCCACATCAGAGAAGACTGGAGACTGGTGCCTGTGTGTGAAGAGGAAAGTCACACCAGAGAAGGCTGGAGACTGGAGCCTGAGTGTGAGGAGAGCCACACCAGAGAAGGCTGGAGACTGGTGCCTGAGTGTGAGGAGGAGAGTCACATCAGAGAAGGCTGGAGACTGGTGCCTGAGTGTGAGGAGGAGAGTCACACCAGAGAAGGCTGGAGACTGGTGCCTGAGTGTGAGGAGGAGAGTCACACAATAGAAGGATGGAGACTGGTGCCTGAGTGTGAGGAGGAGAGTCACACCAGAGAAGGCTGGAGACTGGTGCCTGAGTGTGAGGAGGAGAGTCACACATTAGAAGGCTGGAGACTGGTGCCTGAGTGTGAGGAGGAGAGTCACACCAGAGAAGGCTGGAGACTGGTGCCTGAGTGTGAGGAGGAGAGTCACACCAGAGAAGGCTGGAGACTGGTGCCTGAGTGTGAGGAGGAGAGTCACACCAGAGAAGGCTGGAGACTGGTGCCTGAGTGTGAGGAGGATAGTCACACCAGAGAAGGCTGGAGACTGGTGCCTGAGTGTGGGGAGGAGAGTCACACCAGAGAAGGCTGGAGACTGGTGCCTGAGTGTGAGGAGGAGAGTCACACCAGAGAAGGCTGTAGACTGGTGCCTGAGTGTGAGGAGGAGAGTCACACCAGAAAAGGCTGGAGACTGGTGCCTGAGTGTGGGGAGGAGAGTCACACCAGAGAAGGCTGGAGACTGGTGCCTGAGTGTGAGGAGGAGAGTCACACCAGAGAAGGCTGGAGACTGGTGCCTGAGTGTGAGGAGGAGAGTCACACCAGAGAAGGCTGGAGACTGGTGCCTGAGTGTGAGGAGGAGAGTCACACCAGAGAAGGCTGGAGACTGGTGCCTGAGTGTGAGGAGGAGAGTCACGCCAGAGAAGGCTGGAGACTGGTGCCTGAGTGTGAGGAGGAGAGTCACGCCAGAGAAGGCTGGAGACTGGTGCCTCAGTGTGGGGAGGAGAGTCACGCCAGAGAAGGCTGGAGACTGGTGCCTGAGTGTGAGGAGGAGAGTCACACCAGAGAAGGCTGGAGACTGGTGCCTGAGTGTGAGGAGGAGAGTCACACCAGAGAAGGCTGGAGACTGGTGCCTGAGTGTGAGGAGGAGAGCCACACCAGAGAAGGCTGGAGACTGGTGCCTGAGTGTGAGGAGGAGAGTCACGCAATAAAAGGCTGGAGACTGGTGCCTGAGTGTGAGGAGGAGAGTCACACCAGAGAAGGCTGGAGACTGGTGCCTGAGTGTGAGGAGGAGAGTCACACCAGAGAAGACTGGTGCCTGAGTGTGAGGAGGAGAGTCACACCAGAGAAGGCTGGAGACTGGTGCCTGAGTGTGGGGAGGAGAGTCACACCAGAGAAGGCTGGAGACTGGTGCCTGAGTGTGAGGAGGAGCGTCACACCAGAGAAGGCTGGAGACTGGTGCCTGAGTGTGAGGAGGAGAGTCACACCAGAGAAGGCTGGAGACTGGTGCCTGAGTGTGAGGAGGAGAGTCACACCAGAGAAGACTGGAGACTGGTGCCTGAGTGTGAGGAGGAGAGTCACACCAGAGAAGGCTGGAGACTGGTGCCTGAGTGTGGGGAGGAGAGTCACACCAGAGAAGGCTGGAGACTGGTGCCTGGGTGTGAGGAGGAGAGTCACACCGGAGAAGGCTAGAGACTGGTGCCTGAGTGTGAGGAGGAGAGTCACACCAGAGAAGGCTGGAGACTGGTGCCTGAGTGTGGGGAGGAGAGCCACAACAGAGAAGGCTGGAGACTGGTGCCTGAGTGTGAGGAGGAGAGTCACATCAGAGAAGACTGGAGACTGGTGCCTGAGTGTGAGGAGGAGAGTCACGCAATAGAAGGCTGGAGACTGGTGACTGAGTGTGAGGAGGAGAGTCACACCAGAGAAGGCTGGAGACTGGTGCCTGAGTGTGAGGAGGAGAGTCACACCAGAGAAGGCTGGTGCCTGAGGGTGAGGAGGAGAGTCACACCAGACAACGTGAAAACGGCGACAGAAACCAATTCAACATTTTGCTTCATAACTTAACTTAAAAATTTTACTGACTTATACAAATTCAAGTTACTGGGTGATTTTTATTTCGCACTAAATATGGCCAAGACAATTAATCTCACTAAAAAAGAAGAAATAATGACGGTATTGCCTTTTTTTCACTATTTCTCCTCATTTGACATTTTTTCTTAGTTTACACGATATTTTGTAGTAGAATCAATGTTCTCATTCATAATTACAGTTTGTTCTCACAGCTATAGTGACAGAAATAAAAAGTTCTTGGAAGAAAATCAGGAAAAACAAGAGAGCAAGACAGACACTGAGGATAAACCCCTTTGATAGCAATTAATTATATCAGTATGATTGTATGTAAAATTATTCCACCGTCCCCAAAAAACAGAGATGTCACTATTTCCACTTCCCCCTGGGGCGATTTACATGGGAATGTGACGACCACGGATTACGTGCGGATGGATATTCACCAGAGTCCGTGCCAAGAACACTGTGTGCCGACCTCACCCCCGTCCCTTCCTTTCTCTGTACTCTCAGCCGCCCCAGATATCACAGATCCGTTACCAGAGACTAGAGAACCCCCCCCCCCCCAAAAAAAAAAAAAAAATAACAGATTTCTAGCATTCATTGCACACAAACTGTAATTTACTGGAGTTCTTTATTCTGCAGAAATCTCATCTGCTGTTCCAGCTCTCCTGGACACTGAGTCCTGACTGAGACTTGGGATCAAGAGCTGACACTCTAATGTAAAGGGGACCTCAGCCTAAATCAGGTTGTGGCATGTCACATTAACAGACTGGAGTGGATCACTGGCGGGGGTCTCTGAGCAGGGAAGCCCCTCTCTGCAGATTGACATAATGAAGTAGGGGAGATTGGTAAAATACATGAACCCTTCAGCGCTGTGGGGAAATATCACTTATTACACAGATGCAGTATTGGGGTCGCCCTCTAGTCAGCAAGAGGCGAAATATACAACCGAGGCAGCTCACACGCGCTTCACACAGAGACAGCACTATATGGCGCTATTATTTGCACACTGGTCTGTAGGCGCAGGCATTTCATCATTGTTTCCAAAAATTGTTCAGATCTGATTGACACGGCTATTTCATACTGAATCAATCAATTACACCTGCATGACACAGCTAATAGTGTACCGATAAAAGTGATTGCACAGATCTGATTGGCACTTTTGAGACGTGTATCTAATCCTTTCATGTGTGACACTGTCTGCTGAGCCGTGTATCTAATCCTATCCTGTGTGATACTGCCTGCTGAGCTGCATATCTAATCCTCTCCTGTGTGATACTGTCTGCTGAGCCGTGTATCTAATCCTATCCTGTGTGATACTGACTGCTGAGCCGTGTATCTAATCCTATCCTGTGTGATACTGTCTGCTGAGCCGTGTATCTAATCCTATCCTGTGTGATACTGTCTGCTGAGCCGTGTATCTAATCCTATCCTGTGTGATACAGTCTGCTGAGCCATGTATCTAATCCTATCCTGTGTGAAACTGCCTGCTGAGCCGTGTATCTAATCCTATCCTGTGTGATACTGCCTGCTGAGGCGTGTATCTAATCCTATCCTGTGTGATACTGACTGCTGAGCTGTGTATCTAATCCTATCCTGTGTGATACTGTCTGCTGAGCTGTGTATCTAATCCTCTCCTGTGTGATACCCACTGCTGAGCCGTGTATCTAATCCTCTCCTGTGTGATACTGTCTGCTGAGCCATGGATCTAATCCTATCCTGTGTGATACTGACTGCTGAGCCATGTATCTAATCCTATCCTGTGTGATACTGTCTGCTGAGCCATGGATCTAATCCTCTCCTGTGTGATACTGTCTGCTGAGCCATGTATCTAATCCTCTCCTGTGTGATACTGTCTGCTGAGCCATGTATCTAATCCTATCCTGTGTGATACTGACTGCTGAGCCATGGATCTAATCCTATCCTATGTGATACTGACTGCTGAGCCGTGTATCTAATCCTTTCATGTGTGACACTGTCTGCTGAGCCATGTATCTAATCCTATCCTGTGTGAAACTGCCTGCTGAGCCGTGTATCTAATCCTATCCTGTGTGATACTGCCTGCTGAGGCGTGTATCTAATCCTATCCTGTGTGATACTGACTGCTGAGCTGTGTATCTAATCCTCTCCTGTGTGATACCCACTGCTGAGCCATGTATCTAATCCTCTCCTGTGTGATACTGACTGCTGAGCCGTGTATCTAATCCTATCCTGTGTGATACTGTCTGCTGAGCCGTGTATCTAATCCTCTCCTGTGTGATACTAACTGCTGAGCCATGGATCTAATCCTATCCTGTGTGATACTGTCTGCTGACCTGTCTATCTAATCCTATCCTGTGTGATACTGACTGCTGAGCCGTGTATCTAATCCTCTCCTGTGTGATACTGACTGCTGAGTCGTGTATCTAATCCTCTCCTGTGTGATACTGTCTGCTGAGCCATGTATCTAATCCAATCCTGTGTGATACTGTCTGCTGAGCCATGGATCTAATCCTATCCTGTGTGATACTGACTGCTGAGCCGTGTATCTAATCCTCTCCTGTGTGATACTGACTGCTGAGCCGTGTATCTAATCCTATCCTGTGTGATACTGTCTGCTGAGCCGTGTATCTAATCCTCTCCTGTGTGATACTAACTGCTGAGCCATGGATCTAATCCTATCCTGTGTGATACTGTCTGCTGACCTGTCTATCTAATCCTCTCCTGTGTGATACTGACTGCTGAGTCGTGTATCTAATCCTCTCCTGTGTGATACTGTCTGCTGAGCCATGTATCTAATCCAATCCTGTGTGATACTGTCTGCTGAGCCATGGATCTAATCCTATCCTGTGTGATACTGACTGCTGATCCGTGTATCTAATCCTCTCCTGTGTGATACTGACTGCTGAGCCGTGTATCTAATCCTATCCTGTGTGATACTGTCTGCTGAGCCGTGTATCTAATCCTCTCCTGTGTGATACTGACTGCTGAGCCATGGATCTAATCCTATCCTGTGTGATACTGTCTGCTGAGCCATGGATCTAATCCTATCCTGTATGATACTGACTGCTGAACCGTGTATCTAATCCTATCCTGTGTGATACTGACTGCTGAGCCATGTATCCAAGCCTCATGTGTGATATTAACTGCTGAGCCATGGATCTAATCCTCTCCTGTGTGATACTGACTGCTGAGCAGTGTATCTAATCCTCTCCTGTGTGATACTGTCTGCTGAGCCGTGTATCTAATCCTATCCTGTGTGATACTGACTGCTGAACCGTGTATCTAATCCTCTCCTGTGTGATACTGACTGCTGAGTCGTGTATCTAATCCTATCCTGTGTGATACTGACTGCTGAGCCATGGATCTAATCCTATCCTGTGTGATACTGTCTGCTGAGCCGTGTATCTAATCCTATCCTGTGTGATACTGTCTGCTGAGCCGTGTATCTAATCCTCTCCTGTGTGATACTGACTGCTGAGCCATGGATCTAATCCTATCCTGTGTGATACTGCCTGCTGACCTGTCTATCTAATCCTATCCTGTGTGATACTGTCTGCTGAGCCGTGTATCTAATCCTATCCTGTGTGATACTGACTGCTGAGCTGTGTATCTAATCCTCTCCTGTGTGATACTGACTGCTGAGTCGTGTATCTAATCCTCTCCTGTGTGATACTGTCTGCTGAGCCATGGATCTAATCCTATCCTGTGTGATACTGTCTGCTGAGCCGTGTATCTAATCCTCTCCTGTGTGATACTGACTGCTGAGCCGTGTATCTAATCCTATCCTGTGTGATACTGTCTGCTGAGCCATGGATCTAATCCTATCCTGTGTGATACTGACTGCTGAGCCGTGTATCTAATCCTATACTGTGTGATACTGACTGCTGAGCCGTGTATCTAATCCTCTCCTGTGTGATACTTTCTGCTGAGCCGTGTATCTAATCCTCTCCTGTGTGACACAATTTTTTGAGGTTAAGTACCTAAACCTGTCATGTGTGATGTCTGCTTATCATTCCTATGTCTTCCATGCTTGATACTGGGGCTGCTGAGCTGATGTGCCAAAACTTAATATACAGTGATTTAAATAAGTATTGAGAACGTCACCAATTTTCTAGGTAAATATATTTCTAAAGGTGTTATTGGCATGAAATTCTCACCTGATGTCAGTAACATTACCAAGCCACAAAGGCAAGGAACTCAAAACCATATATGTCCATAAATTATGTGTAATAATGAGAAATGACAAAAAGTATTGAACACATGAAGAAATAGAGGAGCAAAAATCCCTGGAAAGTCATGATACCAGCCGAAATCTATCAGTGACTAGAAAGCAATCCTGCGACTTAATGACATATAATAGTTGGTTCACTAAGGTGTCACATAAGAAGCATCTCCTGAAGGGTAAAACTTGTGAGCTGTCTCAAGACCTTCACAACCTTATTGTTGCTAAACATACTGATAGCATTGGATACTGGAGAATTTCTTAACTACTGTAGGTTCCAGTGAGCACAGTTGAGGCCATAGTCTGGAAGTGCAAAGAACATCATTTCACCAAAAACTGTCCACGACTAGGTGCTCCCCGCAAGATTTCACCAATAACCGACCACGACTAGGTGCTCCCCGCAAGATTTCACCAATAACCGACCACGACTAGGTGCTCCCCGCAAGATTTCACAGAAAGAATTATCAGAAGACTTGTCCAATAGCCAAGGACACCTGTGGAGAGCTACAGACAGACCTGGAATCTTCAGGTACAATTGACCTTTCAGTAAGACAATGACCCCAAACACGTAGCAAGGAAATTCTCAAATGGTTTCAGAGATAGAAAATAAAGCTGCTAGAGAATGGCCGAGCCGACCGCCGGACCTGAATCCTAGAGAAAATGTATGGAAAGAACGAAGGCTCACAGCTGAACAACAGAGGAATAAGACTCCTGAGTCCTAATGCAAACTCTGCTACGCTCCGTCATCTACCGTGCCCATTTATTGCTACGGTGTCTCCTTATGTGACAGAGGAGCTGTCACCAGGTCCAGGAGCAATAAGCTTGTAATTCAGACACCATCGTCAATGGAGGGAAATGTAGACGTGTTGCTGAGAGTTGTCATCGCGGGGTCTCATATGATGGGGCAGATGGCCTGTTATGGGGACTGGTGCGTTCATCAGGAGGGTGGTCCCATTGTCCTGGGGGCCGGTCTGTGCAGTCTATAGGATGTCATGGGGTTCCGGCAGGGACGTAATCCTAACTCTTTGGTGAACCCACTGGGATAATACGGGAATGCTGGTATTGACTCTTAGAAAGGTGTCAATATGTCCCAGTATCAGTGTGCACAGCTGGCATTCCTCTACTGGGCGACAATCAACACCCTGACGGGGTCAAATGTCACCGCCGAAAAATAACAAAACAACAAGATGCCATAAAATGCTGCGGTCAGGAGTCAAACATGTCAGCAAGACCCAGAGAGATACACTGTGGATGTATCCACACCTGTCACACGAGATGTAACTGCCCGCGGAACCAGTGGAGAAACGCTGCCCAAACCGGCTGTCTGGCCAACACCTATATTGTATGGGGCCCCCAGAAAGATAAAGATGGGGGACAGAAGAATTGGACATGATATATTTTATAGTGTATTACTGAAATAAGTCACCTCGACAGGCTGATTGCTGGGGTTCTGACTGCTGGGATGCTGAGAAAACTGGAATGGGTCAGAGGCATACACGGTGGATCTCAACTCCATGGATTGACTATGGGACTGCTGGAAAAGGCCAAGTGCTCCTCCACATTGTCCAGCACTGCATTCAAGAAGGGGATGCGGGGCCTGTTCTCAGGGGTCCGGCCTCAGGGATCATTGTATGGATAGTGAATAACTTGTTATGTTGGGAATAACCCTTTAACATCTGATCTTTTTCTTGTCTGGGAGATAAGCAGGTGCAGAGGTGTGTGGAGGGGGAGGGTGGAAGAGGAATCTGAAGGGAACAGAGATGTCTGGAGGGGCAGAAAAGCCCAGATGGGGTCAGAGCAGTGTGGAGGGAACAGAGATGTCTGGAGGGAACAGAGGGGTCCGGGGTATAGCCAGCTTACCGTCTGCTGAACCAAGATATCTAATCCTATCATGTGTGATATTATCTCCTGAACCAGTGTATCTAAGCCTATCATGCATGGCTCTCCTGTATCTAAGCTGTAGGTAACAGCAGGTTCGCAGGATGCAGTGACGAGACGCGAGACTGGTTGAACTTTGGAAAGCAAACTTTTATAATTTGAAGCCGCTAGGGCTATACTAAGCAACCAAAAAGAGATAACAACAGTTGTCCTCGCAGGGACTCAGTACAACCAAACACTATTTAAAGAGAATTCGACTAACCCGGCCGAGGCCGGTTACCATGAGGCCACGGTCTGGCCGTCTACGGGTCCTTATACTCTTTAATGTCACTTATCCGTCCTGACGTCCCTCGGCGTCTCTGTTGGAGCTGCGTTGCGGATGAAGCTGCTGTGACATCTTTGAAGAGGCTGCTGTGGCGTCTTTGATGAGGCTGCCTTGGCGTCGCAGCCGCTGGGCCCAGCTGCTGAAGATCTGGCGCAGTCTTCGGGCGCCCCAGCGCCCAGGAGGAGTTGGGGCACAACAGGCCCTGATGGAGTCCTGAGATGAAGTAACCCCCTGTAGTAACAGCAGGGTTGCGCTTGTCAGCGAGTTCAATGGGACTCCTGTCCCCAAGCAGGGTTGTGTCGCAGTGCTCAAGAGTGGCGGTTTACTGGCACCATGCACAGCCTGAGGCTGTGTGCAGAGTGTCTCTGTTGACGAGGAACAGGCCCCAACTGCCGACTGCAGCGGTGTGAAGGCGGCTGTGAGCGGTGATGGACAGGCCGCAAACAAACGGGCTGAAGTGAAACGGCGGTGTCCACGGGTGGCAGCGGGCAGGCCGCAACCGCGGGCTGAAGTGGGACGGCAGCGGCCGGGAGAGGAAGCGGACAGGCTGCGGCGGGCTCGGGCAGTAACGGCCGAGGATGACCGGGGGGCAGATCGTGACCCAGGATTGGGGTGAAGATGCAGTCCCCTGTCGGTAAGCTCGGCGCCTCTTTCCTGAGGGCCACTGCATATCTACCCTCTGCTGCTGGTCTCCTCTTGTAGGGTCGGTGGTGGGGGGTCGGGCCAGCTGGGGGGGGTGGTCCTACTTTTGTACCGCGCAGAGATGACAACAGAGACACGATGGAGGCAGATTCTGGGTGCAACAGGTCCAAGTTTATTTCTTCACTTGCCGTCCGACTGACGGCACACCTCGCGGCCCTCCGTTTCCAGAGCCGCTTCTCACACCGTACACTGGAGACGTGTCTGCACACACCGTCCCCTCCTTTACTGTCGACGCTCCTGACAGTTCCGTCACTGTGGCCGCCTTAGGCCCATTAACCAACAGCGCTTCTACTGCTCAGTCGTCGTGTCACATACGGTGTCTTACACCCAGTACCTCGTCTCAACTGCGGTCCTTTCCTGTCAGGACCACCCCCCTGACGTCCTCTCTCCTCAGTCCCCCTGGTCTGGATTCTCCTCAGAGTGCACAGACTGTCGTAGTCCTCCTGTCACTTGAGCTCCCCCTGGGGACTGGAACTTTCTGGAACCCTCCCTCAGTATTTATAACTCCCCCGGTTCCTTGAAACTGTCACTCTAACTGTCACCACGCCCCCCATGACCAACGGTTTCTAAAGCCCTAAGCTGCTGTAAAGTCCTTTGCTCACACTCCACCCTGCCATCTAATGGTCATCCCAAGGTACTGCACGTCCACTACACTTTCCTAGTTGTTTCCCCACTGTAATCACTGACTCCTACCTACACTGTGCAAACCTATCTTTCTTCACTCTGACTAGTCCGTCCGTCCGTCAGGTCACCTTCCCTACACTCCCCCTTCCTTTGTCCATTGTCGTCCTCGACAATCGTCATCCCTGCCTTCGTCGTTCTGAATCTACACCTACATTCTGTTGTCGGACCAGAAGTTGAGCCAAACCCACTATCTGCGGGGGCCGAACTATACTGGGAGCACTATGCTCTGAGCAGCCTACTGCTACTCACCAGCGCGCACGCCACATGACAACGTCTTTCAAATTGGGCAAGGTACACCCGTATTCTCTCTACGGCGTGTATCTTTCCCCTACTGTTACCTTTCACTATCCGGTACGCCATGATCGAGGCCACTCACCTACCAGATCATTGCCGGCGCCCTCCTTTCCTTCTTCAGGGGTGTCCGTGGTGTTGGGGACCTGACCTAGGACGGCTGTCTTTCTCACGTCTTCCCACTCATTTTCCTTCTTTCAATTACATGTCATGGTCGGCGTCCCGGTCTCCCAGACCTCAACTCTTAGATCCCTACCGGATCTCACACTTTCCTTTGGTCCCGCAGACCTTCCCTTACCCGGACCTGTTGCATTTTACTTTGGCATATCATACAATAAACAACTTTATAATAGCACAAGTACCCATTTTTATATTATTTTTTTTTTTCATTTTCTTTTGCTTTAAAACTCAACGTTCAACAATAAACATCGCCAGTACTCCTTTTCCCTTTCTTGGACATGAACACTCCCTCTTGTCTTCGTATCCCCGTTCTGTCAAGTTTAAAAAGTAAACACAATCTATCCTGTAAGAGGAACATAGAAAAACAGACATAAAAATCACAGATAAACATTTCTTTTTTTTTTAAAAGCTGACCGCGAACTGTCCTTTTGACCTGCACAACGGTGCAACGAACTCCTGACAGTTCAATCCTCCTTTCGGTGGTCAGTAGTATGGGACCCCACAACCGTGGAGCTCCCAGGATGCAAGAAGTGTCCCTTTCTGCAAGATAATATAAACGAGCCGTCCCGGGGGTCGTGCAGCCGCCATGCCAGCCTCTCCCCTCTCATGGAGCAGGTTCCAGACTTCCTGCCCCCTGGCCCTCTTCTTCTCTATAACTCCTGCGACCCAAACAGAGGGTCCGGCATGAGCCCTGGACTCCGGTGGGCGGGCCTCCACTGAAAAAGACCGCAAGACAGAAACGGCCGAAGATTTCTGTGGCCCAGCAGCCGCTGGGGTCAGGTGGCAAATGGGGACAACCGGGTCCTCGGGGGCTGGAATCACAGGGCCCGCTAAGTCGGTCGCAGCCGACTCCAGCAGCGGCATAACCGCGGCCTCAGGACAGGCCGCATCCACTACTTCCAACGGAGTCGGAGTAACGGCCGATTTCAACAATGCAGCTGCTATTAGCAGGGAAAGCGCAGCAGCATCTTCTTTGGGTGAGCTCTGCACTGGTGACTCCGGGCGGGGTAGTTCGGGGACATGAGCGGGGACCTCGCTCAGCTCTGCATACACCACGGGGCCCTGGTAACTAGGCCTTCCGGTGCGCAGGGGGCCGCGTGCTGCAGCAGAATGGTGGGGGCCGCTTGCGGAGGCACTGGTAGGGCCGGGGGTACTCTCACCTTCCCCGGCGCTGCGGCCTCCGTTCCATCATCACGCAGTTTCCCCCGCAGCCTCCGTTCCTTGCTCCACTGTCCTGCGGGCCTTCCCTCCGGACTCAAGGGCTCCGCTGAGAAGTCCTCTGCTGGTATTGGTGGCAGCCGTTCTCGCTGACTCCCCTCAGGCTCAGCATCCCGCTGCCTGCCCGTAAATCTGAAGATGACTTCTGGTGCAGCTCCATCTCTCGCCGCCATTGCCACTCTAGGCGGCCGATGCCCCGACACCCGCAGCATCTCATACCGTCCGTTGGGCAGCACTCGAATGGCGTCAGACAGCCGCAGCCAAGTTTTTCTTCTGTGCCACTCCTGCTGGGTGGGGCGTTGGCAGACCTTTCCATCCATCTGCCAGGGTCCAATATATGGAAACGTCGGTCTCCGGGCATATATTGCTTCCTTTTGGGGTACGTTGGAGGGGGTCCCAGTCCATTCTGAACAACTGCAAACACCCGGACCTCTCCTCTGCGCTGAAGTAATACCGCCATCTTGGGCAGAATCAGCTACTGCCTTGGATCCTCTGCAAGCAACACAGATCCGACACAGCGTCCCAATTTGTAATCCACAGGTCAGTAATTGGTAGTCCACAGGTGTTTATAATCCGAAATAGAGCAGTCCAAGTTTTCCTCAGTCCTTCAGTTGCAGGCCTGCCGCAGAAGATAGCGTATTAGCGGCGGCGATCCTGCCGACTACGCCAAATGTAGGGTCGGTGGTGGGGGGTCGGGCCAGCTGGGGGGGGTGGTCCTACTTTTGTACCGCGCAGAGATGACAACAGAGACACGATGGAGGCAGATTCTGGGTGCAACAGGTCCAAGTTTATTTCTTCACTTGCCGTCCGACTGACGGCACACCTCGCGGCCCTCCGTTTCCAGAGCCGCTTCTCACACCGTACACTGGAGACGTGTCTGCACACACCGTCCCCTCCTTTACTGTCGACGCTCCTGACAGGTCCGTCACTGTGGCCGCCTTAGGCCCATTAACCAACAGCGCTTCTACTGCTCAGTCGTCGTGTCACATACGGTGTCTTACACCCAGTACCTCGTCTCATCTGCGGTCCTTTCCTGTCAGGACCACCCCCCTGACGTCCTCTCTCCTCAGTCCCCCTGGTCTGGATTCTCCTCAGAGTGCACAGACTGTCGCAGTCCTCCTGTCACTTGAGCTCCCCCTGGGGACTGGAACTTTCTGGAACCCTCCCTCAGTATTTATAACTCCCCCGTTCCTTGAAACTGTCACTCTAACTGTCACCACGCCCCCCATGACCAACGGTTTCTAAAGCCCTAAGCTGCTGTAAAGTCCTTTGCTCACACTCCACCCTGCCATCTAATGGTCATCCCAAGGTACTGCACGTCCACTACACTTTCCTAGTTGTTTCCCCACTGTAATCACTGACTCCTACCTACACTGTGCAAACCTATCTTTCTTCACTCTGACTAGTCCGTCCGTCCGGTCACCTTCCCTACACTCTCTGAACTGTCTGTGTCCTTCTCGTTCTCTCACGCCCCCTCCGTCTCCTGCTCCGTGTCTGACGTATCACCAACTGCCCCTCTTGCGCGCTCCCTGCTCCTTTTATATCCGTCCCTCCCCTTGCTGCCCTGTCACTCACAGCCGTCCCCCTTCCCTCTCTGTTCCCCGGGTACAGTTCCCTTAGGAACTTAGATGGTGGTCCCCTTGGTTCCAGCCTGGACACTCTGCGGGGTCCTCCCCCCTACGCTCTCCCATCCTGTATGTTCGCCAGTCCTCGGGCGAGGGCCTTAGTATACTTGGGTTGGTCTGTGGAGATTTCAATTTTTGTTGCCATATGAACTGGTCCTGTTCGTATCGTTCGGGGAGTTTGCCAGCCGTTGACCGCTCGGAGCGTCTCAGTTCGACTAAGGTGGATTCTTCTGGGGTAGTGGTCGGTGGTGGCTCAGCTGGTTCGGGCAGGTTAATTGTGCCAGTTGGGTTGTCATTGAGTGAAGAGGCTCTGGATATTGGGGGAAAGTCTTCTTCGTCGTCTGGATCCCAGTACACTGGCACTGGTTCAGAGACCTGAGGAGAAAGTTCAGGTTGTGCAGGGTCGGTGGACGTACATGGGCGTAACATATTACAATGCACAATACGAGTTGGTAGTGTTTCATCTTGCTCAGGTCGTATTTCGTACACTGGTCCTTCAGGGTTTATATGGCGTAGGACTCGATAGGGATTCTCTTCCCTGCGTGGCTCTAATTTGTTTTGGGGGTGTTGGTCTAGTACGAGTACTCGGTCTCCAATTTGGAGGTTAGGAGGTGGGGCTAGATTCTTCCCTGGATTTTCTAAATCTTGGAGATTGGTATGTACAATTCGATGGAGAGTTTGCAGCCGGTGCCGGTGATTTCGCACCCACGATGATACCCCGGTCCAGGGCTGGGGTTCCTCTGGGTCCAACTCTATCTCCGTGATCCCTTTGCCTTCTCGTCCGAATAGCAGAGAGTAAGGGGTATAGCCGGTAACTCGGTGTACCCGATTATTGTAAACCCATACTAGTTCAGGTACATATTCGGGCCAACGGGCCCGGGCCTTCTTGTCACTTTCCAGAGTACGCAACATTTGGATTAATGTCCGATTAAATCGTTCACAAGCCCCATTCCCCTGCGGGTGGTATGTCATTGTCCGGGATTTGTCGATACAGTAGAGATGGTGCAGTTCCTCCATAATTTTTCCCAAAAAACATGCGCCTTGGTCGGAATTTATGCGTTGAGGGCAGCCATATACTTGTATGAAGTTTCTGCAAATTGCGGAGGCGGTCGACTCCGCGGTCTGGTCTCGAGTGGGAGTGACTACAGCGAACTTAGTGAAATGGTCTACCATGACGAAGCAGTGTTCGTACCCCTGGAATGCGGGACCAATGGTCAGGTAATCCACCGTTAGAAGCTCGAGGGGCGCGGAGGTCACTATTGTTTGTACTGGGGCTCGCTGTGCAGGCGGTTTGGCTAATATGCATAGGCGACAGGCCCGGCAAGTCTCGTCCACAACAGCATGCAAGCGTGGATGGTAAATTATCTGTTGTAACCATTGCAAGGTCTTTTAAGCTCCGAAATGAGCCCCTTTTTCGTGAGCTTCTCGAGCCAGCTCGTTAAGTTGGGTTCCGGGCGCAGCTACCTGCCAAATTGTCATGGATGTTGTCCTTGGTGTCATTTTACGATATAATAGTCCCTTTCTGATAACCAGCTTCTCCCATTGTCGTAACATCAGCGACATGTCCTGAGTCAAAGTCTGTCTTTGGGAGTCAGTGGGTAATTTGCCAGCGGTTACCCATGTCCGGAGAAGCCCAATTTCTTTGTCCTCTTGCTGCTGTTGGATCCATTTATCACGGGATTGCTCCAGCATGCCCCTTAGGGTCTCTGAGGGGAGTACTTTTTGGGTGGCAGCTGTGAGCACAGCAGCGGTGAGGGCGAACGATATCTCTTCCCCTTCCAGTTTGTCGTCTCGGCTCTTCCCTGGGGTGGTATGTCGGATCCTGGAGAGGGCATCAGCGTGTACACTCTCGACCCCTCTTTTATAGATGATTTTATAGTTGAATATCGCCATCCGGGCTACCCACCTTTGTTCCAGAGCCCCCAATTTGGCATTCTCCAAATGAGCCAGCGGATTATTGTCGGTCCGCACCACTACTTCAGAGCCCGCCAGATACTCTGCAAACCGCCCCGTCATGGCCCACACTACTGCGAGGAGCTCGAGCTTGAAGGAGCTATAGTTGTCAGGGTTGCGCTCGGAATCATGAAGTGAGCGGCTTCCATACGCGATCACTCTCCCGGCCATCTTGAACCTGTGACAACACAGCCTCCAGCCCGTGAAGACTCCCGTCAGTGTCCAGGATGAACGGTTGCGAGAAATCCGCATAAGCTAACACCGGGGCACCCGAGAGTGCAGCCTTAAGGTCTTGGAAGGCCTCTTCTTGAGATTGTAGCCACTGGATTTTCCGTCCATTTGCCCCAGCAGAAGCCCCTTTCAGCAGGTCGTGCAGGGCTCAAGCTCGACATGCAAAATTCGGTACGAAACGATGGTAGTATCTGGCCAACCCCAGGAAGGCCCGCACGTCTTTTATCGTCTCGGGGGTAGGCCATCCCTGGATGGCAGCAATCTTTTCCTGGGACGGCCTTACACCCTCCGCCGAGAAGATACGGCCCAGATATTCGATCTGGGTGTGAAACAGGTGGCATTTCTGTGGTTTTACCTTCAACCCGTACTTTTGCAGCCGGCCGAGTACCTGCCCCAACCGCTTCAGGTGGTCCTCAAATGTGGCAGCATAGATGATGTCGTCTAGGTATATTAACGCGGCCTCGAAATTGACATCTCCCAGATACCGCTCCATCAACCGCTGAAAAGTCCCCGGGGCGTTAGCCAGTCCGAACGGCATCCGATTGAGCTCAAATTGTCCCATAGGAAGTATGAACGCCGTCTTAGCCCCGTCTTCTTCTGACATAGGCACCTGCCAATACCCACTGGCCAGGTCCAAAGTTGATAAATACGTCGCCTTCCCCAGGTCGGACAAAGATTCTTCTATACGGGGTAGAAGATACGAGTCTTTGATGGTACAAGCATTCAGCTTCCAATAGTCCACACAGATGCGTAGGGTGCCGTCCTTTTTGTGGACTAACACAATGGGAGCCCCCCAGGGGCTTTGGCTTTCTCGGATAACTCCCTTCCGTAGCATTTGTGCCAACAGAGTTTTCACTTCTTGGTAGAGCTGTGGAGGAATCTGTCGATATCGTTCACGAATGGGGGCTGCTCCTGTCATGGGAATTCCATGGGTAATGGCGGTGGTACATCCAAAATCTTCCTCATGACTAGCAAATACCTCGTGGTACTGTCCGAGCAGTGTTTTTATCTGAGAGAGCTGGGCTGCAGTTAGTCCGGAGAGTTTGGCCCGCATTTGTTCCAGGATGGTTCGCCCTTTTTCCTGAGTTGAGATTTCGGTAGCCTGTAGAGTCCGGTTAGTTACTGCCCAAGGGTCGTCGGATTGCACTCTCAATTGAACCACAGGGGCCGGTAGCACTTCTTCAAAAGGCCTTACTAGCTTGGCCAGTTCATATCGGGCTTTCAGGAAGATGTCTTGGTCTTCAAGGTTGACGCAGCGCACCATGACGGTCCCCTTCTGCACTGTGGTCAGGGAGCGAGCCACCAGTATGCCAGAGGGTAAGCGCTCCGAGTAGCATGGCTCCACCTGCATCTCCACGCCTTCCAATGGTATCGGGGCTCGGATGGCCAGGGCCACCACTATCTGTCCAGGGGGCAGTACAAGCAGGGGAGCCACTGGCGCGATGACTTTTCCCAGGGCCTCGCCCTCCTGGCAGTCCTGGAGGACTCGTGCTTCCCTCACCAACTGCTGGAATACCTGTCCTTGGGCCGTGCGGGAACCCCACTGTTTCAGGGTCTTATGCGTGGGATCATTGAGAAACAGATTGCCGAACTCTCGCAGTATGTTCATGCCCAGGATGACTGGGTGCTGTTTATCAGTTTCTCCTTGGGTCAGAACCACTCTTCTGCGGCCGAGGGATTTACCGCACAGCGTCACCTGTACCCACACCACCCCGGCAACAGGGACCGGTAGTTGATTGGCGGCTACCAGTCTGATCATGGGCCCCCACTGGGGTCTCGCTGCCTCGGGGAAATTCTGCCGGAAATAAGTTGCAGGCATAGTTGTTACTTGTGACCCCGTATCCACCAGGCACCGGACGGCACGGCCCTCGACTTCTGCCCATACCACCGGACACTTTGCGACCAAACCTTCTGGACTTCCACCACCCCTAATCGTGGTTTCTGGCTCCGAGCGGCATCCCCCCAGCCCGGAGCCCTCCAGTTTACTGTCCGCCACGGTTGGGGCGGGGTCCCCAGGAACCAGGGTTGAAACTAGGCCATCCAGTCCCGGATTCAGTCCTTCTTTTCACTTCAGCCAATTCGCCCTGGATGTTCTTCAACTCCTGTTTCATTACCTCTACCCATTGAGGCTCCGCAACTGCGTTCAGGGAAGCCTCCACACTCTGTGTACCTTCCCCACGGGGACCGCCATTCCCTGCTCCTGTTCTCGAGCGCGTGCTTGACTTCCCACCTCGGAAAAGTCTATACGTGGATTCATTCTAATCTGCTCCCATAATGCCTGCTTTATTAATGGGTCCCGCAGTCCAGTCACCAACAGGTCCTACCCCTACGCCGTCTTTTCTTTCGATGGCCGTGTGTAACTCTTTGAGGACATTCATATATTGGGTGATGGTCTCCCCCTCCCCCTGCATCCGACTGAACAACCAGGTTCTTAACTCTCCCACGTTGGTTGGGTCTCCATGGGTCTGTTCTAAAATCTGCAAAACCTTATCAAAGGTGTTGCGGTGTCCCGAGGGTCTCAACATCACTGAATTCCGAGCCTCCCCGTCTAATGCCATGAGAGCTACTTCTGCTTCCAGGTCAGGAGTCATCGGGTGCATTCGAAAGAGCCCCCGCATTCGCTCTGTCCAGCTCCATAGCATGGTATTGAAGCTGGAAAATCTAGGCAGGTTGCTCAGCATAGCCCCCAACGAAATGCTGGAACGAGGGCCCTCGTCAACTGTTGAGTTCACGGCCCTGCCCTGGTCTGGGGCATCGTTGTCCGCGCTCAGAGACTGCATTCTCGCAGGGACTCAGTACAACCAAACACTATTTAAAGAGAACACGACTAACCCGGCCGAGGCCGGTTACTATGGGGTCGCGGTATGGCCGTCTACGGGTCCTTATGCTCTATAATGTCACTTATCCATCCTGATGTCCCTCGGCGTCTCTGTTGGAGCTGCGTTGCGGATGAAGCTGCTTTGACGTCTTTGATGAGGCTGCTGTGGCGTCTTTGATGAGGCTACCTTGGCGTCGCAGCCGCTGGGCCCAGCTGCTGAAGATTTGGAGTAGTCTTCGGGCGCCCCAGCGCCCAGCAGGAGTTGGGGCACAACAGGTCCTGATGGAGTCCTGAGATGAAGTAACCCCCTGTAGTAACAGCGGGGTTGCGCTTGTTAACGAGTTCAATGGGACTCCTGTCCCCCAAGCACGGTTGTGTCGCAGTGCTCAAGAGTGGCGGTTTACTGGCCGCGTGCACAGCCTGAGGCTGTGTGCAGAGTGTCTCTGATGACGAGGAATAGGCCCCAACTGCAGACTGCAGCGGGGTGAAGGCGGCTGTGAGCGGTGATGGACAGGCCGCAAACACGAGCTGAAGTGAAACGGCGGGGTCCGCAGGTGGCAGCGGGCAGACCACAATCGCGGGCTGAAGTGGGACGGCAGCAGCCGCGAGAGGAAGCGGACAGGCCGCGGCGGGCTCGGGGTCAGCGGTAACGGCCGAGGATGACCGTGGGCAGATCGTGACCCAGGATTGGGGTGATGAGACAGTCCCCTGTCGGTAAGCTCGGCGCCTCTTTCCTGAGGGCCACTGCGTATCTACCCTCTGCTGCTGGTCTCCTCTCTGAACTGTCTGTGTCCTTCTCGTTCTCTCACGCCCCCTCCGTCTCCTGCTCCATGTCTGATGTATCACCAACTGCCCCTCTTGCGCGCTCCCTGCTCCTTTTCTATCCACCCCTCCCCTTGCTGTCCTGTCACTCACAGCCGTCCCCCTTCCCTCTCTGTTCCCCGGGTACAGTTCCCTTAGGAACTTAGATGGCGGTCCCCTTGGTTCCAGCCCGGACACTCTGCGGGGGTCCTCCCCCCTACAAAGCCTCCTCTGCCTTTGGATACATTGTAACCTTCCACAATTGAATGACAAAGGTGTAAATACAAACAACAAAGATCAAACAAAAGCAACAAAACAAACAGACAAGTAAACCAGTGACAAATCTTGGGATCTCTGCTAGATCTCTGCGTGCACATAGGCCGCCATTGTTCTGTATCGTATAAGCTGGACTTGTGCTGTTGAGAATGATGATCTTTAACCATTCACAAAAGATCATTTCACCCCATTAATGAGCGTTTTTCTCATCTATCGGGTGATCGGCGGCCTGTTTACACGACAGGAATCATGAAATAAGTGTTTATAACAACTCTCATTAAGGTTCTCTCGCAGGGTAAATGTCCCGTATTGAACTCTTTGCCTTCCCTGGAGGAGATCTGTTCTTGGTGACATCCAGAGTTGGATATTTATATTATAATCCTTTTGGTTGTTGTTTTGGTTTTTTTTTTGCTTGTTTTTTTTACATATGAGTTTGTATCCGTTCTAGACAATTGTCTGTGAAGCTCATCAGCTGGACATCATGTCCTGTCCGGACAGTTTGTTACAATGTATCAGAGTAAGTGAAATATCTCACCAGAATCATGTGCCGCACACCTGTGAGTGTGAATGTAATGTGTAGGTGCACATTCACACTGTGGCCATTACCAGACAAGTGTAATCTAGAATAAAAGGGGTAAGAATTGCCCAAAAAAATCCATGTAATCCACACAACTATCAATAAAGTTTTGTCAAAGCCAAATACCAGGATGTACCAAAAACAAAACAGCTTTATACAAAGCAGGATACACCAAAAATGGGGGAAAAGCGCCATAAAACCACAATGAAATTTACATAAGTGCAGAAAATCTGCAACATGAAAACCTCCCCCAATACTGCGCACGCTGCGATCTAGGTTACAAACACTGTGGGTGGATTTATAGAAATCCCGTGCCCACTGAGCTTCTATTTGACGCTGCGTAGACTCCTCCGCGGTGCGGCTTTATGAGCCGCAGCATGTCCCTTATCTGCAGGGAGAGTTATTCTATACGCTGGGTCCAGAACGCTGCTCTGTCCAGACTGTCGAGAAGGAGATCTTGTGAGGATCGGAGGGTGCGTGCAGGTAAGTACCGGGAGACGAGGTCACAGATGTATGGAGGGCTCAGGTTGTGGATGTATCTACTGTGAACACTCAGAATCGGGGCCGGACAGTGTCGCCCTCGCTGGTTTCCTATCGCTCCGTGTCCTCGGGTGACAGCGGTATAATATATCATTACATAGGGTATAATAACATATCGCACACACGGCTCTTCTGCCGATGACTCACTCTGGGAGTCCAGGTCTGAACACATTGTGGTTTTGCTCATTTTTTGCTTTTCTCGATACGTTTTTGGCCTTCATCATCAGTTTTGCAGAGTGAACATTCTGCAGATGACACATTGATGCCGGGGGGCAGAGGAGGCCGCAGGGGACGGAGCTGGGATGAATGATGGGGGTCGCAGCTTGTTGTGTCCTCACTGAGAACAAGGAGTCCTGGTGATGATGACAGCACACAGCGCTGACTCTCGCTCTTCACACTTCAAAGCCCAGAGAATAGAGTTGCTGACTTGTTTGAAGTTGTAAATGCAGATTTTGCCTCCATAAAGTGTCAGCTCCATATTTTCTTGGCACGTATGAATAATGTAAGGTGGCGGAGGCTTCAGATGAGCCCGTGGGAAGTCACGGGGGGACGCACTGGCTACAAGGTGGTGAACAAGTAAGGAGGCCGTGGTTATCGCCATCAGCACTGACAGATGACAGCAGGCACTAATAGGGGCCACTATCTGCGGACTGATAGCCCACGACTCACTAGAGTCTCTTCTGCCACTTTGTCTCCTTTGGAATTTCCACAGAAAACTCCTGGACAAAATCTGTTTCCCAAAACAAATAATACTGTCCGTCACTTCAGAGATGGCTGAGGTCAGGGCGAGCCATTAGGATGGTCACCGAGTTGTGGTCTGCTGATGTAAAGGCAGACATGTACATGGGGGTCCGTACAGTATATGGGGGCCTGTCTATGGTGTCCTGGTGACCTGGCTATGGGGTCTGTATATGGGAGCCTGTCTGTGGGGACTTGGGTATGAGGGTCTGTCTATGGGGGTCTGTATATGGTGACCTGGGTATGGGAGTCTGGCTATGGGGGCCTGTATGCCCCTATAAGGTTGTGTCTGCAGAGCACATAATCAGGCCCGGATTGGTAATATAACCAACCGGGCATTTTCCCGCTGGGCCGCTGACATGTAGGCCGTGGGCAGCAGCGCCCGATCATCTGGCCGCTTGCCAGCTGATGTGGCCACTGGCCTGACTGTTGCTCCTGCCTTGGCCCTCTGTGGGCACGGCGGTTATAGTTTCCAACCCTCCAGCACTGCAGGGAGATAAGCCGCCACGCGCCCCATCCTCACCGTAGCATGAGACCTCCTCCCCAGCCACTCACAGCGTCGCTTGCCTGCTCTCTTCTCTGTTCACAGGACCTGGGATGAGGTCACAGGAGGGGAGGAGCCAGGGATGGGGTCACATGATCAGGAACCTTTGTCCAGACCCCTGATCATGTGACTCCTGACTCCGCCCCTCCTGTGACGTCATCACAGGTCCTGTGCGCTCAGCCTTGCCTCTTGGTGTCTGCAAGACTCTGTTGTGCTGGTTGTCATGGTGCTGGATGAGGTAAGTATGTGTGGGGTCAGGAGGGGTTTACAGTGTGGCTGTAGCAGAGCTGTGTGTGTACGAGGTGTACGGAGAGAAGCCGCGCGTGTACGGAGCATAGCCACGCGTGTACGAGGTGTACGGAGAGGAGCCACGCGTGTACGAGGTGTGCGGAGCCGCGCGTGTACGAGGTGTACCGAGCCGCTTGTACGAGGTGTACGGAGCAGAGCCGTGTGTGTACGGGATGTACGGAGCGGAGCCAAGTATGTACGAAGCATACAAAGCCGGCTTTTCCCACGGACACAGGAGTACACGGCGGAGCCCCGTAGAGCACTTTAAAACTCGCACATGACGGTCCACCAGAAGTGATGTGCTGGAAGCTGACCGGAAATGAGGTAATTTCATGAGGAGATTGTGACAGAACCAGGAATGCTTCAGATCCATCACAGTGTCCTCCTCCGACAGCGCAGACAGCAGGATCACCTTGATATCGGGGATATTGGCCATGTGAGCGGATCATGATATGTCCTGCATCGGGAGGCTCAGGTGGGCATTACAATGGGAGCCGGGCTGCTATAGTATCTTTATAGAATCTTTCTTTATTTCTGTCTCTCATTTTCTTTCTCTCCCTCTGTTCTTTCTTTCTTTCTCATTCTCTGTTCTGTCTTTCCCTCATTTTCTTTCTCTCTCTCTGTTCTTTCTTTCTTTCTTTCTTTCTCTCTCTCTGTTCTTTCTTTCCCCTCTTTCTTTCTTTTTCTTTCCTCTCTTTCTTTCTCTGTTCTTTCTTTTCTTTTCTTCTTTCTTTCTCTCTTTGTTCTTTCTCTGTCTCTCTCTGGTCTTTCTTTCCCCTCTTTCTTTCTCTCTCTCTGTTCTTTCTTCTTTCTCTCTCTTTTCTTTCTTTCACTCTGTTTTCTTTTTTCTCTCTCTGTTTTCTCTCTTCCTTAGTGCCAGTCAGTGTGCCCATAATGCCAGCCACTGTGCCCTCAGTACCAGTCAGTGTGATCAGCAGTGCTAAATGGGTGCGATTAGGCGTGGACATGGGTGTGACTAGTTGTGAAATGGGTGTGGCCGGGCGTGGCCTAAAATTTGCAGTGGCGCGCGCCGCAGTCTTTCTCCCTCTTTCCCTTCTTCAAAAGTTGGGAGGTATGATAGAGGCAGCTATGACCAGGGGGTCTGGTTGCCCAATGAATAGCAGTTCTGCCAGGAATTCTGTCACCGTGCATACAAAAGGGGACAGAGCTTTGGGAGGAGTACTGTACCTAAAAGCAATAAATAGGACTGAGCTGAAATACTGGGCACAGCTCTGACTACATGTTATATAGTCGTGTTAATCTCCTCTCACTTCTTGTAACCTACAAGTGTACAAAGATATTATATAGTCACCATGTGACTAGTGGCCCTGTGTAACTTCAAATGCCAGGGCTGAATTTTAGTCCCAGTCCGGCCCTGCACATAATCCATCCTTCACCAGGTCCATTCTTCGTGGAGTCCTTTCCAGTTGGATGCTCCTGTTATAATGAAAACTTCTGCAACTTTCTAATATATTTTGTCCCCAATTCATGCGGACCGGCGCTCATCATGACGTTCACCAGAGGGGGTGATGCTAGAATCAGAGGTGCATGACTTCTAATTAATCAGACGTGTCTGAAAAGTGACGTGCCCCTCTGTGCGCCCCAACACAAATCTTACTTTAGGCGTGCCCCAGTCTGCCCATTTTAGTGGAGCGGTGCAAAACTAGTATGAAAGCACCAAAAGGCGCTACATTTTTGCACAAATCTGCATTGTGCAAAAACTTTGTGACATTTCAAAGTGTTTTACATCAGAATTCTGACATAATTGCATTGATGAATCGGGGCCTATGGGTTTCAATTATTCACCATTTTCAAGATCTCGGCTTTCTGTCAGTGATGGAAAACATTTGTTTTTTGTCTTTACCTAAAGCTGAAGAAGGGTATAGAGTTTGTGTCTGATCTGATCACTGTGAGCTAAAGGCCTGGACTCCGAGTTGATACTTTTTCCCTCCATTAATACATTGTAGCAATGATCACTGTGGCTCAGTAATAGCTGTTGATAACAACACCCGGCACCGACATACAATGTGGGAAGAATCAGGCAAAATGAGCCAAGAAAGAGATTTCCCCGGTGCTGAAAAGTCACAGATTGCTCCCAGTCCTCAGGCTCATGGAGACGACGGAGTATTCGGACCATGTACGATCCGACAATAGTGCCCGCTCGTGTTGCCCTGAAGCTGGATGGCTGGACCCGGCTGCTTTCCCCCTGTGCTGCTCACATGCTGTAGAGCAGAGTTCCCCAACTCCAGTCCTCAAGAGCCACCAACAGGTCAGGTTTTAAGGATTTCCTTAGTATCGCCCAGGTGGTGGAATTATTGCCTGTGCAGGTGAGCAGATCTCACCTGTGCAATTTTAAGGAAAATCCTGAAAACACGACCTGTTGGTGGCTCTTGAGGACTGGAGTTGGGGAACACTGCTGTAGAGCAAAGCTGCCCTGCAGCGGCCTGGACCAGAGGAGCAGCCATGGCACTGGTCTGCACCGACCTAGGCAAAGATGGAAGTCGGGGGGCTCGGAGCGGTGCACCCCAGAAGATAAAACTTCAGAAAACCCCATTATGGGTCTGTACATTTAGTATGGCCATGAGCATGGACTCTGTGTAGGGAGGAGGACCCTCACAGAGTGTCCGGGCCGGAACCAAGGGGACCGCCATCTGAGTTCCTAAGGAAACAGTACCCGGGGAACAGAGGAGGAGAGTGGACTGTTGAGAGTGACAGGACAGCAAGAGGAGGGGTGAGTATAAAAGGGGCAGGGAGCGCGCAGAGGAGTCAGTTGGTGATACGTCAGACATGGAGCAGGAGACGGAGGGGGCGTGAGAGAGCGGGAAGGACACAGACAGTTCAGAGAAGAGACCAGCAGCAGAGGGTAGATACGCAGTGGCCCTCAGGAAAGAGGCGCCGAGCTTACCGACAGGGGACTGTCTCTTCACCCCAATCCCGGGTTACGATCTGCCCCTGGTCATCCTCGGCCATTACCGCTGAGCTCGAGCCCTCCGTGGCCTGTCCGCTCCCTCTCCCGGCTGCTGCCATCCCCCTTCAACCCACGTCAGCCCGTAGTTGCAGCCTATCATCGTTCACAGCCGCCTTCACCCCGCTGCAGTCGGCAGTGTGGGCCTGTTCCTCATCCACAGAGACACTCTGCACACAGCCCCAGGTTGTGCGCGTGGCCAGTAAACCGCCACTCTTGAGCACTGCGACACAACCCTGCTTGGGGACAGGAGTCCCATTGAACTCGCTTACAAGCGCAACCCCGCTGTTACTACAGGGGGTTACTTCATCTCAGGACTCCATCAGGGCCTGTTGTGCCCCAACTCCTCCTGGGCGCTGGAAAGCCCGAAGATTACTCCAAATCTTCAGGAGCTGGGCCCAGCGGCTGCGACGCCAAGGCAGCCTCATCAAAGATGCCAAATCAGCTTCATCAGCAACGCAGCTTCCACAGAGACGCCGAGGGACGTCAGGACGGATAAGTGACATTATAGAGTATAAGGACCCGTAGACGGCCATACTGCGGCCCCATAGTAAGCGGCCTCGGCCGGGTTAGTCGTGTTCTTTCCAAATAGTGTTTGGTTGTACTGAGTCCCTGCGAGGACAACTGTTGTTATCCCTTTTTGGTTGCTTAGTATAGCCCTAGCGGCTTTAAATTATAAAAAGTTTGCTTTTCAAAGTACAACCAGTCTCGCGTCTCGTCACTGCATTCTGCGAACCTGCTGTTACCTACACTTGACGTAGTCGACAGGATGCAGTCTCCGAGCGAGGACAACGACGCCCCAGACCAGGGCAGGGCTGTGAACTCAACAGTTGACGAGGGCCCTCGTTCCAGCATTTCGTTGGGGGCTATGCTGAGCAACCTGCCTAGATTTTCCGGCTCCAATACCATGCTATGGAGCAGGATAGAGCGAATGCGGGGGCTCTTTGGAATGCACCCGATGACTCCTGACCTGGAAGCAGAAGTAGCTCTCATGGCATTAGACGGGGAGGCTCGGAATTCAGTGATGTTAAAACCCTCGGGACACCGCAACACCTTTGATAAGGTTTTGCAGATTTTAGAACAGACCCATGGGGACCCAACCAACGTGGGAGAGTTAAGAACCCGGTTGTTCAGTTGGATGCAGGGGGAGGGGGAGACCATCACCCAGTATATGAATGTCCTCCAAGAGTTACACACGGCCATCGAAAGAAAAGACGGTGTAGGGGTAGGACCTGTTGACATTACACTATGCGACCTGCTGGTGACTGGACTGCGGGACCCGTTAATAAAGCAGGCATTACGGGAGCAGATTAGAATGAATCCACGTATAGACTTTTCCGAGTTGGGAAGTCAAGCATGCGCTGGAGAACAGGAGCAGGGAATGGCGGTCCCCGTGGGGAAGGTCCGGAGTGTGGAGGCTTCCCTGAACGCAGTTGCGGAGCCTCAATGGATAGAGGAAATGAAGCAGGAGTTGAAGAACATCCAGGGCGAGTTGGCTGAAGTGAAAAGAAGGACTGAGTCTGGGACTGGAAGGCCTAGTTTCAACCCTGGTCCCTGGGGACCCCGCCCCACCCGGGGCGGACAGCCCTCGCAGACCCGGTGCTATGAGTGCGGGCAGCCAGGCCACTTCACCCGAGAGTGTCCGCAGCGTGGGAGATACCCACCCCGGCGGCCATTAAACTAGAGGGCTCTGGGCTGGGGGGACGCCGCTCGGAAAAAGAAACCACTATTAGGGGTGGTGGAAGTCCCGAAGGTTTGGTTGCAAAGTGTCTGGTGGTATGGGCAGAAGTCGAGGGCAGTGCCGTCCGGTGCCTGGTGGATACGGGGTCACAAGTAACAACTATGCCTGCAACTTATTTCCAGCAGAATTTGCCCGAGGCAGCGAGACCCCGGTGGGGGCCCATGATCAGACTGGTAGCCGCCAATCAACTACCGGTCCCTGTTGCCGGGGTGGTGTGGGTACAGGTGACGCTGTGCGGTAAATTCCTCGGCCTCAGAGGAGTGGTTCTGATCCACAGAGAAACTGATAAACAGCACCCAGTCATTCTGGGCATGAACATACTGTGGGAGTTCGGCAACCTACTCCTCAATGATCCCACGCATGAGACCTTGAAACAGTGGGGTTCCCGCACGGCCCAAGGACAGGTATTCCAGCAGTTGGTGCAGGAAGCACGAGTCCTCCAGGACTGCCAGGAGGGTGAGGCCCTGGGCAAAGTCATCGCGCCAGCGGCTCCCCTGCTTGTACTGCCCCCTGGACAGACAGTGGTGGCCATGCCCATCCGAGCCCCGATACCATTGGAAGGCATGGAGATGCAGGTGGAGCCATTCTACTCGGAGCGCTTACCCCCTTGGCATACTGATGGCTCACTCCCTGACCACAGTGCAGAAGGGGACTGTCCTGGTGCGCTGCGTCAACCTTGAAAACAAAGACATCACGCTGAAGCCCCGGACAGAATTGGCCAAGCTAGTAAGGCCTTTTGAAGAAGTACTACTGGCCCCTGCAGTTCAATTGAGAGTGCAATCCGAGGACCCCTGGGCAGTAACTATCCGTACTCTACAGGCTACCGAAATTACAACTCAGGAAAAGGGTCGAATCATCCTGGAAAAAATGTGGGCCGAACTCTCCGGACTAACTGCAGCCCAGCTCTCTCAGATAAAAACACTGCTCGGACAGTAACACGAGGTATTTGCTAGTCATGAGGAAGATTTTGGATGTACCACCGCCATCACCCATGGAATTCCCACGGCAGGAGCAGCCCCCATCCGCGAACGATATTGACAGATTCCTCCACAACTCTACCGAGAGGTGAAAACTTTGCTGGCCCAAATGCTACGAAAGGGAGTGATTCGAGAAAGCCAAAGCCCCTGGGCAGCTCCTATTGTGTTGGTTCGCAAAAAGGATAACACCTTACGATTCTGCGTGGACTATCGAAAGCTGAATGCTTGTACTATCAAAGACTCGTACCCACTACCCCGAATAGAAGAATCCTTGTCCGCCTTGGGGAAGGCGACGTACTTTTCTACTTTGGACCTGGCCAGTGGGTACTGGCAGGTGCCCATGTCAGAAGAAGACAGGGCAAAGACAGCGTTCACACTTCCTATGGGGCTATTTGAGTTTAATCGAATGCCGTTCAGACTGGCCAACGCCCCGGGGACCTTTCAGCGGTTGATGGAGTGGTGTCTGGGAGATCTCAATTTTGAGGCCACGTTGATATACCTGGATGATATCAACATCTTTGCTGCCACTTTTGAGGACCACCTGAAGCGGTTGGGGCAGGTACTCGGACGGCTGCAAAAGTACGAGTTGAAGGTAAAGCCACAAAAATGCCATCTATTTCGCACCCAGATCGAATATCTAGGTCATGTCGTCTCAGTGGAGGGCATAAGGCCGTCCCGGGAAAAGGTTGCTGTCATTCAGGGATGGCCTACCCCCGATAAAAGACGTGCGGGTCTTCCTGGGGTTGGACGGATACTACCGTCGTTTCGTAAAGAATTTTGGATGCCGGGCTCGAGCCCTGCACGACCTGCTGAAGGGGGCTCCCGCTGGGGCAAATGGACGAAAAATCCAGTGGTGACAACCTCAAGAAGAGGCCTTCCAGGACCTTAAGGCTGTGCTTTCGGATGCTCCGGTGTTGGCTTATGCGGATTTCTTGCAACCGTTCATCCTGCACACTGACGGGAGTCTTCACAGGCTGGGGGCTGTGTTGTCACAAGTTCAAGATGGCCGGGAGAGAGTGATCGCGTATGGAAGCCGCTCACTCCATGATTCCGAGTGCAACCCTGACAATTACAGCTCCTTTAAGCTCAAGCTCCTCGCACTAGTGTGGGCCATGACGGAGTGGTCCGCAGAGTACCTGGTGGGCTCCAAAGTAGTGGTGCGGACCAACAATAACCCGCTGGCCCATTTGGAAAACGACAAAATGGGAGCTCTGGAACAAAGATGGGTGGCCCGGATGGCGAAAATCAACTATAAAATTTTCTATAAAAGAGGGGCCGAGAATGTACACGCTGATGCTCTCTCCAGGATTCAAGATACAACCCCAGGGAAGAGTCAAGATGACGAACTAGAAGGGGAAGAGATACCGTTCGCCCTCACCGCTGCCGTGCTTACAGCTGCCACCCAGGAAGTACCTCCCATGGAGACCCTAAGGGGCATGCTGGAACAATCCCGCGATAAGTGGATCCAACAGCAGCAAGAAGACAAAGAAATTGGGCTTCTCCGGAAATGGGTAACCGCTGGCAAATTGCCCACTGACTCCCAAAGACAGACTTTGACTCAGGACATGTCGCTGATGTTACGACAATGGGAGAGACTGGTTATCCGAAAGGGACTATTGTATCGTAAAATGACATCACGAACAACATCTATGACGATTTAGCAGGTAGTTACGCCAGGAGCCCAACTTCACGAACTGGCTCGAGAAGCCCACAAAAAAGGGGCTCATTTCGGAGCTCAAAAGACCTTGCAATGGTTACAACAGAAAATTTACCATCCACGCTTGCATGCTGTTGTGGACGAGACTTGCCGGACCTGTCGCCTAATTAGCTAAACCGCCCGCACAGCGAGCCCCAGTACAAACAATCGTGACCTCAGCGCCCCTCAAGCTTCTGACTGTGGATTACCTGACCATTGGTCCCGCATTCCAGGGGTATGAACACTGCCTCGTCTTGGTAGACCATTTCACTAAGTTCGCTGTGGTCACCCCCACTCGAGATCAGACCGCAGTTTACGGCTGCCCTCTACGGATACATTCCAATCAAGGAGCATGTTTTTTGGGAAAAATAATAGAGGAACTACACCGTCTCTACGGTATTGACAAATCCCGGACCACGCCATACCACCCTCAGGGAAACGGGGCCTACGAGTGATTTAATCGGACATTAATCCAAATGTTGCGTACTCTGGAGAGTGACAAGAAGGCCCGTTGGCCCGAATATGTCCCTGAACTAGTATGGGTCTATAACAACCGAGTACATCGAGTTACCGGCTATACACCTTATTCCCTGTTGTTCGGACGTGAGGGCAAGGGGATCACGGAGGTCGAGTTGGACCCAGAGGAACCTCAGCCCTGGACTGGGATATCATCGTGGGTCCGAAATCACCGGCACTGGCTGTAAACTCTTCATCGAATCGTACATACCAAACTTCAAGACTTAGAACACCCAGGAAAGAGTTCACCTCTATCTCCCGACCTCCAAAGCGGAGACCGAGTACTCGTACTAGACCAACGTCCCCAAATTAGAGCCACGCTGGGAAGAGGGTCCCTATCGGGTCCTACGCCGTATAAACCCTGATGCACCTGTGTACGAAATACGACCCGAGAAAAATGAAACGCTGCCTACCCGCATAGTGCATCGGAATATGCTACGCCCCTGTATTTCCTCCGACCCGAAACAACCTGAACCTGCTCCTCAGGTCTCTGAACCATTGCCCGTGTTCTGGGACTCGGACGACGAAGAAGACTTCCCCACAATAACCAGGGGCTCTCTACTCAATGACAAACCAACTGACACAATTAGCCCGCCCGAACCAGCTAGCCCACCACCGGCCACCACCCCAGAAGACTCCACCCTCATCGAACTAAGACGCTCCGAGCGGTCGACAGCCGGCAAACCCCCCGAACGATACGAACAGGACCAGTTCATATGGCAACGAAAACTGACACCTCCGCAGACCAGCCCAAGTATACTGAGGCCCTCGCCCGAGGACTGGCGAGCTTACAGGATGGAGGAGTGTAGGGAGGAGGACCCCACAGAGTGTCCGGGCCGGAACCAAGGGGACCGCCATCTGAGTTCCTAAGGAAACAGTACCCGGGGAACAGAGGAGGAGAGTGGACCGTTGAGAGTGACTGGACAGCAAGGGGAGGGGCGAGTATAAAAGGGGCAGGGAGCGTGCAGAGGAGTCAGTTGGTGATACATCAGACACGGAGCAGGAGACGGAGGGGGCGTGAGAGAACGGGAAGGACACAGACAGTTCAGAGAAGAGAGCAGCAGCAGAGGGTAGATACGCAGTGGCCCTCAGGAAAGAGGCGCCGAGCTTACCGACAGGGGACTGTCTCTTCACCCCAATCCCGGGTTACAGCCTGCCACCGGTCTTCCTCGGCCGTTACTGCTGAGCTCGAGCCCTCCGCGGCCTGTCCGCTCCCTCTCCCAGCTGCTGGAATCCCCCTTCAGCCTGCGGATGCGGCCTGCCCGCTGCCACCCGTGGACGCTGCCGGTTCACTTCAACCCGTGGTTGTGGCCTGTCTATCACCGCTCACAGCCACCTTCACCCCGCTGCAGTCAGCAGTTGGGGCCTGTTCCTTGTCAACAGAGACACTCTGCACACAGCCTCAGGCTGTGCGCGCGGCCAGTAAACCGCCACTCTTGAGCAATGCGACACAACCCTGCTTGGGGACAGGAGACCCATTGAACTCGCTAACAAGCGCAACCCCGCTGTTACTACAGGGGGTTACTTCTTCTCAGGACTCCATCAGGGCCTGTTGTGCCCCAACTCCTCCTGGGCGCTGGAACGCCCGAAGACTACTCCAAATCTTCAGCAGCTGGACCCAGCGGCTGCGACGCCAAGGCCGCCTCATCAAAGACGCCACAGCAGCCTCATCAGAGACGCCAAAGCAGCTTCATCAGCAACGCAGCTCCAACAGAGACGCCGAGGGACGTCAGGACGGATAAGTGACATTATAGAGTATAAGGACCCGTAGACGGCCAGACCGCGGCCCCATAGTAAGCGGCCTCGGCCGGGTTAGTCGTGTTCTTTCCAAATAGTGTTTGGTTGTACTGAGTCCCTGCAAGGACAACTGTTGTTATCCTTTTTGGTTGCTTAGTATAGCCCTAGCGGCTTTAAATTATAAAAAGTTTGCTTTTCAAAGTACAACCAGTCTCGCGTCTCGTCACTGCATCCTGCGAACGTGCTGTTACCTACGCCTGTATAGCACCACGCGGAGTCAATGTCTTCACATGAACATTGAATATTATAGCAACACAACTGTCTATGGGAACAGACCCGAATTCACTGAGGACAGCCGCTGCCCAGCCCCCACCCCGGTACAACCACAGATAGGACACGATGGCCACCGTCTTCATTGCACCCAATTGACAGGTTCTTGTGATCCACCTGAGAAGTAGGAAAGCTGGCCGAGTAAGCCTGGGGGAAGATGCCCCTTGTGCCCTCCCTATGATGCGGCCCTGCTGTCAGTCCCCATTGTATGGGGTCACATTACAGGTAGACGTGTATTGTCTCCGAGGTGGGCAGGTGCGCTTTATACGGTCTACAAGATTGGAGCACAAAAGCTGCAGGAACATTGTGCAGCGAGAGCAGATGACGCTCATGCTCCATCCTCTCCTCCACCCGGTGACCACACAATGTCTGCCAAGGACTGCGGGGGTCACAAACTTATCAGTTACAATAATAATTAGTCAATAATAGTGATGATTGAACCCTGAAATGCTGAGTGCTCAGGGATCGGATCGAACATGTCGGACGTCCGGACGTGGTGGACTCAAATAGCGACTATAATGGAAGTGATCGGCCAACACGAGCCCAGATGATTCATGTACGGGATCCGAGCGCTCGAGCACCACGCGATACTCGTACCCCGATGCTGTATGGAGCAGTGCGCGAGCACCCGCGGCCATCACTACTCAATAATCATCGCACAATGCAACGAATGCACACGATGACCCCGAAACACCAAACCTACGGCACCCGCAGCACCGTGCACAGGCCCGGGCAGAAGAGGTCAAAGATAAGTGACAAGGGTTAATAGTTTATCAATTATCAAAATGCAAAGTGAATGAAGAAAAGAGAAATGTAAATCCCATCAGTGTCTGGTGACCGCCCGTCTCCTCCATTATCAGTACCTGGTGACCGGTTGTCAGGAGACACACTTGGCAGGGCCAGCGTTAGGGGCTGGCAGACTAGGCAGTTGCCTAGAGCCTGTGAGTTACCCCCCCCCCCGCACACCGCATTCATCTGTATACATCACATGTGATAACAGGACGCCCTCTGATATTGGGGCCTCTGCCATAGCTGCAGGTTACATAGGACAGTGCCGGTCCCAGGGGGAGGTCAGGACAGTCTGGTAATCCCTCCATCACTTCTTCCGGCCATATTAGCTTCTCTCCTTCCAATGTTTTGTCTGACGAGGAGATTATACGTCTAGAATGACCTCCGGACATCAGGATCCGATCCTGCGACTCAGCCGCTGCCAATATTATATTCTGAGCCTCCGACCTCTACATAAAGCAACAGCCCGGACAAGAAGAGGATGAACAGGAGGGGGACAGGGCCAGCGTATCCCAAACAGCAGCTCAGCACAACGCATCTCGCATGATAAGACTAGATACACGGCTCAGCAGGCAGTATCACACAGGATAGGATTAGATACACGGCTCAGCAGTCAGTATCACACAGGAGAGGATTAGATACACGGCTCAGCAGTCAGTATCACACAGGAGAGGATTAGATACACGGCTCAGCAGTCAGTATCACACAGGATAGGATTCGATACACTTGCTAAGCAGACTGTATTACACATCATTGGATTAGATACAGCAGCTCAGCAGACAGTATCACACATAGGCCGGGGTCAAACTTGCAAGAAACTCGCACGAGTCTCGCGTCTCAATACCAGTCACTGCCACCGACACTCGGGACCGGAGTGTTCAGCTGCAGAGAAATACATGCAGCCGCACGCTCCGGTCCTGAGTGCCGCGGCAGTGCCGAGTATTGAGACGCGAGACTCGTGCGAGTTTCTCGCAAGTGTGACCCCAGTCATTAGAGTAGATACACAGCTCAGATAAAGTTTTCGAATAATGGCCAAGTCACAGTCTTGAATTAAACCCTATAGAAATGACCTGAGACCTAGGCCGTTCATTGGAGAAACAGACCAATGTGACAATGAAACGCATCCCCCTGATGAAGCAAGGATGAAACGCGTGTTGGGGCGCTAGCGCCACATGCCACACTAGTTTCTTTGGAATGTCAGTACTTTTACTCTTCTTTGGGACATGTGTTTTGCCACTAAGGCGTTCATTGGACTGATATAGACTAGTACAGTTGTGCATACCCCGGCAGAATTTTTGCTTTCTTGACCTTTTTTCAGAGAATATGAATGATAACCAGGGCTGAACCTAGCCTCTCTGCTGCCTGAGGTGAACAGCAAAATGGCACCCCCCCATAGTAAAATCAGTACAAATAAATCTGGTTTACTCTTTACTAGCCTAACCTGACGCACATGTAAAATACATACACTTTTAAATAGGAAGATATTTGAAACATCGATCTTTACACTTCTTCAGGGATTCAATGGTGCCTGAGGCGAAGTGATCAACTTTCTTCATTTTAGGTGCGCCCCTGGCCAGGGAACAGTGCTTACTGTAGCGCTTCTTCCCCGGCAGCTGCCCTGTGGTACTGATGCAGCACCCAGTTGCCACACGTATTACACACATGGACATGGATATCTCCACTACCGGTTTTTCCGGTACCGGAAATATCAGGATGTGTGAAACCAGCCTAAAGCCACATTGACGTGTTTAGTATTTGGTCAGTATTTTACCTCAGTATTTGTAAGCCAAATCGGGAGTGGGTGAGAAGTGGTGACGTGTTTCTATTATACTTTTTGATGAAGTTGCAGTCACAAGATGGCGCCGATAAAAGGTGGAGACGGTGACATTATACACAGGAGCTCTGTCTATAGTGTCAGTGTGCAGGTAATACAGGGATCGCCAGTGACATTATACACAGAAGCTCTGTATATATTGTCTGTGTACAGGTAATACAGTGATCACCAGTGACATTATACACAGGAGCTCTGTATATAGTGTACAGTGTACAGGTAATACAGTGATCGCCAGTGACATTATACACAGGAGCTCTGTATATAGTGTACAGTGTACAGGTAATACAGTGATCACCGGTGACATTATACACAGGAGCTCTGTATATAGTGTCAGTGTACAGGTAATACAGGGATCGCCAGTGACATTATACACAGGAGCTCTGTATATAGTGTACAGTGTACAGGTAATACAGTGATCGCCAGTGACATTATACACAGGAGCTCTGTATATAATATTAGTGTACAGGTAATATAGGGATCACCAGTGACATTATACACAGGAGCTCTGTATATAGTGTCAGTGTACAGGTAATACAGGGATCGCCAGTGACATTATACACAGGAGCTCTGTATATAGTGTACAGTGTACAGGTAATACAGTGATCACCAGTGACATTATACACAGGAGCTCTGTATATAGTGTACAGTGTACAGGTAATACAGTGATCACCAGTGGCATTATACACAGGAGCTCTGTATATAGTGTCAGTGTACAGGTAATACAGGGATCGCCAGTGACATTATACACAGGAGCTCTGTATATAGTGTACAGTGTACAGGTAATACAGTGATCGCCAGTGACATTATACACAGGAGCTCTGTATATAGTATTAGTGTACAGGTAATACAGGGATCACCAGTGACATTATACACAGAAGCTCTGTATATAGTGTCAGTGTACAGGTAACACAGTGATCACCAGTGACATTATACACAGGAGCTCTGTATATAGTGTCAGTGTACAGGTAATACAGGGATCACCAGTGACATTATACACAGGAGCTCTGTATATAGTGTCAGTGTACACATAATACAGTGACAACCAGTGACATTATACACAGGTGCTCTGTATATAGTGTCAGTGTACAGGAAATACAGTGATAACCAGTGACATTATACACAGGAGCTCTGTATATAGTGTCAGTGTACAGGTAATACACTGATCACCGGTGACATTATACACAGGAGCTCTGTATATAGTATCAGTGTACAGGTAATACAGTGATAACCAGTGACATTATACACAGGAGCTCTGTATATAGTCACAGTGTACAGGTAATACAGTGATCACTGGTGACATTATACACAGGAGCTCTGTATATAGTGTCAGTGTACAGGTAATACAGTGATCACCAGTGACATTATACACAGGAGCTCTGTATGTAGTGTCAGTGTGCAGGTAATACAGTGATCACCGATGACATTATACACAGGAGCTCTGTATATAGTGTCAGTGTACAGGTAACACAGTGATCACCAGTGACATTATACACAGGAGCTCTGTATATAGTGTCAGTGTACACGTAATACAGTGACAACCAGTGACATTATACACAGGAGCTCTGTATATAGTCTCAGTGTACAGGTAATACAGTGATCACCGGTGACATTATACACAGGAGCTCTGTATATCGTGTCAGTGTACAGGTAATACAGTGATCACCGGTGACATTATACACAGGAGCTCTGTATATCGTGTCAGTGTACAGGTAATACAGTGATCACCAGTGATATTATACACAGGAGCTCTGTATATAGTGTCAGTGTACAGGTAAAACAGTGATCACCAGTGACATTATACACAGGAGCTCTGTATATAGTGTCAGTGTGCACGTAATACAGTGACAACCAGTGACATTATACACAGGAGCTCTGTATATAGTGTCAGTGTACAGATAATAGTGGTCACCAGTGACATTGTACACAGGAGTTCTGTGTATAGTGTCAGTGTTCAGGTAATACAGTGATCACCGATGATATTATACACAGGATCTCTGCATATAATGTCAGTGTACAGGTAATACAGTGATCTCCGATGACATTATACACAGGATTTCTGCATATAGTGTCAGTGTACAGGTAATACAGTGATCACCGGTGACATTATACACAGGAGATTTGTATATAATGTATAGGTAATACAGTGATCACCGGTGACATTATACACCAGACCACTGTATATAGTATACAGTGTATTGTGTCAGTGTATAGATAATGCATTGACTCACCAGTGACGTCTCTAGGTGAAGTCTTTCATCTTTGCTTTTCATCTTTCATCCAGCCCAGACCGTCGTCACTTCTTCCAGCCAAGGCTCATCTCTGCAGGAAATAACAGTTATCTAGAGCTCCGCTTGCAGAACAATTTACTTAATTTTTTCCCAAATTCTAAACTACACCAGATGAAGGGAAAAAGCGACAGTGTCGCTCTGCACAGTAACAGAACCGGCCACCCATTTAAAACAGTGTCCTCAAAAAATAAAATAAATACATCACTGCAGTAATAATATCCCTTAATTAGCATATAAACCAGGAATAGAACAATCCACAAAATAGAGTATCTGTGTAGCAAGGTGGATATTAAAACTTAACCTTTATTAGGTAAAATTGTAAAAAGCCAAATTAGTCAAACAACAATTAAACACAGGGGTACCACAGTGAAGGAAGTGCCCTATAACCAACAAACAGAAAAGGGGGGGTTGTTAAAAAGGTACTACTGGCCTCTCAGATCCTCAATATTAAATCGGGACTGTCACGCTGGATCCGGGACAGTTGGGAGGTATGAATGCTCCCCACCATACACCGACCTCATCCACGCACGGCTCCGCACACCTCATACACACATGGCTCTGCACCGTACACCTCGCATACATACGGCTCCACTCAGTACACACATGGATCCACTCCGTAAACCTTGTACACATGCGGCTCTGCTCCGTACACCTTGTACACTAGCAGCCATGCTACGTACACCTCGTACACACATGGCTCCACTCCGTAAATGTTGTACACATGCGGCTCCGCTCCATACACCTCGTACTCATGCGGCTTTTCTCCGTACACCTCGTACACATGCAGCTCCGCTCCGTACACCCCGTACACACACGGCTCTGCTCTGCACCGTACACTTCGTACACACAGGACTCCATTTCGTTCACCCCGTACACACGCGGCTCTGCTCTGTTCACCAAGTACACATGCGGCTCTGCTTCGTGCAACAAGTACACACGCGACTCCGCTCCATACGCCAAGTACACACGCGGCTCCATTCCGTACACACACGGCTTCGCTCTGTACATACACGCGGCTCTGTTCCGTACACCTCGTACACACAGGCGGCTCCGTTCTGTACACCTCATACACACACGCGGCTCCGCTCCGTACACCTCGAACACACGCGTGGCTCCGCTCCGAACACCTCGTACACACACGCGGCTCTGCTCCGTACACCTCATACACACACGCGGATCCGCTCCGTATATCTCATACACACACGCGACTCCGCTTCGTACACTTCGTACACACACACAGCTCTGCTCCGCACACCTCGTACACACACAGCTCTGCTCCGCACACCTCGTACACACACGATTCGGCTCCGTACACCTCGTACACACACGCTGCTCCACTCCGTACACCTCGTACACCCGCGACTCCGTACACGTTGTACACACATCTCCGCTTCGTACACATCTCCGCTCTTTACAACTTGTACACACTCAGCTCTGCTAGATGTGGTGTGTGGCTCTGCAAGATGCGGTGGGTCTCTCTGGGAGGGCGAGGATGGGGTGCACGGGGGGCGTGGCAGTGTATCAGTGCAGTGCGGGAAAGGCAGGGATGTGTTATGAATGGGTCACCGAGGAGGAAAAAATAACAAGCTAAGTCTCAGAAAACCAGAGAAGTTGGTAACTATGCAGATTGCAGATCCCTGAACTTAACCGCACAACTAGCAGCAGTCGTGGAGCGTTCCTACGTTGGTCCTAGACGCCTCGTCACAACCGAAGAGCTACATAAGCCTAAAGCAGGAAAAGAGGAAAACTAACTGCCCCAGAGCAGACCCCAAAGGAAAGACAGCCCCCCACATGTATTGACAGTGAAACAAGATGAAAATACAAACAAAGGCAGGAAAATAGGCTGAGCAAACAATGGGGCCCGGCTAACTAAAAAGGACAGGTAAGGAAAGACACTGTCTGCAATCTGCCAAAAAAAACCTACAAAAATATTGTCCAACACTTCCCACATCTTGACCCCGTGTATCTCATTCCTGGCTCCAGCCATATCTTCTCCCATCCTGCCCTCATGAGTATCCATTCTGCCCAATATGATCTCCTGCCCCATCTGTCCCATGATCCTGCCCCAAGATCCTTCCCCATCTGTTTCCATTGTATCTATCCTGCACCATGATCCTGCCCATCTGTCTCCATCCTGCCCCATGACCCTGCTCCATCTGTCTCCATCCTGCCCCATGATCCTGCCTCATCTGTCTCCATCCTGCCCCATGACCCTGCTCCATCTGTCTCCATCCTGCCCCATGATCCTGCCCCATCTGTTTCCATCCTGCCACATATTACTGCCCCATTTGTCTCCCATCCTGCCCCTGTGTCTCCCATCCTGCCCCTGTCTCCCATCCTGCCCCTTGTCTCCATTATGCCCCATGTCTCCATTATACCCCATATGTTTACATCCTGCCCCCATGTCTCCATTCTGCCCCATGTGTTTACATCCTGCCCCTGTGTCTCCCATTCTGCCCCCTTTCTCCATTCTGCCCTGTGCCTCACATCTTGACCCCATGTCTCCATCCTGCCCCCATGTTTCCCATCCTGCCCTCTGTCTCCATTCTGCCCCAGTTTCCAGGAAACTGTTCATGTAGGAATGCTCGGACCTGACACCCATAATATGGTGGTGCACCATCTTGCTGGAAAAACTCAGGGAATGTGCCATCTTCAGTGCATAAAGAGGGCAACACATCATCATGTAGCAATTTCAGCTATCCAGTGGCATTGAGGTTTCCATTGATGGAGAATGGCCCCACTATCTTTGTACCCCATATACCGCACCATACCATCAATTATGGGTGTCAGGCAGGGGCGGACTGGGACTAAAATTCAGCCCTGGCATTTGAAGTTACACAGGGCCACTAGTCACATGGTGACTATATAATATCTTTGTAAGTGAGAGGAGATTAACACGACTATATAACATGTAGTCAGAGCTGTGCCCAGGATTTCAGCTCAGTCCTATTTATTGCTTTTAGGTACAGTACTCCTCCCAAAGCTCTGTCCCCTTTTGTACGCACAGTGACAGAATTCCTGGCAGAACTGCTATCCATTGGGCAACCAGACCCCCTGGTCACAGCTGCAACTATCATACCTCCCAACTTTTGAAGAAGGGAAAGAGGGACAAAGACGCGCCGCTGCAAATTGTAGGCCACGCCTGGCCACACCCATTTTGCAACTAGTCACACCCATGTCCATGCCTAATCGCACCCATTTAGCACTGCTGATCACACTGACTGGTACTGAGGGCACAGTGGCTGGCATTATGGGCACACTGACTGGCACTAAGGAAGAGAGAAAACAGAGAGAGAGAGAGAAAAAAGAAAAAAGAGAGAGAAAGAAAGGAGAGCGAGAAAGAAGAAAGAACAGAGAGAAAGAAAGAAAGAAAGAAAGAAAGAAAGAAAGAGGAGAAAGAACAGAGAGAGGAAGAAAGAAGTACAGAAAAGAAAGAAAGAACAGAGAGAAAGAAACAGAGAGAGAGAAAGAAAATGAGGGAAAGACAGAACAGAGAATGAGAAAGAAAGAACAGAGAAAGAAAGAAAAAGAGAGAAAGAAAGAAAGATTCTATAAAGATACTATAGCAGCCCGGCTCCCATTGTAGTGCCCACCTGAGCCTCCCGATGCAGGACATATCATGATCCGCTCACATGGCCGGCATCCCCGATTCCAAGGCGATCCTGCTGTCTGCGCTGTCAGAGGAGGACACGGTGATGGATCTGAAGCATTCCTGGTTCCGTCACAATCTCCTCAAGAAATTATCTCATTTCCGGTCAGCTTCCAGCACATCACTTCAGGTAGAACATCATGTGTGAGTTTTAAAATGCTCCTCGGGGCTCCGCCGTGTACTCCTGTGTCCGTGGGAAAAGCCCGCTTTGTATGCTTCGTACACATTTGGCTCCGCTCCGCACATCCCGTACACACACGGCTCTGCTCCGCACACCTCGTACACACAGCTCCGCTCCGTACACCTCGTACACACATGACTCCGCTCTGTACACCTCATACACACACGGCTCTGCTCTGCACACCTTGTACACACACAGCTCCGCTCCATACACCTTGTACACACGCGGCTCCGCTCCGTACACCTCGTACACACACGGCTCCACTCCATACACCTCGTACACACGCGGCTCCGCTCCGTACACCTCGTACACACACGGCTCCGCTCCATACACCTCGTACACACGCGGCTCCACTCCGTACACCTCATACACACACAGCTCCGCTCCGTACACCTCGTACACACACGGCTCCGCTCCGTACACCTCATACACAAACAGCTCTGCTACATCTACCCTGTAAACCCCTCCTGACCCCACACATACTTACCTCATCCAGCACCATGACAACAGCACAGCAGAGTCTTGCAGACACCAAGACGCAAGGCTGAGCACACAGGACCTGTAATGAGGTCACAGGAGGGGCGGAGTCAGGGGTCACATGATCAGGGGTCTGGACAAAGGCTCCTGATTATGTGACCCCTGACTCCTCCCCTCCTGTGACCTCATCACAGGTCCAGTGAACAGAGAAGAGAGCAGGCAAGCGACGCTGTGAGTGGCTGCGTGGGGGAGGTCTCATGCTACGGCGAGGATGGGGGGCATGGCGGCTTATCTCCCTGCAGTGCGGGAGGGTTGGAAACTACAACCGCCATGCCCGCAGAGGGCCGGCGGCAGGAGCAACAGCCAGGCCAGTGGCCGCATCAGCTGGCAAGCGGCCAGATCGGGCGCTGCCGCCCACGGCCCACATGACAGCGGCCCAGCAGGAAAATGCCCGGTTGGTTATATTACCAATCCGGGCCTGGTGTCAGGTCCGAGCATTCCTACATGAACAGTTTCCTGGAAAGTGGATTGGTCGTCGTGAGCCAGTTAAATGGCCACCAAGGTCTCCCGATCTGACCCCCTTAGACTTTTATCAACGGATACTGGAAGCCTGTGCTAGCATTTCTCCGGCAGTGTTGCTATCAGTGTCAAGAGCGGGAGAAGAGCGCTGCATTGACAATCCAACACAATGGGCAGCACTGTGAACACATTTTATAAGTGGTCAAAAACTTGTAAATAACTCATGAAAGAATAAAGTTAAAACCAAGCGCAACATTGTTTTTCTTGTGAAATTCTCAATAAGTTTGATGTGTCACATGACCCTCTTCACGTTGAAAAAAATACAGCTGGATCCAAAACGGCCGACTTCATAATGACCGACATGGTCACCACCCATCTTGAAAAGTTTCCCCCCTCCCATATACTAATGTGCCGCAAACAGGAAGTTAATATCACCAACCATTCCCATATTATGTAGGTGTATCCATATAAATGGCCCACTCTGTATAATTACATACAGGAGATGCCCAGGTTATACCAGCTGTACATATATAATTATATACAGGAGATGTCCAGGTTATACCAGCTGTACATATATAATTATATACAGGAGATACCCAGGTTATACCAGCTGTACATATATATTTATATACAGGAAATACTCAGGTTATACCAGCTGCACATATATAATTATATACAGGAGATGCCCAGGTTATACCAGCTGTACATATATAATTATATACAGGAGATGCCCAGGTTATATCAGCTGTACATATATAATTATATACAGGACATGCCCAGGTTATACCAGCTGTACATATATAATTATATACAGGAGATGCCCATGTTATACCAGCTGTACATATATAATTATATACAGGAAATGCTCAGGTTATACCAGCTGTACATATATATTTATATACAGGAAATACTCAGGTTATACCAGCTGCACATATATAATTATATACAGGAGATGCCCAGGTTATACCAGCTGTACATATATAATTATATACAGGGGATGCCCAGGTTATACCAGCTGCACATTTATAATTATATACAGGAGATGCCCAGGTTATACCAGCTGTACATATATAATTATATACAGGAGATGCCCAGGTTATACCAGCTGTACATTTATAATTATATACAGGAGATGCCCAGGTTATACCAGCTGTACATATATAATTATATACAGGACATGCCCAGGTTATACCAGCTGTACATATATAATTATATACAGGAGATGCCCAGGTTATACCAGCTGTACATATATAATTATATACAGGAAATGCTCAGGTTATACCAGCTGCACATATATAATTATATACAGGAGATGCCCAGGTTATACCAGCTGTACATATATATAATTATATACAGGAGATGCCCAGGTTCTACCAGCTGTACATATATAATTATATACAGGAAATGCTCAGGTTATACCAGCTGCACATATATTTTTATATACAGGAGATGCCCAGGTTATACCAGCTGTACATATATAATTATATACAGGAGATGTCCAGGTTATACCAGCTGCACATATATAATTATATACAGGAGATGCCCAGGTTATACCAGCTGTATATATACAATTATATACAGGAGATGTCCAGGTTATACCAGCTGTACATATATAATTATATACAGGAGATGCCCAGGTTATACCAGCTGTACATATATAATTATATAAAGGAGATGCCCAGGTTAGACCAGCTGTACATATATATTTATATACAGGAAATACTCAGGTTATACCAGCTGCACATATATAATTATATTATACAGGAGATGCCCAGGTTATACCAGCTGTACATATATAATTATATACAGGGGATGCCCAGGTTATACCAGCTGCACATATATAATTATATACAGGAGATGCCCAGGTTATACCAGCTGTATATATATAATTATATACAGGAGTTGTCCAGGTTATACCAGCTGTACATATATAATTATATACAGGAAATGCTCAGGTTATTCCAGCTGCACATATATAATTATATACAGGAGATGCCAAGGTTATACCAGCTGTACATATATATTTATATACAGGAGATGCCCAGGTTATACCAGTTGTACATATATAATTATAAACAGGAGATGCCCAGGTTATACCAGCTGCACATATATAAATATATACAGGAGATGCCCAGGTTATACCAGCTGCACATATATAATTATATACAGGAGATGTCCAGGTTATACCAGCTGTATTTATATAATTATATACAGGAGATGCCCAGGTTATACCAGCTGTACATATATAATTATATACTGGAGATGCCCAGGTTATACCAGCTGTACATTTATTATATACAGATGCCCAGGTTATACCAGCTGTACATATATAATTATATACAGGAGATGCTCAGGATATACCAGCTGTACATATATAATTATATACAGGAGATGCTCAGGTTATACCAGCTGTACATATATATTTATATACAGGAGATGCCCAGGTTATACCAGCTGCACATATATAATTATATACAGATGCCCAGGTTATACCAGCTGTATATATATATAATTATATACAAGAGATGTCCAGGTTACCAGCTGTACATATATAATTATATACAGGAGATGCCCAGGTTATACCAGCTGTACATATATAATTATATACAGGAGATGCCAAGGTTATACCAGCTGTACATATATAATTATATACAGGAGATGCCCAGGTTATACCAGCTGTACATATATAATTATATACAAATGCCCAGATTATACCAGCTGTACATATATAATTATATACAGGAGATGCCCAGGTTATACCAGCTGCACATATATAATTATGTACAGGAGATGCCCAGGTTATACCAGCTGTACATATATAATTATATACAGGAGATTTCCAGGTTATACCAGCTGTACATATATAATTATATACAGGACATGCCCAGGTTATACCAGCTGTACATATATAATTATGTACAGGAGATACCCAGGTTATACCAGCGGTGCATATATAATTATATACAGGAGATACCCAGGTTATACCAGCTGTACATATATAATTATATACAGGAGATACCCAGGTTATACCAGCTGTACATATATAATTATATACAAATGCCCAGATTATACCAGCTGTACATATATAATTATATGCAGGAGATGCCCAGGTTTTACCAGCTGCACATATATAATTATGTACAGGAGATGCCCAGGTTATACCAGCTGTACATATATAATTATATACAGGAGATTTCCAGGTTATACCAGCTGTACATATATAATTATATACAGGACATGCCCAGGTTATACCAGCTGTACATATATAATTATATACAGGAGATACCCAGGTTATACCAGCTGTGCATATATAATTATATACAGGAGATACCCAGGTTATACCAGCTGTACATATATAATTATATACAGGAGATACCCAGGTTATACCAGCTGTACATATATAATTATATACAGGAGATACCCAGGTTATACCAGCTGAACATATATAATTATATACAGGAGATGCCCAGGTTATAATAAGATAATCCTTTAATCGTCCCACCATGGGGAAATTCAGAGCATTACAGCAGCAAGGCAGGAACAAGTACAGATACAGATGCATAAAGGCATTACATTGACAGTAGGTAGGTACATATACGGAAAAAAAAAATATATATATATATATATATAGCCGGACTATCACAACTTTGGATCTATCAGTTCTCTGGGTCGTTCTCCGTTTTGGACAGTGCTGGTTATACAGCCTAACTGCAGCAGGAAGGAAGGACTTCCGATAGCGCTCCCTCTCACATTTAGGATGAAGTAGCCGGTCACTGACAGTATTGCACATCTTTGTCACGGTCTCATGCATGGGATGGGAATAATTCTGCACCATGTAGCTCACCTTGGCCAGTATCCTCCTGTCGCCTACTTCCTGAACTGGATCAAGGGGGCATCCCAGGACAGAGCTGGCCCTTCTAATCAGTTTGTCCAGCCTATTCCTGTCCCTGGTTGATATGCCACTACCCCAGCACGCCACACCAAAGAAGATGACTGATGCCACAACAGAGTTGAAGAAGGATGCAAGGAGTGCCCCTCTAACTCCGAAGGCTCTCAGCCTTCTGAGCAGATAAAGCCTGCTTTGGCCCTTCCTGTACACTGCATCCAAGTGATGGGCCCAGTCAAGCTTATTATTGAGGATCACACCAAGGTACTTATAGGTGTCGACTATCTCAATGTCATTTCCCTGAATGTTCACCACTACTGGTGGATTTTTTCCCTTGCGAAAGTCCACCACCAATTCCTTGGTCTTCCCGGAATTAATCCTAAGGTGGTTCCTCTGACACCACTCCACAAAAGCTTGGTTAGTATCTCTGTACTCTCTTTCATCTCCTCCTGTGATGAGGCCTACTATTGCAGAGTCATCAGAATACTTCTGCAAGTAGCAGCTAGATGAGTTGCACCTAAAATCCGCAGTGTACAGTGTGAAGAGTAAAGGGGCAAGAACTGTACCTTGAGGTGCCCCTGTATTGCAGATCACTGTGTCTGACACACTGTCCCGAACCTTTACAAACTGAGGTCGGTTCGTGAGGTAGTTAAGGATCCAGGTGGAGAGTTGGAGGTCCACACCAACAAGGCCCATCTTGTCTCTCAGAAGACCTGGCTGTATGGTATTAAAAGCACTAGAGGAATCGAAGAACATTATTCTCACAGTGTTCCTAGGTTTCTCCAGGTGAGAGAGAGTCCTATCTAGAAGGTGGATAATGGCATCATCCACACCAATGCCCGGCCTGTAGGCAAACTGGAGAGGGTCCATATCCAAGCTCACTAGAGGACGGAGACGTGTGAGAACCAATCTCTCTAGTACCTTCATCAGGTGTGATGTCAATGCTACAGGTCTATAGTCATTAAGGTATTTCGGATAAGACCTATATAATTACATACAGGAGATGCCCAGGTTATACCAGCTGTACATGTATACGGTAATTATATACAGGAGATGTGCAGGTTATACCAGCTGTACATATATAATTATATACAGCAGATGCCCAGGTTATACCAGCTGTAATTACATACAGGAGATGTCCAGGTTATACCAGCTGTACATATATAATTACATACAGGAGATGCCCAGGTTATACCAGCTGTACATATATAATTATATACAGGAGATGCCCAGATTATACCAGCTGTACATATATAATTATATACAGGAGATGCCCAGGTTATACCAGCTGTACATATATAATTATATACAGGAGATGCCCAGGTTATACCAGCTGTACATATATAATTATATACAGGAGATGCCCAGGTTATATCAGCTGTACATATATAATTATATACAGGAGATACCCAGGTTATACCAGCTGTACATATATTATTATATAAAGGAGATGCCCAGGTTCTACCAGCTGTACATATATAATTATATACAGGAGATGCCCAGGTTATACCAGCTGTACATATATAATTATATACAGGAGATGCCCAGGTTATACCAGCTGTACATATAATTATACACAGGAGATGCCCAGGTTCTACCAGCTGTACATATATAATTATATACAGGAGATACCCAGGTTATACCAGCTGTACATACATAATTATATACAGGAGATGCCCAGGTTATACCAGCTGTACATATATAATTATATACAGGAGATGCCCAGGTTATATCATCTGTACATATGTAATTATGTACAGGAGATGCCCAGGTTATACCAGCTGTACATACATAATTATATACAGGAGATGCCCAGGTTATACCAGCTGTACATATATAATTATATACAGGAGATGCCCAGGTTATATCATCTGTACATATGTAATTATGGCTCTGTCCTGGGCCCTGTATTGTTCAACATCTTTATCAACGATTTAGATGAAGGAATTGAGGGTAAACTGATTAAATTTGCTGATGACACAAAGCTAGGAGGGATAGCTAATACTAGAGAAGAGAGAGAGAGGATTCAAAAAGATTTAAATAAACTGGAGAAGTGGGCAGTAACTAACAGAATGGTTTTTAACAGGGAGAAATGCAAAGTACTACATCTGGGCAATAAAAATGAAAAAAGCATATATAGAATGGGAGGAATAGGGCTAAGTGACAGCACATGTGAAAAAGACTTGGGTATACTAATAGATCACAGACTGAATATGAGTCAACAGTGTGATGCAGCAGCAAAAAAGGCAAATGCAGTTCTAGGATGTATTAACAGAAGCATACAGTCTAGATCACGTGAAGTCATTATTTCCCTCTACTCCTCTTTGGTCAGACCTCATCTGGAATATTGTGTCCAGTTTTGGGCACCACATTTTAAAAAAGACATCAACAAACTGGAGCAAGTTCAGAAAAGAGCGACCAGAATGGTGACCGGTCTGCAAACCCTGTCTTATGAGGAAAGGTTGCAGGATTTGGGAATGTTTAGTTTGCAAAAGAGAAGACTGAGAGGAGACTTAATTGCTGTCTACAAATATCTAAAGGGCTGTCACATTGTAGAAGGCTCAACTTTATTCTCATTTGCACAAGGAAAGACTAGAAGCAATGGGATGAAACTGAATGGGAGGAGACACAGATTAGATATTAGAAAAAACTTTTTGACAGAGTGATCAATGAGTGGAACAGGCTGCCACGAGAAGTGGTGAGTTCTCCTTCAATGGAAGTCTTCAAACAGAGGCTGGACAGACATCTGACTGGGATGATTTAGCGAATCCTGCTTTGAGCAGGGGGTTGGACCAGATGGCCCAGGAGGTCCCTTCCAACTCTACGATTCTATGATTCTATGATTCTATGATAATTATGTACAGGAGATGCCCAGGTTATACCAGCTGTACATATATAATTATATACAGGAGAGGCCCAGGTTATACCAGCTGTACATATATAATTATATACAGGAGATGCCCAGGTTATGCCAGCTGTACATATATAATTATATACAGGAGATGCCCAGGTTATACCAGCTGTACATATATAATTATATACAGGAGATGCCCAGGTTATATCATCTGTGCATATGTAATTATGTACAGGAGATGCCCAGGATATACCAGCTGTACATATGTAATTATGTATAGGAGATGCCCAGGTTATACCAGCTGTACATATATAATTATATACAGGAGATGCCCAGGTTATATCATCTGTACATATGTAATTATGTACAGGAGATGCCCAGGATATACCAGCTGTACATATGTAATTATGTACAGGAGATGCCCAGGTTATACCAGCTGTACATATATAATTATATACAGGCGATGCCCAGGTTATACCAGCTGTACATATATAATTATATACAGGAGATGTCCAGGTTATACCAGCTCTACATATATAATTATATACAGGAGATACCCAGGTTATACCAGCTGTACAGTGTACATATATAATTTCATACAGGAGATGCCCAGGTTATATCAGCTGTACATATATAATTATATACAGGAGATGCACAGGTTATACCAGCTGTACATATATAATTATATACAGGAGATGTCCAGGTTACACCAGCTCTACATATATAATTATATACAGGAGATACCCAGGTTATACCAGCTGTACAGTGTACATATATAATTTCATACAGGAGATGCCCAGGTTATACCAGCTGTACATATATAATTATATACAGGAGATGCCCAGGTTATACCAGCTGTACATATATAATTATATACAGGAGATGTCCAGGTTATACCAGCTGTACATATATAATTATATACAGGAGATACCCAGGTTATACCAGCTGTACAGTGTACATATATAATTTCATACAGGAGATGCCCAGGTTATACTAGCTGTACATATATAATTATATACAGGAGATGCCCAGATTATACCAGCTGTACATATATAATTATATACAGGAGATGTCCAGGTTATACCAGCTGTACACATATAATTATATACAGGAGATGCCCAGGTTATACCAGCTGTACATATATAATTATATACAGGAGATGTCCAGGTTATACCAGCTGTACATATATAATTATATACAGGAGATGCCCAGGTTATACCAGCTCTACATATATAATTATATACAGGAGATGCCCAGGTTATACCAGCTCTACATATATAATTATATACAGGAGATACCCAGGTTATACCAGCTGTACAGTGTACATATATAATTTCATACAGGAGATGCCCAGGTTATACTAGCTGTACATATATAATTATATACAGGAGATGCCCAGGTTATACCAGCTGTACATATATAATTATATACAGGAGATGCCCAGATTATACCAGCTGTACATATTATACATCACATGCATATACTATGGCTGTTGGTTGAGATCGCACATGGTATAACATAAGCTTGTTGTGTTCCGGCCATGTATTCCTTGTACTGGTCCATTTTCGGCCCCTTGTCCCTATACGCTCCGGAGCTCTGCACAGATGGGGAGCACAACTGTCTCTAGTAAAACAGGTTTGATCTTCAAATAGTGAGCGCCGGCCGACAGCAGCAGGTGATGGGGCAGCGAGGATTACAATTGGCTTCTGCTCTGGTCGGGAACAGGTGCAGCAGAAGCCACTACTAAAAATCCTAATTATTCCGAATACTGATCATAGGAGATAAACCGCCGGGCAACGTCACCGCCAAATCTGAGATGTTTTCAGAACAAAGGTTAAGAGAAAAATCATTCTATTAACATAATGTGGTCAATTGAAGAGACTGCACACGAGGGAGAGACTGCATAGGAGGGAGAGACTGCAGACAGTGACTGCACAGGAAGGAGAGACTGCACACTGACTGCACAGGAGGGAGAGACTGCACAGGAGGGAGAGACTGCACACAGTGACTGCACAGGAAGGAGGGACTGCACACAGTGACTGCACAGGAAGGAGGGACTGCACACAGTGTGTTCACAGGAGGGAGAGACTGCAGACAGTAACTGCACAGGAGGAAGAGACTGCACACAGTGACTGCACAGGAAGGAGAGACTGCACACAGTGACTGCACAGGAGGAAGAGACTGCACACAGTGACTGCACAGGAGGGAGAGACTACAGTATGTAGAAATTGCAGGTGATGGACCGCAGGGAGAAGAGGAGGTAGGGTTGAGTCGCGGCGGTGATTCCTCGTGGTCCCGACGGGTGTCCTGGGTCCGGAAGGTGAAGAGCAGGCAACGTAACTGTCGGGATCCCTCAGATTACTCTTTCATCTGAAGGACCGATGTTCTTAGGTGTGAAGCACCATATGTCTCTAATCAATTGCTCCGTCGAGAAGGATAACACAGACACGGCTGTATAATACCACTCGGGATGCCTCCAAGACGCCTCTGGCTTATCAGTTAGGCTTCCGTCTTTTATAGTAAAGAATTTAAACATTTTACAGACATGCGCAGTACAAATGATTTTACAACTTGTTTTCGACAAAGAAAGTCATTTAGGCGAAAAAGCAGAGGTATTTGACCTTGGTTCACAAGGGAAATGTCTGAGACATCTCCTCCAAGAACAGATAAGGTTTTAAACAAGAGAATGCAACATAGACAGAACTCAATTTAACTCCTTCAGTTCCTATCATTAAAGTCTTTTACCCTGACAGAGTGTACGGATACGCGGTGGTTAAATGCGCGCTTATCAGGAAACAGTTCACAGCGGGTCACCCGGCTTCCCTGCCGGTACGTGCGCGCGTCCATGCTCTGACCGCGGACCTCGTCACTCACGGTCAACGATGTCACCGTTGTCAGCGGTATCAGCAGACATGGGGAAAGTCTACGGTCGACAGTCTCTAGTCGTGGATCTGTGTCCCCCCAGACTTAGGCCTGCTCCGTCTCGACACTCAGAGGTCGGAGCGCTGACAATGTCCTCCCGCGCGCTGTATGTTCCTGCCTGCCGCAGCTTTTTGAGCTTAGCTGCGCCCCCCTACCTCTGAATGCCAAGGTCGGTCCAGGACCTTAAACTTTCCCCCCGTGCAACATAGGTGACAGCCCCGACAGTTCCGGATCCGTCACTGAAAAGGTGCGCCCCATCCGGTCCTTCTCCTTACCACTGCACACAGTGACTGCACAGGAGGGAGAGACAGCACACAGTGACTGCACAGGAAGGAGAGTGCACACAGTGACTGCACAGGATGGAGAGATTGCACAGGAGGTAAAGACTGCACACAGTAACTGCACAGGAGGAGGAGGCTGCACACAGTGACTGCACAGGAGGCAGAGGCTGCACACAGTGACTGCACAGTAGGAAGAGACTGCACACAGTGACTGCACAGGAGGAAGAGATGGGAAATCTTGAAAAATTAAATTCTCAAAGCACAAATGTTAACAATTCCGAAAAGAGGGAAGAATGGGAAGCATTTAAGGAAACCTGGATGGATGAACACAAAACTTAAGCACATGCTAAAAAGGAAGAAAAAAATGTTTATAAAATGGAAAGAGGGAGGCATATCTAAAGAAGAATATAATGCTGCCTTCAGAACCTGCAGGGCACAAATCAGATTATCTAAAGCTGACAATGAATTGAGGCTTGTAAGAGATGTCAAAAGCAATAATAAAGGATTTTGGGGATATGTCAAAAGTAAAAGAAAAGTCAAAGATGCTATAGGATTTTTACAGGATGAAAATGATGAAATGGTAAGACTGGATGTTGAGAAGGCCTAACTTTTAAATTCCTATTTTGTATCTGTTTTCTCTCAGAAAGGAAATGTAACATCATCTGTTCTTCACTGTCCTATTAAGGGAATAGAAGAATCCAGGATATCTATAAACAGAAAGATAGTGAGGAAACACTTAGCTAACCTAAATGAACTCAAGTCTCCAGGTCCAGATGAATTACACCCCAGAGTACTGAAGGAGATAGCAGAAGAAATTTTTGAACCCCTCTCCATAATCTTTGAAAATTCTTGGAGAACAGGAGAAGTCCCAGAAGACTGGAGAAGAGCAAATGTTGTTCCTATCTTCAAAAAAGGGGAAGAAGGTGGACCCAGGCAACTATAGGCCGGTGAGTCTGACTTCTATACCAGGAAAGATCTTTGAACAAATTATTAAACAACATGTATGTCAATACCTGGATAAGAATGAAGTGATTAAACAGAGTCAACATGGGTTTGTAACTAATAAGTCTTGTCAGACTAACTTAATTTCCTTCTATGACGGAATCACTGATTGGGTGGATCAAGGAAATGCTGTAGATATAGTATATCTTGACTTCAGCAAAGCATTTGACAAAGTATCTCATACAATCCTTATTGAAAAAATGACTAAGTATGGAATGGACAAGACAACTGTTAGGTGGATTTATAACTGGCTTAGTGATCGGACCCAAAGAGTGGTCGTAAATGGCTGCACATCCAGTTGGAAGAATGTCTCAAGTGGGGTACCACAGGGCTCTGTCCTGGGCCCTGTATTGTTCAACATCTTTATCAACTATTTAGATGAAGGAATTGAGGGTAAACTGATTAAATTTGCTGATGACACAAAGCTAGGAGGGATAGCTAATACTAGAGAAGAGAGAGAGAGGATTCAAAAAGATATAAATAAACTGGAGAAGTGGGCAGCAACTAACAGAATGGTTTTTAACAGGGAAAAATGCAAAGTACTACATCTGGGCAATAAAAATGAAAAAAGCATATACAGAATGGGAGGAACAGGGCTAAGCAACAGCACATGTGAAAAAGACTTGGGTATACTAATAGATCACAGACTGAATATGAGTCAACAGTGTGATGCAGCAGCAGAAAAGGCAAATGCAATTCTAGGATGTATTAACAGAAGCATACAGTCTAGATCACGTGAACTCATTATTTCCCTCTACTTCTCTTTGGTCAGACCTCATCTGGAATATTGTGTCCAGTTTTGGGCACCACATTTTAAAAAAGACATCAACAAACTGGAGCAAGTTCAGAAAAGAGCGACCAGAATGGTGACCGGTCTGCAAACCCTGTCTTATGAGGAAAGGTTGCAGGATTTGGGAATGTTTAGTTTGCAAAAGAGAAGACTGAGAGGAGACTTAATAGCTGTCTACAAATATCTAAAGGGCTGTCACATTGTAGAAGGATCAACTTTATTCTCATTTGCACAAGGAAAGACTAGAAGCAATGGGATGAAACTGAATGGGAGGAGACACAGATTAGATATTAGAAAAAACTTTTTGACAGTTAGAGTGATCAATGAGTGGAACAGGCTGCCACGAGAAGTGGTGAGTTCTCCTTCAATGGAAGTCTTCAAACAGAGGCTGGACAGACATCTGTCTGGGATGATTTAGCGAATCCTGCTTTGAGCAGGGGGTTGGACCAGATGACCCAGGAGGTCCCTTCCAACTCTACGATTCTATGATTCTATGATTCTATGAAGAGACTGCACACAGTGGTGCACAGGAGGTAGAGACTGCACACAGTGACTGCTATTATAGCTTTATTTCTAATATCCAAGCTGTCTCATTTGCACCACACCCCTGGGACAGTCTCCAGCATCTTCTAGCATCATGTATATGTATTAAACACTCAGCACTTTGTTTATTGCATATTATCCCTTACTGTCTTGTATGTTCATTATGATGTATATCGCATTGTAGTGTGATTAGGACTGCAGCGTATATTTCCATCATCAATATTGGGTTCTTACTAGTTTACAGGCTCTATATGTATAAACCCCTATGAATGGAGTGATTCTTATTATAACCTCTGCACAGCGTATTTTTCGTTTTCTGTGTATGTGTTGCCATTTCCTTTCTTTTATTTATGTCTTTTTTTAAATAATTGTTTAATAAAAATCAATACTTTCTAGACACTATTTTGCATTTGGAGAATCCTTCTTTTCCTTATTGAGTCTTAAGGCCCCTTTACATTTAGCGATGCACCAGTGATCCCGACCACGATATGACCCGGTCAGGATCGCTGGTGCATCGCTAAATGGTCGCTAGTGAGCTGCCACACAGGCAGATCTCACAGCGACGCAGCAGCGGTCGTTACTTACCTTTCAGACGCGGCGATCCTAACGTCCTCCATCCGCATCCACGCGTCGCTCGTCGGCGCCAGCAGGAAGCGCCCGACGAGAAATGGAGCTGAACGATCAGCGATGGACAGCGATGGAGCCGGTCGGAGGAAAGTATCACACATAGCGATATCGCTGCTGCGTCACCAAATCGATGATGCTTTAGCGATATCGCTATGTGTAAAACCCCCTTTAGTCTTTACGGTCCTCCGTGTTACTATTTAGCACACAATAGGCTCTTATTTCCCCAGGAAGTCAGACAGCATGGAGGACCTGATTCAGAACCTTGTGAAAGCACAGCAGCAGCAACAGCTGGCACATCAGGAGACAAGTAAGCAGTTTATGCAAGAGATCCAGCAACAACAGCAGCAGCAAGAGATCCAGCAACAACTGCAGCAGCAAGAGATCCAGCAACAGTGGCACCAGCAGCAGCTCCAGCAACAGCAGCAGATTGAGTTTCTTGCAGAGGCGGTTTGTGGGAGACCGGCAGACCCTCCCCCAAGTCCAGGTGACGACACATACGTCCAGAAGGTGGTAAGACAAGCGATGCAAAAGACCCCTGGGGATGATGTGGAACCATTTTTGACTGTTTTTGAGTGGGTAGCAGAGCAGGAGAAGCTACCACCAGACCAGTGGGTGGAGGTGCTGGCCCCTATCTAACTGGAGAGCCCCAGAAGGCTTATTATGACCTGGCCTTATAGGATACCCAGAAATATGCCAAACTAAAAACTGAGATACTGACATGCTCAGGGGTGACTACGTCTGTCCGAGTTCAAAGGGTTCACCACTGGGTGTATTGCGGTGATAAACCTCCTTGCTCCCAAATGTTCAATTTGCTGCATCTGGTACAAAAGTGGTTGCAGCCGGAGTCCTACGCCCCAGCCCAGATGGTAGAGCGGGTGGTAAAGGACAGATTCATTCACTCCCAGGCCAATGCAGATGGTCGAGAGGTCCCTAAGAAAGCAGGGTGGTGTTGTATCCCCATACTGGGGTACCCAGAGGGAGCCCGAATCCCAAAAAAGGGGTGGTAGGGTCACCACTAGGGGGAGTCCGAGGTCACGAGGGGTTGCCAAAGGCCACTGTTAAAGACTTGCTCTGCTCTAGATATCACGGTCCGAGTCATATAGCCACCCGGTGTCCTATGTCCTATGAATAGATGGACTGCAGCATGGGGACGCGCTGTTTGCACTATGCTGGTAGAGCAATTGTTAATACCGGGTCCCTACAGGCGTTTGGTATTAGATCTTGTCCATTCCCATGACTTGGGTGGGCTTCTGGGAGTAGAGAAAACTCAAGAACGGATCCTTCAGAGGTTCTACTGGCCTGGATGTCACACAGAGATTGTTAACTACTGCTGGTCCTGCCCTACTTGTCAGCTAACTGCTCTCGTATCCAACTTCTGAAGTCCCCTAGTGCCATTGCCTGTTATAGAAGTGGAGTATAGGGCGTACCACTGAGAAACTCCTCTGCCATGAGCATAGCCTGAGATTTAGTCCATATTTTCTGTTGGACGGGCCTGCCAAAGGAGAACTTGATGGACCAAGGAACTCTGTTTATGTCCGTAGTTATGAGGGAGTTGTGTGAGGCTCTCTAGATTACACCACTCCGGACGTTGGTGTACTATACGCAGACGACCTGGTGGAGAGATTCAACAAGACCTTGAAATCCATACTTAAGAAGGTCGTGGAGAAGGATGGCCGAGACTGGGATTGCCTACTACTGTACCTGTAGCTCTCTATTATGGAAGTCCCACAGGCCTCTACGGGGTTCTCACCATTCAAGCTGCTATATAGACGGCACCCTTGGGACTTCTAGATATTATGAAGGACACCTGAGAAGTAGAGGTTACACCCCACTGGAGCATCATTGAGCATGTAGTCCAGATGCAGTACCAGATCGCAACGGTGATTCCTATTGTGAAGGAGAGCTTCCTTCAAGCACAAGAGACCCAGGAAATGGTCTACAATTGGGCAGGGAAACTGAGACCGTTTAGCCCTGGAGATCGTGTGTTGGTGTTGATTTCCATGGTGGAAAGTAAGTTCCTCGCCAAGTGGCAAAGGCCATATGAGGTGGTCGAAAAGTTGAATGATGTCAGCTACATGGTCGACCAACCAGGGAGAAGAAAGCCATAACAGGTGTACCATATTAACCTGCTCAAACTATGGCAGGACAGGGAACTGTGGAACCTACGTACCTGGGTGCCAACCCTGAAGCTAGGGTTGAGGATAGCACAATGGCAGAGACACTGTCACCGGCCCAGAAGCAACAGTGCCGAGAGTTGCTTCAGCAGAACCGGGACCTGCTTTCAGAATTGCCAGGTTGTACGCAGGTCGTGGAGCATGAAATCCGGACAGAACCACATGTGAGGGTGAACCTAAAGCCGCATCGGATTCCCGAATCACGCCGCAAAGTGATCTCTCCTGGCTTTGAGCAGAGGTGGGTAATATGTGACAAAGTCACTGGCAAAGTGCTAGCAGGAGATTTGTTTCACTGAGGTTATTAGCTTCAGTGATTTGAAACCCAGAAGTTTCCTCCAGCACACTATGTGTTGAGAGGGGTTAATCGGCCATTTTAAAGGCTGGGTCTATATCTTTCGCATTGGGTTATGCCACATGTCTAATAAACTAATGTAAGATTTAATGAGACAGTGTACTTGTGTCCGTATGCAGCCGAGTGAGCCGATCTACCACAATATGTACACACAGTATATATGTATACACAGTGTATATTTATACACGCAGTATATATTGTGAGGCAGTGGGGAGGATCATAAATGAGGGCCGGTATGTTTCCCCAAAATGAGTATAGAGACATATTAAACCCGCTGGAGCACATTATGATTATAGCAAAACGTCTGTGATTACAAGGCAGAGTAAACGTGAGTGTAGATTTGGTTGAAGTAGTTGACCAAAACAGATTTTTAGGAAAACCTGCCATGGGCCTTTGTTTTTAGAGGGATTTGCAGGTTTGGTAGTGGAGCGAATCCCTCCCTCCACTCCGGGTTTTGGGAGTGGCTCTATGTCTACGATTCCCATTTAATCTCTCAGTTCCATTTTGGGTGAGTTAGATTTAGGTTTTGCAGGCTGCAGAGCAGGAGGCTCTGTGCCCCCTGGCCTGTGTGAAGCTAACAAAGAGCCAGGGACTTCAAAGTGGCTGACGCACCCAGGAGGTACAGCGGTGCAATTACCCACAGCAACGGGTTTGAACACGGACTGTCTGGAGGATCCGGCTGTGAACCGGAGGATACCGTGTATCTGTTTATGTGAGTTTTCTGGAATAAAAGACATTTATGTTGAACTTTCTGTGGTCCCTGCCTATCTGTCGCACTGTGTGAACACCGCTGCAATACAAAATGTACAAACAGTATACATGTACACCCAATAACAGACAGTGGCCACAAAAAAGTTCACAGCAAACGTGTTTAATGTTCACACAGTGTACAGCATATGGGATCATCCATATCGCAGCTGGGAAACAAAACAGTCCGTGAGAGTCCGGATTCCCGAGGACGACGGCACCACCGTATAACGCTGCCAGGTGTTCACGCTGCTGGCTCTGAGATAACTCACACAGGCTGAGCTTCTGCAGAGCCCACTGCTCCGCAAGTTGCAAACTCCGAACTGACACATTCAACCCTCTGCTGCAGGGGATTTTACAAAAGAACCTGTGGCCGTAGGCCATATGGAAAACCAGGGGCCGGGGGAGGAAATGGACCGCCCCACTAACATCCACTACCATCCTGTAGTCCATTTCAAAAATAAAAGTCCATGGCAGATTTTCCTATATCTGCTCTGGATAAATAGTTTGTCCAAAACTACACTTATGGTACTTTTATTCTGCATTGTAATCACAGCTATACCTGTGCCTGCAATGCCCTCCACCAGCCTCAGTACACAAAGGAGCGCATCCTGGGGGACACATAACGACCCTCGCAAATAACATCGGTCGGTGCCTCACAGCACATATACATCAACTGCAGCAGAAGCATCTGGACTCCGAGACGGGGACGAATCATCTGTATGTACATCTATAAAGAGGTTTGATTCATCACTCACCAGATGAAAGCTGCCACTAACCACAGAACAAACACGGTATAGCCTCTGGTGATGAGAAATCGATATCCACAGTGCCCCCATAATAACAGTGATATCCACAGTGCTCCCATAATAACAGCGATATCCACAGTGCCCCCATAATAACAGCGATATCCACAGTGCCCCCATAATAACAGTGATATCCACAGTGCTCCCATAATAACAGTGATATCCACAGTGCCCCCATAATAACAGCGATATCCACAGTGTCCCCATAATAACAGTGATATCCACAGTGCTCCCATAATAACAGTGATATCCACAGTGCCCCCATAATAACAGTGATATCCACAGTGCTCCCATAATAACAGCGATATCCACAGTGCCCCCATAATAACAGTGATATCCACAGTGCCCCCATAATAACAGCGATATCCACAGTGCCCCCATAATAACAGCGATATCCACAGTGCCCCCATAATAACAGCGATATCCACAGTGCCCCCATAATAACAGTGATATCCACAGTGCTCCCATAATAACAGCGATATCCACAGTGCCCCCATAATAACAGCGATATCCACAGTGTCCCCATAATAACAGTGATATCCACAGTGCCCCCATAATAACAGTGATATCCACAGTGCCCCCATAATAACAGCGATATCCACAGTGTCCCCATAATAACAGCGATATCCACAGTGCCCCCATAATAACAGCGATATCCACAGTGCCCCCATAATAACAGCGATATCCACAGTGCCCCCATAATAACAGCGATATCCACAGTGTCCCCATAATAACAGTGATATCCACAGTGCCCCCATAATAACAGTGATATCCACAGTGCCCCCATAATAACAGCGATATCCACAGTGCCCCCATAATAACAGCGATATCCACAGTGCCCCCATAATAACAGTGATATCCACAGTGTCCCCATAATAACAGTGATATCCACAGTGCCCCCATAATAACAGTGATATCCACAGTGCCCCCATAATAACAGCGATATCCACAGTGCTCTCATAATAACAGCGATATCCACAGTGCCCCCATAATAACAGCGATATCCACAGTGCTCCCCATAATAACAGTGATATCCACAGTGCCCCCATAATAACAGCGATATCCACAGTGCCCCCATAATAACACTGATATCCACAGTGCCCCCATAATAACAGCGATATCCACAGTGCTCCCCCATAATAACAGCGATATCCACAGTGCTCCCCCATAATAACAGCGATATCCACAGTGCCCCCATAATAACAGCGATATCCACAGTGCCCCCATAATAACAGCGATATCCACAGTGCTCCCCATAATAACAGCGATATCCACAGTGCCCCCATAATAACAGCGATATCCACAGTGCCCCCATAATAACAGCGATATCCACAGTGCCCCCATAATAACAGCGATATCCACAGTGCTCCCCATAATAACAGTGATATCCACAGTGCCCCCATAATAACAGCGATATCCACAGTGCCCCCATAATAACAGCGATATCCACAGTGCCCCCATAATAACAGTGATATCCACAGTGCCCCCATAATAACAGCGATATCCACAGTGTCCCCATAATAACAGCGATATCCACAGTGCTCCCCATAATAACAGTGCTATCCACAGTGCTCCCATAATAACAGCGATATCCACAGTGCCCCCATAATAACAGCGATATCCACAGTGCCCCCATAATAACAGCGATATCCACAGTGCTCCCCCATAATAACAGCGATATCCACAGTGCTCCCCCATAATAACAGCGATATCCACAGTGCCCCCATAATAACAGCGATATCCACAGTGCCCCCATAATAACAGCGATATCCACAGTGCTCCCCCATAATAACAGCGATATCCACAGTGCCCCCATAATAACAGTGATATCCACAGTGCCCCCATAATAACAGTGATATCCACAGTGCCTCCATAATAACAGTGATATCCACAGTGCTCCATAATAACAGCGATATCCACAGTGCTCCCATAATAACAGTGATATCCACAGTGCTCCCATAATAACAGCGATGTCCACAGTGTCCCCATAATAACAGCGATGTCCACAGTGCTCCCCATAATAACAGTGATATCCACAGTGCTCCCATAATAACAGTGATATCCACAGTGCCCCCATAATAACAGTGATATCCACAGTGCTCCCATAATAACAGTGATATCCACAGTGCCCCCATAATAACAGCGATATCCACAGTGCCCCCATAATAACAGTGATATCCACAGTGCCCCCATAATAACAGCGATATCCACAGTGCCCCCATAATAACAGTGATATCCACAGTGCTCCCATAATAACAGTGATATCCACAGTGCCCCCATAATAACAGTGATATCCACAGTGCCCCCATAATAACAGCGATATCCACAGTGCCCCCATAATAACAGTGATATCCACAGTGCTCCCCATAATAACAGCGATATCCACAGTGCTCCCATAATAACAGTGATATCCACAGTGCCCCCATAATAACAGCGATATCCACAGTGCCCCCATAATAACAGTGATATCCACAGTGGTCCCATAATAACAGTGATATCCACAGTGCTCCCCCATAATAACAGCGATATCCACAGTGCTCCCATAATAACAGCGATATCCACAGTGCTCCCATAATAACAGTGATATCCACAGTGCTCCCCCATAATAACAGCGATATCCACAGTGCTCCCATAATAACAGCGATATCCACAGTGCTCCCATAATAACAGCGATATCCACAGTGCTCCCCCTAATAACAGCGATATCCACAGTGCTCCCATAATAACAGCGATATCCACAGTGCTCCCATAATAACAGCGATATCCACAGTGCTCCCATAATAACAGCGATATCCACAGTGCTCCCATAATAACAGTGATATCCACAGTGCTCCCATAATAACAGTGATATCCACAGTGCTCCCCCATAATAACAGTGATATCCACAGTGCTCCCCCATAATAACAGTGATATCCACAGTGTCCCCATAATAACAGTGATATCCACAGTGCTCCCCCATAATAACAGTGATATCCACAGTGCCCCCATAATAACAGTGATATCCACAGTGCTCCCATAATAACAGTGATATCCACAGTGCCCCCCATAATAACAGCGATATCCACAGTGCCCCCCCATAATAACAGTGATATCCACAGTGCCCCCATAATAACAGTGATATCCACAGTGTCCCCATAATAACAGTGATATCCACAGTGCCCCCATAATAACAGTGATATCCACAGTGCCCCCCATAACAGTGATATCCACAGTGCTCCCCCATAATAACAATGATATCCACAGTGCCCCCATAATAACACTGATATCCACAGTGCCCCCATAATAACAGTGATATCCACAGTGCCCCCATAATAACAGTGATATCCACAGTGCCCCCCATAATAACAGTGATATCCACAGTGCTCCCCCATAATAACAATGATATCCACAGTGCCCCCATAATAACAGCGATATCCACAGTGCCCCCATAATAACAGTGATATCCACAGTGCCCCCATAATAACAGCGATATCCACAGTGCCCCCATAATAACAGTGATATCCACAGTGCTCCCATAATAACAGTGATATCCACAGTGCCCCCATAATAACAGTGATATCCACAGTGCCCCCATAATAACAGCGATATCCACAGTGCCCCCATAATAACAGTGATATCCACAGTGCTCCCCATAATAACAGCGATATCCACAGTGCTCCCATAATAACAGTGATATCCACAGTGCCCCCATAATAACAGCGATATCCACAGTGCCCCCATAATAACAGTGATATCCACAGTGGTCCCATAATAACAGTGATATCCACAGTGCTCCCCCATAATAACAGCGATATCCACAGTGCTCCCATAATAACAGCGATATCCACAGTGCTCGCATAATAACAGTGATATCCACAGTGCTCCCCCATGATAACAGCGATATCCACAGTGCTCCCATAATAACAGTGATATCCACAGTGCCCCCATAATAACAGCGATATCCACAGTGTCCCCATAATAACAGCGATATCCACAGTGCCCCCATAATAACAGTGATATCCACAGTGCCCCCCATAATAACAGCGATATCCACAGTGCCCCCATAATAACAGTGATATCCACAGTGTCCCCATAATAACAGTGATATCCACAGTGCCCCCATAATAACAGTGATATCCACAGTGCTCCCCATAATAACAGTGATATCCACAGTGCTCCCCATAATAACAGCGATATCCACAGTGCCCCCCATAATAACAGCGATATCCACAGTGCCCCCATAATAACAGCGATATCCACAGTGCCCCCCATAATAACAGCGATATCCACAGTGCCCCCATAATAACAGTGATATCCACAGTGTCCCCATAATAACAGTGATATCCACAGTGCCCCCATAATAACAGTGATATCCACAGTGCTCCCCCATAATAACAGTGATATCCACAGTGCTCCCCATAATAACAGTGATATCCACAGTGCCCCCATAATAACAGTGATATCCACAGTGTCCCCATAATAACAGTGATATCCACAGTGCCCCCCATAATAACAGCGATATCCACAGTGCCCCCATAATAACAGTGATATCCACAGTGCCCCCATAATAACAGTGATATCCACAGTGTCCCCATAATAACAGTGATATCCACAGTGCTCCCATAATAACAGTGATATCCACAGTGCCCCCATAATAACAGTGATATCCACAGTGTCCCCATAATAACAGTGATATCCACAGTGCCCCCCATAATAACAGCGATATCCACAGTGCCCCCATAATAACAGTGATATCCACAGTGCCCCCATAATAACAGTGATATCCACAGTGTCCCCATAATAACAGTGATATCCACAGTGCCCTCCATAATAACAGCGATATCCACAGTGTCCCCATAATAACAGTGATATCCACAGTGCTCCCATAATAACAGTGATATCCACAGTGCCCCCATAATAACAGCGATATCCACAGTGCTCCCATAATAACAGTGATATCCACAGTGCCCCCATAATAACAGTGATATCCACAGTGCCCCCATAATAACAGTGATATCCACAGTGCTCCCATAATAACAGTGATATCCACAGTGCCCTCCATAATAACAGCGATATCCACAGTGTCCCCATAATAACAGTGATATCCACAGTGTCCCCATAATAACAGTGATATCCACAGTGCCCTCCATAATAACAGCGATATCCACAGTGTCCCCATAATAACAGTGATATCCACAGTGCTCCCATAATAACAGTGATATCCACAGTGCCCCCATAATAACAGCGATATCCACAGTGCTCCCATAATAACAGTGATATCCACAGTGCCCCCATAATAACAGCGATATCCACAGTGCCCCCATAATAACAGCGATATCCACAGTGCTCCCATAATAACAGTGATATCCACAGTGTCCCCATAATAACAGTGATATCCACAGTGTCCCCATAATAACAGTGATATCCACAGTGCCCTCCATAATAACAGCGATATCCACAGTGTCCCCATAATAACAGTGATATCCACAGTGCTCCCATAATAACAGTGATATCCACAGTGCCCCCATAATAACAGCGATATCCACAGTGCTCCCATAATAACAGTGATATCCACAGTGCTCCCATAATAACAGTGATATCCACAGTGCCCCCATAATAACAGTGATATCCACAGTGCTCCCATAATAACAGTGATATCCACAGTGCTCCCATAATAACAGTGATATCCACAGTGCTCCCATAATAACAGTGATATCCACAGTGCTCCCCCATAATAACAGTGATATCCACAGTGCCCCCATAATAACAGTGATATCCACAGTGCTCCCATAATAACAGTGATATCCACAGTGCTCCCCCATAATAACAGTGATATCCACAGTGCTCCCCATAATAACAGTGATATCCACAGTGCCCCCATGATAACAGTGATATCCACAGTGTCCCCATAATAACAGTGATATCCACAGTGCCCCCATAATAACAGTGATATCCACAGTGCTCCCCCATAATAACAGTGATATCCACAGTGCTCCCATAATAACAGTGATATCCACAGTGCTCCCATAATAGCAGTGATATCCACAGTGCCCCCATGATAACAGTGATATCCACAGTGTCCCCATAATAACAGTGATATCCACAGTGCCCCCATAATAACAGTGATATCCACAGTGCTCCCCCATAATAACAGTGATATCCACAGTGCCCCCATGATAACAGTGATATCCACAGTGTCCCCATAATAACAGTGATATCCACAGTGCCCCCATAATAACAGTGATATCCACAGTGCCCCCATAATAACAGTGATATCCACAGTGCTCCCATAATAACAGTGATATCCACAGTGCTCCCCCATAATAACAGTGATATCCACAGTGCCCCCATAATAACAGTGATATCCACAGTGCCCCCATGATAACAGTGATATCCACAGTGTCCCCATAATAACAGTGATATCCACAGTGCCCCCCATAATAACAGCGATATCCACAGTGCCCCCATAATAACAGTGATATCCACAGTGCCCCCATAATAACAGCGATATCCACAGTGCCCCCATAATAACAGCGATATCCACAGTGTCCCCATAATAACAGCGATATCCACAGTGCTCCATAATAACAGCGATATCCACAGTGCCCCCATAATAATAGCGATATCCACAGTGCCCCCATAATAACAGCGATATCCACAGTGTCCCCATAATAACAGTGATATCCACAGTGCCCCCATAATAACAGCGATATCCACAGTGCTCCCCATAATAACAGCGATATCCACAGTGCCCCCATAATAACAGCGATATCCACAGTGCTCCCCATAATAACAGCGATATCCACAGTGCCCCCATAATAACAGCGATATCCACAGTGCTCCATAATAACAGCGATATCCACAGTGCCCCCATAATAATAGCGATATCCACAGTGCCCCCATAATAACAGCGATATCCACAGTGTCCCCATAATAACAGTGATATCCACAGTGCTTCCATAATAACAGTGATATCCACAGTGCCCCCATAATAACAGCGATATCCACAGTTTCCCCATAATAACAGCGATATCCACAGTGCTCCCCATAATAACAGTGATATCCACAGTGCTTCCATAATAACAGTGATATCCACAGTGCCCCCATAATAACAGCGATATCCACAGTGCTCCCATAATAACAGCGATATCCACAGTTTCCCCATAATAACAGTGATATCCACAGTGTCCCCATAATAACAGTGATATCCACAGTGCTTCCATAATAACAGTGATATCCACAGTGCCCCCATAATAACAGCGATATCCACAGTGCTCCCATAATAACAGCGATATCCACAGTGCCCCCATAATAACAGCGATATCCACAGTTTCCCCATAATAACAGCGATATCCACAGTGCTCCCCATAATAACAGCGATATCCACAGTGCTCCCCATAATAACAGTGATATCCACAGTGCTCCCATAATAACAGTGATATCCACAGTGCTCCCATAATAACAGCGATATCCACAGTGTCCCCATAATAACAGTGATATCCACAGTGCCCCCATAATAACAGTGATATCCACAGTGCTCCCATAATAACAGTGATATCCACAGTGCTCCCCCATAATAACAGTGATATCCACAGTGCTCCCATAATAACAGTGATATTCACAGTGCTCCCCATAATAACAGTGATATCCACAGTGCTCCCCATAATAACAGTGATATTCACAGTGCTCCCCATAATAACAGTGATATCCACAGTGCTCCCATAATAACAGTGATATCCACAGTGCTCCCATAATAACAGTGATATTCACAGTGCCCCCCATAATAACAGTGATATCCACAGTGCTCCCATAATAACAGTGATATCCACAGTGCTCCCATAATAACAGTGATATCCACAGTGCTCCCATAATAACAGTGATATTCACAGTGCCCCCCATAATAACAGTGATATCCACAGTGCCCCCCATAATAACAGTGATATCCACAGTGCTCCCATAATAACAGCGATATCCACAGTGCTCCCATAATAACAGCGATATCCACAGTGCCCCCATAATAACAGCGATATCCACAGTTTCCCCATAATAACAGCGATATCCACAGTGCTCCCCATAATAACAGCGATATCCACAGTGCTCCCCATAATAACAGCGATATCCACAGTGCTCCCATAATAACAGCGATATCCACAGTGTCCCCATAATAACAGCGATATCCACAGTGCCCCCATAATAACAGCGATATCCACAGTGTCCCCATAATAACAGCGATATCCACAGTGTCCCCATAATAACAGCGATATCCACAGTGTCACCATAATAACAGCGATATCCACAGTGCTCCCATAATAACAGCGATATCCACAGTGCCCCCATAATAACAGCGATATCCACAGTGCTCCCATAATAACAGCGATATCCACAGTGCTCCCATAATAACAGCGATATCCACAGTGCCCCCATAATAACAGCGATATCCACAGTTTCCCCATAATAACAGCGATATCCACAGTGCTCCCCATAATAACAGCGATATCCACAGTGCTCCCCATAATAACAGCGATATCCACAGTGCTCCCATAATAACAGCGATATCCACAGTGTCCCCATAATAACAGCGATATCCACAGTGCCCCCATAATAACAGCGATATCCACAGTGTCCCCATAATAACAGCGATATCCACAGTGTCCCCATAATAACAGCGATATCCACAGTGCCCCCATAATAACAGCGATATCCACAGTGCTCCCATAATAACAGCGATATCCACAGTGCCCCCATAATAACAGCGATATCCACAGTGCTCCCATAATAACAGCGATATCCACAGTGCTCCCATAATAACAGCGATATCCACAGTGTCCCCATAATAACAGCGATATCCACAGTGCTCCCCATAATAACAGCGATATTCACAGTGCCCCCATAATAACAGCGATATCCACAGTGTCCCCATAATAACAGCGATATCCACAGTGCTCCCCATAATAACAGCGATATTCACAGTGCTCCCATAATAACAGCGATATCCACAGTGCCCCCCATAATAACAGCGATATCCACAGTGCTCCCAATAATAACAGTGATATCCACAGTGCTCCCATAATAACAGCGATATCCACAGTGCCCCCATAATAACAGCGATATCCACAGTGCTCCCCATAATAACAGCGATATCCACAGTGCCCCCATAATAACAGCGATATCCACAGTGCTCCCCCTAATAACAGCGATATCCACAGTGTCCCCATAATAACAGCGATATCCACAGTGCCCCCATAATAACAGCGATATCCACAGTGCTCCCCATAATAACAGCGATATCCACAGTGTCCCCATAATAACAGCGATATCCACAGTGCTCCCCCTAATAACAGCGATATCCACAGTGCCCCCATAATAACAGTGATATCCACAGTGCCCCCATAATAACAGCGATATCCACAGTGCTCCCCATAATAACAGCGATATCCACAGTGCCCCCATAATAACAGCGATATCCACAGTGCTCCCCCTAATAACAGCGATATCCACAGTGTCCCCATAATAACAGCGATATCCACAGTGTCCCCATAATAACAGCGATATCCACAGTGTCCCCATAATAACAGCGATATCCACAGTGCTCCCCATAATAACAGTGATATTCACAGTGCCCCCCATAATAACAGTGATATCCACAGTGCTCCCATAATAACAGCGATATCCACAGTGCTCCCATAATAACAGCGATATCCACAGTGCCCCCATAATAACAGCGATATCCACAGTTTCCCCATAATAACAGCGATATCCACAGTGCTCCCCATAATAACAGCGATATCCACAGTGCTCCCCATAATAACAGCGATATCCACAGTGCTCCCATAATAACAGCAATATCCACAGTGTCCCCATAATAACAGCGATATCCACAGTGCCCCCATAATAACAGCGATATCCACAGTGTCCCCATAATAACAGCGATATCCACAGTGCCCCCATAATAACAGCGATATCCACAGTGCTCCCATAATAACAGCGATATCCACAGTGCCCCCATAATAACAGCGATATCCACAGTGCTCCCATAATAACAGCGATATCCACAGTGCTCCCATAATAACAGCGATATCCACAGTGTCCCCATAATAACAGCGATATCCACAGTGCTCCCCATAATAACAGCGATATTCACAGTGCCCCCATAATAACAGCGATATCCACAGTGTCCCCATAATAACAGCGATATCCACAGTGCTCCCATAATAACAGCGATATCCACAGTGCCCCCCATAATAACAGCGATATCCACAGTGCTCCCAATAATAACAGTGATATCCACAGTGCTCCCATAATAACAGCGATATCCACAGTGCCCCCATAATAACAGCGATATCCACAGTGCTCCCCATAATAACAGCGATATCCACAGTGCCCCCATAATAACAGCGATATCCACAGTGCTCCCCCTAATAACAGCGATATCCACAGTGCCCCCATAATAACAGCGATATCCACAGTGCCCCCATAATAACAGCGATATCCACAGTGCTCCCCATAATAACAGCGATATCCACAGTGTCCCCATAATAACAGCGATATCCACAGTGCTCCCCCTAATAACAGCGATATCCACAGTGCCCCCATAATAACAGTGATATCCACAGTGCCCCCATAATAACAGCGATATCCACAGTGCTCCCCATAATAACAGCGATATCCACAGTGCCCCCATAATAACAGCGATATCCACAGTGCTCCCCCTAATAACAGCGATATCCACAGTGTCCCCATAATAACAGCGATATCCACAGTGTCCCCATAATAACAGCGATATCCACAGTGCCCCCATAATAACAGTGATATCCACAGTGCTCCCCATAATAACAGCGATATCCACAGTGCCCCCATAATAACAGTGATATCCACAGTGCCCCCATAATAACAGCGATATCCACAGTGCTCCCCATAATAACAGCGATATCCACAGTGCCCCCATAATAACAGCGATATCCACAGTGCTCCCCCTAATAACAGCGATATCCACAGTGCCCCCATAATAACAGTGATATCCACAGTGCCCCCATAATAACAGCGATATCCACAGTGTCCCCATAATAACAGTGATATCCACAGTGTCCCCATAATAACAGTGATATCCACAGTGTCCCCATAATAACAGTGATATCCACAGTGTCCCCATAATAACAGTGATATCCACAGTGTCCCCATAATAACAGTGATATCCACAGTGTCCCCATAATAACAGCGATATCCACAGTGTCCCCATAATAACAGCGATATCCACAGTGCTCCCCATAATAACAGCGATATCCACAGTGCTCCCCATAATAACAGCGATATCCACAGTGCTCCCCATAATAATAGTGATATCCACAGTGCCCCCATAATAACAGCGATATCCAATGTCCCCATAATAACAGCGATATCCACAGTGCTCCCTTAATAACTGTGATATCCACAGTGCCCCCATAATAACAGCGATATCCAATGTCCCCATAATAATAGCGATATCCACAGTGCCCCCATAATAACAGTGATATCCACAGTGCTCCCCCTAATAACAGCGATATCCACAGTGCTCCCCCTAATAACAGCGATATCCACAGTGTCCCCATAATAACAGCGATATCCACAGTGTCCCCATAATAACAGCGATATCCACAGTGCTCCCCATAATAACAGCGATATCCACAGTGCTCCCCATAATAACAGCGATATCCACAGTGCTCCCCATAATAATAGTGATATCCACAGTGCCCCCATAATAACAGCGATATCCAATGTCCCCATAATAACAGCGATATCCACAGTGTCCCCATAATAACAGCGATATCCACAGTGTCCCCATAATAACAGCGATATCCACAGTGCTCCCCATAATAACAGCGATATCCACAGTGTCCCCATAATAACAGTGATATCCACAGTGCTCCCATAACAGCGATATCCACAGTGCCCCCATAATAACAGCGATATCCACAGTGTCCCCATAATAACAGCGATATCCACAGTGCTCCCCATAATAATAGTGATATCCACAGTGCCCCCATAATAACAGCGATATCCAATGTCCCCATAATAACAGCGATATCCACAGTGTCCCCATAATAACAGCGATATCCACAGTGCTCCCATAATAACAGCGATATCCACAGTGTCCCCATAATAACAGCGATAACCACAGTGCTCCCCATAATAACAGCGATATCCACAGTGCCCCCATAATAACAGCGATATCCACAGTGCTCCATAATAACAGCGATATCCACAGTGCCCCCATAATAATAGCGATATCCACAGTGCCCCATAATAACAGCAATATCCACAGTGCCCCCATAATAACAGCGATATCCACAGTGCCCCCATAATAACAGCGATATCCACAGTGTCCCCATAATAACAGCGATATCCACAGTGCTCCATAATAACAGCGATATCCACAGTGCCCCCATAATAATAGCGATATCCACAGTGCCCCCATAATAACAGCGATATCCACAGTGTCCCCATAATAACAGCGATATCCACAGTGCCCCCATAATAACAGCGATATCCACAGTGCTCCCATAATAACAGCGATATCCACAGTGTCCCCATAATAACAGTGATATCCACAGTGTCCCCATAATAACAGCGATATCCACAGTGCTCCCATAATAACAGCGATATCCACAGTGTCCCCATAATAACAGCGATATCCACAGTGTCCCCATAATAACAGCGATATCCACAGTGCTCCATAATAACAGCGATATCCACAGTGCCCCCATAATAATAGCGATATCCACAGTGCCCCCATAATAACAGCGATAACCACAGTGCCCCCATAATAACAGCGATATCCACAGTGCTCCATAATAACAGCGATATCCACAGTGCCCCCATAATAATAGCTATATCCACAGTGCCCCCATAATAACAGCGATATCCACAGTGCCCCCATAATAACAGCGATATCCACAGTGCCCCCATAATAACAGCGATATCCACAGTGTCCCCATAATAACAGCGATATCCACAGTGCTCCATAATAACAGCGATATCCACAGTGCCCCCATAATAATAGCGATATCCACAGTGCCCCCATAATAACAGCGATATCCACAGTGTCCCCATAATAACAGTGATATCCACAGTGCCCCCATAATAACAGCGATATCCACAGTGCTCCCCATAATAACAGCCATATCCACAGTGCCCCCATAATAACAGCGATATCCACAGTGCCCCCATAATAACAGCGATATCCACAGTGCTCCCATAATAACAGCGATATCCACAGTGCCCCCATAATAACAGCGATATCCACAGTGCTCCATAATAACAGCGATATCCACAGTGCCCCCATAATAATAGCGATATCCACAGTGCCCCCATAATAACAGCGATATCCACAGTGTCCCCATAATAACAGTGATATCCACAGTGCTTCCATAATAACAGTGATATCCACAGTGCCCCCATAATAACAGCGATATCCACAGTTTCCCCATAATAACAGCGATATCCACAGTGCTCCCCATAATAACAGTGATATCCACAGTGCCCCCATAATAACAGTGATATCCACAGTGCTCCCATAATAACAGTGATATCCACAGTGCTCCCATAATAACAGTGATATCCACAGTGCCCCCATAATAACAGCGATATCCACAGTGTCCCCATAATAACAGTGATATCCACAGTGCTCCCATAATAACAGTGATATCCACAGTGCCCCCATAATAACAGTGATATCCACAGTGCTCCCATAATAACAGTGATATCCACAGTGCTCCCATAATAACAGCGATATCCACAGTGCTCCCCATAATAACAGTGATATCCACAGTGCCCCCATAATAACAGTGATATCCACAGTGCTCCCCCATAATAACAGTGATATCCACAGTGCTCCCATAATAACAGTGATATCCACAGTGCTCCCATAATAACAGTGATATCCACAGTGCTCCCCATAATAACAGTGATATCCACAGTGCTCCCATAATAACAGTGATATCCACAGTGCTCCCATAATAACAGTGATATCCACAGTGCCCCCATAATAACAGTGATATCCACAGTGCTCCCATAATAACAGTGATATCCACAGTGCTCCCATAATAACAGTGATATTCACAGTGCCCCCCATAATAACAGCGATATCCACAGTGCTCCCATAATAACAGCGATATCCACAGTGCTCCCATAATAACAGCGATATCCACAGTGCTCCCATAATAACAGTGATATCCACAGTGCTCCCATAATAACAGTGATATCCACAGTGCTCCCATAATAACAGTGATATTCACAGTGCCCCCCATAATAACAGCGATATCCACAGTGCTCCCATAATAACAGTGATATCCACAGTGCTCCCATAATAACAGCGATATCCACAGTGCCCCCCATAATAACAGCGATATCCACAGTGCTCCCATAATAACAGCGATATCCACAGTGCTCCCATAATAACAGCGATATCCACAGTGCCCCCATAATAACAGCGATATCCACAGTTTCCCCATAATAACAGCGATATCCACAGTGCTCCCCATAATAACAGCGATATCCACAGTGCTCCCCATAATAACAGCGATATCCACAGTGCTCCCATAATAACAGCGATATCCACAGTGTCCCCATAATAACAGCGATATCCACAGTGCCCCCATAATAACAGCGATATCCACAGTGTCCCCATAATAACAGCGATATCCACAGTGCCCCCATAATAACAGCGATATCCACAGTGCTCCCATAATAACAGCGATATCCACAGTGCCCCCATAATAACAGCGATATCCACAGTGCTCCCATAATAACAGCGATATCCACAGTGCTCCCATAATAACAGCGATATCCACAGTGTCCCCATAATAACAGCGATATCCACAGTGCTCCCATAATAACAGTGATATCCACAGTGCTCCCATAATAACAGTGATATCCACAGTGCTCCCATAATAACAGCGATATCCACAGTGCTCCCATAATAACAGCGATATCCACAGTGCCCCCCATAATAACAGCGATATCCACAGTGCTCCCATAATAACAGCGATATCCACAGTGCTCCCATAATAACAGCGATATCCACAGTGCCCCCATAATAACAGCGATATCCACAGTTTCCCCATAATAACAGCGATATCCACAGTGCTCCCCATAATAACAGCGATATCCACAGTGCTCCCCATAATAACAGCGATATCCACAGTGCTCCCATAATAACAGCGATATCCACAGTGTCCCCATAATAACAGCGATATCCACAGTGCCCCCATAATAACAGCGATATCCACAGTGTCCCCATAATAACAGCGATATCCACAGTGCCCCCATAATAACAGCGATATCCACAGTGCTCCCATAATAACAGCGATATCCACAGTGCCCCCATAATAACAGCGATATCCACAGTGCTCCCATAATAACAGCGATATCCACAGTGCTCCCATAATAACAGCGATATCCACAGTGTCCCCATAATAACAGCGATATCCACAGTGCTCCCCATAATAACAGCGATATTCACAGTGCCCCCATAATAACAGCGATATCCACAGTGTCCCCATAATAACAGCGATATCCACAGTGCTCCCCATAATAACAGCGATATTCACAGTGCTCCCATAATAACAGCGATATCCACAGTGCCCCCCATAATAACAGCGATATCCACAGTGCTCCCAATAATAACAGTGATATCCACAGTGCTCCCATAATAACAGTGATATCCACAGTGCCCCCATAATAACAGCGATATCCACAGTGCTCCCCATAATAACAGCGATATCCACAGTGCCCCCATAATAACAGCGATATCCACAGTGCTCCCCCTAATAACAGCGATATCCACAGTGTCCCCATAATAACAGCGATATCCACAGTGCCCCCATAATAACAGCGATATCCACAGTGCTCCCCATAATAACAGCGATATCCACAGTGTCCCCATAATAACAGCGATATCCACAGTGCTCCCCCTAATAACAGCGATATCCACAGTGCCCCCATAATAACAGTGATATCCACAGTGCCCCCATAATAACAGCGATATCCACAGTGCTCCCCATAATAACAGCGATATCCACAGTGCCCCCATAATAACAGCGATATCCACAGTGCTCCCCCTAATAACAGCGATATCCACAGTGTCCCCATAATAACAGCGATATCCACAGTGTCCCCATAATAACAACGATATCCACAGTGCTCCCCATAATAACAGTGATATCCACAGTGCTCCCCATAATAACAGCGATATCCACAGTGCCCCCATAATAACAGTGATATCCACAGTGCCCCCATAATAACAGCGATATCCACAGTGCTCCCCATAATAACAGCGATATCCACAGTGCCCCCATAATAACAGCGATATCCACAGTGCTCCCCCTAATAACAGCGATATCCACAGTGCCCCCATAATAACAGTGATATCCACAGTGCCCCCATAATAACAGCGATATCCACAGTGTCCCCATAATAACAGTGATATCCACAGTGCTCCCCCTAATAACAGCGATATCCACAGTGCCCCCATAATAACAGTGATATCCACAGTGCCCCCATAATAACAGCGATATCCACAGTGCTCCCCATAATAACAGCGATATCCACAGTGCCCCCATAATAACAGCGATATCCACAGTGCTCCCCCTAATAACAGCGATATCCACAGTGTCCCCATAATAACAGTGATATCCACAGTGTCCCCATAATAACAGTGATATCCACAGTGTCCCCATAATAACAGTGATATCCACAGTGTCCCCATAATAACAGCGATATCCACAGTGTCCCCATAATAACAGCGATATCCACAGTGCTCCCCATAATAACAGCGATATCCACAGTGCTCCCCATAATAACAGCGATATCCACAGTGCTCCCCATAATAATAGTGATATCCACAGTGCCCCCATAATAACAGCGATATCCAATGTCCCCATAATAACAGCGATATCCACAGTGCTCCCTTAATAACTGTGATATCCACAGTGCCCCCATAATAACAGCGATATCCAATGTCCCCATAATAATAGCGATATCCACAGTGCCCCCATAATAACAGTGATATCCACAGTGCTCCCCCTAATAACAGCGATATCCACAGTGCTCCCCCTAATAACAGCGATATCCACAGTGTCCCCATAATAACAGCGATATCCACAGTGTCCCCATAATAACAGCGATATCCACAGTGCTCCCCATAATAACAGCGATATCCACAGTGCTCCCCATAATAACAGCGATATCCACAGTGCTCCCCATAATAATAGTGATATCCACAGTGCCCCCATAATAACAGCGATATCCAATGTCCCCATAATAACAGCGATATCCACAGTGTCCCCATAATAACAGCGATATCCACAGTGCTCCCATAATAACAGCGATATCCACAGTGTCCCCATAATAACAGCGATATCCACAGTGCTCCCCATAATAACAGCGATATCCACAGTGTCCCCATAATAACAGTGATATCCACAGTGCTCCCATAACAGCGATATCCACAGTGCCCCCATAATAACAGCGATATCCACAGTGTCCCCATAATAACAGCGATATCCACAGTGCTCCATAATAACAGCGATATCCACAGTGCCCCCATAATAATAGCGATATCCACAGTGCCCCCATAATAACAGCGATATCCACAGTGTCCCCATAATAACAGCGATATCCACAGTGCCCCCATAATAACAGCGATATCCACAGTGCTCCCCATAATAACAGCGATATCCACAGTGCCCCCATAATAACAGCGATATCCACAGTGCTCCATAATAACAGCGATATCCACAGTGCCCCCATAATAACAGCGATGTCCACAGTGCTCCCCATAATAACAGTGATATCCACAGTGCTCCCCATAATAACAGTGATATCCACAGTGCCCCCATAATAACAGCGATATCCACAGTGCTCCCCATAATAATAGTGATATCCACAGTGCCCCCATAATAACAGTGATATCCAGTGTCCCCATAATATCAGTGATATCCACAGTGTCCCCATAATAACAGTGATATTCACAGTGCTCCCCCTAATAACAGCGATATCCACAGTGCCCCCATAATAACAGTGATATCCACAGTGTCCCCATAATAACAGTGATATCCACAGTGTCCCCATAATAACAGTGATATTCACAGTGCTCCCCCTAATAACAGCGATATCCACAGTGCCCCCATAATAACAGTGATATCCACAGTGTCCCCATAATATCAGTGATATCCACAGTGTCCCCATAATAACAGTGATATTCACAGTGCTCCCCCTAATAACAGCGATATCCACAGTGCCCCCATAATAACAGTGATATCCAGTGTCCCCATAATATCAGTGATATCCACAGTGTCCCCATAATAACAGTGATATTCACAGTGCTCCCCCTAATAACAGCGATATCCACAGTGCCCCCATAATAACAGTGATATCCACAGTGCCCCCATAATAACAGTGATATCCACAGTGTCTCCATAATAACAGTGATATCCACAGTGTCCCCATAATAACAGTGATATCCACAGTGCTCCCATAACAGCGATATCCACAGTGTCCCCATAATAACAGTGATATCCACAGTGTCTCCATAATAACAGTGATATCCACAGTGCCCCCATAATAACAGTGATATCCACAGTGTCTCCATAATAACAGTGATATCCACAGTGTCCCCATAATAACAGTGATATCCACAGTGCTCCCATAACAGCGATATCCACAGTGTCTCCATAATAACAGTGATATCCACAGTGTCCCCATAATAACAGTGATATCCACAGTGCTCCCATAACAGTGATATCCACAGTGTCCCCATAATAACAGTGATATCCACAGTGCTCCCATAACAGCGATATCCACAGTGCCCCCATAATAACAGCGATATCCACAGTGTCCCCAGGATGTAATACACACCCGTCCCTCGTCTTCCCCTTCTGTTTCTACATTATTATTTGTCGGACGAGCCTCAGAAATAATCTGAATTTATATTTGCTTCGCTTACTGTACAATAAAGCACAACGTCTATCCTTTTTACTCTCCTGACTTTTTGTTGTACTGTAATGGACTTTAGCTCACACAAAATTTCTAGGAAACCCGGAGGAACAACCAGGAACACTGAAGACGAGCTCTGAGAAATGTCCGTATCATCCCACTATCTGGATGACGGAGCCCGTTCTTCTATCCCGGCCCTGGAGGAGGCGATTATCGCTGACATAACTCCAGGGCCATTGACCAAAAGTACAAGAAGATACAACACAGTAATAAAAAGTCACAACTATGGAGTGCAGAGTCTGGGAAAAACTAAGGGGACTGGCCCTTGATTGTGTCACGCCCTGCCCCCTCAGGTCCTGCCTTTGGCATGACATGCCCCACCCCCTCAGGTCCTGCCCTTGGCATGACACGCCCTGCCCCCTCAGGTCCTGCCCTTGGCATGGCACACCCTGCCCCCTCAGGTCCTGTCCTTGATTGTGTCCCGCCCCGCCCCCTCAGATCCTGCCCTTGGCATGACACTCCCTGCCCCCTCAGGTCCTGCCCTTGGCATGGCACACCCTGCCCCCTCAGGTCCTGTCCTTGATTGTGTCCCGCCCCGCCCCCTCAGGTCCTGCCCTTGGCATGACACACCCCGCCCCCTCAGATCCTGCCCTTGGCATGACACGCCCTGCCCCCTCAGGTCCTGCCCTTGATTGTGTCCCGCCCCGCCCCCTCAGGTCCTGCCCTTGGCATGACACACCCCGCCCCCTCAGATCCTGCCCTTGGCATGGCACACCCTGCCCCCTCAGGTCCTGTCCTTGATTGTGTCCCGCCCCGCCCCCTCAGATCCTGCCCTTGGCATGACACGCCCTGCCCCCTCAGGTCCTGCCCTTGATTGTGTCCCGCCCCGCCCCCTCAGGTCCTGCCCTTGGCATGACACACCCCGCCCCCTCAGATCCTGCCCTTGGCATGACACGCCCTGCCCCCTCAGGTCCTGCCCTTGATTGTGTCCCGCCCCGCCCCCTCAGGTCCTGCCCTTGGCATGACACGCCCCGCCCCCTCAGATCCTGCCCTTGGCATGACACACCCTGCCCCCTCAGGTCCTGCCCTTGGCTTGACACAGTGCATCTTATGTGCCTGGATTGTCCCTTTAAGGGCAAGTCATTGAGAGCAAGAAGCCTTATCTCTGCATTCAGAACCTTATTATTAGGGTGACTAATAGAGCCAGAAGCTACTAGCCCCCATGACTGCAGTATGGATCCACAGCCATTATCTGCAATATCTCTGCTTTCTGTCACTGAGTTGGGACATGACAGAGGCCCAATATCCTTCTTGTCTTTGTTGCTTAGAATCTGATACAATGTAGCAGCTGCTGCATCTTTGATACTTTAGTTATAAGGGATTTTTTTTGCTTCTTGACATAAAATGTTTCTATTTACAAACAACGAGTAAAGATCTGAAAACAATCACAAAAAATGTACAAAAATGGTCAAAACTCCTTCCATTGCAGCAGAGTCTTCGCCTGAGGGGAGAACATGTGTCTGTCTCTAGTCCTGGCACCAATGACAGATTGATGTCCATTGTCATCTCCGCACCTTGGTCATGGCCAGACCTTGTATAAGACCACAGCAGAAGGCGGCCACAGCATTCCAGGCCTTGGTGCAGAGGGATTAGAGGGGGCATTCACAGAAAGATTAACGCTGCTGGGTTTAACCATTTAATGTCAAGGACTGGAGTAGTGCCCAGGAATGATGGGGGTGGGTTACTGCATTGCTTGGACCCCAAAATGTAAAAAAAAAAATGATGGGACTGTGTTTAGATGGAGCAAGTGAATGTGAATCAGTGTGTGATGATAATTGTTGGGGATTTGTGCTGTTTCGCACTTATAAAAGCCGCCACTCAAAAGAAAAACAGCTTCCAACTCTGATTTAGGACAAAAAAAAGTAGTTATAAACCCCAGCAGCAAGAAACACTCTCCACCTAGTGGTGGGGACAGAGAGCCCCCTTGCAAGAACACTATTTGGGTCCCCTGGCATGAAGCAGAAAATATCCCCATAATGCTTTAAAAAAAAATCTACCAGTAATTGTGAGACATGAAAGCCTTTGTTTGGTCCCTTACATGAAATCTACAACACAATAGGAAGTTGGTTTCATAGGGACATTGGGCCCCTAAACTTACAGGGCCCCTATACATCTGTACAGGTTGTACCCCTGGCCCCATCTGCTAGCAGCTGGATCTGGTGGACACTCTTGCCTATCAGCTTCCTCTATTTAGATACCTGAATTGTTTTATGTTTTTCATATCACCAATCATTTTAGCTGTTATGCATGTGCATATGAGGAATATCACAATTTCTGGTCATTATAAGACATGTATCCTTCATTTTTCACCAGTTTTTCCCTCTGTAAGCTCTTATCTCTATTTTCCTAACACAGTCACAGCTTTCCTGTCTTCATGAAATAAAACACTTACTAGAAAGCAACAGCATGAAGGATAATACACAGCAGTACTGGGCATTGTAGCTTTGCATCCAGCTCCAGAGTGAGAAAACTTCCTAGAAAACAACAGCGTGTAGGATATTATACAGCAATTCTTGGCAGTGTAGCTGTTTATCCACCTCCAGAGTGAGATAAAACATTTATTTGAAAACAACATTATGTAGGATATTATACAGCAGTAATGGGTAGTGTAGCTGTGCGTCCAGCTCCAGAGTGAATTAAAACATTTACTAGAAAACAACATGTAGGATGTTATACATCAGTACTGGTCAGTGTAGCAGTGAATCCAGCTCTGGAGTGATATAAAACACTTACTAGAAAACAACAATCTGTAGGATATTATACAGCAGTAATGGGCAGTGTAGCTGTGCATCCAGCTCTAGAGTGAGATAAAACATTTACTAGAACACAACAGCATGTAGGATATTATACATCAGCACTAGTCAGTGTAGCAGTGATTCCAGTTCTGGAGTGAGATAACACTTACTTGAAAACAACATCAGTGAATACAGTTCTGTGGCACTATGGGTCTGTGTATCTCTCTGTCTTTCTTTCCCTACACCTTCCCCCTCCTCTCCTAGATTTTGATAACTGTAGCCTGACCCCAAGGACATCTGAGAGTCCATTGTGTCTGGAGTAAAACAGATAGTAGCAGTTTTTTTCAGAGTGAATGATGAGTTCAGGAGACAGGGGAAGGGAGAGGAGAAGCGGCTCATAAGAGAAAAAGAAACAGATCTCTCTGACAAAATATATGAAAGTTTCTTATATTGGTTCACACCATTGATTTATGCAGTTTATTTAGCGTACAACAAACATTTATCTGTAGCTTCAAAGCTGTGAATTTTGGCAATTTACTTGATTTCTATATTTCAATATGGAATCAGTCAAAAATACAACTTTTTTTTTGTTATTTTGTTTCTTGATTTTATTCTTATCACTTTTGAGAGTTTTTATATTTTGAAGTTGTTTTCACGGCGACATTTAGGTTTTTTCCGGCTTCGTGCACTTTGTTACGTTACAGCTCCGCGCAATATTTATTATACAGGTGTAATTGCAGGCTATGTGCTCACATTGTGTTTGCGCTGTTGTGGTACTAAAGGTGCCAGCATGCCTGTGCATGAGCCTGAGGGTGACAGTTCACTGGTACATTGGAGCAAACACTAATAATAGTCACCACATGTGACTACAACTCCCAATATGTGCCAGATGAGGCAGAACCTGCTGCATTGTATCACATCACAGGTCTGGCCTCTGGGTCACACAATTTACAAAGTCACAAAATGAACAAAAAAAAGTTTCCATTACTTTCAGCTTTACTAAGGATTTAACCCCATATTCCCCCTGCCAATGAATAGTGTGTGGCTGATGGCTGGAGCATGGAGGTAGGATGCTAGGTTTGTTGCCTGTATTGGTTGCACACTTGTCTGGTTGCTGGGTGGGACTGGCTGTCCGGGGTTTAGGCGGTTAAACCAGTTGTCTGGCGGTAACTGTGTGTCTGCTGCCTGCTGGAGATGCTAATGTGGGTCACAGCCGGCGGCGCTAGGACCGGCCCGGCTCCCGCCTGCATCCAGTGAATAAAGTGCACAGGGGGTGATTGTGGAGCCCCCCAGGACAGGGAGAGCAGATCATCCCAGCAGACATGGTCAGAGGGCGGCCCAGGAAGCACCACATGATGGACACAGGCTCCCAGATACCCAGGTGCCCCCTGACTGAGCTCCTGGGCACTCAGGGGCAGCACATGGGGCACATCACTACTTTCTTGGACAATGTGCAGATCTTGCTGGAAGCTGCCAGTTACCTGGAGAGACTGGACCAGGACAGGAAAAGTAAGGATGCAGGGGTCAGGGGTGTGTGAGGATGGGGGATATACAGTCCAGGGGCTGCAGGGAAACAAAGGATGGGGGGGCAGCCTGGTCTATGGGCAGTCTGGGGCCAGCTTGGCCTGAGCAGGAGATGGCATTGTGCCCTGAGCAGGAGATGGCATTGTGCCCTGAGCAGGAGATGGCATTGTGCCCTGAGCAGGAGATGGCATTGTGCCCTGAGCAGGAGATGGCATTGTGCCCTGAGCATGCTGGAAGAAGGCCTATATGAGCCCGGGACCACCAGAGACTCCGGCTGCAGAAAACTGGACAACTTTCATGTTTCTTCTTTTTTTGTCCAGACAAAGAGCAGGCACCATCCCATTGTCAGCAGCCAGACAGTGCCAGCTGCAGCCCGGGCACCGGGGCCACTATGGGTCTGTCACTACATGGAAGCAGCGCTCACCCCATATCCAGGACCGGCTGCAGCGTCTCTGTATGTTCTGGACATGTATGGTCCCGCACCTGTGTGTGATGTGACCTCATCATACATGAAGAAGGTGCACTGATGTCTATAGTCCCCTCATATATAGCCATGTGCACTGACCCCGGTATAGAGCCCGCACCTAAAGATTCACTGTGTGATCTGCTCCTACATGTGTGATACTGTGTGATCTGCCCAGAAATGTGTGATACTGTGTGATCTGCTCCTACTTGTATATTATGTGATCTACCCCTACATGTGTGATCTGCTCTTATGTGTGATACTGTGTGATCTGCTCCTACATGTGTGATCTGCTCCTACATGTGTGATACTGTGTGATCTGCACCTACATGTGTGATCTGCACCTACATGTGTGATACTGTGTGATCTGCCCCTACATGTATACTATGTGATCTGTTCCTACATGTGTGATACTGTGTGATCTGCACCTACATGTGTGATCTGCTCCTACATGTGTGATACTGTGTGATCTGCACCTACATGTATACTATGTGATCTGCTCCTACATGTGTGATCTGTTCCTACATGTGTGATACTATGTGATCTGTTCCTACATGTGTGATACTATGTGATCTGCTCTTATATGTGTGATACTGTGTGATCTGTTCCTACATGTGTGATCTGTTCCTACATGTGTGATCTGTTCCTACATGTGTGATACTGTGTGATCTGCCCCTACATGTATACTATGTGATCTGCTCCTACATGTGTGATACTGTGTGATCTGCTCCTACATGTGTGATACTGTGTGATCTGCTCTTATATGTGTGATACTGTGTGATCTGCTCTTATATGTGTGATACTGTGTGATCTGCTCCTACATGTGTGATACTGTGTGATCTGCACCTACATGTGTGATACTGTGTGATCTGCTCTTATATGTGTGATACTGTGTGATCTGCCCCTACATGTATACTATGTGATCTGCTCCTACATGTGTGATCTGCCCAGAAATGTGTGATACTGTGTGATCTGCTCCTACTTGTATATTATGTGATCTGCCCCTACATGTGTGATACTGTGTGATCTGCCCAGAAATGTGTGATACTGTGTGATCTGCTCCTACTTGTATATTATGTGATCTGCCCCTACATGTGTGATCTGCTCCTACTTGTATATTATGTGATCTGCTCTTATGTGTGATACTGTGTGATCTGTTCCTACACGTGTGATAATGTGTGATCTGCACCTACATGTATGATACTATGTGATCTGCCCCTACATGTGTGATCTGCTCTTATATGTGTGATACTGTGTGATCTGCCCCTACATGTATACTATGTGATCTGTTCCTACATGTGTGATCTGTTCCTACATGTGTGATACTATGTGATCTGTTCCTACATGTGTGATACTATGTGATCTGCTCTTATACAGTGCCTACAAGTAGTATTCAACCCCCTGCAGATTTAGCAGGTTTGATAAGATGCAAATAAGTTAGAGCCTTCAAACTTCACACAAGAGCAGGATTTATTAACAGATGCATAAATCTTACAAACCAAAAAGTTATGTTGCTCAGTTAAATTTTAATAAATTTTAAACATACAAGTGTGGGTCAATTATTATTCAACCCCTAGGTTTAATATTTTGTGGAATAACCCTTGTTTGCAATTACAGCTAATAATCGTCTTTTATAAGACTTGATCAGGCCGGCACAGGTCTCTGGAGTTATCTTGGCCCACTCATCCATGCAGATCTTCTCCAAGTTATCTAGGTTCTTTGGGTGTCTCATGTGGACTTTAATCTTGAGCTCCTTCCACAAGTTTTCAATTGGGTTAAGGTCAGGAGACTGACTAGGCCACTCCAACACCTTGATTTTTTGCCTCTTGAACCAGGCCTTGGTTTTCTTGGCTGTGTGCTTTGGGTCGTTGTCTTGTTGGAAGATGAAATGACGACCCATCTTAAGATCCTTGATGGAGGAGCGGAGGTTCTTGGCCAAAATCTCCAGGTAGGCCGTGCTATCCATCTTCCCATGGATGCGGACCAGATGGCCAGGCCCCTTGGCTGAGAAACAGCCCCACAGCATGATGCTGCCACCACCATGCTTGACTGTAGGGATGGTATTCTTGGGGTCGTATGCAGTGCCATCCAGTCTCCAAACGTCACGTGTGTGGTTGGCACCAAAGATCTCGATCTTGGTCTCATCAGACCAGAGAACCTTGAACCAGTCTGTCTCAGAGTCCTCCAAGTGATCATGAGCAAACTGTAGACGAGCCTTGACATGACGCTTTGAAAGTAAAGGTACCTTACGGGCTCGTCTGGAACGGAGACCATTGCGGTAGAGTACGTTACTTATGGTATTGACTGAAACCAATGTCCCCACTGCCATGAGATCTTCCCGGAGCTCCTTCCTTGTTGTCCTTGGGTTAGCCTTGACTCTTCGGACAAGCCTGGCCTTGGCACGGGAGGAAACTTTCAAAGGCTGTCCAGGCCGTGGAAGGCTAACAGTAGTTCCATAAGCCTTCCACTTCCGGATGATGCTCCCAACAGTGGAGACAGGTAGGCCCAACTCCTTGGAAAGGGTTTTGTACCCCTTGCCAGCCTTGTGACCCTCCACGATCTTGTCTCTGATGGCCTTGGAATGCTCCTTTGTCTTTCCCATGTTGACCATGTATGAGTGCTGTTCACAAGTTTGGGGAGGGTCTTAAATAGTCAGAAAAGACTGGAAAAAGAGATAATTAATCCAAACATGTGAAGCTCATTGTTCTTTGTGCCTGAAATACTTCTTAATACTTTAGGGGAACCAAACAGAACTCTGGTGGTTTGAGGGGTTGAATAATAAATGACCCTCTGAATAAACTTTTCACAATTTAAAAAAAAATTAAACAAAGAAATAACATTCTTTTTTGCTACAGTGCATTTCACACTTCCAGGCTGATCTACAGTCCAAATGTCACAATGCCAAGTTAATTCCGAATGTGTAAACCTGCTAAATCTGCAAGGGGTTGAATACTACTTGTAGGCACTGTATGTGTGATACTGTGTGATCTGTTCCTACATGTGTGATCTGTTCCTACATGTGTGATACTATGTGATCTGTTCCTACATGTGTGATACTGTGTGATCTGCCCCTACATGTATACTATGTGATCTGCTCCTACATGTGTGATCTGTTCCTACATGTGTGATACTGTGTGATCTGTTCCTACATGTGTGATACTGTGTGATCTGTTCCTACATGTGTGATACTATGTGATCTGTTCCTACATGTGTGATACTATGTGATCTGCTCCTACTTGTATATTATGTGATCTGCCCCTACATGTGTGATACTGTGTGATCTGCCCAGAAATGTGTGATACTGTGTGATCTGCTCCTACTTGTATATTATGTGATCTGCTCTTATGTGTGATACTGTGTGATCTGTTCCTACACGTGTGATAATGTGTGATCTGCACCTACATGTATGATACTATGTGATCTGCCCCTACATGTGTGATCTGCTCTTATATGTGTGATACTGTGTGATCTGCCCCTACATGTATACTATGTGATCTGCTCCTACATGTGTGATCTGTTCCTACATGTATGATACTATGTGATCTGTTCCTACATGTGTGATACTATGTGATCTGTTCCTACATGTGTGATACTGTGTGATCTGCCCCTACATGTATACTATGTGATCTGCTCCTACATGTGTGATCTGTTCCTACATGTGTGATACTATGTGATCTGTTCCTACATGTGTGATACTATGTGATCTGTTCCTACATGTGTGATACTGTGTGATCTGCCCCTACATGTATACTATGTGATCTGCTCCTACATGTGTGATCTGTTCCTACATGTGTGATACTATGTGATCTGCTCTTATATGTGTGATACTGTGTGATCTGCACCTACATGTATACTATGTGATCTGCTCCTACATGTATGATCTGTTCCTACATGTGTGATACTGTGTGATCTGTTCCTACATGTGTGATACTGTGTGATCTGCCCCTACATGTATACTATGTGATCTGCTCCTACATGTGTGATCTGTTCCTACATGTGTGATACTATGTGATCTGCTCCTACATGTGTGATCTGTTCCTACATGTGTGATACTGTGTGATCTGCTTGCTGCTAGTATTGTGCCTTTGCTGTCTGCTCTGATACTATGTTACTCCTCTTATGGGTCATGGACCTTACATGTGTATATACCTTGCGCTGCATTCCCTTATCTCTGTGCTGATTGCCCCGTCCACTTGTGGGGGGCATTAGTCAGTACTTGGGGTGTCATGGGTATCAGGGCAGTGCCTGGGGTTTATTGTCTGCTGGCACTGCACATGTCATCAGGACACAAAGAGCCCTCAGTGCCCGGAGGAGGGTGAGGCCTGTGCCCGCGGCTAACTCTGTACACCCACCGGGTACAATGTATTCACAAGGCCTGCAGAGTACACAGAGCCAGTGATCCCCAGGCAGCACCTCCGTATCCAGGCACCTAGAATGGGCCGAGTGGTCGGCTCTACGGCCGGGGTTGTTATAGGAGGGTGTATGTGGCAGCACAAGGAAGAGCACGGGCTCCTGCCCCCTGCTGAGGCACCAGGGCCCTGCATTGAGGCTAGGTGCCCACGTAGTTTTAGGACAAAAGTCCCGCGGTTTATCTGCGGTTTCACACCTCATAATTAGAGATGAGCAACTTTGCCTTTTTTCGGGTCGAGTCAGGTTTCATGAAAACCGACTTTCTCACAAGTCGAGTCGAACGAAATCGGCCGACTATCGGGAAAAGTTGTGAAACACGAAACCCAATGCAAGTCAATGGGGAGAAAAGTCGGCAGCAAGTGGAGGACAGGAAACACACCTGGCATGACTTTAACCCTAGAGGCGGCAAAATCTCTCTCTCTCTCATTGGCTGAAAAAAAGTCACGGCAAGCATTCGGTGAAACTTTGGCGAAAGTCGGCGACTTTTGAATCTGACCGACCTGTTTCGCTCAACGATACTCATAATGGATGAGGTGTGAAACCGCAGCGGAAACTGCACATAGAATTGACATCCTGCAGATTGTAACCCGCAGCAAATCCGCGCGGAAAAATCTGCAGCATGTGCACAGCGTTTTTTTTTTCTCCATAGGAAATAAAGGTACTGTACAACGCAGCAGAATCCGCAGCGTGTGCACATACCCTTAGGGGTTAATCACCCGCCCTGTTACCATCACATTGCCCCTTGTCCTGCCAGGGCTGCACAGCGTGTGTGGGGGGCAGTGTGATGGTGACCATCATCATCCTCGCATGGCATTTGGGGGTCTCCAGTAAAGGCCCCCTCTGTACAGCGCAGAACACACAACCTCAGTGTTGGAATAAATATTTTACATTTTCCACAAACAAACTGTAAACTATGAATTCCTGGCTCCTCACAGTCTGGGGTCGGTGACGGGGGTCTCACCAGAGTAGATCCCCCCCCCCCCCTGCATTGCACGTATGCCCTCTGTTCCCCATCTGCACCTGTAGATTAACCCTTAGCAGTGACTGCTCCAGTGCAGCTGCACAGACCCCCGCCCTCCCTGTCTGCTGTGGTACAAAGACCCTGTCTGTCCCCAGCATGTGGCTACAATCCAGCCCGACCATTGTCTCTGCAGACTGCTCTGCTTGGAGTTTGCTTGTCTGGTCCAGAATGAAGTCCAGTCCTTGTGTGCAGGTATATAGCTACATACTGGTGTTTATACTGGTGTGTATACTGGCAGTGGCGTAACTATAAAGTTATGGGCCTCGGTGCAAACTTTCAAATGAGGCCCCCCATGCCAAAATACATGTGCAGCTCTGGTACATCCACCCTATAAACCCGTCCTGACCCCACACAGAAACTTACCCGCATCCAGCACCATGACAACCAGCACAGCAGAGTCCTGCAGACACCGAGGCCCCTGATCATGTGACCCCTGACCCCTCCCCTCCTGTGACCTCATCACAGGTCCTGTGCGCACAGAAGAGAACAGCCTAGCGATGTGTGCATGGGGGGTGTGGGAAAAAGAGTCCCAGGCGGGACGCAGGTGGGGTGGGGTCAAAAACGGGACTGTCCCGCGAGAATCGGAATGCTTGGGAGATATGGTCTGACCTGCCAGGTCCCTGACCCCCTGGGCCCGGTCGCAGTGGCGACTGCTGCCATCACGGTAGTTACACCCCTGTATACTAGTGTGTACTGGTGTATATAATGGTGTATACTGGTGTGTATACCAGTATCACCCTCGGGTATTAAGGGAGTTAAGTAATGTGATAGACAGGCCTCTATTCCTTATATTTAAAGACTCTATAGAAACAGTGTCTGTTCCTTTTGATTGGCGGCAAGAAAATGTGGAACCAATATTCAAAAAGGGGTGTAAAAGGGAACCTGGAAACTATAGGCCGGTAAGCTTATCATCTGTTGTGGGTAAAATTTTTGAAGGGTTTCTAAGGGATACCATTATGGAATATCTCAATGTTAATAAATGTTTAACTCCATATCAACATGGATTTATGAAGGATCGCTCCTGTCAGACTAACCTGATCAGCTTCTATGAGGATGTGAGCTCTCAAATGGACCCAGGAGAATCATTGGATGTCATTTATCTCGACTTCTCTAAAGCATGTGACACTGTCCCACATAAAAGATTGGTAAGTAAGAGGAGAAAGCTCGGGCTAGGGGAAAATGTGTGTAGATGGGTAGGGAGCTGGCTTAGTGATAGAAAACAAAGAGTGGTTATTAATGGGGCATCCTCAGATTGGGCCAGGGTTACTAGTGGGGGACCACAGGGGTCTGTATTGTGCCCCCCACTATGTAATATATTTATTAATGATCTAGTGGATGGCTTACACAGTAACATATCAGTATTTGCAGATGATACAAAACTATGTAAGGTAGTTAACACAAAGGAGGACAGTTTGCAACTACAGACAGATTTGAGTAAATTGGAGAATTGGGCTGAAAAATGGCAAATGAGGTTTAACACAGATAAGTGTAAGGTTCTGCACATGGGAAGGAGAAACAGATGCTACAATTACTTACTAAATGGGAAACTGCTGGGGAAATCAGACATGGAAAAAGACTTGGGCATCTTAGTCAATAAGAAGCTAAATTGGAGTGCCCAGTGTCAGGCAGCTGCCACCAAAGCAAATAGGGTCATGGGATGCATTAGAAGAGGTCTGGGGACACGAGATGAAAACATAATTCTCCCTCTGTACAAATCACTCGTCAGACCACACTTGGAGGATTGTGTGCAATTTTGGACGCCGGTGCTCAAGAAAGACATTACTGAACTTTAAAGGGTTCAAAGGCGGGCTACTAAAATGATAAATGGAGTTGGTTCACTACAATACCCAGAAAGGTTATCAAAATTAGGTCTATTTACTCTAGAAAAGAGAAGACTTGGGGGAGACCTAATATATATGTACAAGTATATCAGAGGGCAATACAGAGATCTCTCCAATGAACTGTTTGTACCAAGTTCGGTGACAAGAACAAGGGAGCATTCTCTTCGTTTGGAGGAAAGACAATTTCTGCACCAGCATAGAAGAGGGTTCTTCACGGTAAGAGCAGTGAGGCTCTGGAATTCTCTTCCTGAGGAAGTGGTGATGGCCAACTCACTGAATGAATGTAAGAAAGGAATGGAGGCTTTTCTTGTGAGTAACAGTATAGAAGGTTACGAATAACAGAATATTATAGGTAGATGGTTGACCCAGCTTAGGGGAAGGAATTTTTTTTCCCTATGGAGAAAATTGGCTTCTACTCTGTGGGTTTTTTGCCTTCCCCAGGATCAACAATACAGAACAGCTGCACTAAAAATAGGCTGAACTAGATGGACATAAGGTCTTCAGCCTTCAAAACTATGTTACTATGTTATACTGCTGTGTGTACTGGGGTATATACAGTTGTGGCCAAAAGTATTGACACCCCTGCAATTCTGTCAGATAATACTCAGTTTCTTCCTGAAAATGATTGCAAACACAATTCTTTGGTATTATTATCTTCATTTAATTTGTCTTAAATGAAAAAACACAAAAAGAATTGTCCTAAAGCCAAATTGGATATAATTCCACACCAAACATAAAAAAGCGGGTGGACAAAAGTATTGGCACTGTTCGAAAGATCACGTGATGCTTCTCTAATTTGTGTAATTAACAGCACCTGTAACTTACCTGTGGCACCTAACAGGTGTTGGCAATAACTAAATCACACTTGCAGCCAGTTGACATGGATTAAAGTTGACTCAACCTCTGTCCTGTGTCCTTGTGTGTACCACATTGAGCATGGAGAAAAGAAAGAAGACCAAAGAAATGTCTGAGGACTTGAGAAACCAAATTGTGAGGAAGCATGAGCAATCTCAAGGCTACAAGTCCATCTCCAAAGACGTGAATGTTCCTGTGTCTACCGTGCGCAGTGTCATCAAGAAGTGTAAAGCCCATGGCACTGTGGCTAACCTCCCTAGATGTGGACGGAAAAGAAAAATTGACAAGAGATTTCAACGCAAGATTGTGCGGATGTTGGATAAAGAACCTCGATTAACATCCAAACAAGTTCAAGCTGCCCTGCAGTCCGAGGGTAAAACAGTGTCAACCCGTACTATCCGTCTGAAGGAAAAGTGACTGTATGGTAGGAGACCCAGGAAGACCCCACTTCTTACCCCGAGACATAAAAAAGCCAGGCTGGAGTTTGCCAAAACTTACCTGAAAAAGCCTAAAACGTTTTGGAAGAATGTTCTCTGGTCACACGAGACAAAAGTAGAGCTTTTAGGTTAAAGGCATCAACATAGAGTTTACAGGAGAAAAAAAGAGGCATTCAAAGAAAAAAACACGGTCCCTACAGTCAAACATGGTGGAGGTTCCCTGATGTTTTGGGGTTGCTTTTCTGCCTCTGGCACTGGACTGCTTGACCGTGTGCATGGCTTATTGAAGTCTGAAGACTACCAACAAATTTTGCAGCATAATGTAGGGCCCAGTGTGAGAAAGCTGGGTCTCCCTCAGAGGTCATGGGTCTTCCAGCAGGACAATGACCCAAAACACACTTCAAAAAGCACTAGAAAATGGTTTGAGAGAAAGCACTAGAGACTTCTAACGTGGCCAGCAATGAGTCCAGACCTGAATCCCATAGAACACCTGTGGAGAGATCTAAAAATGGCAGTTTGGAGAAGGCACCCTTCAAATATCAGGGACCTGGAGCAGTTTGCCAAAGAAGAATGGTCTAAAATTCCAGCAGAGCATTGTAAGAAACTCATTGATGGTTACCGGAAGCGGTTGGTCGCAGTTATTTTGGCTAAAGGTTGTGCAACCAAGTATTAGGCTGAGGGTGCCAATACTTTTGTCTGGCCCATTTTTGGAGTTTTGTGTGAAATGTTCAATGTTTTGCTTTTTGCTTCATTCTCTTTTGTGTTTTTTCATTTAAGACAAATTAAATGAAGATAATACCAAAGAATTTGTGATTGCAATCATTTTCAGGAAGAAACTGAGTATTATCTGACAGAATTGCAGGGGTGTCAATACTTTTGGCCGCAACTGTACTGGGGGGGTGATACTGGGGTATATACTGGTGATACTGGGGTATATACTGGTGATACTGGGGTATATACTGGGGTGTGTGCTGGTGATACTGGGGTATATACTGGTGATACTGGGGTGTGTGCTGGTGATACTGGGGTATATACTGGTGTGTGTGCTGGTGATACTGGGGTATATACTGGGGTGTGTGCTGGTGATACTGGGGTATATACTGGTGATACTGGGGTATATACTGGGGTGTGTGCTGGTGATACTGGGGTATATACTGGTGATACTGGTGTGTGTGCTGGTGATACTGGGGTATATACTGGGGTATATACGTATATACTGGTGATACTGGGGTATATACTGGTGTGTGCTGGTGATACTGGTGATACTGGGGTATATACTGATGTGTGTGCTGGTGATACTGGGGTATATACTGGTGATACTGGGGTATATACTGGGGTATATACTGGTGATACTGGTGTGTGTGCTGGTGATACTGGGGTATATACTGGGGTATATACGTATATACTGGTGATACTGGGGTATATACTGGTGTGTGCTGGTGATACTGGGGTATATACTGGTGATACTGGGGTATATACTGGTGTGTGCTGGTGATACTGGGGTATATACTGGTGTGTGTGTGTGTGCTGGTGATACTGGGGTATATACTGATGATACTGGGGTATATACTGGTGTGTGTGCTGGTGATACTGGGGTATATACTGATGTGTGTGCTGGTGATACTGGGGTATATACTGGTGTGTGTGTGCTGGTGATACTAGTGTGTGTGCTGGTGATACTGGGGTATATACTGGTGATACTGGGGTATGTACTGGGGTGTGTGCTGGTGATACTGGGGTATATACTGGTGATACTGGGGTATATACTGGGGTGTGTGCTGGTGATACTGGGGTATATACTGATGATACTGGGGTATATACTGGTGTGTGTGCTGGTGATACTGGGGTATATACTGGTGATACTGGGGTATATACTGGGGTGTGTGCTGGTGATACTGGGGTATATAATGATGATACTGGGGTATATACGGGTGTGTGTGTGCTGGTGATACTGGGGTATATACTGATGATACTGGGGTATATACTGGTGTGTGTGTGTGCTGGTGATACTGGGGTATATACTGGTGATACTGGGGTATATACTGGGGTGTGTGCTGGTGATACTGGGGTATATAATGATGATACTGGGGTATATACTGGTGTGTGTGTGCTGGTGATACTGGGGTATATACTGGTGTGTGTGTGTGTGCTGGTGATACTGGGGTATATACTGGTGATACTGGGGTATATACTGGTGTGTGTGCTGGTGATACTGGGGTATATACTGATGATACTGGGGTGTGTGCTGGTGATACTGGGGTATATACTGATGATACTGGGGTATATACTGGTGTGTGTGCTGGTGATACTGGGGTGTGCTGGTGATACTGGGGTATATACTGGTGATACTGGGGTATATACTGGGGTGTGTGCTGGTGATACTGGGGTATATACTAATGATACTGGGGTGTGTGCTGGTGATACTGGGGTATATACTGGTGTGTGTGTGCTGGTGATACTGGGGTATATACTGATGATACTGGGGTATATACTGGTGTGTGTGCTGGTGATACTGGGGTATATACTGATGTGTGTGCTGGTGATACTGGGGTATATACTGGTGATACTGGGGTATATACTGGTGTGTGTGTGTGTGCTGGTGATACTGGGGTATATACTGGTGATACTGGGGTATATACTGGTGTGTGTGCTGGTGATACTGGGGTATATACTGGTGATACTGGGGTATATACTGGTGTGTGTGCTGGTGATACTGGGGTATATACTGGTGATACTGGGGTATATACTGGTGTGTGTGCTGGTGATACTGGGGTATATACTAATGATACTGGGGTGTGTGCTGGTGATACTGGGGTATATACTGGTGTGTGTGTGCTGGTGATACTGGGGTATATACTGATGATACTGGGGTATATACTGGTGTGTGTGCTGGTGATACTGGGGTATATACTGGTGATACTGGGGTATATACTGGTGTGTGTGCTGGTGATACTGGGGTATATACTGGTGATACTGGGGTATATACTGGTGTGTGTGCTGGTGATACTGGGGTATATACTGGTGTATATACTGATGTGTGTACTGGTGATACTGGGGTATATACTGGTGATACTGGGGTATATACTGGTGTGTGTGCTGGTGATACTGGGGTATATACTGGTGATACTGGGGTGTGTGCTGGTGATACTGGGGTATATACTGGTGATACTGGGATATATACTGATGTGTGTGCTGGTGATACTGGGGTATATACTGGTGATACTGGGGTGTGTGCTGGTGATACTGGGGTATATACTGGTGTGTGTGCTGGTGATACTGGGGTATATACTGGTGATACTGGGGTGTGTGCTGGTGATACTGGGGTATATACTGGTGATACTGGGGTATATACTGGTGTGTGTGCTGGTGATACTGGGGTATATACTGGTGATACTGGGGTGTGTGCTGGTGATACTGGGGTATATACTGGGGTGTGTGCTGGTGATACTGGGGTATATACTGGGGTATATACTGGGGTGTGTGCTGGTGATACTGGGGTATATACTGATGATACTGGGGTATATACTGGGGTGTGTGCTGGTGATACTGGGGTATATACTGGTGTGTGTGCTGGTGATACTGGGGTATATACTGGTGATACTGGGGTATATACTGATGTGTGTGCTGGTGATACTGGGGTATATACTGGTGATACTGGAGTATATACTGGTGATACTGGGGTATATACTGGTGTGTGTGTGCTGGTGATACTGGGGTATATACTGGGGTGTGTGCTGGTGATACTGGGGTATATACTGATGATACTGGGGTGTGTGCTGGTGATACTGGGGTATATACTGGTGATACTGGGGTATATACTGGGGTGTGTGCTGGTGATACTGGGGTATATACTGGGGATACTGGGGTATATACTGGTGTGTGTGCTGGTGATACTGGGGTATATACTGATGATACTGGGGTGTGTGCTGGTGATACTGGGGTATATACTGATGATACTGGGGTATATACTGGTGTGTGTGCTGGTGATACTGGGGTATATACTGGTGATACTGGGGTGTGTGCTGGTGATACTGGGGTATATACTGTTGATACTGGGATATATACTGGGGTATATACTGGTGATACTGGGGTATATACTGGGGTGTGTGGTGATACAGGGGTATATACTGATGATACTGGGGTATATACTGGGTGTGTGCTGGTGATACTGGGGTATATACTGGTGATACTGGGGTATATACTGGGGTGTGTGCTGGTGATACTGGGGTATATACTGGTGATACTGGGGTATATACTGGGGTGTGTGCTGGTGATACTGGGGTATATACTGATGATTCAAAGATTCAAAGAAGCTTTATTGGCATGACTAAATACACATTAGTTTTGCCAAAGCAGGTGTACAGAAGGGAATAGGGATAGGGACTGTAGGGATGTTGGGAAGGGGCTGTAGGAAAGGTGGATGGGGCAGATCCAGGATGGGGCTATAGAAGTCCATGGCATAGGGAAGGTGGATGGCGGCATGGGGGCAGATCCAGGATGAGGCTATAGAAGTCCATGGCATAGGGAAGGTGGATGGGGGATTGGGGCTATCCAGGGTGGGGGCCATAGAAGTCCATGGCATAGGGAAGGTGGATGGGGGGTTGGGGCATATCCAGGGTGGGGGCCATAGAAGTCCATGGCATATCATAGTTCTCTCTCTCGCAGTCTATGGCATTCGCTCACATATTGCGCTGCTATCTCCACTGCTCTCTCTTCTTCCCCCAGCAGGATGTATGTTTTCTCTTCCTCCTTCATGGTGGTGAAATCCGGGAAGAGATGTGAGAGTCTCCTGAAGTGAGTGTCCCTCACTGCTGAGTACTTGGAGCAGTGTAGCAGGAAGTGGGTCTCATCCTCCAGGGCCTCCTGGTCATAGTGTTGGCATACTCTTTCCTCCCTGGGCTTGTAGCTCTGCCTGTGTTGGCTGGATTCGATGGCCAGACTGTGGGCACTGAGTCTATACCGGCTCAGGATCTTGCGGTCTTTGGGGTCCGGGAGTTTCTCCAGGTATGGAGCCAGTCTGTAGTCTCTCTGTAGACTCCGGTACATGGTCAGTTTCTGTGAGCTGATGATGTCGTTCTTCCAGTCACTTACGTACCTCTCCTGGCCTTCGTCTACCATCTTCCTGATACCAGCTTTTGTCAGGTTGTTGTGATTGGTTTTCTGGTCAGGTTGGGTTTGGGTGAGCTGTTCCGAGGGTCCTGGTTTTTCTGTTTCCCCTACATGTGTCAGGGCTTTATGGTGATGGGAGCTTGGATTGTTCCTACGTAGGTGAGCCCGGAATGACAGTGCCCTCTTTAGAACCGTTAGGTGTAGAGGGAATCTGCCCAGCTCGGCCCGGCAAGCACTGTTGGAAGGTGCTCCGATGGACTTGGAGAAGGTGCTTGCAGAATTCCAGGTGGAATATTTCTGTTGGGCTTGAATCCCACCTTGACCAGTCTGGGTAGGTGTGAGGACCCCAGACTTCGCTGCCATACAGGAGGATTGGGGCGATGATAGAGTCGAAGATTTTTAACCAGACCCTCACTGGTGGCTTTAGATGGTAGAGTTTCCTTCGGATGGCATAGAAGGTTTTGCTGGCCTTGTCTTTCAGGGTCTCTATGGCTTGTTTGAAGCTCCCTGACCGGTGAATCTCTAGGCCCAGGTAGGTATATTTGTCCGTTCCTGTAAGGGCGCAGTTGTTGAGGATAAATGAAGGGTGCTGGTCTGATTTTCTCTTTCTCTTCTGGAACACCATGATGTTGGTTTTCTTTAGGTTGACCAGTAGTGCCCAGGTGGAGCTGAATTTCTCTAAGATTTTCAGGTTGTCTTGGAGGCCTTTCTCGGTTGGTGACAGAAGCAGCAGGTCATCTGCATACAGCAGGAATTTCACCTGCGCGTCGTGGAGGGTGAGACCTGGTGCTGTGGAAGATTCCAGAGCGGTAGCCAGCTCGTTGATGTAAATGTTGAAGAGCGTTGGGCTTAGGCTGCAGCCTTGTCTGACTCCCCGACTCTGCTGGAAATAGGCCGTTCTTCTGCCGTTCACACACTGCAGAGGTTCTCGGTGTAGGAGCTTTTGATAACATCATAGGTCTTTCCTCCTATTCCGCTCTCCAGCAGTTTCAGGAATAAGCCTGGGTGCCACACCGAATCAAAGGCCTTTTTAAAGTCAACAAAACAGGCGTATATCTTCCCGTTCTTTGTATTGTGGACGTGGCTCTGAATGAGGCTGTGCAGGGTGTAGATGTGGTCAGTAGTGCGGTGGTTTGGCATGAACCCTGCTTGGCTCTTGCTGAGGACGTTGTGCTCGGTGAGGAAACTGAGGATCCTCTTGTTCAGGATGCTGTTGAACAGTTTTCCCAGGTTGCTGCTGACACATATTCCTCTGTAGTTGGCAGGGTCATACCTGTCCCCATTCTTGTGGATGGGTGTGATGAGGCCTTGATTCCAGGTACCAGGGAAGTAGCCGGCACTTAGCACAATATTGAAGAGTTTAACCATTGCGGCCTGTATTTCTGGTGGGCTGTACTTCAGCATTTCTGGTAGGATTCCATCCAGGCCACCGGCTTTTCTACATCTTATGGAAGAGATTCTCTCTGCTACTTCCTGTAATGTAATAGGTGCCTCCACGGGGTTTTGGAAATTTTTTACTTTTTCCTCCATTGCTTTTAGTTTTGCCATTATGTTTTCCTGTTCTTGGCTTAGTTCTTCCTTTGGAATGTCTTTATAGAGGTCTCTGAAGTACTGGAGCCAGATGTTGCCATTTTGGATGTTGTTTTTCTTGTCTTTTGTGCCCATGTGGGGTATATACTGGCGTGTGTGCTGGTGATACTGGGGTATATACTGGTGTGTGTGCTGGTGATACTGGGGTATATACTGGTGATACTGGGGTATATACTGATGTGTGTGCTGGTGATACTGGGGTATATACTGATGATACTGGGGTATATACTGATGATACTGGGGTATATACTGATGATACTGGGGTATATACTGATGATACTGGGGTGTGTGCTGGTGATACTGGGGTATATACTGGTGTGTGTGCTGGTGATACTGGGGTATATACTGGTGTGTGTGCTGGTGATACTGGGGTATATACTGGTGATACTGGGGTTTATACTGATGTGTGTGCTGGTGATACTGGGGTATATACTGGTGATACTGGGGTATATACTGATGATACTGGGGTATATACTGGGTTGTGTGCTGGTGATACTGGGGTATATACTGGTGATACTGGGGTATATACTGATGTGTGTGCTGGTGATACTGGGGTATATACTGGTGATACTGGGGTATATACTGATGATACTGGGGTATATACTGATGATACTGGGGTGTGTGCTGGTGATACTGGGGTATATACTGGTGTGTGTGCTGGTGATACTGGGGTATATACTGGTGTGTGTGCTGGTGATACTGGGGTATATACTGGTGATACTGGGGTATATACTGGTGATACTGGGGTATATACTGATGATACTGGGGTATATACTGATGATACTGGGGTGTGTGCTGGTGATACTGGGGTATATACTGGTGTGTGTGCTGGTGATACTGGGGTATATACTGGTGTGTGTGCTGGTGATACTGGGGTATATACTGGTGATACTGGGGTTTATACTGATGTGTGTGCTGGTGATACTGGGGTATATACTGATGATACTGGGGTATATACTGGGTTGTGTGCTGGTGATACTGGGGTATATACTGGTGATACTGGGGTATATACTGGGTTGTGTGCTGGTGATACTGGGGTATATACTGGTGATACTGGGGTATATACTGATGATACTGGGGTATATACTGGGGTGTGTGCTGGTGATACTGGGGTATATACTGGTGATACTGGGGTATATACTGATGTGTGTGCTGGTGATACTGGGGTATATACTGATGATACTGGGGTATATACTGGTGTGTGTGCTGGTGATACTGGGGTATATACTGGTGATACTGGGGTATATACTGGGGTGTGTGCTGGTGATACTGGGGTATATACAGATGTGTGTGCTGGTGATACTGGGGTATATACTGATGATACTGAGGTATATACTGGGGTGTGTACTGGTGATACAGGGGTATATACTGATGATACTGGGGTATATACTGGTGTGTGTGCTGGTGATACTGGGGTATATACTGGGGTGTGTGCTGGTGATACTGGGGTATATACTGGTGTGTGTATGCTGGATATACTGGGGTATATACTGATGATACTGGGGTGTATACTGATGTGTGTGCTGGTGATACTGGGGTATATACTGGGGAGTGTGCTGGTGATACTGGGGTATATACTGGTGATACTGGGGTATATACTGGTGTATATACTGGTGTGTATACTGGGGTATATACTGGTGATACTGGGGTATATTCTGGGGTGTGTGCTGGTGATACTTGGGTATATACTGGTGATACTGGGGTATATATTGGTGATACTGGGGTATATACTGGTGTGTATACTGGGGTATATACTGGTGTGTGTATGCTGGGGTATATACTGGTGATACTGGGGTATATACTGGGGTATATACTGGTGATACTGGGGTATATACTGGTGTGTATACTGGGGTATATACTGGTGTGTATACTGGGGTATATACTGGGGTGTATACTGGGGTATATACTGGGGTGTATACTGGGGTATATACTGGTGTGTATACTGGGGTATATACTGGGGTATATACTGGGGTATATACTGGGGTATATACTGGTGATACTGGGGTATATACTGGGGTATATACTGGTGTGTATACTTGGGTATATACTGGTGATACTGGGGTATATACTGGGGTATATACTGGTGATACTGGGGTATATACTGGGGTATATACTGGTGTGTATACTTGGGTATATACTGGTGTGTATACTGGGGTATATACTGGTGATACTGGGGTATATACTGGGGTATATACTGGTGTGTATACTGGGGTATATACTGGGGTATATACTGGTGATACTGGGGTATATACTGGTGTGTGTATACTTGGGTATATACTGGTGTGTATACTGGGGTATATACTGGTGATACTGGGGTATATACTGGGGTATATACTGGTGTGTATACTTGGGTATATACTGGTGATACTGGGGTATATACTGGTGATACTGGGGTATATACTGGGGTATATACTGGTGATACTGGGGTATATACTGGTGATACTGGGGTATATACTGGTGATACTGGGGTATATACTGGGGTATATACTGGGGTATATACTGGTGTGTGTGCTGGTGATACTTGGGTATATACTGGTGATACTGGGGTATATACTGGTGATACTGGGGTATATACTGGTGATACTGGGGTATATACTGATGATACTGGGGTATATACTGGTGATACTGGGGTATATACTGGTGTGTGTGCTGGTGATACTGGGGTATATACTGATGATACTGGGGTATATACTGGTGATACTGGGGTATATACTGGTGTGTGTGCTGGTGATACTTGGGTATATACTGGTGATACTGGGGTATATACTGGTGATACTGAGGTATATACTGGGGTATATACTGGTGATACTTGGGTATATACTGGTGATACTGGGGTATATACTGGGGTATATACTGGTGATACTGGGGTATATACTGGTGATACTGAGGTATATACTGGGGTATATACTGGTGATACTGGGGTATATACTGGTGTGTGTGCTGGTGATACTGGGGTATATACTGATGATACTGGGGTATATACTGGTGATACTGGGGTATATACTGGTGTGTGTGCTGGTGATACTTGGGTATATACTGGTGATACTTGGGTATATACTGGTGATACTGGGGTATATACTGGTGATACTGAGGTATATACTGGGGTATATACTGGTGATACTTGGGTATATACTGGTGATACTGGGGTATATACTGGGGTATATACTGGTGATACTGGGGTATATACTGGTGATACTGGGGTATATACTGGTGATACTGAGGTATATACTGGGGTATATACTGGTGATACTGGGGTATATACTGGTGATACTGGGGTATATACTGGTGATACTGAGGTATATACTGGGGTATATACTGGTGATACTGGGGTATATACTGGTGTGTGTGCTGGTGATACTGGGGTATATACTGGTGATACTTGGGTATATACTGGTGATACTGGGGTATATACTGGTGATACTGGGGTATATACTGGGGTATATACTGATGATACTGGGGTATATACTGGGGTATATACTGGTGATACTGGGGTATATACTGGTGTGTGTGCTGGTGATACTTGGGTATATACTGGTGATACTTGGGTATATACTGGTGATACTGGGGTATATACTGGTGATACTGGGGTATATACTGGGGTATATACTGGTGATACTGGGGTATATACTGGGGTATATACTGATGATACTGGGGTATATACTGGTGATACTGGGGTATATACTGGTGATACTGGGGTATATACTGGTGTGTGTGCTGGTGATACTGGAGTATATACTGGTGATACTGGGGTATATACTGGTGATACTGGGGTATATACTGATGATACTGGGGTATATACTGGTGATACTGGGGTATATACTGGTGTGTGTGCTGGTGATACTGGGGTATATACTGGTGATACTGGGGTATATACTGGGGTATATACTGGTGATACTGGGGTATATACTGGTGATACTTGGGTATATACTGGTGATACTGAGGTATATACTGGGGTATATACTGGTGATACTGGGGTATATACTGGGGTATATACTGGTGATACTGGGGTATATACTGGTGATACTGGGGTATATACTGGGGTATATACTGGGGTATATACTGGGGTATATACTGGTGATACTGGGGTATATACTGGGGTATATACTGGTGATACTGGGGTATATACTGGGGTATATACTGGTGATACTGGGGTATATACTGGTGATACTGGGGTATATACTGGGGTATATACTGGTGATACTGGGGTATATACTGGTGATACTGGGGTATATACTGGGGTATATACTGGGGTATATACTGGTGATACTGGGGTATATACTGGGGTATATACTGGGGTATATACTGGTGATACTGGGGTATATACTGGGGTATATACTGGGGTATATACTGGGGTATATACTGGTGATACTGGGGTATATACTGGTGATACTGGGGTATATACTGGTGTGTATACTGGGGTGTATACTGGGGTATATACTGGGGTATATACTGGGGTATATACTGGGGTATATACTGGGGTATATACTGGTGATACTGGGGTATATACTGGGGTATATACTGGGGTATATACTGGGGTATATACTGGTGATACTGGGGTATATACTGGGGTATATACTGGGGTATATACTGGTGATACTGGGGTATATACTGGTGATACTGGGGTATATACTGGGGTATATACTGGGGTATATACTGGGGTATATACTGGTGATACTGGGGTATATACTGGGGTATATACTGGGGTATATACTGGTGATACTGGGGTATATACTGGTGATACTGGGGTATATACTGGTGATACTGGGGTATATACTGGGGTATATACTGGTGATACTGGGGTATATACTGGGGTGTATACTGGGGTGTATACTGGGGTATATACTGGTGATACTGGGGTGTATACTGGGGTATATACTGGTGATACTGGGGTGTATACTGGGGTATATACTGGTGATACTGGGGTGTATACTGGGGTATATACTGGTGATACTGGGGTGTATACTGGGGTATATACTGGTGATACTGGGGTATATACTGGGGTATATACTGGTGCACAGCCTGCTCTGCTTAGACTTCTACCTTTGACCACTTTGCAGCCCTCTTACAGGGATTTTCACCAATCTGCAGAAATCAGTGAAATACAATATTCCTGGGTCAGCTGGGTGATCCCTGACGTCTACCAGGCAGGGGCGCTGTAGAGGCCCCCAGTATAGGGCTATCCTGCCTCCAGAGGGTTAGATTTCTAGCTCAGGGTGGTGGGGGCCCTTGCAGGCGGCAGGCTTCTCTCTGTCCCTTCTCTATAGACTCGGCTGACATCTTTGTGTCCTTCTGTGTAACTTTCCATGGATGGACTCGGCCAGGTCGTAGGTAGAATCGCTCCAGCTCTGGGGTAACGGAACATTTATTCGGGACCCCCCCCCGCACATGGAACGTTCCGCCCGCACTGGTTGTGTCAGCAGTCACGTGTCCGGCTCCGCACGAGTCTCCGGTGCTCTCAGCATCACACGACCTGCGCGTCCTCTCCGCACACGTGGCTTCCACATGGAGCCAATCGCTGCTTTTCTATTGGCTATCTGTCAAGAAAGGCGGGACCAGGTAGTAACTGCCCACCAATCAGAGCGCAGCCGACTCTGATGCAGGCGGTTGCTGGGCTCTGCTGAGGGGCGGGGCCTGATTGTTCTCTGGGCTGATGACCTCATCCTCTTGTTTTAAAGCGACAGGACATATTTGCAGCGGACAAAAGACTTTGGGGGGGGGGGGGGGGGGGGGGGTGACCTCTTCTGGTCATACGGGGTGAGGGCGACAGACTGCAGTGTTATCCGTGTGGAGAGAGGCCGCCAGAAATGTGAACTGCTTGTACCAAATAGGATTAATCATTTTTATTATTATTATGCCCATATGATAACATCATACAGATCACAAAGTAATACTGACATATAGTTGTACATTGCATTATTATTATAGCGCCATTTATTCCATGGCGCTTTACATGTGAGGAGGGGTGTACATAATACATACAAGTACAGTAATATTCCACAATACAAGTCACGACTGGTCCAGGAGGAGAGAGGACCCTGCCCGCGAGGGCTCACAACCTACAACATACGAAGAAATATATATATGTACTACCTGAAGAGCCCGGCGCTGCCCGGGCATAGTAACTAACTGTGGTTATAGCAAATTATAATTATCCTCCATCCCATAGTCCCGTGCCCATATACCCATCATACATATCCTCCATCCCATAGTCCCGTGCCCATATACCCATCACACATCCTCCATCCCATAGTCCTGTGCCCATATACCCATCACACATCCTCCATCCCATAGTCCCGTGCCCATATACCCATCACACATCCTCCATCCCATAGTCCTGTGCCCATATACCCATCACACATCCTCCATCCCATAGTCCTGTGCCCATATACCCATCACACATCCTCCATCCCATAGTCCTGTGCCCATATACCCATCACACATCCTCCATCCCATAGTCCCGTGCCCATATACCCGTCATACATATCCTCCATCCCATAGTCCCGTGCCCATATACCCATCATACATCCTTCATCCCATAGTCCCGTGCCCATATACCCATCATACACATCCTCCATCCCATAGTCCCGTGCCCATATACCCATCATACATATCCTCCATCCCATAGTCCCATGCCCATATACCCATCATACATCCTTCATCCCATAGTCCTGTGCCCATATACCCATCATACATATCCTCCATCCCATAGTCCAGTGCCCATATACCCATCATACATATTCTCCATCCCATAGGCCCGTGCCCATATACCCATCACACATCCTCCATCCCATAGTCCTGTGCCCATATACCCATCACACATCCTCCATCCCATAGTCCAGTGCCCATATACCCATCACACATCCTCCATCCCATAGTCCCGTGCCCATATACCCATCATACATATTCTCCATCCCATAGGCCCGTGCCCATATACCCATCACACATCCTCCATCCCATAGTCCCGTGCCCATATACCCATCATACACATCCTCCATCCCATAGTCCAGTGCCCATATACCCATCACACATCCTCCATCCCATAGTCCCGTGCCCATATACCCATCATACATATCCTCCATCCCATAGACCAGTGCCCATATACCCATCATACATATCCTCCATCCCATAGTCCAGTGCCCATATACCCATCACATCTTCCATCCCATAGTCCAGTGCCCATATACCCATCACACATCCTCCATCCCATCATACATATCCTCCATCCCATAGTCCCGTGGCCATATACCCATCATACATCCTCCATCCCATAGTCCAGTGCCCATATACCCATCACACATCCTCCATCCCATAGTCCAGTGCCCATATACCCATCATACATATCCTCCATCCCATAGTCCTGTGCCCATATACCCATCACACATCCTCCATCCCATAGTCCCATGCCCATATACCCATCACACATCCTCCATCCCATAGTCCCGTGGCCATATACCCATCACACATCCTCCATCCCATAGTCCAGTGCCCATATACCCATCACACATCCTCCATCCCATAGTCCCGTGCCCATATACCCATCACACATCCTCCATCCCATAGTCCCGTGCCCATATACCCATCATACATATTCTCCATCCCATAGTCCAGTGCCCATATACCCATCACACATCCTCCATCCCATAGTCCAGTGCCCATATACCCATCACACATCCTCCATCCCATAGTCCCGTGCCCATATACCCATCATACATATCCTCATCCCATAGTCCAGTGCCCATATACCCATCACACATCCTCCATCCCATAGTCCCGTGCCCATATACCCATCACACATCCTCCATCCCATAGTCCCATGCCCATATACCCATCATACATCCTCCATCCCATAGTCCTGTGCACATATACCCATCATACATCCTCCATTCCATAGTCCCGTGCCCATATACCCATCACACATCCTCCATCCCATAGTCCCGTGCCCATATACCCATCACACATCCTCCATCCCATAGTCCCGTGGCCATATACCCATCATACATATCCGCCATCCCATAGTCCTGTGCCCATATACCCATCATACATCCTCCATCCCATAGTCCCGTGCCCATATACCCATCACACATCCTCCATCCCATAGTCCCGTGCCCATATACCCATCACACATCCTCCATCCCATAGTCCCGTGCCCATATACCCATCACACATCCTCCATCCCATAGTCCCGTGGCCATATACCCATCATACACATCCTCCATCCCATAGTCCCGTGGCCATATACCCATCATACACATCCTCCGTCCCGTGGCCATACACCCATCATACACATCCTCCATCCCATAGTCCAGTGCCCATATACCCATCATACATCCTCCATCCCATAGTCCAGTGCCCATATACCCATCACACATCCTCCATCCCATAGTCCAGTGCCCATATACCCATCATACATATCCTCCATCCCATAGTCCAGTGCCCATATACCCATCACACATCCTCCATCCCATAGTCCCGTGCCCATATACCCATCACACATCCTCCATCCCATAGTCCCGTGCCCATATACCCATCATACATATCCTCCATCCCATAGTCCAGTGCCCATATACCCATCACACATCCTCCATCCCATAGTCCCGTGCCCATATACCCATCATACACATCCTCCATCCCATAGTCCAGTGCCCATATACCCATCACACATCCTCCATCCCATAGTCCCGTGCCCATATACCCATCATACATATCCTCCATCCCATAGACCAGTGCCCATATACCCATCATACATATCCTCCATCCCATAGTCCAGTGCCCATATACCCATCACATCCTCCATCCCATAGTCCAGTGCCCATATACCCATCACACATCCTCCATCCCATAGTCCAGTGCCCATATACCCATCATACATATCCTCCATCCCATAGTCCCGTGGCCATATACCCATCATACATATCCTCCATCCCATAGTCCCGTGGCCATATACCCATCATACATCCTCCATCCCATAGTCCCGTGGCCATATACCCATCATACACATCCTCCATCCCATAGTCCCGTGGCCATATACCCATCATACACATCCTCCATCCCATAGTCCCGTGGCCATATACCCATCATACATATCCTCCATCCCATAGTCCCGTGGCCATATACCCATCATACATATCCTCCATCCCATAGTCCCGTGGCCATATACCCATCACACATCCTCCATCCCATAGTCCCCTGGCCATATACCCATCATACATATCCTCCATCCCATAGTCCAGTGCCCATATACCCATCACACATCCTCCATCCCATAGTCCAGTGCCCATATACCCATCACACATCCTCCATCCCATAGTCCCGTGGCCATATACCCATCATACATATCCTCCATCCCATAGTCCCGTGGCCATATACCCATCACACATCCTCCATCCCATAGTCCCGTGGCCATATACCCATCACACATCCTCCATCCCATAGTCCAGTGCCCATATACCCATCACACATCCTCCATCCCATAGTCCCGTGGCCATATACCCATCATACATATCCTCCATCCCATAGTCCAGTGCCCATATACCCATCACACATCCTCCATCCCATAGTCCCGTGGCCATATACCCATCATACATATCCTCCATCCCATAGTCCAGTGCCCATATACCCATCACACATCCTCCATCCCATAGTCCCATGCCCATATACCCATCATACATATCCTCCATCCCATAGTCCCGTGGCCATATACTCATCATACATCCTCCATCCCATAGTCCCGTGGCCATATACCCATCATACATCCTCCATCCCATAGTCCAGTGCCCATATACCCATCATACATATCCTCCATCCCATAGTCCCATGCCCATATACCCATCATACATATCCTCCATCCCATAGTCCAGTGCCCATATACCCATCACACATATCCTCCATCCCATAGTCCAGTGCCCATATACCCATCACACATCCTCCATCCCATAGTCCCATGCCCATATACCCATCATACATATCCTCCATCCCATAGTCCCGTGGCCATATACCCATCATACATCCTCCATCCCATAGTCCCGTGGCCATATACCCATCATACATCCTCCATCCCATAGTCCAGTGCCCATATACCCATCACACATCCTCCATCCCATAGTCCCGTGGCCATATACCCATCATACATATCCTCCATCCCATAGTCCCGTGGCCATATACCCATCATACATCCTCCATCCCATAGTCCAGTGCCCATATACCCATCATACATCCTCCATCCCATAGTCCAGTGCCCATATACCCGTCATACATATCCACCATCCCATAGTCAACCATTATGACATCATAATGAGCGGCGGCGGGGCTTGCGACCTATGATGACATCAGCGTCGCCATGGAAACCGTTGTGACATCACAATGAGGGGCGGGGCTTGATGTGCACACACTTTTTCCCCAGTATGTAGATAGGGGCAAAATTGTTTGGTGAATTGGAACGCGCTTTATATATTGGATGTATGTGATATCGTTATAATAGATAGATGATAGAGTAGATCAGAAGGATGCCCCGGCCCTGGCTCAGCTGCCATTGTGGTGGTCCCTGGGTCTCAGACCATGGTCCTCTGAATCTTCTGATTAGTAGGTCCGGCATGATGTCATCTCTGAATCCCCCGGAATGATGACCTCACCCTGGACCTACTAACCGGACGAGGCCTGGAGCACGAAGGACAAGATCTGGTGGTCGTGGATTACCAAAATGGCTGCTAAACTGAGGCCCGAGAATCTTTTTGGTCAAGTCTGATGACTTAATCACCGTTGTGGTAAGGACGACTGAAACAATAAATGTCCCAAATATAAGGGTAGATTGGATCGTGGCCGCCTCAGGACCCCGGTGTCACCGTCATGGCCGCCTCAGGACCCTGGTGTCACCGCTGCTTCTACCCCCCTATCGTGGTCATCTCAGGACCCTGGTGTCACCGCTGCTTCTACCCCCCTATCGTGGTCATCTCAGGACCCTGGTGTCACCGCTGCTTCTACCCCCCTATCGTGGTCATCTCAGGACCCTGGTGTCACCGCTGCTTCTACCCCCCTATCGTGGTCATCTCAGGACCCTGGTGTCACCGCTGCTTCTACCCCCCTATCGTGGTCATCTCAGGACCCTGGTGTCACCGCTGCTTCTACCCCCCTATCGTGGTCATCTCAGGACCCTGGTGTCACCGCTGCTTCTACCTCCCTATCGTGGTCATCTCAGGACCCTGGTGTCACTGCTGCTTCTACCCCCCTATCGTGGTCACCTCAGGACCCTGGTGTCACCGCTGCTTCTACCCCCCTATCGTGGTCATCTCAGGACCCTGGTGTCACCGCTGCTTCTACCCCCCTATCGTGGTCATCTCAGGACCCTGGTGTCACCGCTGCTTCTACCCCCCTATCGTGGTCATCTCAGGACCCTGGTGTCACCGCTGCTTCTACCCCCCTATCGTGGTCATCTCAGGACCCTGGTGTCACCGCTGCTTCTACCCCCCTATCGTGGTCATCTCAGGACCCTGGTGTCACCGCTGCTTCTACCCCCCTATCGTGGTCATCTCAGGACCCTGGTGTCACCGCTGCTTCTACCCCCCCTATCGTGGTCATCTCAGGACCCTGGTGTCACTGCTGCTTCTACCCCCCTATCGTGGTCACCTCAGGACCCCGGTGTCACCGCTGCTTCTACCTCCCTATAGCTACTGACGTGGATGACAAAGGTTCCAGGAAGAACTGAGACATTGCTAATGGATTTGCACTTATATTTTTCGCTCACTGGAGTAGAACTTGCATTTGGATATTAGATAGGACACACCAATAAATTGTCATGGCTGGGCTTGTCGGACATTTTTAGCCAATGGATTTTGTTAAATGTGTTGTCCACGCTTGTGCCAAACCCTCCAGAAAGTTCCACTAGTAAATGATATATTGAGTGGTGACGGATCCTAGAGGCAGAATATTGTTCTCGTGTCTATAAGCAATGCTGTACGGCTACACCGATGCCTCCACCCTGTGCCAGTCCTTACACTGGTTGTCCTTCCGCTACAGTGTTCAATATAAACTTATTATCCTCACTTACAAAGCCCTCCATGGCTCAGCACCATGCTGCAAAGTGCTGCAGAATATGTTGGCGCTATAGAAATATTATTATTATATATTATAGAGATGATCAGATGGATGTGTAGGATCCTGGTGCAGCAGCTACATTGGTAGTCATTGTGCAGAGCCTACTAATCAGAAGAAGCACCAGGAATCCAGCAGTTGGGTCTCCTTCAGAAATCCACAAATAGCACTTGCACTGTTGACAGTCTATGGGGACATTCACATGTCTGATTGACCGAATGGTCTGCAGAAAATATTGGACACTTGTCCGATTTTTACATCCGTGTGCAGTCTGATTGTCCGAATGAAGAAGGTGAAGAAATTGTTTTTTGTTTCTTTAATTTCTCCATGTCAGATGACGCCCGGACCACACTCTGATTAAACTCAAACTTTGATCAGAATAATCGAGCTGATCGGAAAAAAAAAATCGGACATCTCAGTGAGGCCTTAGGAGATTTCCAGACTCTGGTCCAGAGGCTATAGACCACCCTACCAATATGTCTACTGGCTCGGGGTCCTGATAATCTTTTCAATCGCTTCTATTCTGTTGTTCTACTTTAATAGTAAATAGGTTTTCTCATGCCTCCCACTTGTGCACTTGACCATCCCATCCCACCTCCTCCCCAACCTCACCACTACACTAATCCTATCCCTAACCCACCTCTTCAACCTATCACCAACTTCTGGTACCTTCACCTCTGCTTTCAAACATGCCACAATCACACCTATCCTCAAAAAGCCAACTCTCAACCCAACCGCTATGTCCAGCTATCGCCCCATATCCTGGATCTCCTCATACCTTACCAACCGCACATTTAGTGTTTCCTAATCCCATGCTACCTCCTCATCCCGCCCTCTCTCTGTTGGTGTCCCTCAAGACTCTGTCCTAGGGCCCCTTCTCTTACTCTATACCTTTGACCTGGGACAACTCCTAAAGTCCTATGGCTTCCAGTACCATCTATATGCTGACGATCCTCAGATCTGCCTGTCTGGCCCAGATGTCACCTCTCTGCTGTCCAGAATCCCAGAGTGTCTATCAGCCATATCCTCCTTCTCCTCTCGCTTCCTCAAGCTCAATGTGGACAAATCTGAACTAATTATCTTTCTCCATCTCGCATATCTTCCCTTCCTGATCTATCTATCACAATAAATGACATCACACTTTCCCCTGTCCCGGAAATCCGCTGCCTCGGAGTAACCCTTGATTCTGCCCTGTCCTTCAAACCGCACATCCAAGCTCTTTCCACCTCCTGTCGCCTCCAGCTCAAATATTTCCAGAATTCGTCCCTTCCTCCACCCTCAATCTACTAAAATGCTTGTGCATGCCCTAATCCTCTCCCGCCCCGACTACTGCAACATCCTCTATGGCCTCCCTGCTAACCCTCTCGCACCTTTCCAGTCCATCCTTTACTATGCTGCCCGACTAAGGCTATGTGCACACGTAGCAGAAAATTTCTGCTTAAAAACCCGACTCCCTTCCCAGAAACCGCACGTTTTTTTTCTGCGCGTTTTCAGCGCATTTTTTGCGCAAAAACGCGCATTTTTTATGCGTTTTTTTCCGCGCGGTTACAGATCCATAGAAATGGCCAGAAATGTGGAAAAATCAGCGAAATTAATGAGCATGCTGCGTTTTTTTTTTTACCGCGAAGCGTTTTTTTCGCGTTAAAAAACGCATCAATATGCACAAAAAGTAGAAATGAATGGGAAGCTTATTTTTAGAGTTTTTAAAGCGGATTTATTGGCAAATCCGCTAAAAAACGCTGCGTGTGCACACAGCCTAATTCATCTCTCTCCTTGCTACACTCCTGCTTCCCCTCTTTGCAAATCCCTCCACTGGCTCCCAGTTCCCTCAGCGTATCCAGTTTAAACTACTAAAACTGACCTACGAGGCCATCTATAACCTGTCTCCTCCCTATATCTCTGAACTAATCTCCCGATACCTTCCCTCACGTAATCTCCGGTCCTCCCAAGACCACCTCCTCTCCTCCACACGTATTCGCTCCTCACCCAACCGCCTCCAAGACTTCTCCTGAATAGCCCCCATCCTCTGGAATTCTGTGCCCCAACAAGTCCGGTTATCCACCACATTTGGATCCTTCAGACGAAACCTGAAAACCCACCTCTTCAAGAAAGCCTACAGCCGGCAATGACCCCACGGCCACCTCCAACACCATCGGAGCTACTGCAACCCCCGACCTACTGTCTCCTTCCCCACCATCCTGTAGATTCTCCCCTCTGTATCAGTCTGTGATTGTTAGATTGTTTACTGTGATATCTGTAATTTGTATGTAACCCCTTCTTATGTACAGCACCATGGAATCAATGGTGCTATATAAATAATAGTAATAAATGCCTCAATAACCCGCTGTCCCCCAGTCTGCACATGAGGCGCAGAGCGCGGTGGTCACACAGTCTAATGGTTCTTCTTTAGCTGAAGCCTCCTGACCTGCTTGAGAGAATTTATGACCTTCCATCTCACTTCCCCTTATGTCCAACTTCCCAATTTGTAGTTTTAAAAAAAAAAAATGGAAGAAAAGCCCAAGAATGTGACTGCCCAAGCGTCCATGGTTTATGGGTAAGAGAGGGGTAACCCCAATCGGTGCTCACCTCTGCGCTGTCTATGGCATTAACCTGCATAGGACATACCTCACCAATAATAATGGGGGCGTGAGATTGGGTGAGGACGGGAATACCGACCGGTCACTACAATCCTGCCATATCGCATGTATATCTGGGATCTGGCCACAGTGTGGGGTCTGAGATTTTTCTGCCTGATTTTATTATGTCCCCTGAAATGTTTGTTAGACGTCTCATCTCTATGTAAAAAACCAGAACAGGAAGGTGCACGTTCACACTTGGCGCAATACTCGCAGTAGCGTTACGTGGACGCATGAACGTCCCTGAGCGCTGCTCTGCCTGTAACCCCGACCAGTGGAGCCTCGCAGAAGACCTGAATCTGAGACCCCCTCACACGCTATCAGCCCACACAGGTCACATACCGGCAAGCCTACTTGGCAAATAACTTGCATGGATAATTCCCCCCAATGTCAGTTTTGGATGTAGGCCCTGATGTCAGATCTGTAACAAAGGATCCTGTGGCGTCTCGTCCGACCCCGCAAACCACTGTGCTCAGAGGTGTAAAAGCCACAAAAGTAAACGCGGCATCGAAATAGATTTATAAAACAATATTCTAAATACAAACAGTTTGTATCCAGAAATCTGAACTTTTGACAAGTTTCTTTTTTTTTTAGGATATTTGTGTGGGAGATTCTGTCCCATTTACATTTATACTAATCTACAAGCCCCAGCTTGTCTGCTGCATGTTACATCTGCATATTTATAAGCTCGGCTTTTTGACAAGGGGTCCTTTTTGTTTCCATTTAAAAAAAAAAAAAAAAAAGAAAAAGTAACTTCTAGCAATGAGAGGGTTAAGAATGTGCTGACTGCAGAATGAAAACTACAACTCCCAGTGCTCCTTGCAGCCAGCTTGCATTGGGAGCAGCCCTCTGTCTGTGCTGCAAGAAGTAAACAAACTCTTGTGTGGCTGTCAGTGCAGGGTGGCAGCTCGCAGCCCTTGTCCCCCGCTGCTGCTCAGCCCACAGTTCCCCTTTTTTCCCCTATTTCTCCTTCTTTCCACCCTGCGGAACATTCCTTTCTGCAGGATCAGCTGCCATTCCGCCTTCTCCTCTTTATTCTGCACTGAACCCTCCTCAGGCTCCTCTGCCCTATTCAGGCCTCGCTCTGCTGCAAAAACTTCCTGGGCCCTTTAAAATCTCATTAATTTCACGCAAACAGCATTTAGACTTTTTTGGATTGGAGATATTTTTGGAACTTTTTATAATTTATTTGCAAATAATATAGCGGATTTTATTTTTATTTTTTTGCATTTGAAATTGACATTTTTGGAGGCTGCAAACTGCATTATGGACTGCGTCCGAATGCTAAATATTCAGAGGCTCTTAGATGCTGCCGAATATCTGGACAGGAGGGAGAGAGGTAAAGATGTCGTCTGTCTTTATTTGAAAAGAAATGTTCATGGGTTTTTTTTGTGGTCTTTGCATTTCTGCGTTGCATTGTGGGAGATGTAGTATGCATGCAGAGAAAAGATGGGGTCTCTTGTTGTTTTGATGTGTGATCCCCACCCATCTGTGTGGAGTGAATGTGCCCCAAGTGTTGGACATGTCCCCCCACAGGGGTAACTTGTGAAATGCTATGAATATGTGTGAATAAGTAGCGGGGGGGGGGTTCTGTGACTTGTGTGTTGGGTGTAAAGTGACGCCCCAGGTGGCACGGCGCTGGGCTCGTGCACAGATCACTATGCGGTGACTCAGTTTGTGAAGGGTGGATGGTACAGAGTTCTGATTGTGAAGTTGTAGGTGACGGATACAAAGTATTCACGCCTGGTGACTGGGAAAACATTAATAATGTAACTTTCTGTATACTTTATAAAAGTGCAACAATGTATCTCATTTACAGTCAGACTTAGCCCTAATTGTGCAAGTTCTCCCACTTATTTTCCACCATAATTTGCTAAATCTTGTGATTTTCTGGATTTCTTTTCTCATTGTGACTCTCATGGTTGGGGTCGACCTATGATGTCCATTACTGGCGTTCCTCACCTTTATCAGTGGGAAAACTTGCACAATTTAATACTTTTTTTCCCCACTGTCTATAGAAGATGATCTATACATAGATATTCCGATAATCCATAAATATCTTTCCTACTGATTATTTTTTTTTGTGGGCCCTTTGATGGAGTCGACTGGCTATAATAGGTATTGTCCAGCTTTCCCAGAATTTATTGATAACGGGAAAACAAATGGGGGAACTACAAGTCCCAGCAGCACAGATTCTTACTCCTGATTTTTATGCCTGCAGAGTGTGAACATGGCTACGCCTCCAGCTTCCCGTCTGGCGACAGCTCAGATCTTCACAGGCTAAAAGCAAGAAGACTAAAATCCAAGAGGTGTAGTAGTAGTGGAAGCGGTAATCTAGGAAGCGGCACAAACAGGTAAGAACTGATCTGACGTGTAATACAGAATGGGGGCTCACACATATTAAAGAGGCGCCCCAAAGTCCCATTGGTAGAAGTTCTGCTCGACTTCTGGGGTCACTATGTCGCTCTCGCAGGGGTGTCACTTGTCCCCCTGCCTAGTTGTGTAAATGAATCTACATTTCAGTTCACACAAGTCCGACGTTGTTCTCTTTCTTGGGCAATTACTGGCTCCACATCACATTTACCCCAGTCCTATTAGATTCCAAATGTTACTGGAAACCATCAGCAAGCTGATGGATAGATCCTCGGCATCAAATGACGGTACAACACCTGGAGTAAAGACGATCCTTCCCAGGATACAAGGATCTAGGCAGACAGTGATTCGCTGGAAATAAAATCCAAAAAGCATGAAAGAAAAGAAGAGTCCACACAGCAATATGGAGTCACATACTAATATCCTGCAGGATGTACACGGCCCCGTCCTAAAAGGCGGAGGGAGCACAGGTGTATGTACTGATGGAAAACTACTCTCACTCCCATCATATGTGTATTATAAATGCACACAGCATCAATCACACATCTCCCTGTAGTGCAGCTCACAGCCTATTGGAAACACAGGTACTATAGTATCAGGTGGCTGCCCAGCATTATATGAGCACACCCCACAGGGACGGACCCCAGTCCCCCCCCACCTCCACTACAGACCCCGACAGCAACCTGCAAAGATGAAAAATATAAGCTCACAACCAACGTTCCCAATCCTGATTGTCCAGCGAGACCCTAAGATCAAAAGCAATTCACTCCACAGTAAAGACCAGGAGCCGGTATTAGAAAATAAGGATTCATTTTATGTGATGTTTTCAGACTCTGTGAAACCGCAGAAAATTAGCTCTAAATCTTCAAAATGGCAAACGCAGCTCTGGAGTATAATACAGGGTGTAACTCAGGATCAGTAATGTAATGTACACAGTGACTGCACCAGCAGAATGGTGAGTGCAGCTCTGGAGTATAATACAGGGTGTAACTCAGGATCAGTTATGTAATGTATGTACACAGTGACTGCACCAGCAGAATAGTGAGTGCAGCTCTGGAGTATAATACAGGATGTAACTCAGGATCAGTAATGTAATGTATGTACACAGTGACTGCTCCAGCAGAATAGTGAGTGCAGCTCTGGGGTATAATACAGGATGTAACTCAGGATCAGTAATGTAATGTATGTACACAGTGACTGCACCAGCAGAATAGTGAGTGCAGCTCTGGAGTATAATACAGGATGTAACTCAGGATCAGTAATGTAATGTATGTACACAGTGACTGCACCAACAGAATAGTGAGTGCAGCTCTGGAGTATAATACAGGATGTAACTCAGGATCAGTAATGTAATGTATGTACACAGTGACTGCACCAGCAGAATAGTGAGTGCAGCTCTGGGGTATAATACAGGATGTAACTCAGGATCAGTAATGTATGTACACTGACTGCACCAGCAGAATAGTGAGTGCAGCTCTGGGGTATAATACAGGAAGTAACTCAGGATAAGTAATGTAATGTATGTACACAGTGACTGCACCAGCAGAATAGTGACTGCAGCTCTGTTCAGCTGGTGATTGTGGGTGTGTTCGCAGCTGATCCTGCTGTGTGCTCCTGAGCGCTGAGAACCAACACCTCTCCACCTGGGGACCTGCTCTCTCTCCTACCCAGGGAGGGAGTGGGTTTCCTGGGATGAGCGAAGGAGCCAAGTCCCAAGCTTCTGTTTCCCGGTCCAGGCCGGCGGTGAGCAGAAGAAACCAGCAACCGGCCTGCACATCAGAGGACTCGGGGGTGAGATGCTCCACCAGGAGTCGCAGCAATGTGGCTCCTACTCCCCCCAGGTCTGCAGAGACCCAGAGAAGCCGTAAGGCTTCCAACATGGGGGAGAAACCTACTAGCAGCGTGAAAGATGGCGGTCCTTCCGGAGGAAAGCTGAGTGCTCACGGAGGTAAGGCCGAACTCGCTGAGGAAAGTTGGGGGCTGCAGAAACCAAAGGAGTCTGTGTCCACCTATGCCTCCCGGGTCATGAGCCACCTCCGTGAGTATGAAGAGGCGAGTAAGACCATCAGGAGGCTCCGGGAGGAGCTGCGCTGCACAAGCGCCAAAGCTGCAGGTTCCTCCAGACCCAGGAAACCCAACTCCAAGCGGAGGTAAAGCAACTAAAGCTGGATATTAATGAGCTAGAGGTGAGGAAAGCGTTCCTAAGAGAGAAGAGTGGACCATTTAAAGAAAAACTGATTAATGAGGACAGATTCAGAGAAATGGCTGATAACAGAGAGCAAAGGCAGATGGTGCTGCAGCCTGTGAGCCAGGTGGATGATGATGATGATGAGGAGGATGATGACCAGCAGAAAGCCCCACCTGGCAGCCTGCAAAGTAACCCACAGGCCACGTGCAGCGAGCTCCCTGCTGGACAGGCGACATTGGCATCTGGTCGCAGATCTGCTGGCTCTGGGGAGGACAGTGACAACAGCGGCCAGGGAGGGGCACTAATGGTGGAGATCAAGCTCCTGGAGTCCCCAGTGTGCTTTCAGAACTTCCATCTTGGTGATGATTTACCAGAGGAGGCACCTGGGGGCCAGAAGAAAAAGGTAAAGAAAAACAAGCCAAAGCTCCAGGAAGCGGTGAGTTTTGTATATTCCCCCCTCCCTGTACCCCCTGAGTCAGCTGCAGGGTCAGCACGCTGTATAAGCCCTGTTGCCCAGCCCGGGTTCTGCTGTGGATCCGGTGCAAAGGCGCGGGGAGAGTACAGAGCACGGTAGTGAGGCGCAGAGCTCCGTCTCTGCTTGTAGTAGCAGGGACGTAGCAGCAGGTGCATCAGACGAGAGGCTGGACAGTGAGGGCGGCCCGGCGGCGGGTATACGGTTAGGCCACGAGACTGGTGTGCTCCTCAGTGGGAGGGGGGAGTGGCCCAGTGTCGGGGGCAGCTTCGGTTGCCTCGGTGCCCCTGAATGCTGTTGCCGCTGATCACTTAGTTGAGAAGCAGCTGCAGTGTGAGGGGGCTGTTGGGGCTGGGCGTTCCGATCCTCCCAAGATCCTGTTCTGCGTTGGCGCTGCTGGTCAGCAAGATCCTGATGTAAAGGATCAGCGGCACCTCACAGCGGCGCCTAATGAAGCAAAGAAACTTACCAACTGATGATGCGGAGGGCACCCGTAAGTTCAGGGCTGAGATCACCTCCAGTTCTGTGGAGGAGACTGAGCCCCTTGTGCCCCTTGTGCCTGATGATGTGGAAGTAAAATTCCGCCACCTGTTGTCACTGGTCCAGCAGGAGAGAATGTGGTGGGAGGTGTGGATGAGGAAATTTCTTTGTCTAGTGGTGTGGTTGCTGGTTTGGTGGAGAGTGAGGGTGTTATGGAGGTGGGTAATGGTGATACTGTTGGTGTTGATGTGGTCCCTGGTCCGGTTGCCCCACCAGTGATGGCAGTACCCGTTATTAGTTATGCCGTTGTCACCTCCGGGGGAAATGGGGCGCCGTCCTCGTCTCCGGGCTCTGGGGACGGCATGTTGAAGCGGCGTCTCCTGGAGGCTCTAAAGAAGGGGAAGAGATCACTAATGGTAGAGGGTCGAGAAGTTGATTTATCCTTCTGGATAGCGAGGCATGGCCTCGGGGCCTTCCGAGAGCAAAATGGAGGAAATACAGTGTGGTCCCTTCCGACAGCCGGGCCAGGTATTGTGCGTAGGAATGGGGCAGTGATGTGTGTCCTCCAAGGTCTAAGGTTGTGGAGCTCCTGCTGAAGATAGGCTTCAAGGCTATTGACATCTACGCCTTGATACATCCCTATTCCATGCCTGAGATTGGTGTCAGCTTTGTTCGGCCAGAGGGGCTTGAGCTCATCTGGTCGAATTATGAGTTGGCAAAAAATGAGCCCGACTGGCGAGACTTTGCCATCCAGGCGGTGTCTCGCCAAAATCAAGTCAAGAAAGTGACCGTGATGACTTGTAACGAGTCGCTTTCTTGTTATGACAGCATGACGTGGCTTGGCAGATATGGAGAAGTGGTGGAAATGCCAAAGAAAAACCGCGATGAGTATGGTATCTGGTCAGGGGCCTGGACGTTTATGGTAAAACTTAAGCGTTCAGGTGGTACGGTTGCCCACATTCCATCATCTGCCTTCCTGGGTAGGGATCGTATCCAGGTCTTCTACTAGGGGCAACCGAAGCTCTGTGACAAGTGCGGTGACCCCACACCCTTCAGTGCAAACTGCACTGTGCAGAAATGTGCATTGTGTGGGGATATCGGCCATCTTGCTGCATCTTGTGTGGAGATTAGGTGCCACCTGTGTGGTGACTTAGGTCAACCATTCAGCCGTTGTCCTTGCTCCTTCACTAATGCAGTCGTGACCCTGGTAGGAGAAAGCCGTGAGGCTCATTCTGCTGGGGAGGGGCCTAGCAGGGGTGAGGGAGCTGAGGGGCCAAGGAGGAAAAGCAATAAAAAGACGCCTGCCCAGCTGAGGCATCTAGACAAGCGCAGACAGGAGAGGGAGCTGGGCGAGCCCCGGGCTACTGAGGCGACCCCTGTCCTGGATGCCAGTCTTGCTGCTGAGGCCCCGATGGATGATGAGTTGGATGAGGAGGTCAGGAGGATCCACAGGGAGGAAACTCCCACTGCCTCCAAATCTTCCCATTATGAAAGTATGGATGAGGATAATAGGCAGTGGCTAGAGAACAAGCGGAAGCTCGGCACCAAAAAGAAGAGAAAGAAGGGAGATAAAAGATCTTCTCCTTTGACCAAGGTACCTAAGGAAGGAAAAACTGAATCCCCTCTGGTGTTTCTAACCAGTTCCAAGCCCTTGAGAACATCTCTTCCTCTGAGGAGGAAGCTGAGGGTGAGGTTCCGGCTTTGGCGGAGCTTACAGGGGGTGCCGAGTCTCCTTCTTCTGGGAATATAAGGTCCCTGGAGGGAGGGACTGGCCTAGAGTCCAGAGACGAGGACGACAAAAAGAAAAAACATGTGGGAATGGACACCTCTGTGTCGTTAAAGAGGGGGAAGGATTCCTCCTCTGAGGTAGAGGATAAGGGGAGTGGGAAGAAGAAAGCCATCTAACTCAATCACCAATGATGGCGGTACCCACTCCATTGACGCTGGCGTCCATTAATGTCGCCAGCATAAAGTCAAATACAGCTAGATTTGCGGCCTTTGATTTTCTCAGCTGTGTTGAAGCTGACATTTTCTTTTTTGCAAGAGACCAGACTGCGAAACATGGCAGACGTGTTTAAAGCCAAGAGGGAGTGGAGACTTGGGAACTCCTATTGGTCTCTTGCGGCCGAGCTGTATAGCGGAGTGGCGGTCCTTTTTACCATACCGGTGGAATGCCGACGGGTTATTGCGTTAGAAATGGGGAGGTGCCTGATCTTAGATGTCCTCATGAAGGGACAAGAGCTCCGGGTTAACATCTATGGTCCCCAATCTAAATGGGACCGGAAGTGTCTCTTTATGAGGATCAAGCCCTACCTTTTTACAAGTCGGCAGGTTGTCTTTGGAGGGAACTTCAATACTGTCACAAGGCCCCGAGATAGAGGAGGTTCCAGAGATAAGCTGACTTATGATAGCGTCGCCCTTAATTATATAGCTAGTGAGGCTCGCCTGGTGGATGTCTACATTCGGCACACCCCAGGCCACGAGGGGTTCACCTATCCTAGAGGTAACTAAGTCCAGAATAGATAGCTTCCTCCTTTAAATAAAACCTGTCTCTTCAGCAGTGTCTGTTGTTGAGGTGGAGTTCTCCGACCACTGTTTAATTTTGTTTTCTCTGAATGTTACAGAGACCCTCTGGATGGGAAGAGGCTTTTGGAGGCTCAATTCGTCTCTCTTGGAAGAAGCGGATATAAGACAGTCCTTTGAGGATTTTCTTCAGAGCCAGGTACCCTTACTGGATCTTTGTAGTAGTAAGTCAGAATGGTGGGAGATGTTCAAGAAAAGGGTGGCGAGATTCTTCCGCCAGCTCTCGAGCCTCAGGAGTCTGAACAGGTACCGCCTGTATCAGGGTCTGAGGAGGAAACTTGAGCATCTTGTCTCAACTGGAGGTAGCCGCGAGATCTCCAGAGTGAAATCTTTGCTCATGAGGTGTCAGTACGATAGACACGCATCTTTGTTTTTTGAGAGGGATTACGGGAAGTACCGCTCGCCCGACCCTTACAGAAACTGCAAGATGTCAGTGAATAGTAAAGTTGTTACATGACTGGTCGACACTACGGGGTCCCTGAGGCGATCCAGATCAGGGATCCTGGAGGTTGTCAGATCCTTCTACTCGCACCTCTTGGGGAAGAGGGATCTTGATTGGGATAAGATGTCGGCTTTTCTGACTGAAGCCGTTCCCGAACCAGGGGTAGACCCCTCTCTTGAGGTTTTGACAGAGATGATCAGGGAAGAGGAAGTTAAGTTGGCGATTGAAGGGCTTGCCCAAAAAAAATCGCCCGGTCCAGATGGCTGAACATCTGAGTTTTATAAGACCTTTAAGGACACTTTGGTTCCCCTCTTGACTGAGGTATTCAATGAGTGTCTTTCCTCGGGCACTCTGCCAAAGTCATTGAGGAGGTCTGCCCTGATCATCTTGTCAAATGGTAAGGACCCATCGTGCATTGAGAATTGGCGTCCCTTAGCGCTTCTCAATGCAGACAGGAAGGTTCTGGCAAAGGTGCTGTTTAATCGGCTGGTGAAATTTGCACCCCAACTCCTTTCGGAGGCCCAGCATTGCTCTGTTCCAGGTCGCAGCACATTTAGTGCTGTGCTGGGTGTCCGGGAGGCGGTGGAGCAGGGTAGGGCTGGTCACTGGAATGGGTACATGCTGTCACTGGACCAGGCAAAAGCGTTTGATCGGGTTAATCACGAGTACCTCTGGTTTGTCCTTCTGAGATATGGCCTGCCGGGGAGGTTTGTTGATTGGCTTAAAACCTTGTATGGTGGGGCAGAGAGTTTCCCTCTTGTGAACTGTTGGATTGGCAGCTCTTTTGAGGTTGGATCTGGTGTTCGCCAGGGTTGTCCCTTGGGCCCGCTGCTGTACGTGTTCGCGATTGACCCACTTCTTAGGCGGGTGGACCGTTGGCCGGGATCGGGATGGACCGGGCTGCACCAGAAGCCACTCTGAGGGTGGTGGTGTATGCCGATGATGTCACTGTTTTTGTTTCTTCTCAAGAGGAGGCAGGGTGGCTGATGTTTAGAGGTAGATCGCTACTCGGAGGCATCCGGGTCCAAGATCAACCGGGATAAGTGTAAGAGTCTCTGGCTGGGAGGAGGAGATCCTGGTTTTGATCTCCCGGACACCCTTCTAGGACCCAAAGTCTCTGCAAAAGTCCTTGGCATCGAATGTGGCCAGGGGGATTACCCCAAACAAAATTGGGACAGCAGGCTGGAGATCGCCACTCAGAAGGTGAACCAATGGAAGGGTTGGTCTTTGACCCTCAGGGAAAGGGTAAACCTGATCAAAACTTACCTGCTCCCTTTACTGATTTATCTGGGCAGTGTGTGCATCTTGCCAGAGTCTCTCTGGACTCGGATCTACAGTTTGTTCTTCAAACTATTATGAGAGAATAGACTGAACCTGATCAAGAGGGAGGTTACTTACCGTACGAGGAGACTAGGAGGGTTTGTTATGGTCAACCCTGTGGTATTCCTTGTGGATACCTTCATTAAGATAAATATTGCAAACCTCTGGAAAGAGAGGGCTCCTCCGTGGGTATTCTCCTGTAGGGGATGGTTTCAGCCTTTCTTCCAGGAATGGGAGACAGGAGGGCAAATGAAGGATCTTCGCACACCGCATGGACATCTTCCGGCTTACGCTACCTTGGTTCTGAAGGTAATTCGCCGGTGGTGTCTGGGAATGTGGGAGATTAGGACTCTGCCAAGTAAACTCCTTGACAATAGGTTTCTGTTAACCCATTTCCAGAGGCCTCTGGTGCTCAGGGATTGCCTGAGTCAGGATCTTGGAGTGAGTTTGCATCTTTTGAATTCTATCAGGATCCCCTCGAAGTTTTGGGACTTGGCTTGGCGCTGCTTCCATGGGAAACTGTGCGTGAGGGACAATCTGGAGTGTAGGAGCTCTGAGGACAGGAACTCTCCTCGGGAGCATTGTGGTACTGTGCTGGAAAGCATGGACCATTTCCTGCTTCATTGTCCCTTCAACACAGAGGTGTACAACAGGGTGGGTGCCTCCATTGGCTGGTCTCGGCTGGCCGGTCTCTCCTATGCGGAGTGGGCCTATGGAGCATTTGGAGACCTTGGTGGGCCGGGACCGCTGCACCTCATTTCTAGTTAGCGCAGTGGTTATCACACGTGGAACTCACGGTGCTTAGTATCGACGCAACGGAAAATCCTCCCAGTGGACGATGTGTTTAGGACCATACTCTGTGACCTGGTGAAGGTGCGCTCTCTGGAGTATGGGAGACTGGGCACACGTAGGGCCATTCTCCTCTGGAGGGGCTTTTCTTTTAGTGTGCCCTAGTCTGGTCATCTCCTTTCTTGGTGGTGGGCTGCCGCTGACACTGTAGATTTTTGTTTTGTGATCGGTATACAGTGATGTAGGGCTGCAGGCGCCGAACTTGGGCTTTGTGATTTGTGGGTGTTGTAGTGTTTGTTTCTGTATATATTGTATATAGGGATATAGATTTGGGTGTAGGTGTTTGGTTGGGAGGTGGGTTTATCTTGTGAGACTATGGGACGCTGGGGTGTTTGGGGAATCACTGGCACAGCCTGATCTGGCCTATGGACGTTGGACATGGACTGAGGCATGAGACGCAGGACCAGCTCTCAGGTCAGTGCGGGGGTTGGGAGTGGCGGGCTTCAGTGTGGGGTGTTTAGTTTAGTCCTGTATATATTTGTATAGTTTGGTTAATATATATATATATATATATATATATATATATATATATATATATATATATATATATATATATATATATATATATATATATAAATGCTTTGTATATATTTGTCGGCCTTTGTTTATTTTATTGTTTGTTATTAGTTTGTTTGGTGACCGCACCGGAAGGTGTAAGTTATTATTAGTTATTATTCTGTATATATGTATAATATGTGCGAGAGGAGGGAATGAGCGGCGGGACCAGTGTTCAGTATACGGATTATTGTCTGGCTGATATTCCTGTTATTATTGTTGTTATGTTTTTCATTTTTATAATAAAAGATGTACAGGATGTAACTCAGGATCAGTAATTTAATGTATGTACACAGTGACTGCACCAGCAGAATAGTGAGTGCAGCTCTGGGGTATAATACAGGATGTAACACAGGATCAGTAATGTATGTACACAGTGACTGTACCAGCCGAATAGTGAGTGCAGCTCAGGAGTATAATACAGGATGTAACTCAGGATCAGTAATGTAATGTATGTACACAGTGACTGTACCAGCAGAATAGTGAGTGCAGCTCTGGGGTATAATACAGGATGTAACTCAGGATCAGTAATGTAATGTATGTACACAGTGACTGCACCAGCAGAAAAGTGAGTGCAGCTCTGGGGTATAATACAGGAGGTAACTCAGGATCAGTAATGTATGTACACAATGACTGCACCAGCAGAATAGTGAGTGCAGCTCTGGGGTATAATACAGGAGGTAACTCAGGATCAGTAATGCATGTACACAGTGACCGCACCAGCAGAATAGTGAGTGCAGCTCTAGAGAATATGTAAGCGGTGCCCTAATGCAGAATAGTGAGTGCAGCTCTGGGGTATAATACAGGATGTAACTCAGGATCAGTAATGTATGTACACAGTGACTGCACCAGCAGAATAGTGAGTGCAGCTCTGGAGTATAATACAGGATGTAACTCAGGATCAGTAATGTATATACACAGTGACTGCACCAGCAGAATAGTGAGTGCAGCTCTGGAGTATAATACAGGATCAGTAATGTAAGTACACTGTGACTGCACCAGCAGAATAGTGAGTGCAGCTCTGTTGTATAATACAGGATGTAACTCAGGATCAGTAATGTATGTACACAGTGACTGTACCAGCCGAATAGTGAGTGCAGCTCTGGAGTATAATACAGGATGTAACTCAGGATCAGTAATGTAATGTATGTACACAGTGACTGTACCAGCAGAATAGTGAGTGCAGCTCTGGGGTATAATACAGGATGTAACTCAGGATCAGTAATGTAATGTATGTACACAGTGACTGCACCAGCAGAAAAGTGAGTGCAGCTCTGGGGTATAATACAGGAGGTAACTCAGGATCAGTAATGTATGTACACAATGACTGCACCAGCAGAATAGTGAGTGCAGCTCTGGGGTATAATACAGGAGGTAACTCAGGATCAGTAATGCATGTACACAGTGACCGCACCAGCAGAATAGTGAGTGCAGCTCTAGAGAATATGTAAGCGGTGCCCTAATGCAGAATAGTGAGTGCAGCTCTGGGGTATAATACAGGATGTAACTCAGGATCAGTAATGTATGTACACAGTGACTGCACCAGCAGAATAGTGAGTGCAGCTCTGGAGTATAATACAGGATGTAACTCAGGATCAGTAATGTATATAAACAGTGACTGCACCAGCAGAATAGTGAGTGCAGCTCTGGAGTATAATACAGGATCAGTAATGTATGTACACAGTGACTGCACCAGCAGAATAGTGAGTGCAGCTCTGGAGTATAATACAGGATGTAACTCAGGATCAGTAATGTATATACACAGTGACTGCACCAGCAGAATAGTGAGTGCAGCTCTGGAGTATAATACAGGATCAGTAATGTAAGTACACAGTGACTGCACCAGCAGAATAGTGAGTGCAGCTCTGTTGTATAATACAGGATGTAACTCAGGATCAATAATGTAATGTATGTACACAGTGACTGCACCAGCAGAATAGTGAGTGCAGCTCTGGAGTATAATACAGGATGTAACTCAGGATCAGTAATGTATGTACACGGTGACTGCACCAGCAGAATAGTGAGTGCAGCTCTAGAGAATATGTAAGCGGTGCCCTAATGTACAAGGACCTGCCTCTATGTAAAAGCTGCAGTTTTCTGCAGCACTATTCAGGTTTCCTGTTTTTCTGTTTCTCAGCGTGACTCTATACGGCATGCCCGGCAGGAAATGACATCAGCGACCACTAAAATGTAAGCGTGGACAATGCTGGGTATTTTTTTCCTGGCAGATTTGGCCATTATTTCTGGATATGAACATTGTATCTGCAGTTCTTTAAAGCAAGGATTTCCTGCTCTTATTCGGGGTCTTTTTAAGACTCTTGAATCGATGGAAAAGAACACTATTTGGGAAGATGGGCTCCAGTATTTGAGGAATCCAATACGAATGGCAGAATTTATCATTTAACTTTCATAAGTTTGGGAGACGCACAGTCGCCCTGGTGGGGTCAGGAGCCATAAATGACACACTCGGCTCTGCTGTATCTGCCTCCAGCCTCCGGTTCCCTTTGCAGCAGGAGGGTTAAAAGTGGAGTAAAGTGATTCCAGATGGGAGATAATCTGTATCTACATGCAGCCCAGAAAAACACAAGCCCCTGGTCATCTAGATTTTCCACTCAGCGTTTTTTTGGCTCCTCCATCTTGGGCTGTGTGACCTCATGATACCCCAGTCCCATTACAGGGAGGGGGCCCCGTCCTGCAGGTTTATGACCCCGGAGGGGATCCGCGCTGTCATCCGCCTGCTGTGATATTTGGGGCCGGGATACTGTACGAGGCAGAACATGAGCTTTATGTGTCTGGCACTAAGCGGCTTACATGTTCTCGGGTCGGTTCCTGTTATTCTGCTTCTTCTAACCTCACATGAACTCTGTAACATACAAGATGTCCTGAGACACCGGGAGACCACTCCAAGAGCAAGGGGCTGGCTGTATCTAAGCCACTCGTGTGATACTGTCTGCTATATCTAAGCTGCTCATGTGTGATACTGTCTGCTGTATCTAAGCCACTCATGTATGATACTGTCTGCTATATCTAAGCTGCTCGTGTGATACTGTCTGCTGCATCTAAGCCCCTCATGTGTGATGCTGTCTGCTGTATCTAAGCCCCTCATGTGTGATACTGTCTGCTGTATCTAAGCCACTCATGTATGATACTGTCTGCTATATCTAAGCTGCTCGTGTGATACTGTCTGCTGCATCCAAGCCCCTCATGTGTGATGCTGCATCCAAGCCCCTCATGTGTGGTGCTGCCTGCTGCATCTAAGCCCCTCGTTTGATGCTGTCTGCTGTATCTAAGCCCCTCATGTGATGCTGTCTGGTGCATCTAAGCCCCTCATGTGTGATACCGTCTGCTGCATCTAAGCCACTCATGTATGATACTGTCTGTTGCATCTAAGCCCCTCGTGATACTGTCTGTTGCATCTAAGCCCCTCGTGTGATGCTGTCTGCTGCATCTAAGCCCCTCATGTGTGATACCGTCTGCTGCATCTAAGCCACTCTTGTATGATACCGCCTGCTGCATCTAAGACCCTCATGTGATACTGCCTGCTGCATCTAAGCTCCTCATGTGTGATACTGTCTGCTGCATCTAAGCCCCTTGTGATACTGCCTGCTGCATCTAATCCCCTCATGTGTGATTCTGTCTGCTGCATCTAAGCCGTCATGTGTGATACCTGCTGTTAATTGGTTATTTCTAATCCCATTATGTGTGATACCAGGTTCTGAGCTTTATATCTTAGCTATAAGACTGTTATTGGTGATGCTCTCTGCTGAGCTGTGTATCTAAGCCCATTGTCACATATACCTGTCCTGTGAGACATGATCCGCAGGTCGGTAACTGAATCAACAAGACAAAAGGGGAACCCCGGGGAAACAGTTACAACGGTGGGCCCTGCAATAGGGAACGGGGACATGGAGACCTCCTGCACTCCCCTGAGGCAGTGTCCCTGAACACTCCTAACGTTTCCTATACAGGCTCCTCACCTGTCACCGACCAGGATACCTGAATCCCTCACTATCCCTGCACAAATCCCTTACTGGGGAACTGGTTAGTGCAGACACTGGTCCCACCGCTGCACTAATACACATGAAGGAAAAAGGGGAAAACACCAAAACACTTATCTTTCTCTGCTGCAGTCACCAGATTGCAGCACCAGATCAGCTTTCAGCAGTGGCTCCACACCTCAGAGCCAGCTGCTACTTTCTCTGCTGCAGTCACCAGGCAGCAGAATTCATCACCCGATTAACTTTCAGCAGTGGCTCCACACCTCAGAGCCAGCTGCTACCTTCACCATCTATCTCTGCTGCAGACACCGGGCAGGCAGAGTTCAGCACCAGTTTCAGGGGTGGCTCAACACCTCAGAGCCAGCTGCTCACTTCACCATGGTTGGAGTCCAAAAAGGACCTGCTATCTCCCAACCCCAGCTGATACACCATGTGACCTTATATAGCAAAGGAGGAGTGGTCACATCAGCAGGGAAAACAACAGACATGTAATAACACCTGTAGCCACCGGGGGCAAAAAAAACATATTAAGTCCCCAAAGGCCTGAAAGGAAAAAAAAAGGTTTAAATGAGGGAATTCAGAATCTGACACCAATCCAAAGATTGGACTGTGACACCCATTATGTGTGATCCTGCTGGTTAAACAGTTACATCTAAGCTTTTCATGTATGATACATTCTCCGAGAGCTGCACAGCACTACAACCCCCATCATTGCTTGTTACTGATATGATTTCTTTCTCTTTCTTCAGATCGACGCACAACGAGCTGGAGAAGAATCGGTGAGTCGTCTGCTTGATACATAATGGCTGACACTGCAGCACGTGGGATTTGTCACTCAGGAGTCGGGGAAAGCTGGGTGACAGCCGGCGGGGGCAGTGCTGTCAGTGATAGCCCAGATCCAGAGGAGGATGAGGGTTAATGTGAGAAACCCTGAGAATGCAGGGACTGTATGACGAGGCTGGGGTCTGCATGGGGGAGTGAGGACTCAGGAATGTGGGAGGCTGGGGGGACACAAGGTTAGGACGGGGTCACAGGATTTATTACACGTTGTCCCTGCGTCCGATGATTTATTAGGGTTCGATCTACACTAATAAACGGTTTATAATCACCGAGGGGGGAGTTAGATCAGGCGACCCCCCCCCCCCCCCCATAAAATATATATGAGGCGACCTCCCCAGTCTAAAACTTTCATATATGAGGCGACCCCCTTCCCATAGCTTACATATATCACCACTGGGGAGGGAGGGTTTGGATAAGATCTGACAACCCCCTCCCCATAACTTGCATATGAGGCGACCCAAAGCCCAAAACTTACATATATATGAAGTCACCCCTTCTCCGTAGGGGGTTATTACAAGATCAGGTGACCCCCTCCAAATAACTTGCATATATGAGGCGAACCAAAGCCCAAAACTTACATATACGTGGCCCTCGCCCCATATATGAAGTCACCCCTTCTCCGTAGGGGGAGTTATTACAAGATCAGGTGACCCCCTCCAAATAACTTGCATATATGAGGCGACCCCCCCCCCCCCTCCCCATTACGTGCATATATGAGGTGACTCCCTCCCCATAACTTACCTATATCACTCTGGGTGGGGAGGGAAGTTATTATTATAGCGCCATTCATTCCATGGCGCTTTACATGTGAGGAGGGGTATACATAATACATACAAGTACAGTAATCTTACACAATACAAGTCACGACTGGTCCAGGAGGAGAGAGGACCCTGCCCGCGAGGGCTCACAATCTACAAGGGATGGGTGAGAATACAGTAGGCGAGGGTAGAGCTGGTCGTGCAGCGGTTTGGTGGATCGGTGTTTACTGCAGGTTGTAGGCTTGTCGGAAGAGGTCGGTCTTCGGGTTCCTTTTGAAGGTTTCCATGGTAGGCAAGAGTCTGATATGTTGTGGCAGAGAGTTCCAGAGTAGGGGGGATGCGCGGGAGAAATCTTGTATGCGATTGTGGGAAGAGGAGATAAGAGGGAAGTACAGAAGGAGATCTTGTGAGGATCGGAGGTTTTGTGCAGGTAAGTAACGGGAGACGAGGTCACAGATGTATGGAGGACTCAGGTTGTGGATGGCTTTGTATGTCATGGTTAGGGTTTTATACTGGAGTCTCTGGGTAATGGGGAGCCAGTGAAGGGATTGACAGAGGGGAGAGGCCGGGGAATAGCGGGGGAGACAGGTGGATTAGTCGGGCAGCAGAGTTTAGGTTAGATTGGAAGGGTGCGAGAGTGTTAGAGGGGTGGCCACAGAGAAGGAGGTTGCAGTAGTCAAGGTTGGAGATGATGAGGGCATGGACTAGGGTTTTTGCAGTTTCTAGGTTAAGGAATGTACGGATCCAGGAAATATTTTTGAGTTAGTCGGCAGGAAGTGGAGAGGGCTTGGATGTGTTTTGTGGTTTCATCTTATTATAAGACGAGGCAACCCCCCCCCCCCATGACTCATATTTATCAATCTGCGAAATATATACATTTTTTGTTTTCTCTAAAATTTTTGTAACATACAATCAACCACTAAATAATGGGCAGTAATACTATATGGGGAGGGTGGCAATGAGACTGGAGGTGTGTGGCGCCTCACAACTCGCTCTATGGGGGAGCTGTGAATAAACACAATGACCAATAGACAAAGAAGGGATGATGATGATGATAACGGAGTACAGTGTTGCATTTATGTTGCCGTATTCACCATTCACAACCCTAGGAAAGCTGGGCAGCCATGGTGGTCATATTGGTTGTTTCCTACTTGCCGAATGGCAAACCTGTCTCGTTGACCATCCTCGTGGGGCTGTAATGGCGGTCTTGTCGGTAGTCGCTACTCTTCACCAGTGTGATAGAACATTTGTCACATTTTCTTATTTTCTGTCACTTTACATGAAGTATTGGCCTCCAGTTTGGCTCCGAGAGACACATTTGGCAACATAGAGAGTGACACGGACAGGTCAGACGTAGTATGGGCGCCGCGCCAGGCATGTCCTGTACAGATAAAGGCTTGGAGTGAAATTCTTTGGCAACCGGTGACTGCTTTGAAGCTAATAAAAATGGAATAAAAATAATCTAGTAGTGAGAACAGAGATGGGAACAGGACAGTGCCCGAGGGGGTCCTGTGATCTGTGTCCACCTCTGGGCCAGCGCAGGTGGGGAAAGACTTATTAAGGGGATTCTCATCTTAAATATATTTGTGCAAATAGAATTAACTCTGTAGCAGGAATAGAAGTTTCAGCCCTTCTTAAGGTTGTTGGACAGTGTTTTCTTAGCAACCAGATTGTCAGACACCCAACAACCTCCACTGATCACTTGTTCCCGGTCCGGTTGGATGTGATCGGTTACAGAGCGGCACAGCATTGTGAACTGTGGTGGCCGCAGAGAGGCAGCGGTGCAGTACTCCACCGCAGCCGGGCAGCACCCCACTGCAGCCGTCAACTGTGCTGATCTGCATCTGGTCCTACCCAGCCATCACCAGGCACAGCTGATCAGTGGGGTTTGCCGAGTGTCCAACCTCCACAGATCTGATATCGATGACCTAAGGATAGGTCATCAATATAAAAGTAGACAAGAATCGGGTAATCCTCTGCACAACCATCCGGTAATAAAACCAATTTCTTTATTACTGGACAGTTGTGTCGAGGATCACCCTATTCTTGTCTGTCTTGAGTGCTGCGCTCACCAGCGGTTTCAGCACTGAAAATCAAACAATGTGTTCAGCTATATAATATAGATATATAATTTTCCAATATAAAAGTAGTGGACCATTCCTTTAATTAAACTCTGAGAAATCATGTGACAGATGCATCGCTTTCTTTTTCAGGAGGGCCCACTTACGACTCTGCCTAGAACGGCTGAAGGACCTTATACCCCTAGAGGACGACAGCGCCAGGCACACCACCCTGGGGCTACTGAACAAAGCCAAACTGCACATCAAGGTATGGACAGCGGGCATCAGATCTCATTGTTGTGTAGGGAAGGAGGATGGAGGGCAGATCTGCGTCCCAGGGATTTCACAGAAGTATGAGGCGGTTAGAGGATGTGAAATCCTCCCTCCATCAGTTACAGTTTGGGTGCACGGGGCATGACAAGGCTCGGTCTCGGACATTCACGTCTTTTATACCAAGAGAAAAAGTGATCCCCTGGGATTCGAGATCAGTGATGTCACTTTAGGGGTGTAAAGGTAATTTTTTATTTCTTTTTTTTTTATGTCCCTGCAGAAACTTGAAGATTCGGCGCGGAAGGGACAACATCAGATGGAGATGCTGGAAAGGGAGCAACGGTTTTTGAAGAGAAGGTTGGAGCAGCTGCAGGGCTGTGGGGAGCCGGAGCGCGTGCGAGCGGCCAGTGTCGGTTCCAGTTTGTCGTCTGACCGGTCTGATTCTGAACGAGGTGAGACTGATGAGAGCCATTCTTACAAGTTAAAGGGTAATTCCTCTCTTATGAAATGTGCCCTTCTTATAGAATATAATATCACTCTATTATTGAAGTGGCAGCAGCACTGGTTTGGCACTGCGTCTTCTTGTGCTGCACTGCCTGTACACTGGGTGGTTGGAAAAGGTGGTGGACATGGTGATGCTGCTGGTCCGAACCCATAACCTCAGGGTAGACATTGTAGAATGATCGGGACGTCCTATGCCTCATGTAGTGATGAAGGTCAGAAATATTTTCCTAGGGAGTCACCATAATTGATTATGTTCTTTCTCTCTAACAGAAGAGATCGAGGTGGACATCGAAAGCACAGAATTCTCCAACTTAGAAGTGGACAGTTCTAGCAGCACCAGCATCAGTGACCTGGACGACTACAACAGCCGGCAGAGCCTGGGCAGTGATGAAGGATATTCCAGTGCTAGTATCAAGCTGCTATACCACTCCTAAGAGTCCTGGGCTGACGGCAGTGGATCGAACTCTCTGCCCGCGCCTAAGAGTCTTGGGCTGACAGCAGTGGATCAGACTTTCTGCTGGCGCCCAAGAGTCCTGGGCTGACGGCAGTGGATCAGACTCGCTGCCCACGCCTAGGAGTCCTGGGCTGACGGCAGTAGATCAGACTCGCTCGTTGCGTCTAAGAGTCCTGGGCTGACTGCAGTGGATCAGACTCGCTGCCCACACCCAAGAGTCCTGGGCTGACGGCAGTGGATCAGACTCGCAGCCCACACCCAAGAGTCCTGGGCTGACGGCAGTGGATCAGACTCGCTGCCCAAACCCAAGAGTCCTGGGCTGATGGCAGTGGATCAGACTCTCTGCCCACGCCTAGGAGTCCTGGGCTGACGGCAGTAGATCAGACTCTCTTGTCGCGCCTAAAAGTCCTGGGCTGACGGCAGTGGATCAGACTCGCTGCCCACACCCAAGAGTCCTGGGTTGACGGCAGTAGATCAGACTCACTCATCGCGCCTAAGAGTCCTGGGCTGGCGGCAGTAGATCAGACTCGCTCGTCGTGCCTAAGAGTCCTGGGCTGACGGCAGTGGATCAGACTCGCTGCCCACTCCCAAGAGTCCTGGGCTGACGGCAGTGGATCAGACTCGCTGCCCACACCCAAGAGTCCTGGGCTGACGGCAGATCAGACTCGCTCATCGCGCCTAAGAGTCCTGGGCTGACGGCAGTAGATCAGACTCGGTCGTCGCGCCTAAGAGTCCTGGGCTGACGGCAGTAGATCACTCACTGCCCACGCTCGCTAGTTCTGCACTATTGGATTCAATCAAAATTTTTGTTCCTCCAGATCTCAAGTCCTGAATGGAGTTGGACAGTTGTAGGGGATTTTCTTCTGTTTTGCTGGACCAAAAAAAATCAACTTTTGACCAGCTCGTTCTCTTAATAAGGGCATTCCCTGAAGACCACACAACTCCCGCAGTGTCGGAGATCATTACAACGGTGTAAACTTATTAGCACAACTGCCTACGTTGTTACATTTTCCATACAGATGTGTATGTTATATTTCAAGATGAGATTCATGGTCAGGTGGTCTTTGCCTTAATTCGGCATCTTAGAAGACTTTTATACAAACTCACCATGGAATGGTGTAAAACAAAAAGAATTTCCTCGTTGTGGTTAACGGTGGGCTCTCTGCTGGTTTTTGTAGTACTCTTCATTCCGGAGACCAGTTACTACTATTCTTTAGTTCCTTCCCGAGATGGTCCTTGATGCTCATTCAATCTACCAGCAAAAAGTTTCTTCACTTGCATCAGCCAAGTTTTCAAGAAGTCTGTTCCCAGCTTCTGATCTTCCGACCTCTAAGGACCTGGTATTTGGCAACTCGTGCTGTAACGTCCACACTTGGTGATGTGGGGATGGTATCACATTTAGATGTGTCACTATTCACTAAATAATTTTATTTTTTTTTCTCATTTTCAGAACTTTTATTTTGGATGCACTAGACAAAACTCTGGCAGAACTACAAGCCCCAGGATGGCTTCTTGTTATAGCATGCGCAGAACCTGTGGCACGTCTTCTATAACCGCACTGCCTGACCCTTTTCCGTAAACAACAAGCATTTGGTTGATAGTTTAAAGGGAGTTCTCTGCCTTAGATTGATTAAAAAAAAAAATCTGATTTAATAAGGCAGCAGCAGATTGCCTGACATGACTGGTGGCCGACCACTCCAGATATTTGGCACCTAGCAGGCAATATGACCCACATGGCTCACGCCCACAGTTGTCAGCTGTGATGGGGCTGTGTCTCGCCGTTCACCATATCGGCCTGCATTACTAATCAGATTTTTTTTTTTTTTTAAACTTAATTTAGGTGGAGATGCTCTTTAAAGAGAAGCGATCACCAGAAAAAGTGATCTAATGTTAAAATTAGGGGTTTTTTTGTGTTACGTCTAATTTTTAAAAATTTTTGGCAATGTAATTTTGTTTTCATATCACAATTTTATTAAGCCAAAATAAGTAATCTTGTAATTTTCACACTGACCACTGGGGCTTTTCTAGACTCTTACTACATCTCCTTTCAGAGAGTTTTCAGCAGCCTCATTATCATCATGGACAGGATTACAATGACACACAACTCCTCTATACACAGCTGATCTCACAAGATCCACCACTCACAAATAGGTGATGTCACAGCTCACCTCCTCCTGTGCAACCACTGATAACACCTCTATACAGTAGATCAGGGTTCCCCAACTCCAGTCCTCAAGGCCCACCAACAGGTCATGTTTTCAGGATTTCCTTTGTATTGCACAGGTGAAGCAATTATCACCTGAGCAGTTCTAAGGAAATCCTGAAAACATGATCTGTTGGTGGGCCTTGAGGACTGGAGTTGGGAAACCCTGCAGTAGATAACACAGGATCCACATTCACAATAGGTGATGTCACAGCTCACCTCCTCCTCCATCTGTATGATCACTATTAACACCTAGATAACACAGAATCCACATTCACAATAGGTGATGTCACAGCTCACCACCTCCTCCTTCTGTACAATCACTATTAACACCTCTATACAGTAGATAACACAGGATCCACATTCACAATAAGTGATGTCACAGCTCACCTCCTCCTGTACAATAACTGATAACACCTATGTACTGCTGGTAACACAAGATACATTAATCACAATATGTGAAGTCACAGCTCACCTCCGCCTCCTCCCTACATGCTCATGAGATCCCTCAATACAAAAGATAGGCTCAGAGTCTGTTGAATGTGGCTACTGTACATGTGATGTTTCCTGAAACGTGAAGTTAGAGTCTGGACTAGCCCCAATGATCATACTTGAAAATTGCAACATTTTTAATTTTTATTAAGACAGATTGTAGTATGGAATAATGTAAAAAAAAAAAAAATTAAAAATACTTTTAAGAAAAACCTGATTTTAAACAATAGGTAATGTTCTGGTGACCGCTTTGCTTGGACATCAGGTTCAGTTCTGTACAGTTCCATATAATGGAATCTTTGAAGTGTTTCCTTGGCGTCCACCATGTGACCGTCTTGAATCAGGACCCTTTTAATTTATAGTGCTCCCGATTCGGAGGGTTTTACGAGCGCTGATCCATGGTCTTTATGGGAAATGAGAACACTAATTGTAGCTTGCAGTGTAAGGTCGCTCCGTCCGTGGGCGGCTGCTGTTTCGTCACACTGTCATCTAGACAAGTAAATGTTCAACTTTGTAAGTTGCGTGACATTGCGATCCGTTTTTTTTTTGCTTGTGAAGTCCTCCGCCTTCTAAGACTCGTCTATCCGGTAGTGGTTTTTAGGTTCATTGTGTAATTTTTATTTAGTTATTTCTCTTGTATTTTCTTTAGGGGTTTTACTGCGGGGTGGAAGGAATGATTTACACTAAAGATAATACTCTGGAATTTAGAAGACCAAATAATGTAAAACGACGGTCTGGTAGGAGGTTGTTCACCTCTGACTGTCCATAAAAATGCATGCTCAGATTCGTTGAGTGTGCACGATTATGTCAATGTATATATATATTTTTTTTTATACTGCACCAACGCATTTAAAATTCAACCCTGAATTTTCCTTTATGTGTATACAGCTCCTATGCAGAGATATGTGACTCCATGGTAACGGATTACAACCAAACCTGTGAAATGTTACTCCCACCTCCTTATAACCTTCAGAGAAGGGAAACCTAAAGAAGTGACACCTTTACTGCAGGGTTAGTTGTCTGTAACCATGGAGACAGATCTGCATAAAATGCTAGATGGTTTTTTTTTTTTATCCAGATTCCAGTTGCAAAATTCCTTTTTTTTATTTTAAGTGCATCAAAACATTAAGTGTTGGTTGCAAAAGTTTCCATACCCTTTTAAAGAGGCATATACACAGGAACGTATTTACAGTGATACCCAGGTTACAGATACTAATGATTGGGGTCATTTGTGAATATTAACGATCATTGATGACTTGCATTTTAGGTTAATAGTCACATTAACAAGGATATAAAGGGAACAGAGGGAAAATTAGAATAAAAAAACGATGGAACAGTTTAAAAAAAAAAAATAATCAAAGACTAAAATGATCGATTTCCCCACAAACCCCCATGTGTCCACTTAATGGACGTGGCCTTTAGCAGATGTGATCTAACAACTACGTAGCTACATCCTGAGTCCACCAGCAACTTGTGACCTTGCCGGGGTACGAGGCTTTCCTAACCTGTTAGTAGCCCTTTTAAAAACGTGATACATTGTGTCTTGTGTATCAATAAGCCACAAAGTGTAACAGATGAAAGCAGGGTCTGGGGTCTGAACATGCAGTAATCCTGGGGGGTGTTTTATCCCTCCTTGTCTTCTCCGACTTCGCTCCTGCGCTTCCCGATGCAAAACCCAAAATGTTACTTCTGTTTCGCAGTTTTTATTTTTCTAAATATTTACGTCAATGTGCATTTAGAGGATTCTTCTCACTGTTTTTTAGGGCGGTTATACATAGAAGTTCAACCACAGCGCTACTGAGCTATGGTCAGCTGAGGCGCTCTGCTTCTGTATCCCCCCCCCCCTCCTATAGCCCATTCCGCTCCTGTATCCCCCCTCTGCTCCTGTACTACGCTCCTGTATCCCCCCTCTGCTCCTGTACTACGCTCCTGTATCCCCCCTCTGCTCCTGTACTACGCTCCTGTATCCCCCCTCTGCTCCTGTATAGCCCCCTCTGCTCCTGTACTACGCTCCGCTCCTGTATAGCCCCCTCTGCTCCTGTACTACGCTCCGCTCCTGTATAGCCCCCTCCGCTCCTGTACTACGCTCCTGTATAGCCCCCTCTGCTCCTGTACTACGCTGCGCTCCTGTATAGCCCCCTCTGCTCCTGTACTACGCTCCGCTCCTGTATAGCCCCCTCTGCTCCTGTACTACGCTCCGCTCCTGTATAGCCCCCTCTGCTCCTGTACTACGCTCCGCTCCTGTATAGCCCCCTCTGCTCCTGTACTACGCTCTGCTCCTGTATCCCCCCTCTGCTCCTGTACTACGCTCCGCTCCTGTATAGCCCCCTTCGCTCCTGTACTACGCTCCGCTCCTGTATAGCCCCCTCCGCTCCTGTACTACGCTCCTGTATAGCCCCCTCTGCTCCTGTACTACGCTCCGCTCCTGTATAGCCCCCTCTGCTCCTGTACTACGCTCCGCTCCTGTATAGCCCCCTCTGCTCCTGTACTACGCTCTGCTCCTGTATCCCCCCTCTGCTCCTGTACTACGCTCCGCTCCTGTATAGCCCCCTTCGCTCCTGTACTACGCTCCACTCCTGTATAGCCCCCTCCGCTCCTGTACTACGCTCCTGTATAGCCCCCTCTGCTCCTGTACTACGCTCCGCTCCTGTATAGCCCCCTCTGCTCCTGTACTACGCTCCGCTCCTGTATAGCCCCCTCTGCTCCTGTACTACGCTCCGCTCCTGTATAGCCCCCTCTGCTCCTGTACTACGCTCTGCTCCTGTATCCCCCCTCTGCTCCTGTACTACGCTCCGCTCCTGTATAGCCCCCTTCGCTCCTGTACTACGCTCCGCTCCTGTATAGCCCCCTTCGCTCCTGTACTATGCTCCGCTTCTGTATCATTCTCCCCTCCTGTAGCCCCCTCCATTCATGTACCATGCGCCGCTCCTATATCCCCCTCCCCTTCTGTAGCCCCCCCCTCTGCTCCTGTACTACGCTCCGCTCCTGTATAGCCCCCTCCGCTCCTGTACTACGCTCCTGTATCCCCCCTCTGCTCCTGTATAGCTCCCTCTTCTCCTGTACTACGCTCCGCTCCTGTATAGCCCCCTCTGCTCCTGTACTACGCTCCGCTCCTGTATAGCCCCCTCTGCTCCTGTACTACGCTCCGCTCCTGTATAGCCCCCTCTGCTCCTGTACTACGCTCCGCTCCTGTATAGCCCCCTCTGCTCCTGTACTACGCTCCGCTCCTGTATAGCCCCCTCTGCTCCTGTACTACGCTCCGCTCCTGTATAGCCCCCTCTGCTCCTGTACTACGCTCTGCTCCTGTATCCCCCCTCTGCTCCTGTACTACGCTCCGCTCCTGTATAGCCCCCTTCGCTCCTGTACTACGCTCCGCTCCTGTATAGCCCCCTTCGCTCCTGTACTATGCTCCGCTTCTGTATCATTCTCCCCTCCTGTAGCCCCCTCCATTCATGTACCATGCGCCGCTCCTATATCCCCCTCCCCTTCTGTAGCCCCCCCCTCTGCTTCTGTAATCCCCCCACGCAGTGAATTACTTGAGAAAGCAGTTTTTGTGCTCTGCAGTCTCCACGTTTTGCACTAGTCTTAAAGGATGGGGGGGGCAATCTTTTTTTTCTTTGGTTAATTGGTTGTATTTGGAGCTAAAAAAAAAACACTTTTTACAATTGGGATTCATCACTAATTTTGTATGTCTCCCCTGCTATAGCCTCTGCGTAGCAGAATTTGCTGTCCATCACTGAGCTCGTTTTGACCCTTTGTAACTTTTTATCTTTTACGTCTCTCAGCTGATTTTATTTTCCCTTGAAAGTGAAGCTAAACTTTCATGTGGGCTGTGGTCATAAAACACTGAATAAGAGAGAGATAAACTCCCATCAGGACCAGCTCACTGACTGCTCTTGGTTCACTCATTCTGGAGCCAGCATTGTGCAGCGAAGAAAAATTATCTTGCGATAACCAAACCTTGCAAAAATTTGTAATGAAACCCCATTGCAAAATGGATGCAATGTCCACGGCCTTAACATTGCCAGATGAGCTACGCTGTCACCTTACACTGAAGGTCGTGTCATAGTCACATACAAAGACATATGCCGACCCGATGCCGCTGCACAAAAATGAAGCTGACACGGAGCAGACGGATGGTCCAAAATGAATGCGGCCAAGTCTATAGTCACACCCCGTTCCCCATCATTCATGTGCTATAATGCTGGCTCACGCGATTTGAGCCCTTGGTCCTCAAGCACTGGCTTTAGGAAATGCCAGAAACTCCCGTAAGTGGGTTATAACGAATATATCCATTACTACAATAACGCGACTGCCCAGAGCACCAGCACTTAAAATGGAAACCTTAATTTTCTACTGGGAAAGTCATTGTGGTGTTTCCAACCTCAATGTTTATTATTTTGTATAAATGCTTAATATTCTAATCATCCATTATATATTTTTCTATTAACGAACTGGGGGTCACGGTTTAAAATTCCATCCGAAAGCAAACGCCCGTTTTAGCAGCTCCAACCCTCTCGATCCTGGACTTTTCCTGCAGGCGCCTGGATTTGTGTCCTGATACAATCTCTATATAATGTCAGATGCTGTACTCATCAGATAAGCCTTATGCTTAAAGGGATGCGCCATATACAGCGCCACACTTGGCAATGGGACCGTACCTGGTATTGACATATTGACATTCACTTTAAGGGAGCTGAGCTGTAATACCAGACACAGCCACTAGACAGGTGTGGCACTGTTTTCAGAAGAGACCAGCCATTTTTTTTTTTACTGTTCCTAAAACTCCAACTAATTTGAAAAGAGACGCCACTTTTACGCCAAGGTTTTGGTAAATTATAATGCCCTTTTTCTTTTTTTAAACCATCCTTCACTTCGCACGTTGTGCTGATGAGCGGTGCTAAGTTACTATTTTAGAAGGTAATGTTTACTGTACTTCATTGCAAAAAAAAAAATATATATACAGTGCCTACAAGTAGTATTCAACCCCCTGCAGATTTAGCAGGTTTACACATTCGGAATTAACTTGGCATTGTGACATTTGGACTGTAGATCAGCCTGGAAGTGTGAAATGCACTGCAGCAAAAAAGAATGTTATTTCTTTGTTTAATTTTTTTTAAAATTGTGAAAAGTTTATTCAGAGGGTCATTTATTATTCAACCCCTCAAACCACCAGAATTCTGTTTGGTTCCCCTAAAGTATTAAGAAGTATTTCAGGCACAAAGAACAATGAGCTTCACATGTTTGGATTAATTATCTCTTTTTCCAGCCTTTTCTGACTATTTAAGACCCTCCCCAAACTTGTGAACAGCACTCATACATGGTCAACATGGGAAAGACAAAGGAGCATTCCAAGGCCATCAGAGACAAGATCGTGGAGGGTCACAAGGCTGGCAAGGGGTACAAAACCCTTTCCAAGGAGTTGGGCCTACCTGTCTCCACTGTTGGGAGCATCATCCGGAAGTGGAAGGCTTATGGAACTACTGTTAGCCTTCCACGGCCTGGACAGCCTTTGAAAGTTTCCTCCCGTGCCGAGGCCAGGCTTGTCCAAAGAGTCAAGGCTAACCCAAGGACAACAAGGAAGGAGCTCCGGGAAGATCTCATGGCAGTGGGGACATTGGTTTCAGTCAATACCATAAGTAACGTACTCCACCGCAATGGTCTCCGTTCCAGACAAGCCCGTAATGTACCTTTACTTTCAAAGCGTCATGTCAAGGCTCGTCTACAGTTTGCTCATGATCACTTGGAGGACTCTGAGACAGACTGGTTCAAGGTTCTCTGGTCTGATGAGACCGAGATCTTTGGTGCCAACCACACACGTGACGTTTGGAGACTGGATGGCACTGCATACGACCCCAAGAATACCATCCCTACAGTCAAGCATGGTGGTGGCAGCATCATGCTGTGGGGCTGTTTCTCAGCCAAGGGGCCTGGCCATCTGGTCCGCATCCATGGGAAGATGGATAGCACGGCCTACCTGGAGATTTTGGCCAAGAACCTCCGCTCCTCCATCAAGGATCTTAAGATGGGTCGTCATTTCATCTTCCAACAAGACAACGACCCAAAGCACACAGCCAACAAAACCAAGGCCTGGTTCAAGAGGCAAAAAATCAAGGTGTTGGAGTGGCCTAGTCAGTCTCCTGACCTTAACCCAATTGAAAACTTGTGGAAGGAGCTCAAGATTAAAGTCCACATGAGACACCCAAAGAACCTAGATAACTTGGAGAAGATCTGCATGGAGGAGTGGGCCAAGATAACTCCAGAGACCTGTGCCGGCCTGATCAGGTCTTATAAAAGACGATTATTAGCTGTAATTGCAAACAAGGGTTATTCCACAAAATATTAAACCTAGGGGTTGAATAATAATTGACCCACACTTGTATGTTTAAAATTTATTAAAATTTAACTGAGCAACATAACTTTTTGGTTTGTAAGATTTATGCATCTGTTAATAAATCCTGCTCTTGTGTGAAGTTTGAAGGCTCTAACTTATTTGCATCTTATCAAACCTGCTAAATCTGCAGGGGGTTGAATACTACTTGTAGGCACTGTATATTAAAGGGCAATTCCAGTCGCCCATAAAAAATTTTTTTCCTGCAAGATGAGGTTCCACATTTTATCCCATAGGGGGCAGTGTTATAGTATTTAATATTGATGCACTACAGATAATCAGGCAGTCGTCCTATGGAACTGGAGAGGGTTGCAGAAATGTGCGCAGGGACATTGACCCTTCCCAACCTGAATACCGGCATCATATATGGCGATGAGAAAATATGGCCTCCGTCACCATGAGGTCACTATGGACAGGGATGGAATTGCCCTTTATCATCACTAGGCTGTGTTCACACAGCAGATTCTCCTTAAAAACTGCTGCTGAAAAAAAAAAACGCTTGGAAAGCTCATCCTATTCATTTCAATGAAAAATCCACTTTAGGGCATGTGCACACACTGCGGATCCGCAGCAGATCTGCAGAGAGTGTACAGTAGCATGTAAGTCTATGGGATTTACAATCCGCTGTGCACATGCTGCGGTTTTGAATCCGCAGAAAGAAGTGACATGTCAATTCTTTCTGCGGATTCTGCTGCGGTTTGCCATCTATTCCATTGTCCAGGTGGCAAACCGCAGGGGAAAACATCCGCAGGATAACCGCAGATCACTTTACCTGTGGATCCGCACAGAAAAATCCGCTGGTGAATCCGCAGCATGTGCACATAGCCTTATGTTCAGACAATTTATTTTTTTTTTTAAGCAGAAAAGGTTCAAAAACCACAAATATGGATTGTAGAATTTTGGAGAATCTGCTTTAAAAAAAACTTGATTTAATTTTCTATGGCATAAATTGACTCTGTTTCTCCTTGTTCAGATGACTTCTAGGAGTCAGTATTATATGGGTACATTTAATACGCTGAACTGGTTCCTTTGCTATATACTATTTAAGAAGTCGGTTTGAACACACCCTTACTGCTCATATGAAGTTGTTGTTCATTTGTTTTTAGCCTTATTTTTTGCTAAAGAGATTTTGAAAAAAATAAAAATACATGACCCCTCTTGGGAGCGGCTCCTGGTGCAAGCGGCTCCATTCTAACCACTGTCCAATCCAAAGGCTGCAAAAAAAAAAAAAAAAAAAGGAAAAGAAAAACTTCCCAAAAAAGCAGCGTCATTTTTAAATGCCTTAGACAATTTTTTTTACAGCACCCAACAAAAAAAAAACAAAAAAAAACAGAACCTCCCCCTCCCTCCGATTTACAGCATTAATGACTAATCCTCAATAATGGTGCGCACAAGGTAAATGTCGCCTCTCGTACTGACGTCTCTGCTGTAAAATGAGAAAAACTAATTTCACTTTCCCTGTTGGTAAAGACTTTATAGAAATGCCTAAATTATTGCCGAACTTGTTAATTATTTTATTTCATTCTTGTAGTTTTTTTTTTTTTTTTTTTCCTTCTATGCATTATGTAAACTGGTGCGAAACCAAGAAATGAACAAAACAATAAAGTCTCTGTACTGTGGTGTTTTTATTTAGGTGGTTTGCTTATAATTATCGTTCTTTGGGTGCGTGGAGCGTAATGTAATGCTGGAGGGTACACGGCGTCATCCCCGAGGCGCAGGGACACGTCGCACGCACGCTGTAATCACCGCACCGTATGTGGCACAGCGGCTGTGATCAGGACGGGTTTCCATTCAGTGAACACAAGCGGTGATCTTGCATTAGGAGGAGACACTTAATCTCACATTTACTAATGTACAGAGATCTGTAGAATGGTCTTTACACTTAGGTTGGTAACACCAGCAAGGAGCATCCGGTATGAGCAGTGAAACCATAGATTCTTTACGGTACAAGCACTGCAAGTATAGATGATTAACTGTACAACCAGTGATACTTAAGGGCATTTACATGAACAAACAGTGAAAATGTTTGTTTTTTTACCATAAGAGAAGACAAGTGATTCTTTACTACATCAACATTGGGACTTTAGATTCTTTACTGTACAAGCAGAGGAAATTGGAGTGTTTACTGTTTGAGTGGTGACATTATGCATTTTTTACTGGGAGTACGTAGGTGCAGTGAGACTGGATTTTCTTCTTTCATAGATTCTTTACTTCCCTTCACAACATGCGCTATACCTGTACTGCACCTGTTATGTTTTGACGCGAGTCACGGCAGTAAATATATATACTACTTACTGTAAGTGAAGGGAGGTCAAACAATCCGAGGTCAGGTCCAGGAAATGGTACAGTATGGAAAAGGGAAGTCAGAGACTAAGTCAAATACACGAGCCAAGGTCCGGAAAGCCAGAGAGACGAAACAGTTACAGGGAGCAGGCACAAGCAAAGTCAGGTCACAAGCAAAGGGTCCGAGTGCGGGAAGAGAGTCGAGTCAAGCACGGTCAGGCACTTATGCATAATTGTTTGGTGGCCGGAAGAAAGGATTTTTGGTTTTGGGAGTCTTGGAGGATTCCTAAAAAGACTTTCTTGGTTGATGGGTTCAGGTTTAATTTCCCCCGATTTAGAATCCAGCCTAAAGATGTTAGGGTATGTCGAACTGAATGGAGATGCCCTCTTAAGAGTAGCACTGGTAGGGAATGATGCAGATGTCTTGCTTACTGAAGAAGGCTACTACTTCCGCCATAATCTTTGTGAATGTTTGAGGTGACGATGATATGCCGAGGGGAAGGACATTTGAACTGGAAATGACGCTCCTCCTGGCCTTGAGTGTCCACAAACCTCAGATACCGATTGTAGCTTGGATGAATGGGTACATGGTAGTCTGCCTCTTGGGAGGTCTACGGTGGCCATGGCAAAGTCCTTTGCGATCAACAATATTGTAGTTTTTACCGACTCCATTTTGAATCGTCGATACACGATGTATTGGTTTAGCGGTTTCAGGTTGATAACCCGGTAATCTCCACTCAGCTTTAAGGAGCACCTGGGAGTAATGCCCTTGGCCTTGCTCTGCTTATGGAACCAGTGCTATTACCGCAGAGGATAGCATTTGCTGGAGTTCTGTGTACAGAGTTTTCTGAAGCCTTGAAGATGGAAGAGATGTCACCTCTAGTCTTTGGGGGGGGGGGGGAAGGAGGAAAATTCTATTTTTACTTCTCTTCTGACTGAATCGAGGATCTTGTGGGTTGAAGTTACCTCCCGCCATCTTGAGAAGTATCCTGACCCCTACTCGGTTTGGCGTCGTTTTCTATCTGAACGGCTGTTCTGAAAAATATTTCTTCCTTCACCCCCGTTTTGGGTAACTCCACCGCCCCGTTTTACCTTAGGGGATGAAATAGCTTCTTCTTGAGGTTTTTTGGCTCAGGAAGATTTTTCTTTTTGTCAGTCACCTTCACCAGTAATTCGTCCAGTGCAGGACTATACACGTATTCTCTTTTGAAGGGAATACAGCATAGTTTAGATTTGGATAGGATGTCTCCACATCTTTAACCAAAATGCCCTTCGGGTGGTGTTGGAGAGTGCAGACATCCTCGCCGCAATGCGAACTGACTCAGCAGAGGCGTCAGCGACGTTTTTAAGGAGGTTGCTATGTATTTCGCTGTGTTCCGGGACATAGTGTACCGATGCATGAGCAGTAATGATTTTTGGCTTTGCCCGCAGTTGGACAAAGCATACTGGGCGTGCGCGAGGCAAGATTGCTTTGCGAATGCAAAAAATATGGAGAACTACTCTAATTCCGGAAAATATCGTGGACGGCGGCCACGGATGGGGTGCCGAAAAGAAGAAACACCGTCCATCGGACAGTACACAGGGCATTTACATAGCCCGCAAATTTCGGGTGACAGATTCCCTTTAAGTTGAGGAGTCCTCAAAGGGTTATGTAGTTTTCTTGGCTACCCTAGCCACTTGGATATTTACTGTAGGGATTTCAGTCCAGCACTTTGAGACGTTCTCATCTAGAGGAAAGCAATCCTTCACATCAATTGGGATGTTCAGCTTCCTTCTGGGAGTTCCCATTCATCCAGGATTAAATTTTGGACGTTGCCATGGATAGGAAAAACCATCTTTCTTCTTGATTTTAGACCACCGAACATCTCATCTTGGATTGTGCAGGATGGTTTCTCCTCTTCAACTCCCATCGTATTCCTGACTGCCAGCAGAAGCTCCTCCATATCCTCGGAGGAAAAGAACAATTTTTCATTATCGTCCATTTTACTTGGAGTAAGGCTAATTTCACACTTGCTATTTTTTGCAGCGCGTTTTTCCCGCAAAAAAACGCATTGAAAAAACGCATACAAATGCTGCGTTTTTTTCAAGCATTTTTATGAGCATGCATGAAAAAAACGCAGCGTTTTTATGCGTTTTTAGTGCGTTTTTACCGCGTTTGCGTTTTTTCCAACATTAGGTGGCTCCTCACACTAACCCAAACCATGACTTTACTAACCCTGACCCTAACCCTTAACCAAACCATACTAACCCTAACCCTGACCCTAACCCTTAACCAAACCATACTAACCCTAACCCCTAGCTAACCCTAGCCCTAAACCCCCTTAACTAACCCTAACCCAAACCCCTAAATTCCATTGTCCAACTAATGGTAAAAAAAAAAACGCATGCGCAAAAAAACGCATACATAAGCATGCCAATGCGCACATATGCGCACCCATAGACTTATAATGGGTGTCTTGCTGTAAAAAAACGCATTGCGTGCGCATGCGTTTTTTTGAGGCAAGTCGGACGCCCAAAAAATGCAACAGGATGCATTTTGTGCGCCCGAGCGCATACCGCAAAAAAACGCATGCGCGGAAAACCGCATACAAACGCATGTGTATGCGCACATAAGCGCATCCCATGCAAAGTATAGGGAAAAAAAAAACGCATGCGTTTTTTAGCGCTAAAATACCGCGAAAAAAAACGCAAGTGTGAAACCAGCCTAAGTTCACCTCTTCCGTCTAATCCTCAGGATCTGATATTTCAGCCTCTGAGTCAGAGCTATCCTCCAGAAGCGTATTTTCTCTTTTTGGGGAACAGAGGGGCCCCCTGCAAAGGACTGGGAGAAGATAGCTAGGGACGGCTGTATCTCCTGTCGCACCATCCCTCTCACTTCATCTATCAGGGATGGCTGTTCTTTCCGGACAATTTTCTCCGTACATTGCTGACAAAGCTTTTTTTTGTAGCCGGATGGGAGGTTGTTTTTTTTTACTGCAGGTGACACATTTGCGATTTGCAATTTGTTTCCCTTGATTTTGGTGCACGATCCTTGTCTCCCTAGAAGAGAGGAGAAGGAAAATTCCCATAAGGATGGATCCTGTACCAAAGTCTTACCCTTATCAGGTATACTCACTGGGCCAGGGTTAGCGCTGGGCTCTACAGACGCAGATCTAAGAGAAGGTACATCCATCATTTAGAACCTCAGTCCTACCTTATGGAGTGTTTAGTCAGGGTTCTTTTACACAGGAATGGAGACCCAGCACTTCTCATCCAATAGGATGAGATCTCTCCACCTCAGTGATAGGTCCTGTCTTCTGGCGCCTTCACTGGTTTGAAATTTTTAAATATCCCGCCAAAATGGCGGTGCGTTCCACCGTGGAACGCCGGGCGGAAGTGACGTCGCGTCTTCTCTCTCTCTGGGTTGTACGTCACTTCCTGTGCATGCTCAGTACTGTCGGGGAGTGCGGAAGCCATCGCCGGCACGAGGGGGAGAGAAGGTACGAGGCTGGGGGGGGCTAAAGGAGGCCCCAGCCACTTCTTCACCATACAGCATTACCAGTGGTGCTGGAGGATGGTGTGATCTCACCCGAGGCAGGAGAAGCTGAGGGAGGAAGGTCTGGGACGATGGACCCAGGCTACCCGGCTTAAAGGTACGTACAAGAGTGTTGCCGGCCCACCCTCAGGAACACACAAAGAAAACTTATTAATCTCTTAGGGACAGGAAAACACTGGAGATTGAAGGAAGTGGCCAGGGCTATTTAAACCTTGTTCCTGTCCCTAATTAGGATGGGGAGGCAACCTCCTGCGTGCTGTCGTGGAGGGGATTAGAGAAAAAAAGGTTTTTAAAAATCTTAAAAAAAAAAAAAGTTACATCACCCCCCCCTTCCCCCTCATTAGAAATAAAACAAAAGAATTAAAAAACATACACATATTTGGTATCGCCGCGTCCAGAATCGTCCGATCAATTAAAAAAAAAAGATTAAGCCGATCGGTAAACGGTGTGGCGAGAAGAAAGTCAAAGTGCCAGAATCACTTTTTTTTGGTCACCGTGACACTGCATTAAAATGCAATAAGGGGAGATCAAAAGATCGTATCTGCACCAAAGTGGTATCAATAAAAACGTCAGCTCGGCCCGCAAAAAATAAACCATCACCCAACCAGAGATCACGAAAAATGCAGACGCTACAGGTCTCGGAACATGGCGCAATTTTTTTTTTAACAAACATTGGATTTTTTTTCACCACTTAAATAAAAAAGAACCCAGACATGTTTGGTGTCCATGAACTCCAAATGACCAGGAGAATCATAATGGCAGGGCAGTTTTCAAGTTTTTGAGTACACGATATGGTAAAACCAATGGTGTCGTTCAAAATTACAACTTGTCCTGCAAAAAACAAGCCCTAAGGCTAGTTTCACACTAGCTTTACCAAGCGCAGGGCCGCCACTAAGCTCCGCCCCTGGCCGCGCCTCCTCCGGTCAGCTCCTATGGGCGCATGCTGCATGCGATCAGCGTACCCTATATTTAGCGCTGGGTACGCTGGCCATGCGCCCTTTTTGCGCTGTGTCCAAGTGCGCCAAACGCACTCTGTTGCATTTTTGTGCTCTCGGTGCAGAGCAAAAAGGGCGCATGCGCCGACAAAACCATACCAGCACACGGCCAGTGTACCCAATGCTAAATATAGGGTACGCTGATTGCATGCAGCGTCATGCGCCCATAGGAGGAGCTAACCGGAGGAGGCGCATCTTGGCAACGCTAGTGTGAAACTAGCCTAACATGGCCATATTGACAGAAAAATAAAGTTATGGCTCTGGGAAGAAGGGGAGTGAAAAACAAACGCAAAAACAAAAAAGGGCAAGGTTTTGAAGGGGTTAAGAGCAGTGACACAATGGATTCTTTATAGTGCAAGCTGTGAGGCTTAAGATTCTTTACTGTACATGCAGTAGAAATTATCCCACAATATGCATCTGTTTCATAAGGTTTGGATAAACGCATTACGATCATATATTCATTTTGGTGGACTTTTTTTTTTTAAGTTCTAAACTATTAATTTATAAGTGTGTATGTGAAGTCAGAAAAAGTGCACGGGCGCCACTATACAATGGTGAGTGAGGTGGCAATCTACGCTAGAAGCAAAGCTTTCCTATATCTCTGAATATACAGGAGCTTCTCACAACATTAGAATATCATCACAAAGTTAATTTATTTCAGTTCTTCAATACAAAAAGTGAATCTCATTACAGAGTCATTCCACACAGAGTGATCTATTTCACGTGTTTATTTCTGTTAATGCTGATGATTATGGCTTCCAGCCAAAGAAAACCCAAAAGTCATTATCTCGGTAAATTAGAATTAACAAGAAACACCTGTAAAGACTTCCTGAGCGTTTAAAAGGTCCCTTAGTCTGTTTCAGTAGCTCCACAATCATGGAGAAGACTGCTGACCTGACAGATGTCCAGAAGGCAGTCACTGACACACTCCACAAGGAGGGGAAGCCACAAAAGGTCATTGCTAAAGAAGCCGGCTGTTCACACAGTGCTGTATCCAAGCATATTAATGGAAAGTGGAGTGGAAGGAAAAAGTGTGGTAGAAAAGGGTGCACAAGCAACCGGGATAACCGCAGCCTGGAAAGGATTGTTAAGAAAAGGCCATTCAAAAATGTGGGGAGATTCACAAGGAGTGGACTGCTGCTGGAGTCATTGCTTCACACCACACACAGACGTATCCAGGACATGGGCTACAAGTGTCGCATTCCTTGTGTCACCCACTTATGACCAATAGACAACGCCAGAAGAGTCTTACTTGGGCCGAGGAGATAAAGAACTGGACTGTTGTCAGTGGTCCAAGGTGTTTTCAGATGAAAGTAAATTTTGCATTTCATTTGGAAATCGCGGTCCCAGAGTCTGGAGGAAGAGTGGAGGCCACAATCCAAGCTGCTGGAGGTCTAGTGTGAAGTCTCCACCATCAGTGGTGGTTTGGGGAGCCATGTCATCTGCTGGTGTAGGTCCACTGTGTTTTATCAAGACCAAAGTCAGTGCAGCCGTCTACCAGGTCATGTTAGAGCTCTTCATGCTTCCCTCTGCCGACAAGCTTTATGGAGATGGAAATGTCATTCTCCAGCAGGACTTGGCCCCTGTCCACACTGCCAAAAATACCAATACCCGGTGTACACACAACAGTATCACTGAGCTTGATTGGCAGCAAACTCGCATGGAGGAGTATTGTCAAGAGGAAGATGAGACACACCAGACCCAACAGACGATTGCAGTGTACCGGGGGTTTAGGGAAGCATCGGCAGGGAGGGGGCTCCCTCCGTGCTTCCCTGAGACCCCCCCCCCGCAGCAGCGCGATGTGCAGCGCTGCTGCGGGGGCCTCCTTCCCTGCAGGTCCCCGGATCCAATATGGCGGCGGGTACCTTCAGGGGCCTGCAGGGAGCTGGCTTCCTCACTGCCTGCACAGCGCAGGCATGAGGAAGCCTGTGCAGCGCCTGTGTCAGATCGCTGGTCTGTCTCAGCGATCGGTGATGTGACAGATCAGCGATCTGTCACATGACAGTGATGTCCCCCCTGGGACAATGTAATAAAGTTAAAAAAAAGTGTAAAAATAATTTGTAAAAAATTAAAAAAAAAAAAAAAAATTATTCCCTAATAAATTCATTTTTTGAAAAAAAAAAAAAAGTACACATTTAGTATCGCCGCGTCCGTAACGACCCGCCCTATAAAACTGTCCCATTACTTAACCCCTTTAGCGAACCCCTTAAAAAATAATAAGCGAAGCAAAAAATAATGATTTATTATCATACCGGTGAACAAAAAGTGCAATAACGCGCGATCAAAAAGATGTATATAAATAACCATGGTACCTCTGAAAACGTCATCTTGTCCCGCAAAAAACAAGCTGCCATGCAGCATCATCAGCGAAAAAAGTTATAGCTCGCAGAATAAAGCGATGCAAAAATATATATTTTTTTTATATAAAATTTTCATTGCATAAAAGCGCCAAAACATTAAAAAAAAATATAAATGAGGTATCGCTGTAAACGTACTGACCCGAAGAATAAAAGCGCTTTATCAATTTTACCACACACGGAACGGTGTATACGCACCCCCCAAAAGAAATTCACGAAACGCTGGTTTTTGTTCATTCTGCCTCCCAAAAATCGGAATAAAAAGCGATCAAAAAATGTCACGTGCCCGAAAATGGTACCAATAAAAACGTCAACTCGTCTCGCAAAAAATAAGACCTCACATGACTCTGTGCGTCAAAATATGGAAAAATTATAGCTCTCAATATGTGGTGATGCAAAAACTATTTTTACAATAAAAAGCGTCTTTTAGCGTGCGACAGCCGCCAAACATAAAAGCTCGTAGTTACTCACCGGTTAACGGTATTTTTCGGAGTCCATGACAGCAACACCTGAGAGAGGGAATCCGCCCTTCAGGAACAGGAAATCCTACAGATACATAAGGGCGGCACCTCTCCCACGCATCAGTTGGTTCACAGAGCACAAGAGGACCACCAAGGTTAATAGCATAATTTATGTACAATACTTTACACAACTATTCATTAACAGTGTACATATAAGAGGAAGAAGTGCACACCCAAATTTAAACTAAAGGGAGGGAATATACGGGTGCTGTCATGGACTCCGAAAAATACCATTAACCGGTGAGTAACTAAGACTTTATTCGGTCGTCCATGACCGCACCACCTGAGAGAATTACAGAGAGTAATAATTACATTAGGGAGGGACTACAGCCTGCAGAACCCCGACACCAAAGGAGAGGTCTGAGGAAGCACCCAGGTCTAGTCTATAATGGTTGTAGAAGGTGCTCGGAGAGGACCAAGTAGCTGCCTTACATATCTGGTCGATTGAGACCTCTGATCTCTCTGCCCACGAGGTTGCCATGGCCCTGGTGGAATGCGCCCTCAGCTTGCCAGGAGCCATCCTGCCCTTTGAGGTGTATGCTAATGAAATGGCCTCCCTATTCCACCTCGCTAGCGAGCTTTTTGAAGCCCTAAAGCCCCCGTTACACACTGCAATATCGCTGTAAAGTCACCGATTTTGTGACGTAGCAGTGATATTGCTAGCGATATCGATACATGTGATACTTCCCTCCGACCGGCTCCCTCGCTGGCTATCGCTGGTCGCGCGAGAAGGTCCCGGATCATTTCTTGTCGTCAGCTTCCTGCGGCGCTTCCTGTGGAGAGACTAGCGTGGACGCGGGCGGGAGGACGTCAGGATCGCCGCGTCTGACAGGTAAGTAGCGATCCCCGTCCCCAGCGATGTCGCTGGTGAGATCTGCCTGTGTGGCAGCTCACTAGCGACCACTGAGCGATGCACCAGCGATCCATATCGTTGTCGGGATCACTGGTGCATCGCTATGTGTAACGGTACCCTAAGGCCCTTTCTAGTGCCCTGATAGGAGATAAACAAGGCATTATCTTTTTTCCAGGGGGTCGGTAACTGCCAGGTACTCTAAAGGGGGTTTTACACTAAGCAATATCGCTAGCAATATCGCTAAAACGTCACTGGTTTTGTGACGTTATAGCGATATTGCTAGCGATATCGCTATGTGTGATACTTACCAGCGACCGGCTCCCCCGCTGCTCATCGCTGATCGCGCGAGAATGTCCGGCTCCATTTCTCGTCGGGCGCTTCCTGCAGAGACTTCCTGCTGTGACGTCCAGCGACGCGTGTAGGCGGGCGGGAGGACGCAGGATCGCTGTGTGTGAATGGTAAGTATCGTGCGCTGCGTCGCTGCTGCATCGCTGTGAGATCTTTCTGTATGAAAGCTCACTAGCGATCATTTAGCGATGCACCAGCGATCCTGACCGGGTCGGATCGCTGGTTGGATCGCTGGTGCATCGATAAATGTAAAAGGGCCTTAAGAGACATCTCCTAACGTCTAGAGTGTGTAGTTTCCTTTCCTTATCGTTCGTGGGATTAGGGAGGAAGGATGGAAGGACTATCTCCTGAATTCTATGGAAACTGGAGGCTACTTTAGGCAGGTATGCTGGATCGGTGTAAGAATTACCCTGTCGTCCCTGAATTGTATGTAAGGAGGAAGTCTAGATAGTGCCTGGATGTCACTTACTCTACAGGCTGACGTCAACGCTACCAGAAGAGCCACTTTAAGAGACATGTGTTTTGTGGAGGCTGATGAGATAGGCTCAAACGGGGCCTCCGTCATGGCCGTGAGGACTAGGTTTAGATCCCATGGCATAAATTTATTTTTTACTACCGGTCTGGACCTGCCTGTTGCCTTAATAAACCTATTGATCCAATAGTTACTGGCGCTGTTGCAGTTAAACAGGGCCCCTAAGGCTGACACCTGTACTTTAAGGGTGCTGGTGGAAAGCCCCATGTCCAGACCTCTTTGCAATAATTCTAGGATCTGCGCTATCGGTGTGGACTGCCCAGCTACTACCCCTGAAGGAATCTTTTCCAGATCCTAACGTAGATTTTGGTTGTAATTGGCTAATTGGTTTTCTGCTTTTGAGCAGGGTGTTAATTAGGGCTGGGGAGTAACCTTTCTCCTTTAGTAGTGACTGTACAAAATCCACGCCGTCAGATGTAGGTCAGCCACCTGAGGATGGTAAACTGGGTCCTGGGATAGGAGGGAGATCTGGGATATTTGGTAGGACCCATGGGTCGGACACCGACATGGTCCTGAGGCATGAGAACCATGCCCTCCTGGGCCAAAACGGGGCGATCACAATAATCCTCGCCTTGTCCTTCCTGACTTTCCTCATCACCAGGGGTAGTAGAGACAGGGGAGGGAAGACTTATGCTAGGCCGAAGTCCCATTTGATCAGAAGAGCATCTACTGCCAGTGGCTTTTCTCTGGGATTCAGAGAGCAGAACTGAGGCATCTTCCTGTTCTCTCTGGTGGCGAAGAGGTCCACTTCCGGCTGCCCCCATTTTTGTACAATCAGGTCGAAGATGGAGGTTTTTAAGGACCATTCCCCTTGTCTTAGAAGGTTGCGGCTTAGGAAGTCCGTTGTGGTGTTTTCTCTTCCTTTTATGTGCAGAGCTGTTAAAGACAGAAGATGTTGCTCTGCTAATTGAAACAGCCGCTATGCTACCTTCATCAGGGGTCTGGAACGAGTCCCACCTTGGTGGTTGATGTAAGCCACGGTAACCGGATTGTCAGAGAATATTCGAACATGGTGACCTTGTAGATACACAAGAAGGTTTTTAACTGCCTGCTCTACAGCTGTTAGTTCTTTCAGATTGGAGGACATTTCCAACTGATGGTAATCCCATAGGTCCTGGATTAAGACCTCCCCCATGTGGGCCCCCCAACCCGTAGGGCTTGCGTCTGCGGTGACTACCCGGGTTACTTTATATTCCCAGGGCACCACTCTGGCTAGATTGTTTTCGTCTAGCCACCAACCAAGGGATCTTATAGCATGTTGGAACAAAGTCAACTGGCCTTCTAGATAACTGCCCAGGATTTTTTGATGACATAAAACCTCGCCCTGTAGCACCCTTGTATGGAACTGGGCCCACCGTACCGCGGGGATGCAGGACGATAGAGAACCCAGGAGGAACATTGCCTTCCTAAGGGACATGGTGGGGTTATTGGAGGCGTTCAAGACCTGATGTCGTAGGCAAACTAATTTTTCAGGAGGAAGACGACACTCCTGATTCTGCGAATCTAGGATTAGGCCCAAGAACTGCTGAACTTTCATGGTCTGTAGACGGAACTTCTTAATGTTTAGTAGCCACCCTAACCGTTCCAGGGCTGATTTTGCTTTTTGCAATTGATCCAGACAATGGTATGCTGTTCTGCCTACAATAAGGAAGTCATCCAGGTAGGGGATTACCAGGATGTCTGCTTCTCGTAGATGGGCCATAACCTCCGTTATAACTTTAGTGAACACCCGGGGGGCGACTGCTATACCAAAAGGAAGGGCGACCTATTGGAAATGCCAACCCCTCTAACTGAACCGCCACTCTGAGGAAACGCTGATGAGATGCATGGATGGGTATATGGTAGTAGGCGTCTTTTAAATCCAACACCACCATAAAGCAGTTTTCAAACAGTAACTTTATTGTGGAATTGATTGTTTCCATTTTAAATGGCCGAATGATCAGCTATCTATTGAGTGCCTTCAGGTTTATTATGGTCCTGTAAGAACTATCCGGTTTACGGACCAAAAATAGCAGGGAGTAGAAGCCTTTGCCCTTCTCTGCCTCTGGTACCTTTATCAGTACTTTTTTATGGCATAGGTCATGGATTTCGGTCTCTAGGGCAGCCTGTTCCGACAGGGAAGACCTGAGCGGGGTGACCTTAAAACTGTTCCGGGGGGCACAGGAAAATTCTAGCCTTAGACCTGAGGCTTCCAACCCCAGGATCCAGTTACTGTTTGAGATCCGTGACCAGGCCTGGTAGAAGGCTGATAGTCTACCTCCCACCGGAGCCGCTAGTCATTGGGGAGGTTTCTTGGTCTCACGGGATGCTTCCTGGCGTCCCCCTCCAAACATAAACCCGGTACCTTTTTTCTTCTTATCTTCCCATCAGCCCCAGTCTCTGGATGATCTTTTACGGAAAAATCTCTTCCTAGCGAAGGGATGTCTATAGGAAGGGGTGGGCAGGGAAGGGAATTTCTTTTTATCGTCGCCTGCTTTCTCCAGGAGTTCATCTAGGACTGGACCGAATAGATATTCCCCCTCACACGGGATGGAGCAAAGCCGGGATCTGGCCTGGATATCCCCGGGCCAGCATTTCAGCCATATAGCCCTTCGGGCTGCATTTGATAGATCTGCGGCTTTGGCCGCCATTCTTGCAGAATCTGCCGAAGCGTCGGCTAAAAAGGCTGCCACATTCTGGATGGTAGGTAGGGTCTTCAAGATAGAGGACAGAGCCTCGAGGGAATCTAATTGTGACTCCAGCTGGTCCAGCCACACCATCATAGATCTGGCTGTGCAGGTAGCCGCTACTGCCGGCCTCAGGGCGCCAGCTGACATTTCCCATGTCCCTTTCAGGTAGGAGTCTGCCTTTTTATCTAGTGGATCTTTTAAGGAAGCCATGTCGTCAAAGGGAATAGCAGATTTTTTGGACGCTTTAGCCACTGCTGTGTCCAATTTCGGGGCTTTGTCTCATTTGTTTACCAAGGGGTCCTCAAAGGGATATCGTCGTTTAAAAGCCGGTGGCAGGGAGCCTTTTCTTTCTGGTTTCTTCCATTCCCTATTGATCAGGTTTTGGACCTTGTCGTTTAACGGGAACGACTTACGCTTCCTGGGGTCTAAACCGCCGAACATTAGGTCCTGTGCTGACCGTTCTGGTTTTGCGTCTGTTACCCCCATGGTGGTCCTAACTGCCTTGACTAATTTATCCACTTGTTCTAGACCCAAGCAGAAACGACTGGCGTCCTCCTCTGAAGAGGACGCAGAAGAGGAGGTTGAGGGCTCTGAGGAATCTTCCTTCCCTCTAGGGTCAGCTGAGGAGTCTGACCCTGAGAAACTTGCTCTCTTTCTTTTCTTAGATGACTCCCCCTGGGATACGGACCTTAGAGCTTTAACTTCCGTCCTGATAATTTCCCTTAGACTCGTAGCGAAGTCAGGGGTTTCTTCCGCCACCTGTAGGAGTGGGGAAAGGGTAAGGAAGTATGTATGGTAATTTTTGGTACTACTCCCCCCCCCCCCCTTTTTTTTTACCGTCTGCCATATACATGACTGGCACAGTTTTTTAGGGTAGGCGTCCGGCAAGGGGCAATTGCAAAGGGCGCACTCCCTGTTTTTTGCTTTGTCAGCGCACCTCTTCCGCTATAGGAGGAAAAAACATAAGGGGAACACTGCATCAGAGCACATTCACGAAGATCTCTTACCCTGAGCAGAAGGCGTAGGTACCGGATCATGGGGGGGGGGGGGGGGGGGGTGCAAGCTGGATCCTTCGGCCTGGAGGTATTTCTGTGGCCGGATTGTCCAGTTCGTTTTTTTCTTTTGCTGGGAGCTTGTCTGGGACCTCTATGAGGTACGTTCCTGCTCTCGGTCCAGCTGGGCCACGGGAGCCTCCGGCTCATCCATTGCTGCAAATGGGCCCAAAGAAGCCCTGCAGCATTTCTGCGGCCTTTTATGCTCCTCCCCCCGGAAATCCGGGTCTGCAGACGATATGCCAGGGGTTCCATTTTCCTCCCTCCCCCCCCCCCCCCCCCCACGCTGCTCCTGCCGCCACGGCGAACAACAGAAAAAAGCCGGACGGCATCTGACTTAAGTCCCAGCGCCGCTGGCCCCACCCCCGTCACTTCCGACGCTTTCAGTGAACGCGCGGGGAGCGAAAAAAATAATCGCGGCGCCATGGCCCGACCCGCTCCGTGCCCGCCACCATGCTACGCCAGCCGGCCCCGGATGATGGCCCGGACTGCTCCAGGAGGGGACCAGGACAGGGGTTCGGTGGCAACATACTCACGTGCCGGCGCTGGCCCTGGAGACGGGAATCCTCCGGACCCCGCTCCCACCTGCTCTGCACACGGTCGTGGAGCCGTACCCGGACCCACCGTGGCGCTTACAGGGACCCCGCACTGACAGAGGTAGGAGACTCCCCGCTACCTGAGTCGGATAGCCAGCCTGGGGATTCCTCGTCCATGATGATACGATCTGTAGGGAAGCCTGTCCTTCAGGAACAGGAAACCAACTTATGCGTGGGAGAGGTACCGCCCTTATGTATCTGTAGGATTTCCTGTTCCTGCAGGGCGGATCCCCTCTCTCAGGTGGTGCTGTCATGGACGACCGAATAAACATTTTTTTTAAACATTCAAAAAATTCCTGTGAAGCACCTGAAGGGTTAATAAACTTCTGAATGTGGTTTTGAGCACCTTGAGGGGGTGTAGTTTTTAGAATGGTGTCATTTTTGGGTGTTTTCTATCATATAGACCCCTCAAAGTGACTTCAAATGTGATGTGGTCCCTAAAAATAAAATTGTGTTGTAAAAATGAGAAATCGCTGGTCAACTTTTAACCCTTATAACTTCCTAAGAAAAAAAAAATTTTGGTTCCCAAATTGTGCCGATGTAAAGTAAAACATATGGGAAATGTTACTCACCGTATTTTCCGGCGTATAAGACGACCCCACAGCTTTTCCAGCTAAAATAGAAAATTTTCTTAAAAGTCGGGGGTCTTCTTAAATGCCATGTGTCATCTTATATGCCGGGTGCGGGGGAGTGGTCCCGATGACAAAGGGAGCGTGTACGTGGCGTTATCCCCCTTTTACCTCATTGGTGGCAGCAGTGCTGTCTGCGGGTCGGCGGCGGCTCCTCTTTGTCCAGCGTTGGGGTGCTGTGCTGGAGGTGGCTGCTGAGGCTCTCTGTCCAGCGTCGGGGCTCCTCCGGCATTTCCCCAATGCCCGGAGGCCAAGGCAGCTCCATTGCTGCGATGCGGTGGCCTCCCTGAAAATGGCTGCCGGAGCCCATGTATGCTCAGATTCAGATCTCGTCTCCCGAGATCTCGGGACGAGATCTGAATCTGAGCTCGTGCGGGCTCCGGTGGCCATTTTCCCGGAGGCCACCACATTGCAGCAATGGAGCTGCCTTGGCCTCTGGGCATTGGGGAAATGCCGGAGGAGCCCCGACGCTGGACAGAGAGCCTCAGCAGCCACCTCCAGCACAGCACCCCCACGCTGGACAAAGAGGAGCCGCCGCCATACTGCTGAAGGAGGAGCTGCCGCACCGCTGCCACCAATGAAGTAAAAGGGGGATGATAACACCACTTACACCCTCCCTTGTTCATCGGGACCACTCCCCGAAAATTGCGAAATTTTCAATTTTCGCCAAATTTCCGTTTTTTTCACAAATAAACGCAAGTTATATCAATGAAATTTTACCACTAACATGAAGTACAATCGAGAAAACAATGTCAGAATCACCGGGATCCATGGAAGCGTTCCAGAGTTATTACCTTATAAAGGGACAGTGGTCAGAATTGTGAAAATTGGCCTGGTCATTAACATGCAAACCACCCTTTAGAGTAAAGGGGTTAAAATAATTTTCAAGCTGGTGTTATAAAGTATTCTAATTTCCTGAGATAATGACCTTTGGGTTTTCATTGGCTGTAAGCCATAATCATCATTACCAGAAATAAACCCGTGAAATAGATCACTCTGTGTGTAATGACTCTATAGAATAGAGGAGAGTCACTTTTTGTATTGAAGAACTGAAATAAATTCACTTTTTGATGATATTCTAATTTTGTGAGAAGCTCCTGTGCATCATCCAATGGATGCAGCCATTGAATCCAGTGACTTAAGGACATACAGAAGGGTTAAGACGATTTCAGGCCATTTCCTTCTATTAAGGTTTACTAAGGACAAAACCAAAAGATATTACACAATCAGCATTGTCCACACAGCTGATACTTTATTGTGCAGCACAAATTCTCCTGAGATTAGCACAAATCCTCATCTTAAAATCTTACTGCTGGAAGTCCCGGCTCAGCTATCCCAGCTAATGAGAAACTGACTATTTCAGTCTCCGCCTGTGTACAAGGACAAACTGGAAACACTAGAAGAAAGAAAGCCCGAGAGCCATTCAAAAAGAACGAGAGGGAAAACAACTGCTCAAGCACAAGGCGGCACTGCTCTATGCAAAATCCATAGGGGGGCAGTATTATAGTAGTTACCGTATATTCTTGTACATAGGGGGCAGTATTATAGTAGTTATATTCTTGTACATAGGGGGCAGTATTATAGTAGTTATATTCTTGTACATAGGGGGCAGTATTATAGTAGTTATATTCTTGTACATAGGAGCAGTATTATAGTAGTTATATTCTTGTATATAGGGGCAGTATTATAGTAGTTATATTCTTGTACATAGGGGCAGTATTATAGTACATTTGGGCAACCCCAAATATTTACCATATGCATTTGTGTAATTTATATTCTGGCCCCTCACTCCTTTCCTCTCCTATGTATAGCACTCACGCTCTTTTCACATTGCTACACAGCACAGATCCATTCAGTTCCACCATTCAACATCACAGACGCTCTCACAAATCACTTAACCATCTGCTCACTCTTTCTAGCCTCCTTCTCCTAGTCGCAGGAGACATTGCTCCCAACCCTGGTCCCCCATGTTATAGAAAGTCAAACCCCCAACTGCTACACTCAGAAACCCCTCTAATCTTATTAATATTCCCTGCATGCCTTCTGTCTCTCTTAATTGTGCCCTTTGGAATTCTCGCTCAGTGTGTAATAAACTCTCCTTCATCTATGACTTCTTCCTTTCTAATTCTCTTAACCTCCTGGCTCTTACTGAAACCTGGATCCAGCAGTCAGACACTACCGCTGCTGCTGCTCTTTCATACGGGGGACTACATTTCTCTCATACCCCAAGATCAGACAATAGAGCAGGTGAAGGCGTTGGTCTGCTCCTATCATCAAAATGTACCTTTCAGGTTATCCCTCAAGAACCATCACTTGTCTTTCCTTCTTTTGAGGTCCATGCCGTCAGACTCTACACCCCCTTCTCCATGCGAGTGGCGGTGGTGTATCGTCCTCCCGGCCCCTCCCATCAGTTCCTGGATCATTTTGCCACTTGGCTTCCACATTTTCTCTCCTGTGACATCCCTACCCTCATCATGGGTGATTTCATCATCCCCATTGCTCTTCCCCTCTCCCCATCTGCTACTCACTTTTTATCTCGAACCTCCTCGTTTGGCTTTTTGCAGCTTACTAATTCTCCAACGCATGAAGACGGAAACTCCCTCGACTTGGTCTTCTCTCCTCTTTGTGCCGTGGATGATTTTGCAAACTCCCCTCTCCCGCTCTCTGACCACAATCTTCTTTCATTCTCTATCAAGAACTGCCAGGCTGCTCAGGTCACCCCCACTGTCCAGACTTATAGAAACATACAGGCCATTAACACCCAGAAACTTATGAAGAACTTGCGGTCATCATTGGCCCCTATCTCCTCCCTCTCATGTCCTGATTCTGCATTGAAGCATTACAATGAAACACTTCAAACTGCCCTGGATGAATTTGCACCCCCTATATATAGAACACCACAACACAGATGGCGACAACCCTGGCACACTCTGCAAACACGTTTCCTGCAGCGGTGCTCCAGGTGCGCCGAACGTCTGTGGAGAAAATCCAATCTACCCGAAGATTTCATCCATTATAAGTTTATGCTTAGAACATACAACACTGCCCTTCACCTCTCAAAACAAACCTATTTTTCAACACCCTCATCACCTCACTGTCCAATAACCCGAAACGTCTCTGACACTTTTCATTCTGTACTCAACCCAAGAGTACAGGCCCCAACCACAGAGCTCAGAGCTGACGATCTGGCCAATTACTTCAAAGAAAAAAATTGACCAGATCCGACAGGAAATTATCTCCCAATCACCTCATACCATGCACTGTCCTCCCTCCCCCACTGCATCTAGCTCACTCTCTGACTTTGAACCAGTCACAGAAGAAATAGTAATCAGGCTCCGCGCATCTTCTCGCCCAACCACTTGCACTAGTGACCCATTTCCGTCACATCTCCTCCAGTCCCTTTCCCCTGCTGTCATCCCTCACCTAACTAAAATATTTAGCTTCTCTCTCTTTTCTGGTATCTTTCCCTCCTCATTTAAGCATGCCATCATACATCCACTACTTAAACCATCCCTCGACCAAAACTGTGCCGCTAACTATAGACCTGTCTCTAATCTTCCCTTCATCTCTAAACTCCTGGAACGCCTGGTCCACTCCCGTCTTATGCGCTATCTCTTTGATAACTCTCTTCTCGACCCTCTCCAATCCGGTTTCCGCTTTTTACACTCCACTGAAACTGCCCTCACTAAAGTCTCTAATGATCTGCTAACAGCTAAATCAAATGGTCATTACTCCATGCTAATTCTCTTGGATCTCTCTGCAGCATTCGACACTGTGGATCATCAGCTCCTCCTCACTATGCCCCGTTCCATTGGCCTCAAGGACACCGTTCTCTTCTGGTTCTCCTCCTATCTCTCTGACCGCTCCTTTACTGTATCTTTTGCTGGTTCCTCCTCCTCATCTTCCCCTTACTGTTGGGGTTCTTCAAGGATCGGTTCTAGGCCCCCTCCTCTTCTCTTTGTATACTGCCCCTATTGGTCAAACAATCAATAGATTTGGTTTCCAGTACCATCTCTATGCTGACGACACCCAATTATACGCTTCTTCTCCTGACATCACGCCAGCCTTTCCAGAAAACATCAGCGATTGTCTAAATGCTGTGTCTAACATATGTCCTCATTATATCTGAAACTGAACCTGTCAAAGACTGAACTCCTTGTGTTTCCTCCCGCTACTAATGCACCTATACCCGACATTGCCATTTCTGTGTGTGGTTCCACTATTACTCCCCAGCAACAGGCCCACTGTCTTGGGGTCATACTTGACTCCGAGCTTTCCTTTGCCCCCCACATACGATCACTGGCTCGCTCTTGTTATCTGCACCTCAAAAACATTTATAGAATTCGACCTTTTCTTACTTTTGACTCTGCAAAAACTCTTACTGTTTCTCTTATTCATTCTCGTCTCGACTATTGTAACTCTCTTCTAATCGGTCTCCCCCTTACCAAACTCTCCCCCCTCCAATCTGTCTTGAATGCTGCAGCCAGGATCATATTCCTCGCCAATCGTTACACCGATGCCTCTACCTTGTGCCAGTCATTACACTGGCTACCCATCCACTCCAGAATCCAGTACAAACTTATTACCCTCACCCACAAAGCTCTTCATGGCTCAGCACCACCCTACATCTCCTCCCTTGTTTCAGTTTACCATCCTACCCGTGCCCTCCGTGCTGATGACCTGAGGTTAGCATCCTCAATAATCAGAACCTCCCACTCCAGTCTTCAAGACTATACACGTGCTGCGCCAATTCTTTGGAATGCACTTCCCAGGTCAATACGATTAGTCCCCAACCCCCACAATTTTAAGCGTACCCTGAAAACGCATTTATTCAGACTGGCCTATCGCCTCATATTAACCTAATCTATCCCTGTGTGGCACAGCAAAAAGTATTAGCATAACCAGGTTCCCCGCATCATGTTCCCACATGCTTTATGCATCCATTAGCCCTCTGCATCCGTACTGTTACACACTTAACATTATGGCTGGTCCATACAATCAGGGCAACTGTTACCACCCACCTTTCGTGTCTCCCCTTTTTTCCTCATAGATTGTAAGATTGCGAGCAGGGCCCTCACTCCTCTTGGTATCTGTTATGATCTATATGATTATTGTTATGCTGTAATGTCTATTGTCTGTACAAATCCCCTCTGAAATGTAAAGTGCTGCGGAATATGTCAGCGCTATAGAAATAAAATTTATTATTATTGTTATATTCTTGTACATAGGGGGCAGTATTATAGTAGTCAAATTCTAGTACATAGGGGGCACTATTATAGTAGTTATATTCTAGTACATAGGGGGCAGTATTATAGTAGTTATATTCTAGTACATAGGAGCAGTATTATAGTAGTTATATTCTTGTATATAGGGGGCAGTATTATAGTAGTTATATTCTTGTACATAAGGAGCAGTATTATAGTAGTTATATTCTTGTATATAGGGGGCAGTATTATAGTAGTTATATTCTTGTACATAAGGAGCAGTATTATAGTAGTTATATTCTTGTATATAGGGGGCAGTATTATAGTAGTTATATTCTTGTACATAGGGAGCAGTATTATAGTAGCTATATTCCTGTATATAGGGGGAAGTATTATAGTAGTAATCTTGTATATAGGGGCAGTATTATAGTAGCTATATTCTTGTATATAGGGGGCAGTATTATAGTAGTTATATTCTTGTACATAGAAGCAGTACTATAGTAGTTATATTCTTGTACATAAGGAGCAGTATTATAGTAGTTATATTCTTGTATATAGGGGAAGTATTATAGTAGTAATCTTGTATATAGGGGCAGTATTATAGTAGCTATATTCTTGTACATAGAAGCAGTACTATAGTAGTTATATTCTTGTACATAGGGAGCAGTATTACAGTAGTTATATTCTTGTACATAGGGAGCAGTATTATAGTAGCTATATTCTTGTATATAGGGGAAGTATTATAGTAGTAATCTTGTATATAGGGGCAGTATTATAGTAGCTATATTCTTGTACATAGGGGGCAGTATTATAGTAGTTATATTCTTGTACATAGGGGCAGTATTATAGTAGCTATATTCTTGTATATAGGGGGCTGTATTATAGTTCTATTGTACTTAGGGAGCAGTATTATAGTAGTTATATTCTTGTACATTGGAGCAGTATAGTAGTCATATTCTTGTACAAAGGAGCAGTATTATAGTAGTCATATTCTTGTATATAGGGGGCTGTATTATAGTAGTTCAATTGTACTTAGGGAGCAGTATTATAGTAGTTATATTTTTGTACATAGAAGCAGTATTACAGTAGTTATATTCTTGTACATAAGGAGCAGTATTATAGTAGTTATATTCTTGTATATAGGGGGCAGTATTATAGTAGTTATATTCTTGTACATAAGGAGCAGTATTATAGTAGTTATATTCTTGTATATAGGGGGCAGTATTATAGTAGTTATATTCTTGTACATAGGGAGCAGTATTATAGTAGCTATATTCCTGTATATAGGGGGAAGTATTATAGTAGTAATCTTGTATATAGGGGCAGTATTATAGTAGCTATATTCTTGTATATAGGGGGCAGTATTATAGTAGTTATATTCTTGTACATAGAAGCAGTACTATAGTAGTTATATTCTTGTACATAAGGAGCAGTATTATAGTAGTTATATTCTTGTATATAGGGGAAGTATTATAGTAGTAATCTTGTATATAGGGGCAGTATTATAGTAGCTATATTCTTGTACATAGAAGCAGTACTATAGTAGTTATATTCTTGTACATAGGGAGCAGTATTACAGTAGTTATATTCTTGTACATAGGGAGCAGTATTATAGTAGCTATATTCTTGTATATAGGGGAAGTATTATAGTAGTAATCTTGTATATAGGGGCAGTATTATAGTAGCTATATTCTTGTACATAGGGGGCAGTATTATAGTAGTTATATTCTTGTACATAGGGGCAGTATTATAGTAGCTATATTCTTGTATATAGGGGGCTGTATTATAGTTCTATTGTACTTAGGGAGCAGTATTATAGTAGTTATATTCTTGTACATTGGAGCAGTATAGTAGTCATATTCTTGTACAAAGGAGCAGTATTATAGTAGTCATATTCTTGTATATAGGGGGCTGTATTATAGTAGTTCAATTGTACTTAGGGAGCAGTATTATAGTAGTTATATTTTTGTACATAGAAGCAGTATTACAGTAGTTATATTCTTGTACATAAGGAGCAGTATTATAGTAGTTATATTCTTGTATATAGGGGGCAGTATTATAGTAGTTATATTCTTGTACATAGGGAGCAGTATTATAGTAGTTATATTCTTGTACATAGCAGTACTATAGTAGTTGTAATCTTGTACATAGGGGCAGTATTATAGTATATTCCTGTACATAGGGGGCAGTATTATAGTAGTTATATTCTTGTACATAGGGGGCAGTATTATAGTAGTTATATGCTTGTACATAGGGGGCAGTATTATAGTAGTTATATTCTTGTACATAGGGGGCAGTATTATAGTAGTTATATTCCTGTACATAGGGGCAGTATTATAGCAGTTATATTCTTGTACATAGGAGATGTATTATAGCAGTTATATTCTTGTACATAGGAGCAGTATTATAGTAGTTATATTCTTGTACATAGGGTGCAGTATTATAGTAGTTATATTCTTGCACATAGGGGGCAGTACTAAAGCAGTTATATTCTTGTACACACAAGCAGTATTATAGTAGTTATATTCTTGTACATAGGGGCAGTATTATAGCAGTTATATTCTTGTACATAGGAGCAGTATTATAGTAGATATATTCTTGTACATAGGGGGCAGTATTATAGTAGTTATATTTCTGTATATAGGGGCAGTATTATAGTAGTTATATTTCTGTACATAGGGGCAGTATTATAGTAGTTATATTCCTGTACATTAGTAGTTATATTTTATCCAGTGTCGGGAGAAAACCTGATGCATTTGTTTGATGCTAGAGCTGGTGCAGGGTCTTGCAATTATCATTTTACAGGACACAGTAAAGGCTGCTAATGAGTTCAGATTAGTATATGGTTTCTAGGTTTCAATCTCTACAAAACGTGAACAAGATTTTTAGACAATATGGCTTAAAAGAGAAGATCAGGATTGCACACCTGGGGTTTATCGGTATTTTGCATGTCACTCACTTAATAATGTGCTCGGTGTTGATATTATATACGGCTTTTGTAGCATTAGTAGTCATTGCTTCAGAGATATGTGGGGTTGGTAATTTGGTTTTTTATTTTCGCTGATGTTTTTTCTCCCACTGGTGTTGATTTTTATGGCGGGAGTGTTGACATGCTGCATTTTTCTACAGACTTCTTCCCATAGTTTTGATCACATCTTCACCAACAGGAGCACGGTGATTTACATGATCATCCACTACAGTCTGCCCTAAGCCTTCTCACTACATCTACCAGTGGCAGCTGACCCAGATACTGCAATGATCTGTATTACAGAGGTGGCGGTAATGGTGTGTGGTGCTGGACCCAGAGATTAGACCTCCACTTATCTGGGGAGATGTTCCCAGTACTGACCAGATTCTATAGGGCTGCCCTCGTATCTGAGTAATGCGGCTGCCGTGGCAGAGGATTGTCTTCAGTTTACTTCATGGAGCTCTACCCCAGCGGCCACCAGTGAGGAGACGTTTACACAATTCTCACATCCAGCTTCGTGATAAGATTAGGGAAGGTGGATTTTCTGCTCCCCATGACTGTGCATAAAAGGTATAGTACAAGACTGGCCGCCCAAAGTAGGGACCTCAGTCCCATCCCACCGCCTTCTCCCCCAATATCTGCATCTGCCCTTATAAATAACCTGATTAATGGGTAAAAATCCCACAGACCTCTACAAAAAAGGAAGGAGAAAGAAGGCTGCTAATGCCACAAGAAATGGGGACTGCTATGAATGGGTCACCGAGGAGAAAAAAGCAAAACAAGCTAAGTCACAGAAAACCAGAGAGGTTGGTAACTATGCAGATGCCTGATCTTACCACACAACTAGCAGTAGCCGTGAAGCGTGTCTACGATGTTCCTAGACGCCTCGTCACGGCCGGAGGACTAAATAAGCCTAAAGCAAGAAAATGGAAAACTAACTGCCCCAGAGCAGACCCCAAAGGAATAGATAGCCCCCACACATGTATTGACGGTGAAACAAGATGAAGGCACAAACACAGGCAGGAAAATAGGCTGAGCAAATGATGGGGCCCAAACTAACTAGACAGGAAAGGAAAGACACTGTCTGCAACCTGCAAAAAACCCTACAAAAATAATGTCCAACACTTCTGATAGCAAAATTAACCCTGAAGTCACTAGACTTCTCCCACTATATCAGCACTCTGAAATATTCTGAGACAGAGCAAAAAGAGACCGAACTAGTAAGGGAAAAAAGATAATTGGCAAAATACTGATAAATAAGAGTGGAAATTCAGCACAGCCCCCAGCCGGGGCTGGCTGACCACACAAAAAACTGAACAGACCAACAAAATCAAGTGTGAACATTAGCAGAAAAACTTAGCTTTAGATGACTGGAACAGAGCTGAAAACCAAGAGCTGACAAGCCAGAAGGAATCACCAGCAACTGAATAGGGCGTCGGCTGTCTTAAATCCAATCTGAGAATCCTGAGGTCCAATCGTCATCCTCATTCTCAGGTGGCAGACCTCCACCGATCAAACCAGCCTCACCACCTCCTGTCAACACCAGAGGGAGTCTGGAAGGGGAACTCACAACTGGTGAACCAGAGAATGAACTCACAACAGTACCCCCCCTTGAGGAGGGGTCACCGAACCCTCATCCATGCCACCAGGCCGATCAGGATGGGCCCGGTGAAAAGCACGAAACAATCTATTGGCATGAATAATCGGAGGCAGAGACCCAAGAATTATCCTCCTGACCATAACCCTACCATTTGACCAAATACTGGAGTCTCCGTCTAACCAAACGAGAATCCAATATTTTCTCTACCTCATATTCCACATTGCCTTCGACTAACACAGGGTCAGGAGGTGCTGCCATAGGAACCACTGGCTCAACAAACCTTTTCAACAGAGATTTGTGAAATACGTTATGGATCTTGAACGCAACTGGAAGAGCCAATCGCAACAAATCAGGATTAAGAATTTCCAAAATCTTATAAGGACCAATAAATCTTGGCTTAAATTTAGGAGATGCAACCTTCATAGCAATATTCTTAGATGACAACCAAACCATATCACCCACTTTAAACCGGGGACCAATGGTCCTATGCCGGTTGGAAAATCGCTGGGCCTTTTCCTGAGAGTGACAACTTATCCACCACTTGGTCCCATATCTGCTGCATTCTCTCAACCACAGTGTCCACACCTGGGCAGGACGAAGATTCCACTTGCCCTGAAGAGAATCGAGGATGAAACCCAAAATTACAGAAAAAGGGTGACATCAAAGTGGCAGAACTAGCTCTATTGTTCAGTGCGAATTCGGCCAAGGGCAAAAATGAGACCCAATCATCCTGATCAGCAGATATAAAACATCTCAAATAAGACTCCAAGGTCTGGTTTGTTCTCTCAGTCTGCCCATTGGTCTGGGGATGAAACGCGGAGGAGAAGGATAACTGAATTCGCAGATTGGAACAAAAGGCTTTCCAGAATCTGGAAACAAACTGGACCCCTCTATCAGACACAATGTTCTCAGGAATCCCATGTAACCGAACCAGCTGTTGTAAAAAAAAGGGCACCAACTCAGTGGAAGATGGCAACTTTGGGAGTGGTACAAGATGGACCATCTTCGAAAATCTATCACAAATCACCCAGATAACAGTCACTCTCAGAGACAGGAAGATCAGAAATAAAATCCATAGAGATATGGGTCCATGGCCTCTTGGGCACCGGCATCAGCAACCCACTAGAACAAGAACAGGGTTTAGACCGAGAACAAATCCCACAGGACTGTACAAAATTCCTGATGTCACGAGATAAGGCAGGCCACCAAAAGGACCGACTCACCAAATCTCTGGTACCAAAAATACCTGTATGACCAGCCAATGCGGAGCAATGAATTTCAGACATCACTCTCTTTCTCCACTGGTCAGGAACACACAATTTTTCCATAGGGCAACGCTCAGGTTTAGCCTCCTGAAATTCCTCCAGGGCGCGTCTCAAATCGGGCGAAATGGCAGAAAGAACTACCCCCTCACCTAGGATGGTAGTAGGCTCGGCCACACTAAGAGAATCGGCAAAGAAACTCCTAGAAAGGGCGTCTGCCTTAACATTCTTAGTGCCCGGAAGAAAAGAGACCACAAAATTAAAACGCGCGAAAAACAAGGCCCATCTAGCCTGTCTAGGATTCAAGCGTTTGGCCGACTCCAGATAAATCAAATTCTTGTGATCGGTGAGGACCACAACTTGATGTCTAGCTCCCTCCAACCAATGTCTCCACTCCTCAAATGCCCACTTCATGGCCAACAATTCCCGATTCCTCACGTCATAGTTGCGTTCAGATGGGGAGAACTTTCGAGAAAAGAAGGCACAGGGATTCATCTTAGAAGTCACAGGGTCTTTTTGGGACAAGACAGCTCCTGCACCAATCTCAGAAGCATCTACCTCCACCTGAAATGGAAGTGAGACATCAGGTTGCCGTAAAACTGGAGCTGAAGAAAATCTCTGCTTAAGCTCCTGAAATGCTGAGATAGCCTCAGGAGACCAATTCAGCACATCAGCGCCCTTCTTGGTCAGATCAGTCAGTGGTTTGACAATACCAGAAAAATTACGATAGAAATTAGAAAAACCCAAAAACTTCTGGAGGGCCTTCAAAGAAGTAGGCTGAACCCAATCATAAATGGCCTGTACCTTGGCCGGGTCCATTTCAATAGTCGATGGAGATAAGATAAATCCCAAAAATGAAATCCGCTCTACACCAAAGAGGCATTTTGATCCCTTAACAAACAGGGAATTCTCCCTCAAAATCCAGAACACAGTCCGGACGTGTTCCACATGAGAATCCCAATCACTAGAAAAGATCAAAATATCATCCAGACAGATGATCATAAACTTATCCACAAAGTCACGGAAAATATCATTCATAAAGGACTGGAAGACAGAAGGGGCATTAGTGAGCCCAAAAGGCATCACCAGGTACTCAAAATGTCCCTCCGGAGTATTAAACGCCGTCTTCCATTCATCCCCGTGCTTGATGCGAATAAGATTATACGCCCCCCCGAGGTCAAGCTTAGTAAACCAGCAGGCACTCTTAACTCTGGAGAATAAATCAGACATCAGAGGTAACGGGTACTGATATTTAACCGTCATCTTGTTAAGGGAACGATAATCAATACACGGTCTTAATGAACCATCTTTCTTGGCCATAAAAAAACCCAGCACCTAAAAGGTGACGAGGATGGTCTAATATGACCCTTCTCCAACGACTCAATATAGGATCGCATAGCATCATGTTCGGGTACAGATAAGTTGAAAAGCCGACCCTTGGGAAATTTACACCCAGGCATCAACTCAATTGCACAGTCATAACTCCTATGAGGAGGCAAAGACGCAGACTTGCTCTCACTAAATACATCAGAAAAATTGGCTAGATAATCAGGAATATCATGAGACTGAGGAGAGGTGGAGAAAACAGGAGCGTCCCTAATAACACACTGACAACCCCAACTCACCACAGACCCAGATTTCCAATCCAAAACTGGATTATGAGTTTGCAACCAGGGAAAATCCAGAACAATAGTATCATGCAAATTATGCAGCACCAAAAATTTACAATTTTCTTGGTGGTCTGGGGCAACTCGCATTGTCACCTGGGTCCAAAACTGAGGTTTATTCTCCGCCAAAGGAGTAGCATCAATACCCCTCAAAGGAATAGGCGTCTGCAGAGGTGTCATGGAAAAACCACACCGTTTAGCAAAGTCCAAATCCACCAGATTCAACGCTGCTCCTGAATCCACAAAAGCCTTAGTGGAAAACGTGGATAAGGAGCAGATCAGAGTAATTGCCAAAAGAAACTTAGGTTGTATACTGCCCACAGCAAATGTGTGTGCAAAACGTTTCTCTCGTTTTGGGCAGACAGAAATATGAGAGGCGTCTCCACAGAAAAAACACAGCTTATTACGCCTTCTAAACTCCTGACGTTGCGCCCTAGACAAAACCCCATCACACTGCATAGGTTCAAACGTTTGTTCAAAAGGTGGCAGCACCTCCCGTGTAGTCTTACGTTCACGTAAACGCCGATCACTTTAATGGCAGGGCTGTGGAGTCGGTAAGCCAAACCTGCGACTCCGACTCAGACTCCTCAATTTCCCTTACACCGACTCCGACTCCACGACTCCGACTCCCACACATATTGCTTATATTTAAGTGAAAAATTTATTGTAGTACAATGTGAACCTCAGACATTTAATCATTTTTATGATCCAATAATCAAGATATTTAGATAGAACAGAATATATATTGGTGTACTACCCAGTTTTCATTCTTTTTGGTACAGATACGATATGGATAGACAGATATGGATAAATGGATATATAGATAGAGCAGATTTCTAATCTGCTTTTGCTATTGAAAACATTATCTATGAGCTCAAAAACCTTTCAGGTGATGCAGTTTTTTTAAAAAGATGATCAGGTTTTGCAGCTGAAAAACGTATCCTCAAAAAACACAGGAAAAATGCTGTGTGTGAATGTAGCCTTAGATCAGGAATATAGCAGCCATTTATAGGACATTTCATAACTTTCCCAAACTCCTATGAAAAAATATTCAGCACATCCTGCATTGAACTACTGTACCCAATTTATTATATATTTTAGGAGTCGGAGTCGGTCCATTTTATACCGACTCCAACTCCGACTCCACCAAAATGAGCACCGACTCCGACTCCACGACTCCGACTCCACAGCCCTGTTTAATGGCTAATGACATAGAATCATCCAGACCAGAGGGAACAGGAAATCCCACCATAGTATCTTTTATGGTCTCTGATAAACCCTTCCGAAAGAGAGCTGCCAATGCACTATCATTCCATGTAGTAAGGACCGCCCACTTTCTGAATTTTTGACAGTATAACTCTGCAGAATCCTGACCCTGGTTTAATGCCAACAGGGTTCTCTCAGCTTGATCAATAACATTAGGTTCATCATACAACAACCCCAAGGCTTGAAAAAAAATGCATCCACATAAGTCAGAATAGGATTTTCAGGTGTCAGAGAAAAAGCCCAATCCTGGGGATCGCTGCGCAGCAAGGAGATGACAATTTTAACCTGCTGCACAGAGCTCCCCGATGAGTTAGGCTTCAAGGCCAGAAATAATTTACAATTATTCTTAAACTTCAGAAATTTAGACCGATCCCCAGAAAACACATCAGGAGTAGGGATCTTAGGTTCAGCAGCATGTGACTGAATGAGGTGGAAATTCCCTGCACTTCAGCAGCGAGCTGCTCCACACGATCTGACAATTGCTTAATCTCCATTAGGAAAAAGAAAAAAAATCCTAGTACAGCCCCAGAGGAAAAAAAAGAGGAAAGAACATACATATATATATATATATATATATATATATATATATATATACACATATATATATATATATATATATATATATATATATATATATATATATATTTATTCCATTTATATATATATATATATATATAGAAAATATAAGAGAATTGGGATCCAGCAAAAACATGAAAGTTCACCAGAATTATACAATCTTCTTCTTTGTTTATCCATTAATTCATATAAAAAATGTATGAGGAACTCCAAACAATTGGTATCTTTCCAGCAAGGGACTACATGTTTCAGTGGATCATTATCTACAACCCCTGGTGGCTTTAACTCCTAGTCACTTGAGAGATAGTAAAGCAGCTATTAACATGGTGGAAAAAATAGAATGGGGGAATGATTTTCTGTGGCTTTCATGTGATGTTATTGGATTATATCCATCAATTCCACATTCTGTTGCATTGGAGAGCCTCAGATATTACCTATCTAAATATAGTGAGTATACATTTGAAATTCAACATTTTTTATTGCTTGCAACTCATTTTTTGCTCACTCATAATTATTTTATTTTTGATGAGAAATATTATTTGCAGATACAGGGAGTGAGCATGGGGGCTAAATTTTCACCGTCTTTAGCAAATTTAACTATGTCAGTATGGGAGGAGAGGTATATTTTTCATTTCAACAATCCATTTAGACATAACATTTTTTGGTTGGGACGTTTCATTGATGATTTGGTTTTTGTGTGGAGGGGGAACAAGGATTTAGCATCTTCCTTTTTTTCATATTTAAATAACAATAGTTTTAATCTCAAATTTACATGCCACATGAATGAGCTGTCAATCAATTTTCTTGATTTGACCTTGAAAATAGATTTAAATCGAAAAAAAGTGTTGGTGGAACCTTATCGCAAATCTACAGCTGTAAACAGTATATTGATGGCAAATTCATGTCACGCCAACCATGTTATTAGAAATATACCCACAGGTGAACTGATTCGAACAAAAAGAAACAGTACAGAAAAAGATACCTATATGAAAGAATCTCAATTTTTGGCAAAAAGATTAAAATCCAGGTGTTATCCAGACTGGTCTCTAAAAAGAGCGAGAGGCATAGTAGATAATTTAAATAGACAGGAATTGTTGGAATATAAAAATATCAAAGAACATAACAATGATTTGGGTATAGTTTTCAGCACTAAATTTAGTCCACAGTATCAAGAAATAGTCTCTATTATTAAAAAACATTTACCCATTTTAGAACAAAGTGGTGAATTGAAAGAAATATTAAAAAAACATTCAATTAAATTTGTTGCGAGGAGAGCTCCTACTATAGGATCTATGTTGACGGCAAGCTTATTTACTGATCCAGACAAAAAAATGAAACAAAATTGGATGAAAACTGTAGGCTGTTTTGGTTGTGGTGCAAAAATTTTTAAGTGTTGCAAATATATTGTTAAAACAAAAACATTTTCTTCTATAAAAAAAATGGAAAAAACTTTGAGATTTTTTCTTTTATTAATTGTAATACAGAAAATGTAATATATCTTATTGATTGCAATATTTGCAGACTTCAATATGTGGGTTGCACCACTAATTCATTGAAACAGCGTATGCGAAAACATTTGTCGGATGCAGTTAATTTGCCTATTGCAGGAGCCTCTGCGGTTTCCAAACATTTTGCTAATGTGCATAAAGGAGATTTAAAAAGCTTTTCCTTTAGGGGAACAGAGGTGGTTACAAAACCACGTAGGGGTGGTGATCAGAAAAGTAAAATCCTCTCTAGAGAAAGTAGGTGGATCTTTTTATTAGAGACTAGAGTTCCTGACGGATTGAACAGTAGAATGGATCTCATTACACAATATTAAGTAAGAAAGAGAGATAAGGGGAAAGAAGGAGAGGGAAAGGAAAGAAAAGGGATAAGGAGAAAAAAGGAAAAACATTTTTTTTTTCCTTTCCTTGAGAACCTATATTAGTTTTCAAAAGATTATATCTCTACCTTATACCTACTCCATTATATTTTTCCTTTTGAGAGTTATATTTGTGATCGTCTCTGATATTTAGATCGTGCCTACTACATGATGTATATATTTTTTTTCATATATGTCCAATAATTTTTATTATTATTTTTTTGTGTGGCAGTCATTCCATATCACTGTGGATTTATTACCAAATGTTTATTCCATTGGTCTATGTATAGAACATGTTCAATATATGTATTTTTCTAGCAATATTTTTGAACTGAGTTTCAACCATCTACTCAGGTGTTTTTAATTGGTTTGTTTCACTGCTTTTAATTAAGGATCATTTGAATATGTTCCACAAAGGAGGATATATTGTCAGTGTTGGAGCTCAGTTCAAATAGGACCGTGAAGAAGGCACATAGTGCTGAAACATGTAGTCCCTTGCTGGAATGTTACCAATTGTTTGGAGTTCCTCATACATTTTTTATATGAATTAATGGATAAATAAAGAAGATTTTATAATTCTGGTGAACTTTCATGTTTTTGCTGGATCCCAATTCTCTTATATTTTCTAATTGTTGGGGAACACTCCCTGCCTGGATCCGTGCAGAATATAAGGTGAACACCGACCATTGCATTAAGAGGAACTCCTTTATGATGAGCTGGCTATATGTTCTTTACATTGTTTGAATATATATATATATATATATATATATATATATATATATATATATATATATAAAAATTCTGACACTTTTTTCCCCCCCTAACAACTCCCTCCTGCTTTTGAGTACCCTAGAATCTGCGGTATGGCTGGTGATTCTGTTATGAATGGGTCACCGAGGAGAAAAAAGCAAAACAAGCTAAGTCACAGAAAACCAGAGAGGTTGGTAACTATGCAGATCCCTGATCTTACCACACAACTAGCAGTAGCCGTGGAGCGTGTCTACGATGTTCCTAGACGCCTCGTCACGGCCAGAGGACTAAATAAGCCTAAAGCAAGAAAAGGGAAAACTAACTGCCCCAGAGCAGACCCCAAAGGAATAGATAGCCCCCACACATGTATTGATGGTGAAACAAGATGAAGGCACAAACACAGGCAGGAAAATAAGCTGAGCAAATGATGGGGCCCAAATTAACTAGACAGGAAAGGAAAGACACTGTCTGCAACCTGCAAAAAACCCTACAAAAATCATGTCCAACACTTTTGATAGCAAAATTAACCCTGAAGTCACTAGACTTCTCCCACTATATCAGCACTCTGAAATATTCTGAGACAGAGCAAAAAAGAGACCGAACTAGTAAGGGACAAAAGCCAATTGGCAAAATACTGATAAATAAGAGTGGAAATTCAGCACAGCCCCCAGCCGGGGCCGGCTGACCACACAAAAAACTGAACAGACCAACAAAATCAAGTGTGAACATTAGCAGAAAAACTTAGCTTTAGATGACTGGAACAGAGCTGAAAACCAAGAGCTGACAAGCCAGAAGGAATCAACAGCAACTGAATAGGGCGTCGGCTGTCTTAAATCCAATCTGAGAATCCTAAGGTCCAATTGTCATCCTCATTCTCAGGTGGCAGACCTCCACCGATCAAACCAGCCTCACCACCTCCTGTCACCACCAGAGGGAGTTTGGAAGGGGAACTCACAACTGGTGAACCAGAGAATGAACTCACAACAGGGGACAAAGCTATAGGAACAAGCTTTGGGTTAACAGAAGGGTTCACATACTTCTGACATCTTTGACAGTGTACATTATAGATCATTTCTCCTTGTATCGGTGTATTTAGCGTACAGTGGCTCGCTCTCTGCGCTGGCTTTTACTGGACCCCACTTAGTCCTTACGTGTCCCAGGCCTTATTCACACACGTTATTCTCCTCCGTAGTGTGTGGACAGAGCCGGGCCTATGCAAGTCAATGTGGCTACTCACACGATTTTTTCCCACTGACCCAAAGGAGACCCGTTCAAGATTTTCTCATTCTCAAAGAGAAAGAAAAAAGGACGCAAACGGTGCTTTGGATGCAAAAATCTAAGACAATTGTTTGACGAAGCCCAGTTCGGTATTATAGAGCCCGTATCACTGCAGCTTTATGAAATTGAGTATGTTTTCTCTGCATTGTGGTTCAACTATTCCTAGTGTGAGGGCTCAGAAGCCCTGCAGCTGCATCGCTGCCCCTCCTCCTCCAGAGACCATCTCCCCCTCCTCCTCCAGAGACTGAAGCCCTGCAGCTGCATCCCCCTTCCTAAGCCAGACTGAAGCCCTGCAGGTGCATCCCCCCTCCTCCAGAGCCTAAAGCCCTGCAGGTGCATCCCCCCTCCTCCTCCAGAGACTGAAGCCCTGCAGCTGAATCCCCTCCTCCCTCCACAGATGGAACCCCGGAAGCTGCATCCCCCTCTCCTCCGCCAGAGACTGAAGCCCTGCAGCTACATATCCCCCTCTTCCTCCAAAGACAGAAGCCCTGCAGCTTCATCCCCCTCCAGAGACGGAAACCCTGCTTCTGCACCCTCCTCCTCCAGAGCTGCAACCCCTCCTCCCAAGACTGCAGCCTAGTAGCTGCATCTTCCTCCTCCAGAGCTGTATCCCCCTCCTCGCCACATGCCATGCGCTGTATTACATTACTTATAGATGATAACCATCGTTTTAAAACGTTTTATTTTGGTAAAAAGTTACATACAAAACCAAAATTCACACTTGTTATCAAAATAAGTCACCATCCAGCACAGTAGAATAAACCATTTACCTGCTAAATGAGTGGATGCTGCAAATGTGACCTCGATAGCGCCCCCTTCCTGTCCCAGGAACTGTTCGGCTGTTACGGGGGTAGAGGAGGCTGCTTACTTGATGTGAAAAATCAATGCTGCATGTTGCTGGATGGGTGAGGGGGGATTAAACGGATGAGGAGTTTGCAGCGTCCTGGTTTTTGTCGAACATTTTGGAAACTGTACAAGGTTACAGAGGTACAAATGTCCTATTTACAAGAGAGAAGTCCGGGCCGATGACCTGGGGTATGTGGAGACTGCACAGTCCACTGCATATATACAGGACGTATATACAGGACACGAGGCTACCCAACTGTCTGAACGGTGACATGCACCATTCACTGACAGCAAGCAGAGACCTTGAAAATGGCTAATAACAGAACCAAAACTGAACTAAAATATCTAACAAAATTGAAGAATATTTCATTATATATTTATTAAAGGGGTTGGACATTTTCTGGCCAATATTTCTAAAAATTATGCCCTAAAATTGGGCACAGAGAAACAATCATGCATATCGTCAATACTTACCCCCCCGGAACAGAGTATTGCGAACGCCCTAACAGAGACTTCTGATTTGAAGGCATCATGTACACGTCACGATGTAACAGGAATTCCAGATCAGAAGAGGTGGAGAGGATGTCGGCAGAAAGTGGGACGTTCACAGGCCTCTGGTCCGGGGGTCCCAGATTACAGACGTTGCACCTGGACCAGAGTCCTGCAAATCTAAAATGCACAACAGGGGTAAGTGATGATGAAGCTCATGACTGCTTATGACTATGCACAACAATACATGGTTTCATAGAAATTGGCCCTTAATGTGGTTAACCCCATTAAACTTGATTTACACAAGACCAAACAATCCCTCAAAGTCGTCAGCTGCGTGGTCTGCAGCACTGTGCGGATTTCATGGAGGATTCTAATCATCGTGATCACGATCATTATTCCATCACAGATTCTCATTATTTCACACCACTATACCGGCGCAGCCTCTAGATCTGGTGCATGACTGAGGCTTCTTCCACCTTATACACATCTCTACGTGGCCCCTTCAACCTCACCTGGTTCCACATAGACACCGAGAAGTCGATGTCCCGGTACCTGGGGTGGGGAGGCCTCCAGTAATGAGTGGAGAGTTGCACTTTTCCTCAGATGACAACAAATAATTTAGTTTTAGAAAAATAGAATAATAAAAAGGAAGATCCTGGCCTAAGGGTCCGGGGCATTACTGGGGCATCAGATGCCGTACATTGTATTTGGAGGTGTCTTGATACTGTGTCATTGGTTTGTCCGCGATTCCGCAGGTGCCGACTCCAACCTTGCCGGTGACGCTTTCAGGGGAGGCGAAAATACTTCTCTTCACCTAGAAAAGAAATGCACAACAAATAAGACATTAAATCTTGTCACATTGTCTATTCAGGATGCGGTTCCCACAGCTGCCTCTGATAAATAAAGAACTGCCCGACTTTACAGTGATCAGCCACACGACCGCTGGGATCAACAGAGTCGGCGGCTGTCCTGCCGGGTACAGGCAATCAGAAACCACACAAGACATCACCATCCTGCCTCCTGTCCTGGGTGCCCAGGAGTCATTAGTGACTGGGTGCATAAAATACAGCTGTCTGATCTACACTGCAGGTGTCACAGCTATCAGAAGGTAGAGACTCCAATTTTTTCTTTTTTAAACTAAAATAGTCTTTCCAAATCCTTTTTTATTGTAGAGGCTTCCAGCAGACACATGGACTACAGGAGCCTGTAGTCTGGAGAGGACTCAATGACTCCCATTGGAAAGTTCTCAATATGCTCTGTGGCCTGTGCAGAGTAGGTGAGCTGTGACCGTAACCTAGTATCTTTTATGGCAGAGTGCTGTAATCATGCTCTATGGCCTGGAGAAAGGAGAGGGGAGGAGGTGAGCTTGGACCATTACTTAATATCTTGTATGGCAGAGTGCTATGAGCATGCTCTGTGGCCTGTGCAGAGGAGGGGAGAAGGAGGTGAGCTTGGACCGTCACCCAGTATCTTGTATGACAAAGTGCTGCGAGCACGCTCTGTGGCCTGTGTAGAACATAGTGATATAAAAAAAAATATAAAATATATATTTTATTTTTCCTTTCCTTAGAAAACCACTTCTTAAACAAAAGGTCATTTTCTGATGATTGTTTTGTTTTAAAAGGGTTGTCCAGTCATGATACGGATGACGTATCATTTGGAGATCATTAATATCTGACCATGGTGGGGGCAGAAAGCCAGCACCAACACTGATCAGTACTGTAGTTACTAGCTCCAATGGTACTGCATGGCTCCATTGAATGTGTAGCGGCTGAGCAGAACGCTTTACCTGTCCTTTCTTGTTCTTAGAATAGGCTTTGTTATTGAATTGCTGCCATTTCACTTTTTGATCCTCTCGTTCCTGCTCCAACTCCTTTATTCTCTGTGCCTTCTTCAACGCTTTCTTCTTTTTATATTCTCTCTGCTGGGCTATCATTTCTTTTCTGGAAGGAGGAGAACATAATATAAGGTACAGAGCAGCTGTGCACTGTCCAAATAGACATATTGGGCATTTACGAGGTGAGGGATGAGGAGAGGTACCCACTTGGACATCGGAAGGCTGCCGCTGTCTTCCTTCGCTTTCCTGCCTTCCTCTAGGGGCTTCAGGTTCAGCAAAGAAGTCACTTCTGCATTTCCATAGCCGAGGAAAGTAATAGCTGCCGTCCCATTTTCTTCGTCTATCTCCTCGATCTCGGCCTCGTACCACCTGTAAAGAGATCAGGGCTGTAAGCGTGTGAGTAATGGCTTGTATCACAGCACGATGCTAACATCACACAGTGCAATCAATCTGGACACAATCTAGAGGTGCATTGAGCTGACGTGGTGCGAGCACATTGGCATCGGAGGTTAACAGTCTGCAGTGGAATATGGCCGCCCGGACCAAGCAAATAGCTGCAAATCTACAACTTTTTTTTTTGTTCGGTAATAATAATATAGTTATACACACAAATTTATAAAAAGCGTAGGCCCCCTCTATAAAGTTTACTGGCCTGACCACATTTTGCAGTAACTGCAGTCTTTGTGGAGGACGTAGTGTGAAAACTTCATGCCTACATACATCTGCAGACAGCACATATCCCGCGTGGGTTCAGCATTTTAGCAGTTTAGTATCTTGGGGTCCTTAGTCCCCTCTTACCATCACACTGAACTGATTCACGGTAAATGTAAACAAGTTCTCGCCGTTCACTTACTGTCCGTCCTCTGTCCACACGGACATACATCTGTCCCCCACCTTCCAGGTGAGGCTGTCGCTGGCCGAAGTGATATCATCAGAGTCATCGGGGGCTTCTGAAGGTTGGGACGACAGGAGATCTTTAGTCAACTCGATGACTTCCTGAAAAGGAAAAATAAAGAGGGAATACGGTGTGCAGTATTTCTCCAGTCTTACATGTGCACACTACAAGACCAGCAGACTTTATGTAGGATCACCGACAAGAAATATAGACCTAGTAGATGAGCGTCCAAGGCAGTCTGCAGAGTCAGAGGTGAACATGGCTACCACAGACAAGGAACGCAAGCTGGAGTGGTTAGCTGCCGAGACCACGTCCGCTCACCAGCAGCTTTCTTTACCGCCATGTTCTTTTGCAACTTACAATAAGGGCAGCTTTGTCGTGGATGCAACCAGCCCCTAGACGTACAGCGCACACAGTAACTAACGAGCGCTTATATCTGATGCAAGGAAGGACGCTGCAGGCCCATCACAACAGGCAGACCACATCTCACCAGGGTGCAACGTGGAACCGTGCTTAAGGCGCCAAAAGTTACAGGGGCATGTACCATCTGTGGATGTTAGCGAGAAGAGTATGGGATGTGCCGTCACGTAGCCTCAGTTAGTACTTACACTATTAGTCGTGTGGGGTCCATGGGATCACAAGTTTCATATTGAATAGTAAACAACAAACCGGTGTATTAAAGAAGGGCGCCCGAGCTGGGAAGCCAAGAAAAGGAAGTTACTTATGACGAAAAAAATCTCACTTAGGGACCCACTGGAAATGTCACCAGGTCAGAAGTCTGTACTTCTTAAGGCCCCGTCACACACAGCGAGATCGCTGATTTTGTCACGCCACAGCGATCTCGCCATCGACATCGCTGTGTGTGACATGCATCAGCAACCGGCCCCCCCGCCGGGTATCGCCGATTACGCTTGAGCGTCCTGGGCCATTTTTTGATCGTTGGTCTCCCGCTGGCCAGCACGCATCGCTGCATGTGGCAGCGGGAGACCAACAATCAGCGACACTGGGAGCTGGTTTCCAAGGTAAACAGCGGGTTTCTAAGGGCCGCGCGGCTCTTAGAAACCCTGTTTACCTTGGATACCAGCTTACTCGATGGAGGGGCTGTCTATGTGACAGGTCACCAGCGATCAGCTAACTATGTCCCAGCGATCCCAACCACGTTGGATCGCTGGTAGGATCGCTGGGACACTGTTACATGTAACGGGGCCCTTACTTTTATTTTACGGCAACTTTTTGCAGTACTAAGCTTTATTTTCGTTTTGTTCATTTTTATCTAAATCCACATACGGTTTTAGATTGATTTATTGCACCCGATTAATGGTGTTTGCCAAAAGGGGGGGGGGGGGGTCACAGGGGAATTTGACTGTTGGGACCACTGAAAATAACAACCTGCAGTGATTACATAGGACAGGCTGCACTTCTCTGAATAGTAGTGCGGCCCCTTTATGCTCAGGATCAGTGGGGATCCCCAGCAATCACTAAGTGCTGGCATATCCTTGCAGAGTACATTGCACCTCCGTAGAGCTGATGATGCGGCCCTGGGCTGTGCCTCCCTGATCCTCTGCACTCCCACAATTGAATGTGGACATGTCAGTGACAGGATTCAGCGGCAGTACACGTGCACAGCCCTGTCCTGTCCTCCCATTACTCATCTCACCTGTAAATCCTTCCTCAGCTTCAGTAAATCTTCATTCTCTCCATTGGCAGATAACGCTGTCTCCACCTGCTGCAATTGGGCTTTATAGCCTGCAAGCTGCTTTGCAAGTTCTTCCGCCATCTGCAAAAGAAGTGTCCGGAGTCATCACCGCTGCTAGATTATACATTGTATCTATTGCTCTGTTTCAGCAGCTCCTCTGCAGTCCAATGTGTCTCCATGGTAACTAATAACCACGGTGTCGTTATTGTGCTGCATCTTATTTATCCCCAACTTAATACTAGACAGAAAAAAAAAAAGTGTACTGATGAGAAAAATATATAGGTAAACAGCTCAGAGACTTCTCCCGAGGGGTAATGTGGGAGCCACACATGCCTCTTCCGAGGGGTGAAGAGGGGTAACGTGTGTGTGGGGGGGGCGCGAACCTCTCCTGAGGGGGTCACGTGGGGGGCGCACCTCTCCTGAGGGGTCACATGGGGGAGGGGGGAGCGTGCACCTCTCCTGAGGGGTCACGTGGGGGGGCGCACCTCTCCTGAGGGGTCACATGGGGAAGGGGGGAGCGCGCACCTCTCCTGAGGGGTCCCGTGGGGGAGCGCGCACCTCTCCTGAGGGGTCCCGTGGGGGAGCGCGCACCTCTCCTGAGGGGTCCCGTGGGGGAGCGCGCACCTCTCCTGAGGGGTCCCGTGGGGGAGCGCGCACCTCTCCTGAGGGGTCCCGTGGGGGAGCGCGCACCTCTCCTGAGGGGTCCCGTGGGGGAGGGGGGGGGGCGCGCACCTCTCCTGAGGGGGTCATGTGGGGGGCACACACCTCTCCTGAGGGGGTCATGTGGGGGGCGCGTGCACCTCCCCTCAGGGGGTCATGTGGGGGGCGCGTGCACCTCCCCTCAGGGGGTCATGTGGGGGGCGCGTGCACCTCCCCTCAGGGGGTCATGTGGGGGGCGCGTGCACCTCCCCTCAGGGGGTCATGTGGGGGGCGCGTGCACCTCCCCTCAGGGGGTCATGTGGGGGGCGCGTGCACCTCCCCTCAGGGGGTCATGTGGGGGGCGCGTGCACCTCCCCTCAGGGGGTCATGTGGGGGGCGCGTGCACCTCCCCTCAGGGGGTCATGTGGGGGGCGCGTGCACCTCCCCTCAGGGGGTCATGTGGGGGGCGCGTGCACCTCCCCTCAGGGGGTCATGTGGGGGGCGCGTGCACCTCTCCTGAGGGGGGGGCATGTGGGGGCAGCGTGCACCTCTCCTGAGGGGGGGGGGGCATGTGGGGGTAGCGAGCACCTCTCCTGAGGGGGGGGGGCATGTGGGGGCAGCGAGCACCTCTCCTGAGGGGGGGGGGGGCATGTGGGGGCAGCGAGCACCTCTCCTGAGGGGGGGCATGCGGGGGGGCGCGTGCACCTCTCCTGAGGGGGGTCATGCGGGGGGGAGCGAGCACCTCTCCTGAGGGGGGTCATGCGGGGGGGAGCGAGCACCTCTCCTGAGGGGGGTCATGCGGGGGGGAGCGAGCACCTCTCCTGAGGGGGTCATGCACCTCTCCTGAAGGGGTCATGTGGGGGGCACGCACCTCTCCTGAGGGGGTCATGTGGGGGGCACGCACCTCTCCTGAGGGGGTCATGTGGGGGGGCAATGACCCCCTTCCTGAGGGGGTCATGCGGGGGGAGCGTGCGCCTCTCCTGAGGGGGTCATGCGGGGGGAGCGTGCGCCTCTCCTGAGGGGGTCATGCGGGGGGAGCGTGCGCCTCTCCTGAGGGGGTCATGCGGGGGGAGCGTGCGCCTCTCCTGAGGGGGTCATGCGGGGGGAGCGTGCGCCTCTCCTGAGGGGGTCATGCGGGGGGAGCGTGCACCTCTCCTGAGGGGGTCATGCGGGGGGAGCGTGCACCTCTCCTGAGGGGGTCATGCGGGGGGAGCGTGCACCTCTCCTGAGGGGGTCATGCGGGGGGAGCGTGCACCTCTCCTGAGGGGGTCATGCGGGGGGAGCGTGCACCTCTCCTGAGGGGGTCATGCGGGGGGGAGCGTGCACCTCTCCTGAGGGGGTCATGCGGGGGGGAGCGTGCACCTCTCCTGAGGGGGTCACGCGGGGGGAGCGTGCACGTCTCCTGAGGGGGTCATGCACGTCTCCTGAGGGGGTCATGCACGTCTCCTGAGGGGGTCATGCACGTCTCCTGAGGGGGTCATGCACGTCTCCTGAGGGGGTCATGCACGTCTCCTGAGGGGGTCATGCACGTCTCCTGAGGGGGTCATGCACGTCTCCTGAGGGGGTCATGCACGTCTCCTGAGGGGGTCATGCACGTCTCCTGAGGGGGTCATGCACGTCTCCTGAGGGGGTCATGCACGTCTCCTGAGGGGGTCATGCACGTCTCCTGAGGGGGTCATGCACGTCTCCTGAGGGGGTCATGCACGTCTCCTGAGGGGGTCATGCACGTCTCCTGAGGGGGTCATGCACGTCTCCTGAGGGGGTCATGCACGTCTCCTGAGGGGGTCATGCACGTCTCCTGAGGGGGTCATGCACGTCTCCTGAGGGGGTCACGTGGGGGGGGCGTGCACCTCTCCTGAGGGTGGTCACGCGGGGTCGAGCAAGCACCTCTCCTGAGGGGGGTCATGCGGGGGGAGCGAGCACCTCTCCTGAGGGGGGTCATGCGGGGGGGAGCGAGCACCTCTCCTGAGGGGGGTCATGCGGGGGGGAGCGAGCACCTCTCCTGAGGGGGGTCAAGCGGGGGGTACGCACCTCTCCTGAAGGGGTCATGTGGGGGGCACACACCTCTCCTGAGGGGTCACGTGGGGGGCGCGTGCACCTCCCCTGAGGGGGTCACGTGCACCTCTCATGAGGGGGTCACGTGGGGGGCGCGTGCAGCTCTCCTGAGGGGGTCACGTGGGGGGGCGCGCACCTCTCCTGAGGGGGTCACGTGGGGGGGCGCGCACCTCTCCTGAGGGGGTCACGTGGGGGGGCGCGCACCTCTCCTGAGGGGGTCACGTGGGGGGGCGCGCACCTCTCCTGAGGGGGTCATGTAGGCGGCACGCACCCCTCCTGAGGGGGTCATGTAGGGGGAGCACGCACCCCTCCTGAGGGGGTCATGTGGGAGGGCACGCACCCCTCCTGAGGGGGTCATGTAGGGGGCGCACGCACCCCTCCTGAGGGGGTCATGTAGGGGGCGCACGCACCCCTCCTGAGGGGGTCATGTAGGGGGCGCACGCACCCCTCCTGAGGGGGTCATGTGGGGGGAGCGTGCACCTCCCCTGAGGGGGTCATGTGGGGGGAGCGTGCACCTCCCCTGAGGGGGTCATGTGGGGGGAGCGTGCACCTCTCCTGAGGGGGTCATGTGGGGGGAGCGTGCACCTCTCCTGAGGGGGTCATGTGGGGGGGGCACGCACCTCTCCTGAGGGGGTCATGTGGGGGGGGCACGCACCTCTCCTGAGGGGGTCATGTGGGGGGGGCACGCACCTCTCCTGAGGGGGTCATGTGGGGGGGGCACGCACCTCTCCTGAGGGGGTCATGTGGGGGGGCACGCACCTCTCCTGAGGGGGTCATGTGGGGGGGCACGCACCTCTCCTGAGGGGGTCATGTGGGGGGGCACGCACCTCTCCTGAGGGGGTCATGTGGGGGGGCACGCACCTCTCCTGAGGGGGTCATGTGGGGGGGCACGCACCTCTCCTGAGGGGGTCATGTGGGGGGCGCGTGCACCTCTCCTGAGGGGGTCATGTGGGGGGCGCGTGCACCTCTCCTGAGGGGGTCATGTGGGGGGCGCGTGCACCTCTCCTGAGGGGGTCATGTGGGGGGCGCGTGCACCTCTCCTGAGGGGGTCATGTGGGGGGCGCGTGCACCTCTCCTGAGGGGGTCATGTGGGGGGCGCGTGCACCTCTCCTGAGGGGGTCATGTGGGGGGCGCGTGCACCTCTCCTGAGGGGGTCATGTGGGGGGAGCGTGCACCCCTCCTGAGGGGGTCATGCACCTCTCCTGAGGGGGTCATGCACCTCTCCTGAGGGGGTCATGCACCTCTCCTGAGGGGGTCATGCACCTCTCCTGAGGGGGTCATGTGGGGGGGCACGCACCTCCCCTGAGGGGGTCATGTGGGGGGGCACGCACCTCCCCTGAGGGGGTCATGTGGGGGGGCACGCACCTCCCCGGAGGGGGTCATGTGGGGGGGCACGCACCTCCCCTGAGGGGGTCATGTGGGGGGCAATGACCCCCTTCCTGAAGGGGTCATGTGGGGGGCAATGACCCCCTTCCTGAGGGGGTCATGTGGGGGGTGCGTGCACCTCTCCTGAGGGGGTCATGTGGGGGGGGGCAGGTGCACCTCTCCTGAGGGGGTCATGTGGGGGGGCACGCACCTCTCCTGAGGGGGTCATGTGGGGGGGCACGCACCTCTCCTGAGGGGGTCATGTGGGGGGGCACGCACCTCTCCTGAGGGGGTCATGTGGGGGGGCACGCACCTCTCCTGAGGGGGTCATGTGGGGGGGCACGCACCTCTCCTGAGGGGGTCATGTGGGGGGGCACGCACCTCTCCTGAGGGGGTCATGTGGGGGGGCACGCACCTCTCCTGAGGGGGTCATGTGGGGGGGCACGCACCTCTCCTGAGGGGGTCATGTGGGGGGCGCGTGCACCTCTCCTGAGGGGGTCATGTGGGGGGCGCGTGCACCTCTCCTGAGGGGGTCATGTGGGGGGCGCGTGCACCTCTCCTGAGGGGGTCATGTGGGGGGCGCGTGCACCTCTCCTGAGGGGGTCATGTGGGGGGCGCGTGCACCTCTCCTGAGGGGGTCATGTGGGGGGCGCGTGCACCTCTCCTGAGGGGGTCATGTGGGGGGCGCGTGCACCTCTCCTGAGGGGGTCATGTGGGGGGAGCGAGCACCTCTCCTGAGGGGGTCATGTGGGGGGAGCGAGCACCTCTCCTGAGGGGGTCATGTGGGGGGGCACGCACCTCCCCTGAGGGGGTCATGTGGGGGGGCACGCACCTCCCCTGAGGGGGTCATGTGGGGGGGCACGCACCTCCCCTGAGGGGGTCATGTGGGGGGCAATGACCCCCTTCCTGAGGGGTCATGTGGGGGGCAATGACCCCCTTCCTGAAGGGGTCATGTGGGGGGCAATGACCCCCTTCCTGAAGGGGTCATGTGGGGGGCAATGACCCCCTTCCTGAAGGGGTCATGTGGGGGGCAATGACCCCCTTCCTGAAGGGGTCATGTGGGGGGCAATGACCCCCTTCCTGAAGGGGTCATGTGGGGGGCAATGACCCCCTTCCTGAAGGGGTCATGTGGGGGGCGCGTGCACCTCTCCTGAGGGGGGGGCAGGTGCACCTCTCCTGAGGGGGTCATGTGGGGGGGCACGCACCTCTCCTGAGGGGGTCATGTGGGGGGGCACGTGCACCTCTCCTGAGGGGGTCATGTGGGGGGCACGTGCACCTCTCCTGAGGGGGTCATGTGGGGGGCACGTGCACCTCTCCTGAGGGGGTCATGTGGGGGGGCACGCACCTCTCCTGAGGGGGTCATGTGGGGGGGCACGCACCTCTCCTGAGGGGGTCATGTGGGGGGGCACGCACCTCTCCTGAGGGGGTCATGTGGGGGGGCACGCACCTCTCCTGAGGGGGTCATGTGGGGGGGCACGCACCTCTCCTGAGGGGGTCATGTGGGGGGGCACGCACCTCTCCTGAGGGGGTCATGTGGGGGGCACGTGCACCTCTCCTGAGGGGGCAAGCACCTCTCCTGAGGGGGTCATGTGGGGGGGCACGCACCTCTCCTGAGGGGGTCATGTGGGGGGGCACGCACCTCTCCTGAGGGGGTCATGTGGGGGGGCACGCACCTCTCCTGAGGGGGTCATGTGGGGGGGCACGCACCTCTCCTGAGGGGGTCATGTGGGGGGGCACGCACCTCTCCTGAGGGGGTCATGTGGGGGGGCACGCACCTCTCCTGAGGGGGACATGTGGGGGGCTCGCACCTCTCCTGAGGGGGACATGTGGGGGGGCACGCACCTCTCCTGAGGGGGTCATGTGGGGGGCTCGCACCTCTCCTGAGGGGGTCATGTGGGGGGCTCGCACCTCTCCTGAGGGGGTCATGTGGGGGGGCTCGCACCTCTCCTGAGGGGGTCATGTGGGGGGCTCGCACCTCTCCTGAGGGGGTCATGTGGGGGGGCACGCACCTCTCCTGAGGGGGTCATGTGGGGGGGCACGCACCTCTCCTGAGGGGGTCATGTGGGGGGCTCGCACCTCTCCTGAGGGGGTCATGTGGGGGGGCTCGCACCTCTCCTGAGGGGGTCATGTGGGGGGCTCGCACCTCTCCTGAGGAGGTCATGTGGGGGGCTCGCACCTCTCCTGAGGGGGTCATGTGGGGGGGCTCGCACCTCTCCTGAGGGGGTCATGTGGGGGGCTCGCACCTCTCCTGAGGAGGTCATGTGGGGGGCTCGCACCTCTCCTGAGGGGGTCATGTGTGGGGGGCTCGCACCTCTCCTGAGGGGGTCATGTGGGGGGCTCGCACCTCTCCTGAGGGGGTCATGTGGGGGGCAGAGACCCTTGTGCTGATTTTTCGTTGTGACGTGGACGGGCAGTCACGTGCTCCGTGCATTATACACGAGTGGGACACACAATTACACGGACGCACTATAGTAACGGCCTGAGGCCTGGACCGGGGAAGGCGGAAGTTTCCTGAGAGGAGCCGGCGCCGTCCCACTTTCCCCGGTCGCCTCTTCGCTACCTCCTCCCTCCACAGCAGCCCCCTCTCCCTCGGCAGCTTCCCGCCAGCTGCCCCGGCCCTCCGCTCCCGGCGTCACTCACCGTCTCCGCTCCTTTCACCGCGGCTTCTTCTCGCGAGATTTTGAGTTCCCGCGATACGCCAGTACGTGAGGTCGCGCTGCCAGCGTCACGTGGTGTGGGGGAGTAGTTGTCATGGAGACGCGTGCGCGTCTCAGTGCGGCGGCTGCGCAGACCGGAGCGCACATGACCCCGCGGTGAGGAAGACGCGTGCGGTATTACACGGCTCGTTCACACGCTGGTTTTTTCCCCCTCACATTTTGCACAGGGAAAAAAAACCTGTTTTCCAGTCTCAGCAAAGTGACTGCGATTTCTGCCCATTGTTTCCTTGTGGACTCACAGAGCGTCTCCTGTCCGCAGGTTTCATGCTTTCAGGCTGGTTTCACATTAGCGCTTTTGTGCGCAGCGCATCGGGCGCACCAGTGCGCATGCGCACTGCGCACCTATATTTTACATGATGTGCGCATGGTCTTGCGCATATTTGCGCTTTCGTGCGCATGCGTTTTTTTGTCTTTTGCGCCAGGCGCGTCAGACGCAACATGTTGCATTTTTGGTTCCGCCCTGTCTCGTTAAAACAACGCATGCGCACGGAATGCGCACGGAATGCGCAAAAACACCACATTGGAGCCTATGGGAGCGCAATACTTGCGCATGGTCTTGCGTTTTTATGCGCATGCGTTTTTTACATAAACATGACTGAAATTTGGTCTAGACAGTAAAAAAAAAAATTGAACCAAGGTGATAAAATGGTGTGGGCACTGGGATTCCACAATACTTTAAGGATTGCTCACTAGTGGACACACAGCACAAGCTGCACCAATGTAAGTATGAAAAACCTAATGTCTGGCTGAAATTTCAATACATTTCTATGTACTTATGTCTCTTTTTTTTTTTATTGCAGCATGTCTTCATCTGGTGAAGAATATGTCCCCGGGACAGGGCAAGAGGCAGAAGAAGTGAGTACTATGCTTCCGTATGGATTTGAAAAAATAAACACATGTGATTAATTTTTTTGGTTTAATTTTCAGAGCTCATCCTCCATCACGCCACCACCACCGGAGGAACGGCAGGAGCAGCAAGGCCAAGTGCGGGCGGGTAGACGTGATGTAAGTACAGACGGACTGTTTTTTTTTTTTTTTTTACTTATTTTCTCGTCTGGTTTTTTTTTTTTTTTTTTTTTTTTTGGTATTTTTTAATTTTATTTTTTTTAAATTTTCATGGTTGTTTTTTTCGATGTTTGTTGTTTTTTTCCATTTATTTCCATTTAAAACAAATAATTTTTTCATGGATTGTTTATCAATATCTAGGGCTCAAAGTGTGTATGTGTGTGTGTGTGTTTGTGTGTGTGTGTGTGTGTATGTTTGTTTGTTTGGGTATATGGGCACGGGACTATGGGATGGAGGATATATATGATGGGTATATGGGCATGGGATAGAGGATATGTATGATGGTATATGGGCACGGGACTATGGGATGGCGAACATGTATCATGTGTATATGGGCACAGGCATATGAGATGGCGAATATGTATGATGGGTATATGGGCACAGGACTATGGGATGGAGGATATGTATGATGGAATATGGGCACGGGACTATGGGATGGAGGATATATAT